>NC_086449.1:65556025-66166525 GCF_028390025.1 Pseudophryne corroboree | reverse complement strand
TCATGTGCTTTACCAGGTGCAATGTGTATCATGTGCTTTACCTGGTGCAATTTGTATAATGTGCCTTACCTGGTGCAATGTGTATAATGTGCTATACCTGGTCCACTGTATATAATGTGCTCTGCCTGGCGCAAAGCGTATAATGTGCTCTACCTGGCGCAAAGTGTATAATGTGCCCCATGTGTGAGGGCATGACTTCGGCGCGGGCCTCGTCTTCTATGGCCGATATATAGATGACATGTTCTTCATTTTTGACGGTGATATTTCACTTTCCTCTAACATTGTTTCCTTGTTGAATATCAACGAATTTAATTTAAATTTCAATAGTACTTCACATAGATCTTTCATTACTTTCCTCGATATTGCATTGTCTATAATTGATGACAAAATTTCTACCAAAACCTTTCGGAAAGAGGTTGATACTCTTAATTATCTACATTATAGTAGTTCACACCATAAACCATGGTTAGATAATATTCCTTTTGGTCAGTTTAGACGCATTAGACGCAACTGTAGTAATCTACAGGATTACAATCTACAGGCAGACGAACTCTCCCTATCCTTTGTGGACAGACAAAAGGCTGACCTATTGGATAGGAGTGATCTTCTTGCCTATAAATCAAGACAACATAAATTTGAAGATAATCAACCAGTTTTCATTTCACAGTATAATACTGTCTCTGCTAAAATTAGAAATATCATACGTACCAATTATCCTATATTACTTACAGACCAAACACTTAGAACTGAATTAAAAGAGAAACCTCTTGTTATCTTCAAGAAATCAAACAATTTACAACATCACTTAGCCCCCAGTCACTTTGTAGATAAAAGAGATTTAGTTGCGTCTGCTACCCCGATAGAACCCTCTCAGTGGCTTACGATAACAAAAGGATGCTTTAAATGTGGTGCTAATAAATGCATCACCTGCTCCTTCATTGAAAATAATTCTAAAAATGTTACTTCCTCGGACCAGACACTGTTCGACATAAAGTCCTTTATCAACTGTAACAGTTCCTATGTAATATACATTTTGATCTGCAAATGCAATCTTCTTTATGTAGGAAGAACTACACGTAAGTTTAGGATTAGATTCTTAGAACATCGACGCAATATACAAAAGGGCTTTCTTTTTCACAGTGTCTCTAGACATTTCTCTGAATTCTATCATAGTAATCCTGATGACATTCACCTAATTGGTATAGAAACAATCATGCCCATTGCGCGTGGGGGAGATAGATACAGAAAACTTTGTCTTAGGGAAAACTACTGGATCCATAAACTCAGAACCCTTTTCCCTGAAGGGTTAAATGAGTCTATCGAATTTGATCCCTAAGAAGCTCCCTCCTATATTTCTTTTCGGGACTTATTATTAATCATTATTTATTATTATTATTATTATTATTATTATTTTTTATAGTCATCTTTATTTTTTCATTTAATTTCTAATTATAATTCTCTATTAATTACTATTGTTTTATTATCCTTCATTATTAACTTTTTATTTATCCCTTGTTTCTCCCGCGTTTATTTATTATTTTTTGTATTATTTTCTCATATATCAACCCTAATCTATATTTAATCTATTCAATTTGTGCTTTCCCTGATGTATAATCCTTGGTTAATACCCTCTTAATATGAATATGTAATCATATGACACTCTTACTAGTTATAGCCCTTTAGCTATGCCTCAGTAGCGTATCGGGATAGCTCACTGACATTGAGAAATTAGGTGACCCAAGTTCGATCCTGGGTCTTAACTGTGATCTATACCAACATTACTATTTTATTTTTTACTTGGTATTTAATTCGCATTTTTGGTGATTAGTAGTGTTCTTTTCATTATAATCATACTTGTTTGTGTAACTCTGTATTTGCATAATAATATGATAGCCATATTGATATAATTTCATACTTTTTGGTCATATACTATCTCTATTCTGAGTATTTTTGGTTACATTCCTTCATAATGTTTTTATTGTTTCATTATTTTATTGAGTTTTATTAATTATTATTATTATTATTATTATTATTATTATTTTATGAGCAACTTTATTGTACTAAATTTACTAATGTAGCTATTTGCTAGTAATTCTAAATACACTGAAAATATACTTTTTGTCCCTGCTGGACACTTGTATCTGTTGTTATTTCATGAGAGCCGATGTACTTAACTAATTAGAGTGATTCAATCAGTGTTCACTCCTTTGCATAATTAGTTATTTTTGCTTTAAATACTGATCTGGACTAAGGCTGGTATACTCCTTTGATAAAGTCACGGGTCACGTGACGAAACGCGTTAGGCCACGCCTTCTTCAGCACACCTTGCTAAGGTTATACGGCTCTGTAAGCAGCTTTACAAACTACCACGGGTTTGTTCTCCCCGCAAGCCGTCCACACCGTCTGTAGAGGCCGTAAGAGCAGCCGCGGGTGTGCTTTCCTCGCTAGCCGTCTTTACCAATTAACGGCTCCACACAGTGAATTGGCGGCTCCCTCTCCTCAGCGGCATTCGCACCAGTGGGCACTGCAGGATACACCGCCGAGGACGCTCGGCTCTGGACCAGCCCACACAAGGAGAGGTATCAACGCTGTGTTAAATATTGGGTTAACCCGTCTCTTGATGCTATGGGACATACATCCAACTGACCATTCATTGCATCTCCAATATTCTGCCTACGTTCATCTTCCTGAGTATATTTGTCATTCATTACTCTGAATATCAGCTGAATTTCATGTTATGTGTGGACTTTTATTTAGAGAACCAATATAACTATTACTCTTTTTAAATGGATACTTTTTATTTGAGGTGTGCTTTTTCATAACATTTTAATGTTGTATTTTGATTATTAATCAATTATCTTACATTTATGGTTAATACATTTTTAGTATATACATCGGCTCTCATATTTCTTATTGTCCTTTTCCCTAATATATTGCGCAGCTGATCTTTTTGTCCATATAATGTGCTCTACCTTGTGCAATGTGTATAACGTTCTTTACCTGGTGCAATGTGTATAATGTGCTCTGCCTGTTGCAAAGTGTATAATGTGCTCTGCCTGGCGCAATGTGTATAACGTGCTCTACCTGGTGCAATGTGTATAACATGCTCTACCTGATGCAATTTCTATAATGTGCTTTACCTGGTGCAATGTGTATAATCTGCTATGCTTTGCGCAAAGTATATAATGAGCTCTACCTGGTGCAAAGTGTAGAATGTGCTCTACCTGGCACAATATGTATAACATGCTCTACTTTGCACAGTGTGTATAGGAGGTTCTACCTAGTGCAATGTGTATAAGCGGCACTACTGTGTGGTGTAATGTGAATTGGCACTATTATGTTCCCCATGAAGTCACAATCCTAAAATTTTGCAGCGGAACTGTGGAGTGCACTTTCCTTGCATGCCTATATTCTGGCCTGAGCAGTTATCCCGCCCACTTGACAGTCTCCACCTCCTCAACAGACCTCACCCCTATTAGGGCTGCTTCCATAAATTTCACGGGCTGTTTTTTGATCCCAACCCACCCCTGGTCATATTGTCCCAGACAGTGGAATATTCCAGTCTATCTATTTGCATAGACTGACACTGTACACACATATGTATCCAATATTTATTCACTTTTGGATTGCAATGTTTAGTTACAGAATGTTAATGAGATACAAAGTAGCAGTCTCTGCTGCAGACATGCAGCGCTTATTACACATAAAACAAGGGCAATCTCTGCTCCACATTAACCCTCCCTGGGACACCAGTGTCACGTATTCCAATAACACACAGGAGAGACAGTCACAACAGTAATTTGTTGAGGACATTACACAGAGTTTTATCTAAATACAAAATGAACAGACCTGCTTGCAGGAGCTCTTATTCTAACCTGATTTTTATTATGTGCCTGTATATTTGTAGTATCAATATAGTGATTGTTTCTTTTATGTGAACCAGTATTAAATGTCTGCTAATTCTATCTATTTTATATAACAATATAAAACATGTGTAACATGATTTGAGCCTATGTGTGTTCTAAGTCACTTAATGGACAGCATACCTTAACTTTTTGGCATAATTATAGTAGTGTGCCCCCGGACTCCGGCGCCATGCCCCTTATAGATTCTAGAAGGAACACTATATAGTTACTATATAACAGTTCCAAGCGCAGTGATTATTGGTATTATTTCTTATGTCCAGATGGTCAAATCAAATTGAATAGGTACTAATTAAATCACCTGTGCCCAAGCATGGTTATCCTTAAAACCTGGATTGTTTTATCAGTGTTTGGAAAAACTAATGTTGCGTAAAAAAAATCTCACAACTACAATTCAGAATTCAATTTAAAATGAACATTGCTCATAGCTACTGAACAATTGTTCTAATTCCATAGAATGAATACCAGAGGCTGACCCACAAGCATCAGGTTTCTTCATAAACCATCAGATTTATGGGCAAATATGAATTAGATCCTCAGAGCATTTATATATCTATCCTGATGTACAAAAAGCTGTGACTTCTGGGAAAAACCTTCTCTCCGGTGTGAATCCTCTGATGTCTAACAAGTTCTTTCTTCTCTGTAAAACACTTACTGCATTCAGAGCATTTAAATGGTTTCCCCCCTGCGTGACTCCTCTGATGTATAACAAGATCTGACCTACTGCAAAAACATTTGGTGCATTCAGAACATGTAAACGGTTTCCCCCCTGCGTGACTCCTCTGATGTATAACAAGATCTGACCTACTGCAAAAACATTTGGTGTATTCAGAACATGTAAATGGTTTCTCTCCTGTGTGACTCCTCTGATGTATAACAAGATCTGACCTACTGCAAAAACATTTTGTGCATTCAGAACATGTAAATGGTTTCTCTCCTGTGTGACTCCTCTGATGTCTGAGAAGTACTGATATATATGTAAAGCATTTGTCACACTCAGAGCACAGATGTGGTTTCTGTCCTGTGTGAATCCTCTGATGTCTGAGAAAGTCTGATTTATATGAAAAACATTTGTCACACTCAGAGCACAGATGTGGTTTCGTTCCTGTGTGACTCCTCTGATGTATGAGAAGCTGTGATTTATATGACAAGCATTTGTCACACTCAGAGCACAGATGTGGTTTCTTTCCTGTGAAACAGCATGAGTGAATCCTCCGGTGGTATAAAAAAAAAAAAAAAAAAGATGTCTGTAGTTTGATTGGTCAGAGAACAATGTCCCTTTACGCAACGTCTTCTAATATTCGTAGTGGAAATCCTGCACATTTGTTCTGTAAGAAAAAAGCACAATAGTTACCAGGTAATTCTACTTTCAGTGTAATAACGTTTTTTGATACGGAACATGATATGTACTTTATATACACTAAGAAACATGATCTAGTGATTTTCTTTCAATTTTACATTTGTGTATTTTGCCAAATCGCTATATCCCAATGACCATCTGACTGAACATTGGGATATAGCAATTTGGCAAAATACACAAATGTAAGCTAAATTAGCTAAACTACAACTGCTTGTGATCACATGCTGGGGTCTGCCTAGAACAGGGCAAGAATGCCCAGTATGCAAATGGCCATCAGCGATGTGATCACATATCAGAAATGATCCATACTGAATAGGTCCATGTTCCAGTCATTTACCATTGTTTTTATAGTTGTGTATTCTGACAAATTGCTATATCCTCATTTCCAGTCAGATGACGCACAGAGTAATGTGGAGGAATCTATGGCGGAGCTGTCACATAGATACTTCATTATAAATACTTACCAGATATAAAGGATTATGTGTATCTTTAAAGGAGCTGCCACGTAGATACCCATTTATATATACTAACCTGATGCACAGAGTAATATGTAAGATACTATGAAGGAGCTGCCACCTAGATACCCCTGTATATATACTAACCTGCTGCACAGAGTAATATGTAAGATACTAGGAAGGAGCTGTCACCTAGATACCCATTTATATATAATAACCTGATGTACAGAGTAATATGTAAGATACTATGATGGAGCTGCCACCTACATACCCCTTTATATATACTAACCTGATGCACAGAGTAATATGTAAGATACTATGAAGGAGCTGCCACCTAGATACCCCTTTATATATACTAACCTGATGTACAGTGTAACATGTAAGATACTATGAAGGAGCTGCCACCTAGATACCCCTTTATATATACAGATGGGTCCACCCTTATCTTGACTAGTTTTCTGTGCCTAGTCACAACATGATTTATTAGCATAAACCCTTCATTCATTGTTTTCAGCTGCAGTACAATACAGAGAACAAAACAGTAGGGGATTAAATCATTAAAGGAGGGGATTAAGTCTGACTGGCCAGTCTCAATTAATCCTATTAAAGGTCAAGATAAATAAGGACCCATCTGCACTAACCTGCTGCACAAAGTAATATGAAAGATACTATGATGGAGCTGCCACCTAGATACCTCTTTATATATACTAACCTGATGCACAGAGTAATATGTAAGATACTATGGAGGAGCTGACACCTAGATACCCCTTTATATATACTAACCTGATGCACAGAGTAATATGTAAGATACTATGGAGGAGCTGTCACCTAGATACCACTTTATATATACTAACCTGATGCACAGAGTAATATGTAAGATACTATGAAGGAACTGACACCTAGATACCCCTTTATATATACTAACCTGATGCACAGAGTAATATGTAAGATACTATGAAGGAGCTGCCACCTAGATACCACTATATATATATATATATATATATATATATACTAACCTGATGCACAGAGTAATATGTAAGATAGTATGAATGAGCTGCCACCTAGATACCCCTGTATATATACTAACCTGATGCACAGTGTATTATGTAAGATACTATGAAGGAGCTGCCACCTAAATATCCCTTTATATATACTAACCTGATGCACAGTGTATTATGTAAGATACTATGAAGGAGCTTCCACCTAGATACCCCTGTATATATACTAACCTGATGCACAGAGTAATATGTAAGATACTATTGTGGAGCTGCCACCTAGATACCCCTTTATATATACTAACCTGATGCACAGTGTATTATGTAAGGTACTACACATGCAGACAGTAAGCCAGACACAGAAAAGCAGAGGCAGAACCAGCAAATTGTCCCCTTTAGATGTCTATATGTGGAAAGCTGAACAAATTACTGAAAAACCCCGGCTTATGTCCGAAAGAGGTTGACCCAGGAATTTCCCTTGTCTATATTGTAGTGTAAGAGGGTGTTTGTGAGCAAAAATCCGGATTGGGCCGGGTTTAAAATCCCAGGTCTGACAAGGCAAAATCTTGGCTCATATGTCAAATAGGTGCATAAATTAATAGATAATACAACATATACAATATAAAGATAAAAGTAATATATAATTTTACATATCATTAATTGGTTATACTATTTAACCATATTTAAGTTAAAACGTTTTAATTTTAGATAACAAGACAATATCTACAAATGTTTTTTAATGTATCAGTATATTCTTATGTATGATATATTTAACTTACTCTGGAGATTCTTCCTCTGTATCTCTCTTACTGCTCCATCCTCCCAGCTCTCCAACCAGTAACTCATCCAGCAGCTCCTCCATCAGCTATCAGTGTCCTGATACAGCCTATTTATAGTCACTCCTCCCCCATCTCTCCCCAGTAGTTCCCAGGATGCCCAGAAGGAATTCTTACACTGAGAGGTGACATGTAAATTAGGGTCTCATAGCATTAGTATATAGTCAATCAACACATCAGCTTCTCCTGCCCAGCTCCTTGTCTTGTAAATGAGGTGTAAATATTCCTATGGCAATTGACTACAATGGGAAATGCTAATTAGACCCTGGCAGGGGTAACACCTTGTATTCTAATTAGTTCAAAGCAGCCTCTGGACTCTTGTTATGTCACCAAAGGGATCTTTTATTTAGGAGTCACCTATTGTCCTGGCAGAGTATCAGCAGAGAGACCTGTTCTACATATTAGCAGGAATGTCACAATGATTCAGTACAAAACTCTTTCATAAAGTAGCAAACAATTATATTTGTGTATACTAATGTTTGTACAGCCATGAGATAATTTTGTTCCTCATGATCTTAAAGATATTCCGATGTAAGGGATGATGAAAAGATAGAGGATATGGGATCCTCAAGGTACAGCCTGCAATTGTATACACTTGAACTAACCCAGTGACTTTTGTTAAAAAATAGGGTGTGGATATGTCACGTGGCGCTTCTTTGTTTATATATATATATATATATATATTGTAACAGGAGTCTTGCTAGAATGTGCTCTGCTACAAAAATTCCACCAGCGACCGACTCCAGGCTTGTGCAAGAACAACAAATACCTTTTACTCAGGTTGCTCAAATCCAAAGATACACATAAAACAAAGATAGCTGTCTTTAGTATAAACAACCAGGGAGGTTAGGCCCTGCCTTACTCCCTCTTACTTAATAAAAGCCCTTCAGGTCCCGGCATCCTGACACTAGTGCCCCAGCCCTCCGGATTCCACTGTCCCTAGCAGGCCTATCACCTTGGCACTAACTCTGCTTTAAACCCAGCACCCAGGTGCTGGCTGATGAAGCAGCTACTTGGGCTAAGAAGCCTATAATACCTGGTCTGGGCCAAATGGATGGGAACCCAGTCCATCCACACTTCCCATCTACCCCCAGGACCCTGTGTGTAGCTTACAGGTGGCAAAGTACCTCTCCTGCCACATACCCTTTCCCTCAGCTTTTCCTGGCTCAGAAAAATGGCATGTGACACTGGCAATGTTTCACATTTGCCAGTTATTTTGGGCTGACAAATCTTTGGAACATAACTTGGGCCCATAAACCTGGGTCCCAAGTTTCTCTCCCAAGTACACGTCCTAGGCCCTTTTTACTGGTCTTGGAATCTATTTCCATTAAAGGTTGGTGGCACCGACTCTACTGTGCCACCTTCCCTTTCCCTCCACTTTGGCATAGTGGCCGAAGTGGTCATTTTAATAGACAACTTCCTGTTGCCCACTAAACTTCCCCTTCTCTTCAGCTTTTCACCTTTAGGGATGTTTCCCTTATCTGGCTTGGATTTACTGGCTACTGATGAAGTCACTTCATTCTTGTCTGGGTGTTTGTGACACCTGACCTTAACCAACTCTGGACTGGGGAAGGTTTTTAAGTTCACTCTGGGACTAGTAGTCACCACGGCCCTCACTGGTCTTTGCCTATATGGACAATTCCACCTTTTATGGCCAAGTTCTTGGCACCAGTAAGACCTAGTCTCTGCCCTGACTTTAATTGTTCTGAGGTCATGGTCCAACTTTGCCCCCACCCTTTCCCTCATAGTGAGGCATTGGTCCCGAGTCTCAGAAAGTACTTTCATTTGTTGAACTTTTAGTGCTTCCTTCAGTCTTTCCAGCTTTGGTAACATTTTCTTCATTAACGTGACTGCTTTGACCGCCGATCTCCCATCTGTGACCCTAGTCATTGACTCCTTCTGTTCTATGACCAGCACATAACCCATTTTGATTTTCTTGTCTAGGGCTCTTATTCGACTCCTTAGTTTTGGAATCTCCTTAACTGTTTCTTTTAGCTGGCTATTACTTAGTGTGTCCTTTATGAACTGTCCCAGTTCAGCAATTGGATCTTGAGTCTTCGTGGTGGATCATGCCAGGGTGTAACAATCTCAAGACCAAAATCTTGCACCTTATCCTCCACATACATGAGTGGAACTCCTTCAGAAGCAGTTTCCCGGATGACTTTGGAAGTAGACTCCTGTATTGCAACTAGCTTAGCCATGACTAGCTCACATAGGTGAGACACCTCCAAAGGTACGGTCTTTGTCTGTGATTCTTCAGAGAAAGTCTCACATCTGTTCTGGATATCCAGAACCGTGGGCTTCTGAACCTGTGATGTCCCTTCAGGGATGGACTTCTGAATGTACATTGCGTCAACAGGAGAAGGAACATGAGTTTCCCAGACCTCAACAGAAGCTATCTCCAGTTCAGATAAGACTTCCTGTTCTAGGATGGGCTCTTGAGTAGTCATAAAATTGCCATCTGTCCAGGTAGATTCCTGGGGTTCATCATTCTGCCACAGATCCAGCAGATTAGAGGATTCTTGTTTTGGAGGTGGATGATCACTTGACATCAAGTCAACCTTTCCCAGCTCCATTACCGCTTCCTCCTCACTCCCTGTCAATGGAGGAGCAGCTGGGAATCCCACATCCTCATCTTGTGTCTCCATAAACACATCTTCTGTG
The DNA here is from genome assembly GCF_028390025.1 of Pseudophryne corroboree. Taxonomy (NCBI): domain Eukaryota; kingdom Metazoa; phylum Chordata; class Amphibia; order Anura; family Myobatrachidae; genus Pseudophryne; species Pseudophryne corroboree. Next base: position 66,156,292 of record NC_086449.1, on the reverse strand, counting down.
AGCCCCTGTGTCTGCCATGCTCTATCTTGAACAGGTTCCACTGAACTCAGGGCTTTGTTCCACTCTTCACCCAAGCTACAATGTTCTTTTTCTGGAGAATGAGGTGGTCCTGCTTCGGAGGAACTTCTCACTGTCGTCCTAGGTGCTAACAACAAAACACTGCCATCTGATGTGGCTCTCTCTTGCTTTTTGAAAAATTCCCATGGATTTTCTGTGCGCTGCGCAATAATGGCTGCAGCTTCCTCCATGCTCTGGAATGGCAATACCAACTGAATGGACATTAGTGCCTGTAAATGCTCTACCTCTGAGGAAGGGCCCTCATTTCCACTTTCTAGGCAGATGGCCTTACTAGTGGCATAGCAGGGAGCCTTTTGGGCCTTAGGAACTGGCAGCTCTGGCTCAACTTTCCTGTTCCTTCTGACTGGAACAGGGAATCCAGTATAGCCGGGTTCCAATACAGTATGGTACCATTCTTCCGCAGCCTGCACCACTGTTGGCGTCATTTTCCCGGAAGATTGCATCTCCATTACGGCTGATAATATCTCTGACCCAACATTCGGCATAACGTCTTCAGCAATTGGTGTAGCTACACCTGTGTCTGAACTGAAACTAGGCATAGCCAATGGTTTTAGCTTAGAAACCTCCTCTTGAAGCTCCGCCAAGTCTTGCGACAGAGTCTTATTAGCCAGCACCAAACTCCCATATCGTGTCTGGTCACCGGAGATTTCCTCTAATCGTCCTTGGCTATGTACTACAAAGTTTTCATATCTGGGTTTAGCATTTGCCAAGGTTTTCTGCAACTCTGACACCTGGCCTGAGAGTTTGGCAATCTCTTCTCTACTCCTTCCCAATTTAGTTAGAGAGTCAGACAAAAGGGATTCCTTCTCCTCCAGCTTTTGCGTTAAGGTATTCACCTGCTCTTGAAGTAAATCACATTTTTCCTTAAGCTCTTCTAGCTCCTGGTCAATTAATTGGACATTGCTTTCAAGGTCACTTATCGTGTGACACCAAAAAAATAGGTTCCATGCTAAAATCTTCCCCAAGATCTGGATTACTCCCCAATAAGTCTCCACTTCACTCTCCAACTGTGGGGCTTTAATAGGGTCACAAAAGTTTCTGACCTGAGGTGTTAGAGCTGTCACCCCTTTTGTTTTTTTAGCATGAATTCTCTTTTTGTTACCCATTTGAAGAGAAACTTCAGAATATGCTGTATATCTGAAAATCTTTATTCACCCTTTTAGCTTTGAAAACTGTAAGTGAAAGGGAAAATAAAAATTCCTTTTTTCTTTTTAGCACAGATTAAGCTTTTAACAAAGCACTGAAAGGTAGCATGCACATAGTGGTCCCAAATAACTTACACTGGTAGTGCAAATAAATAACTTCTCCCTTCACACTCTTAAAACTAGAAAAGTCAGGGATTGCTGAGACACATAGTGCCACAAAATGTATCTATTTAAATAGAACCAACTTTGCTTCATTGGTTTTAATGAGCTAATTAACAGGGACACCAGACTCCCATTACCAGATTTTGCAGGCACAGGTAAAAAAAAGGTTGGAAAAGAAATTCAGTCATAAATTATCAGCTGCTTTCAACCTTAGAGCAAATAAGCACAGCTACTTTCAATGAATGGTGCAAAGGATATAAGACAGAACAAGCCATGCACCCTGTTTAACCTCTTTGCTGCCAATGCAAACCTTTGCACCAAAATCAAACACATTCAGTTTAAACAAAACATATAATTTTTAACCCGTGGGGTTGGGTTTAACCACTACTAACAACACCCTTGGTCTGGTACTGATGCCCACGAGATCAGCTTGGTCTGGAGTTCGCTGGTATGTGTGCCGCTACCTTGCGGCTGTTGGGTCCTCTGCCACATGTGACACGACTTAGCAGAAGTGTCCCTGTTCAGGTGCCATTTGTAACAGGAGTCTTGCTAGAATGTGCTCTGCTACAAAAATTCCACCAGTGACCGACTCCAGGCTTGTGTAAAAACAACAAATACCTTTTATTCAGGTTGCTCAAATCCAAAGATACAGCCAAAACAAAGATAACTGTCTTTAGTATAAACAACCAGGAAGGTTAGGCCCTGCCTCACTCCCTCTTAGTTAATAAAGAACCCTTAAGGTCCCAGCATCCTGACACTAGTGGCCCAGCCCTCCGGATCCCACTGTCCCTAGCAGGCCTATCACCTGGGCACTAACTGCCTTCAGGAGCCCTGACCCATGGGAGAGACTCTGCTTTAAACCCAGCACCCAGGTGCCGGCTGATGAAGCAGCTTCTTGGGCTAAGAAGCCTATAAGACCTAATCTGGGCTAAATGGATGGGAACCCGGTCCATCCACGCTTCCTATCTACCCCCAGGACCCTGTGTGTAGCTTACAGGTGGCAAAGTACCTCTCCTGCCACAATATATATATATATATATATATATATATATATACCAAACACAATTACCAGCACTCAATGCCTCCCAATCCGGTATGCTCGTCCATCCAGAAACTCCAGGGTTAAAGCATAGACAGAACCAGCACACTTCTAAATTTATAACAAATTTACTCCAAGTGTATTAAACATGTGAACAAACGCTTGGTAAACAGATACTCATCACTTTGTAAGAACAGGTATCTGTTTGACTGAGCATTTTGTTCACATGTTTAATACACTTGGAGTGAATTTGTTATAAACTTGGCAGTGTGCTGGTTCTTTCTATGGTTTAACCCTGGAGTTTCTGGATGGACATGAGACTTTATAAACTTTTTTGACAGGACTCTTGCACCCTTTTCCTGAGATTGTCAGTGCGACCTTCCAGGACATGTTTCTTTGATTTTGAATATATATACAGGTTGAGTATCCCATATCCAAATATTCCGAAATACGGAATATTCCAAAATACGGACTTTTTTGAGTGAGAGCGAGATAGTGAAACCTTTGTTTTTTGATGGCTCAATGTACACAAACTTTGTTTAATACACAAAGTTATTAAAAATGTCGTATTAAATGACCTTCAGGCTGTGTGTATGAGGTGTATATGAAACAAATGAATTGTGTGAATGTAGACACACTTTGTTTAACGTACAAAGTTATAAAAAATATTGGCTAAAAGGACCTTCAGGCTGTGTATAAGGAGTATATGAAACATAAATGCATTCTGTGCTTAGACTTGGGTCCCATCACCATGATATCTCAGTATGGTATGCGATTATTCCAAAATACGGAAAAATACGATATCCAAAATACCTCTGGTCCCAAGCATTTTGGATAAGGGATACTCAACCTGTGTATATATATATATATATATATATATATGTCTGCGTGTGTGTGTGTAGAGCAAAAAGCCAACAACATCCAATTCAGTAAAAAGATTATTTTATTACTGCATATGAACAATAGAAACACTTGCAGTGCATATCAATGAATATAGTAACCAAAAAAGGAGACTGGTAAATACATATCTTAACCAATAATGTGGTAATTAATGGTAGGAGTACTTATCCAGCAGTGTCAGGGTGGTAAGCAAACACCAGTCATCCTTATACAAGCAAGGTACAGCTCGACAGTCATTTCTGTGCATCCATAGCACCTTAATCATGAGCATGCTCCACTAGTGCCAGAGCCCCTTTATATAAACCAGACACAAACCAATTAAGTCCACATAAACTGGACTCACCTGTCCCTAATTTACGGCACCTGCAGCCACGGGTCCGCACTACCGGAAGTGTGTGGCCTCACCATGGAAACAAACAGGATGTGTTTACATGTAACCTAAGTAACCCTGGACTCCACCGTCCCGAGCTGCACCACAGCGGAACTGACATAGTCAGTCTGAAAGCGGGAGCTGCGTCTCCTAGGAGACCAGGGTAATCAGTCCCACAATGTAAACAGCAGTGATGAAGTTAAGATAACCGCGCACAGCTGCGCAATCTGCCCATCTGTGCTGAGGAATAAACATATCACTACTGTAAAGGACATAATATAGGTGTTAAAAGCACATATATTATAAGTACATATAAAGGAATGTGTCGCTTTGGCTGTGTCACAGGACCCCTCAGGGTCCCATAAATGTCCCTTCTCCCAGATAGCAGACACTGATACCGACATGGATTCTGACTCCAGTGTCGACTATGATGATGCGAGGTTGCACCCAAGAGTATTCAATATATGATTATTGCAATAAAAGATGTATTACATATCACAGAGGACCCCTCTGTCCCTGACATGAGGGTCTGCATGTTTAAGGGAAAGAAACTGAAGGTAACGTTTCCCCCATCTCATGAGCTGAACGCTTTATTTGAAAAGGCTTGGGAAACTCCAGACAAGAGACTGCAGATTCCCAAGAGAATTATTATGGCATATCCTTTCCCCTCAAAGGACAGGTTATGGTGGGAATCCTCGCCCACGGTGGACAAGGCCTTGACGCGCTTATCCAAAAAGGTGGCGCTACCATCCCAGGACATGGCGGCCCTAAAGGATCCTGCGGATTGCAGACAAGAAACTACCTTAAACTCAAGTTATGCACATACGGGAACCCTGCTCAGACCTGCAGTAGCGTCGGCATGGGTGGGTAGCGCAATTGCAGCATAAGTAGATAACTTGTCATTTGACATTGACACCTTACATAAGGATAGTATTTTGTTGACCTTGGGTCACATTAAGGATGCAGCATTATATATGAGAGAGGGTGCGAGAGATATTGGGCTGTTGGGTACAAGAGCCAATGCCATGGCAGTTTCTGCTAGAAGGTCCCTGTGGACCCGTCAATGAATAGGTGTGGCAGTTTCAAAGAGACATATGGAGGCTTTGCCTTACAAAGGTGAAGTTTTATTTGGGGAGGGCCTCGCGGACCTGGTTTCCACAGCTACTGCAGGTAAGTCTTCTTTTTTGCCTTATGTTCCCCCACAGCAAAAGAAAACACCTCAATACTAAATGCAGTCCTTTCGGTCGCATAAGTTCAGAAAGGGTTGGGGTTCTTCCTTTCTCGCCAGAGGGAGAGGTAGAGGTAAAAGAACACCAGCTACAGCTAGTTCCCAGGAACAAAAATCCTCCCCGGCCCCTACAAAGTCCACCGCATGACGCTGGGGCTCAGCTGCGGGAGTCCGCACCAGTGGGGGCACGTCTTCGTCTCTTCAGCCAGGTCTGGGTTCAGTCAGATTTGGATCCTTGGGTGGTCGAAATTGTATCCCAAGGCTACAAACTGGAGTTCGACGATGTGCCTCCACACCGATTTTTCAAATTGGCCTTGCCAGTTTTTCCCCCAGAGAGGGAAATAGTTTCAGCTGCCATACAAAAGCTGTGTCTACAGCAGGTGATTATCAAGGTTCCCCTAGAGCAACAGGGGAAAGGGTTTTATTCAACCCTATTTGTGGTCCCGAAGCCGGATGGCTCGGTCAGACCAGTTCTTAATCTAAAGTCACTAAACCTATATTTGAGAAGGTTCAAGTTCAAGATGGAATCTCTCCGGGCAGTGATCTCCAGCCTGGAAGGGGGGGCTTTTATGGTGTCACTAGACATAAAGGATGCATACCTTCATGTCCCCATATATCCTCCTCATCAGGCGTACCTGAGATTCGCTGTACAGGATTGTCATTACCAGTTTCAGACATTGCCGTTTGGGCTTTCCACGGCCCCGAGAATTTTTACCAAGGTAATGGCGGAAATGATGGTGCTCCTGCGCAAGCAGGGGGTCACAATTATCCCATACTTGGACAATCTCCTGATAAAGGCAAGTTCGAGAGATCAGTTACTAAAAAGCGTGTCTCTCTCTCTTAGAGTACTACAACATGGCTGGATTCTAAATCTACCAAAGTCACAGTTGGTTCCGACAACTCGGCTGTCATTTTTGGGCATGGTTCTGGACACGGAGAAGAAGAGGGTTTTTCTCCCAATGGAAATAGCCCAGGAACTCCAGAGCATGGTCAAGGACCTGCTGAAACCAAAAAGAGTGTCAGTTCATCAATGCACTCGAGTATTGGGAAAGATGGTGGCGGCCTACGATGCCATTCCGTGGACAAGTGGTCAGGGTCCCATCTACAGATGCATCGGAGGATAAGCCTGTCCCCCAGGGCCAGGGTCTCTCTCCTGTGATGGCCCCAGAATGCTCACCTTCTAGAGGGTCGCAGGTTCGGCATTCAAGATTGGGATCTTGTGACCACGGACGCGAGCCTCCGAGGATGGGGAGCAGTCACACAAGGAAGACATTTTCAGGGAATATGGTCAAGCCAGGAGGCTTGTCTACACATCAATGTGCTGGAATTAAGGGCCATATACAATGGCCTGCAACAGGCAGAGAGTCTTCTTCGCAACCTACCCGTTCTGATCCAATCAGACAGCGTAACAGCCGTGGCGCATGTAAACCACCAGGCCGGGACAAGGAGCAGAGCAGCAATGGCAGAAGTCACCAAGATTCTTCGCTGGGTGGAAAATCATGTAAGCGCTCTGTCAGCGGTCTTCATTCCGGGAGTAGACAACTGGGTAGCAGACTTCCTCAGCAGACACGATCATCATCCAGGAGAGTGGGGACTTTGCAGAAGTAACAAGTCGTTGGGGACTTCCTCAAATAGACATGATGGCGTCACGCCTCAACAGAAAGCTTTGGATGTTTTGTTCCAGGTCGAGGGACCCTCAGGTAGTGGCAGTGGACGTCCTGGTGACACCGTGGGTGTTTCAGTCGGTCTATGTGTTCCCTCCACTTCCGCTTATCTCAAAAATACTGAAAATCATAAGACGAAAAAGAATGCTGACAATACTCATTGTTCCAGATTGGCCTCGAAGGGCCTGGTATTCGGATCTTCAGGAAATTATCACAGAAGATCCGTGGCCTCTCCCTCTCAGGGAGGACCTTTTACAAGAGGGGCCCTGTGTGTTCCAAGACTTACCGCGGTTACGTTTGACGGCATGGCGGTTGAACACCAAATCATAGCTGGGAAAGGTATTCCGGGGGAAGTCATCCCTACTCTACTCAAAGCTAGGAAGGAGGTAACGGCAAAGCACTATCACCGTATCTGGAGGAAATATGTATCTTGGTGTGAAACCAAGAATGCTCCTATGGAAGATTTTCAGCTGAGTCGTTTTGTCCATTTTCTACAGACAGGAGTGAATATGGGCCTAAAGTTAGGCTCCATTAAGGTTCAGATTTCGGCCTTATCTATATTCTTTCAGAAGGAATTGGCTTCTCTCCCAGAAGTCCAGACTTTTGTAAAGGGAGTGTTGCACATCCAACCTCCTTTTGTGCCCCCAGTGGCACCATGGGACCTTAACGTGGTGTTACAGTTCCTTAAATCACACTGGTTTGAACCTCTTCAAACAGTTGATTTAAAATTTCTTACTTTGAAAGTGGTCATGTTGTTGGCCTTGGCATCTGCGAGGCGGGTGTCCGAATTGGCGGCTTTGTCTCACAAGAGCCCCTATCTGATTTTTCATGTGGATCGAGCAGAGTTGAGGACTCGTCCTCAATTTCTGCCTAAAGTGGTTTTGTCGTTTCATATGAACCAACCTATTGTGATGCGTGTGGCTACAGGTGACGTGAAGGATTCCAAGTCACTTGATGTAGTCAGGGCCTTAAAAATGTATGTAGCCAGGACGGCTCGGGTTCGGAAAATAGAGGCACTGTTTGTCAAGTATGCAGCCAACAAGGTTGGCGCTCCTGCTTCTAAGCAGACTATTGCTCGCTGGATCTGTAACAGGGTTCAGCAAGCTCATTCTACGGCTGGATTGCCGTTACCAAATTCGGTAAAAGCCCATTCCACTAGGAAGATGGGCTCTTCTTGGGCGGCTGCCCGAGGCGTCTCGGCATTACAGCTTAGCCGAGCAGTTACTTGGTCGGGTTCAAACACTTTTGCAAAATTCTACAAGTTTGATACCCTGGCTGATGAGGACCTCATGTTTGCTCATTCGGTGCAGCAGAGTCATCCGCACTCTCCCGCCCGGTCTGGAGCTTTGGTGTAAACCCCATGGTCCTTACGGAGTCCCCAGCATCCTCTAGGACGTAAGAGAAAATAAGATTTTAAACCTACCAGTAAATCTTTTTCTCCTAGTCCATAGAGGATGCTGGGCGCCCATCCCAGTGTGAACAAATTCTGCAAGGCTTGTATATAGTTGTTGCTTACATAAGGGTTATGTTGCAGTTGAGATTAGTCTTTGGCTGATGCTGTTTTGTTCCTACTGTTAACTGGTTTAGTATGTACCATGTTGTACGGTGTGTATGGTGTGGGCTGGTATGTATCTCGCCCTTAGATTAACTAAAATCCTTTCCTCGTACTGTCCGTCTCCTCTGGGCACAGTTCTATAACTGAGGCCTGGAGGAGGGGCATAGAGGGAGGAGCCAGTTCATACCCATCTAAAGTCTTAGAGTGCCCATGTATCCTGCGGAGCCCGTCTATACCCCACTGTCCTTACGGAGTCGCCAGCATCCTCTACGGACTAGGAGAAAAAGATTTACCTGTAGGTTTAAAATCTTATTGTTTTATATTATTATTCCATAATGATACCTCCACCAGGTTAAAACATAATATTCCTATAGGAAACAGTTAAGAGACGGAGCATCATTTAAGCCATTAGGGCTAACAGCATTTAAATGATATATCCACATGCATTCTCTTTGGAGTAGTAATTTATTCCGATCTCCGCCTCTTCTGAGTGGTGGAATATGATCAATAGGCATACGACGGAAATCTCTAAGGGTGTTTATAAACATGAAACTTAACTGATGATTTTTCCCTTCAAAAGCGTTAACAACATTGTTTTTTAAGTTTTATTTTATTTAATAAAGTTGAAAAAGTATTTTTTACAATATTTAAACATTATATTATGCACATCTGCAGAACGGATCTCCTCATCAAAAACGGGGGGACGGCGCAGTTGCATGAAATCTGACCATGCCAGTTAAGTGGTTAAACATAGCTTTTTTGAATGATGAGCAATGTATAGATATCTCTTCCTTGAGTGAACGAATCATCTTCCCCACATAGACTTTATGGCAAGGACATATTATCACATATATCACATACCGACTGTCACAGTCCAGATGATATTTAATGTCATAACCATCTCCTTTCACTGGATCCACAAACTTGTTTCCCAAACACAAAAATTGGCAATTTACACACCCATGACACTTATGTACTCCATTCTTGGGTTGCAACCAAGTAGTATTCTTAATGGATACAAAAAAACAATTAAATCTTAAACCCGTGCTCTAAATCAATAGGGCTGCAGTGCCTGCTGGAATGGTCATCTCCACTCCAAGAAAGTCCACAATAAAAGTTCACAATTTCCAGATGCGCGCCCCTTCTGGAATAACTCAGGATGTCTCACCACAAGAAATCTTCTAACTTTCTTACAGTCTTTAAATCAAATATGGTTCTTCTCCAAAATATTATCTCCCCGTGTCCATATCCTTCAAACAGAACAAATATTGGGGATAGTAGTGAAGTACAGTTTATTCAAATAGTAATACAGTAAAACAGCTCCAATCAAATAAATCCAAAAAGCACATCCACCACAATTCTAGGTCAAGGTGTGCGTACCAAAATACATGGGATGTCATAAGATGCCCACCCAAAAGCACTTGTGTTAAGTTAATCAGGTACCTTCTGAGATTTTCAGCACCCTTTTACTGCTGGCCAGGCACCTTCGTTCATGTAGTTGGTCTGCAATCAGTCTGTCCTAGATACCACCGATGCGTTTCTACTCCTTAGAGCCTTTTTCAAGATGTGTGGTGGACTGAGTACTTCCTGGGTATTTAAACCCAAAGAAGTGGTATCATTGGTCCAGACTGATCAGACCTTAATTAATCCATATTTGTATATATTTTCATAACAAGGCACTTGCACTTGCTGATATATATGCTAAAAATCACTATGTGCCATCACAAATTCAATACATTTATTAAAACAGCTTAAATAGATTAAAACTGCTCATGCATTCCAACTGGAACGCACGCACCCCCCTTCCTGATGAACGTAACATAAGTGCTTTTTGGATTTATTTGATTGGAGTATTCTTAATGGGCCGGTGTCTAATTTGGCCACAATATCCTTAATTTTCTGACTCCTCTTGTAACAGAACATCGGATTTTCTTCGCAATAAGGTCCAACAATATCATCCGACTGTACTATATGCCAGTGCTTAAAATTTTTTTTACGAATGTGTTTAGAGGAAAGAGAGTAAGTGGTAGAGAACATCATCCTGTCATTCTTGGTGTCTTGCTCATGAGTCTGAAGAGTCTGGTCCCATGGCCGATTAAGACAGTGGGTGATAGCATCTTGAATCTCATTTTCCGCATATCCTCTCTCTATAAATCTTTCCCTCATTTCTTGCAATGCATGTGGTAGCTCTTCTACTGTTAGGGTCTCCTGCCCTGTGCTGCCACGTCGTCATGGCAACCGGGAGACAAGTGCTAGTGGAGTAACCTGAGCGCAGCTGATACTCCGGTTCGGGTCTTTTGCTGTGCAGTGGTTATAGGCTCTGTGCACGGCAGGGGATCCGGTGCTGGTTTTTGTGCTCACAGTCTGTGAGGTCTGAGTGGGGCGTGGACAGCACCTGCTTTATAAGGCCTCTTTTCAGGGTAAGCATATGCTGCTGAATCTTTGTTGGTTAGTCAGTTCATGAAAGTTAGCCAGTACTGTGTAGCTTTGTATTTGTTTGTTGCTTACTGCAAATAGGCCTGGGGATTTGGTATTACACTCTGCCAATCCAGACCTAGCAGTAAGACTGGAGTCAGTCGTTTAGCTTGCTGGGGTTCTGTTACTACTCTGTGAACTTAGCAAGTTTGCGGCTGTATTCTAAGACTTGCCTGTCTAATCCTGTCTCACTGTGCTAGGTGTCAGGGGTCAGTTTAGTGGCAGTAAGCTAAAACCTGTGCACTGCAAGTGAGAATTAGGATTGTGGAGATTCTCCTTGTGTCTATCATTCCATCTCTGACCAAGGAGTTTACTGCCACACCCGTTGGTAACCCTTTAGGGTTTTGCTGTTGCCCTTAGCAACAGCATTTCGGGTTCTCTACGTATTAAAACACAACATCTTGCTTTTCCATCTGAGCAGTTCTCATACAAGGGAGATACCCAGTTCCTTAGCCTCTGGGCTTCTCTGTTCACTTTGTGTGTATTTTGTTACCCTATCACCTTCTGTGTACATTATGTCATATCCCCCAGTTTGTCTGTGAGTCCATCTGTTTTGCATAACAGTTCAAACACCAGTACATTCCTGCAGACACTGGAGTGCATAACAGTTCTGACACCAGTACTTTTCTGCAGGCACTGGTGTGCATAACATATTCAGCAGCCTAATACTCCTGTTGAAATTTTGTGGGAATATGGAGCATACCCCTCAAAATACGTTGCAACAGGTGGTCGATCAGGTGCAGGTCCTGACTCGACAATTTAATGATTTGTCCATTAAAATGCACACCTCCCAGGCTGCTGGCGGAGCTCCCGCAGCAGCAGCACCTGCAGGGGTTAAGGAGCCGAAAGTAAATCTCCCGGATCGTTTTTCTGGAGATCGCTCGCAGTTCTTTTGTTTCAAGGAGAGCTGCAAGCTATACTTCCGGCTTAGGCCTCAGTCTTCTGGGTCGGAGATTCAGCGGGTGGGCATAGTGATTTCCTTGCTACAAGGAGACCCACAGGTCTGGGCATATGGGTTGCAGTCTGACTGTCCGTCGCTTAAAAGTGTTGATGCTTTTTTTACGGCACTGGGCATGTTGTATGATGACCCTGACAAGACGGCCTCAGCCGAGGCTCAGATTTCGATCCTTAAGCAAGGGCGAAGGCCAGTTGAGGTTTACTGTACGGAGTTTCGGAGGTTGGCCCATGATACCCAGTGGAATGACCCAGCCCTGAGACACCAGTACCGAAGAGGTCTTTCTAACCAGATAAAGGACCAACTGGTACAATATCCCTTGCCTGATAGCTTGGATCAGCTCATGCAGTTATCCATCCGGGTGGATAGACGGCTGAGAGAGCGTAGGCTTGAAAGGGAGACTGAGATTTCCTTTCTTCCCAAGGGAACCTCTGACTCTGAGGAATTTTCTGAGGAGCCTATGCAGATTGGGGCTACCCGCCTCTCCTCGCGTGAGAAGACGCGGAGGAGACAGCAGGGGTTGTGTTTGTACTGTGGGAATAAAGGTCATGTGGTAGTATCATGCCCAGAAAAGCCGGAAAACTTCAGGGCCTGAGGGTGATGGGAAATATCCTGTCAGGCCAGAAGTCAGAATTTCCCAAGAAGACTTTTATCATTCCGGTGACCTTGAAGATCCTCGGTCAAACTGTCAAGACTGAGGCCTTTGTGGACAGTGGGGCCGACGGGGTTTTTATGGACCGCCAATTTGCCCTGAAACACTCTGTTCCCTTAGTACCCTTGGCATCGGAAATTGAGATTTGTGGGTTAAACGGGGAACCATTATCCCAAGGTAAAATTACCTCTTGCACTAGCCAGATTTCTTTGTTTATTGGAGCCACACACTCTGAAAAATTGTCCTTTTATGTGACTGTTTGTACTTTTGCCCCATTGGTGTTGGGGTTACCCTGGTTAAGGGCCCACAATCCTCAATTTGACTGGGTCTCTGGGGAGATTCTTAGTTGGGGTACTGATTGTTTCAGGAGTTGCTTGAGCCTTCCAGTCAGGCTCTCGCAGCTAAGTTTGCCAGGATTGCCAGGGTGTTATGCAGATTTTGCGGACGTGTTCTCCAAAAAAGTTGCAGAGGTACTACCTCCCCATCGCCCCTATGACTGTGCCATTGATTTGTTGCCAAATGCTAAGCTTCCCAAGAGCAGGTTGTACTCCCTGTCACGTCCTGAGACTCAGGCTATGGCAGAGTACATTCAGGAGAACTTGGCTAAGGGATTTATCAGACCTTCACAGTCTCCAGTTGGGTCGGGGTTCTTCTTCGTGGGTAAAAAGGACGGTTCGTTGCGACCCTGCATTGACTTCAGGGAATTGAACCGTATCACGATTAAAAACTCATACCCACTGCCTCTCATTTCGGTCTTGTTTGACCAGCTTCGTACTGCCACCATTTTTTCAAAGATTGACCTACGCGGTGCGTACAATCTAATCCGAATAAGAGAGGGGGATGAATGGAAGACTGCCTTTAATACCCACTCAGGGCATTATGAATATTTGGTGATGCCTTTTGGGCTCTGTAATGCCCCGGCAGTCTTCCAGGATTTCATGAATGATGTGCTCAGGGAATATTTGGATAGATTCTTAGTTGTATACTTAGATGACATCCTAATCTTCTCCCATTCCCTGGAGGAACATCGGAAGCATGTACGCTTAGTCCTCCAGAAACTCAGAGACCACCGGCTTGGGGCGAAGCTGGAGAAGTGCGAATTTGAAGTTCAGCAAATCGCATTTCTAGGATATATTATCTCCTCAGAAGGTTTCCAAATGGAGGGTTCCAAGGTACAGGCAGTCCTGGATTGGGTGCAGCCCACTAGTTTGAAGGCGCTTCAGCATTTCCTGGGCTTTGCGAATTTTTATAGACGATTTATCGCTGGATTTTCGTCTATAGTAGCGCCCTTGGTGGCACTCACTAAGAAAGGGGCGGATGTTGCTCACTGGTCTTGTGAGGCTAAAGCGGCTTTTGCCCGTCTCAAAAGGGCATTTGTTTCGGCCAAGGTGCTGCGACACCCAGATCCAGAGCGTCCTTTTGTGGTGGAGGTGGATGCCTCTGAGATGGGTATTGGGGCAGTGCTTTCTCAGATGGGAGTGTCTGATAATCGCCTTCATCCCTGTGCTTACTTTTCCCGTAAATTTTCGCCTGCCGAGATGAATTATGACGTGGGTAACCGGGAATTGTTGGCTATTAAGGATGCACTCGAGGAGTGGAGACACTGGCTTGAGGGGGCTAAGTTTGTGGTCTCAATTCTCACTGACCATAAGAATCTGGCATATTTAGAGTCAGCGAAGCGTCTCAATGCCAGGCAGGCACGATGGGCTTTGTTTTTTGCTCGCTTTAATTTTTTGATAACATATCGCCCTGGGTCAAAAAACATCAAGGCTGATGCGCTCTCGCGGAGTTTTGCTCCAATCCAGGAGACCACCGAGGAGCCGTTGCCCATTGTTTCCCCATCATGTATTAAAGTGGGCATTACCCAGGACCTCTTATCATTAGTCCTTAGAGCACAGGAGCAGGCTCCTCCAGACCTTCCGGTAGGTCTTTTGTTTGTGCCTCCTAGCGAGTGTTCCTGGAATTCCATGCCAAGAAGTCGGCAGGTCACCCGGGTATTGCCAGAACTCGGGAGTTGCTATCTAGGGCGGTGTGGTGGCCCTCGGTGGCTAAGGATGTGGATCAGTGGGTTCGGGCATGTGACATCTGTGCCCGAAATAAGACTCCTAGAGGGGTTCCTGTTGGCCCATTACATCCACTCTCTATCCCATCTAAGCCTTGGACCCACATTTCAATGGATTTTGTGGTGGACTTGCCCAAATCCTCGGGGATGACAGCCATCTGGGTTGTCGTTGACAGGTTTTCGAAGATGGCGCACTTCGTTCCACTGGTTGGGCTGCCATCAGCCAGACGCCTGTCTGAATTATTTATGCTGCATGTTGTGCGTCTCCACGGGTTGCCACTTGATGTGGTCTCTGACCGCGGATCCCAGTTTGTGGCCAAATTCTGGAGGGCATTTTGTTCCGATCTCCAGATTTCTGTCAGCTTGTCGTCAGGCTACCATCCGCAGTCTAATGGGCAGACTGAAAGGGTGAACCAGTCCTTGGAGCAGTTCCTCAGGTGTTATGTCTCCAAGTGTCAGACTGACTGGGTTGCTCATCTGTCCATGGCGGAGTTTGCCTATAACAACGCGGCTCACTCTGCTACAGGGATCTCTCCCTTCCTTTGTGTGTATGGGCATCATCCTAAGGCCAATTCTTTTGACCCCCTGGACTCCACGCCTGGTGGTTCCTCTGTGGTTTCGGTCCTTAGAGGTATTTGGCGAAAAGTGAAGAAAGCCCTTGTGTCTGTGTCATTAGTGACCAAAAGGGTTTTTGATAAGCGGAAAAGACCCTGCAGCTTCAAATTAGGAGTCTTCGTCTGGTTGTCTACCAAGAATTTGAAGTTGAGACAGCCATCTCATAAGTTAGGGCCCCGGTTCATCGGCCCTTATAAGATCACCAGGGTTATCAATCCGGTGGCATTTCAGTTAGATCTGCCCCGTTCTTTGGGTATCAATAAAACATTTCATTGTTCCCTTTTAAAACGGGCGATTAGTAATCCTTCTTCCAGTGGAAGACCTTCCCCTCTTCTGATACGTGGCCAGAGGGAGTTTGTTGTTGAAAGGATTCTTGACTCCAAGGTGGTTCGGGGTCGGCTGTCATTTTTGGTGCACTGGAAGGGGTATGGCCCGGAGGAGCGGTCGTGGGTGCGCAGTTGTGATCTTCATGCCCCCAGACTGATACGCTCTTTCTTCTCGCAGTTCCCCGATAAACCCGGTGGTAGGGGTTCTTTGACCCCTCGTCAGAGGGGGGGTACTGTTAGGGTCTCCTGCCCTGTGCTGCCATGTCGTCATGGCAACCGGGAGACAAGTGCTAGTGGAGTAACCTGAGCGCAGCTGATACTCCGGTTCGGGTCTTTTGCTGTGCAGTGGTTATAGGCTCTGTGCACGGCAGGGGATCCGGTGCTGGTTTTTGTGCTCACAGTCTGTGAGGTCTGAGTGGGGCGTGGACAGCACCTGCTTTATAAGGCCTCTTTTCAGGGTAAGCATATGCTGCTGAATCTTTGTTGGTTAGTCAGTTCATGAAAGTTAGCCAGTACTGTGTAGCTTTGTATTTGTTTGTTGCTTACTGCAAATAGGCCTGGGGATTTGGTATTACACTCTGCCAATCCAGACCTAGCAGTAAGACTGGAGTCAGTCGTTTAGCTTGCTGGGGTTCTGTTACTACTCTGTGAACTTAGCAAGTTTGCGGCTGTATTCTAAGACTTGCCTGTCTAATCCTGTCTCACTGTGCTAGGTGTCAGGGGTCAGTTTAGTGGCAGTAAGCTAAAACCTGTGCACTGCAAGTGAGAATTAGGATTGTGGAGATTCTCCTTGTGTCTATCATTCCATCTCTGACCAAGGAGTTTACTGCCACACCCGTTGGTAACCCTTTAGGGTTTTGCTGTTGCCCTTAGCAACAGCATTTCGGGTTCTCTACGTATTAAAACACAACATCTTGCTTTTCCATCTGAGCATTTCTAATACAAGGGAGATACCCAGTTCCTTAGCCTCTGGGCTTCTCTGTTCACTTTGTGTGTATTTTGTTACCCTATCACCTTCTGTGTACATTATGTCATATCCCCCAGTTTGTCTGTGAGTCCATCTGTTTTGCATAACAGTTCAAACACCAGTACATTCCTGCAGACACTGGAGTGCATAACAGTTCTGACACCAGTACTTTTCTGCAGGCACTGGTGTGCATAACATCTACATCCAAGGTATTTTGCACAACTCTTAATAATTGGCATAATGGTAAACCACGTTTCAGGGGTTCAGGATGAAAGCTGTCCTCCATATGTATGGTATTCTTATCCGTTTCTTTCCTGAAGATTTTAGTAAACAGGGTACCTGCTCTTAGGAATACACATATACGTCTAAATAATTGATAGTAGCCTCACTAAAGGAAAGAATGAACCTGATGGTAGTATTGAGTGGATTAAAGACATCAGTAAACTCAGTTAGATGGTTAGCTCCGCCTTTCCAACCCAGAAAGAGATCATCTATATATCTTATATAAAAATATATAAATTTGGAAAAAAAGAATGTGCCATATGTTGCTTATCATACATATGCATGAAGAGGTTCACATACGATGGGACCACATTTGACCCCATCACTGTCCCCCTCAAATGCAAATAGTATGAGCTCTCAAAAAGAAAATAATTCTTCTGTAAAACAATTTGTAACAGCAACAACAAAAAAATGTATATTAGGACCCTTATAATGCGGACTGGCGGAGACAAGTTCAGGTCTTACAAATTAAAAGCACACGGCTCCTGTATGCTGTCAAATATAGGGGTGCTGATGTCTTAATAACATTACACGGCCCTGTATGTTGTAAAAATTCAGGGGTGCTGTGAAAATAAAGGGGAACTTGACTGTGTGCTGTAATAATAAAGTGGTGCTGTCCTGTGAAATGGAGAACAACAATTTGGAGGAAAAAATAGTGAAAGATCAGGAACCACTACCAGTTCCTAGTACTAGTTTTGAAGCTGATGCTGCCACCAGTCATGACATTGACGATGCGATTCCATCAACATTGTCTTTTAAGGCCGATGCCCAATGTCATAGAGGGCGTGTAAAATCCAAGAAGTAAAAATTAATAATCAGAAAAAAAAGAAATTATCTGATGAGAAACGTCAAATTGGCAATATGCCATTCACTACACAAAGTGGCAAGGAAAGGCTATGGCCTTTCCTTGCCATTTTTTACATTTTTTGAGAGGGAGGAGTGTTTCCATTCTCATGAGAAGCTTAGCCACTAGTTATGAACATAGGCCAACTATGTTCATAACTAGTGGCTAAGCTTCTCATGAGAATGGAAACACTCCTCCCTCTCAAAAAATGTAAAAAATTAAGCTTGTTAAAGCACAGGAAAAAACAACTGTGCATTCATATATATCACAAATCCTCAAGTAGAGTCCAAGTGTCTCCGCGGTTGCCATGTCTAGGCTGTATGGGAAGAGGAGGCTCCTACCACCATTTGTACACCTTCTGCAAGTGCTGGGATGAGCACCACTAGTCCAGTTGCTGATATTGAGATTGAGGATGTCACTGCAGGTGGGATCCCAAGGACAATTCCATATTGCACCTGTTTTTTCCTTTGCATTATGTACTGCTTGGGACCTAGTTTTTAAAAGGGCCATCCTGTCTGCCACTGCAGTGCCACTCCAGATGGGCCAGGTGTTTGTGCCGTACACTTGTGTAGCTTAGCTTAGCCATCCAGCTACCTTGGTGCACCTCTTTTTTTTCTTTGCTTTATGTGCTGTTTGGGGCCTAGTTTTTAAAACTGACATCCTGTCTGCCACTGCAGTGCCACTCCAGATGGGCCAGGTGTTTGTGCTGCACACTTGTGTCGCTTAGCTTAGTCATCCAGCGACCTCGGTGCACATCTTTTCTTCTTTGCATTATGTGCTGTTTAGGGCCTAGTTTTTAAAACTGCCATCCTGTCTGCCACTGCAGTGCCACTCCTAGATGGGCCAGGTGTTTGTGCCACACACTTGTGTCGCTGAGCTTAGTCATCCAGCGACCTTGGTGCATCCTTTATGCCTAAAAACAATTTTGTGAGGTGTTCAGAATAAACTGGAAATGAGTGGAAATTAATGTTATTGAGGTTAATAATACTGTAGGATCAACATTACCCCGAAATTCTGGTATTTTAGCTGTTTTTACTTGCTTTGAAAAATCATCCAGATCCAAAACCAAAACCCGAAAGGGTGATTTTGGCAAAACACAAGCAGGGATCCAGATCCAAAACCAAAACACAAAACATGGAAAGTGCCTGCTGCACATCTCTACTAAATAATGGACACATATGGCATGAGGCCACAACACAGTAAAGTTACTGTACCCATCGGCATGCTAGGAAATACACCATGAGCAATTACATACTTGCTTCAGAATTGTGTGCATGTTGTTGTTGGGTTTGCCCTTTTAAAATGTTACTAATTTCAGCAATGATTACACTTTACATGTCTGTGTTACTTGCCTTACTCATAGGAAATGTCTTACTTAGGCTGCCACACAGGCACAAGAAAAGGCAGGGAAGGGCCATCTGGGGATAAAGAATTATCATTTGTGGAACAATTAAACCCACATCATGTCCTGTCTGCAATATTTACCACAATTCAATGATTTTATATTTGGACACATTGTTATGCCAGGAGGTCCCTCTGATGAAGTCCTACTAACGTTGATGGATGAAATACATTGAAGGGTTTCTTCTGTTGGATTGTTCCAGAAATTGTTGCTGCTACTCCTAAAATCCATATAAGGGGGTTATTCAAGTTTTTTACCAAAGCAAAAATGTTAGTATTTGGGCAAAACCATGTGCACTGTAGATGGGGCAGATGTAACATGTGCAGAGTGAGTTAGATTTGGGTGGGTTATATTGTTTCTGTGCAGGGTAAATACTGGCTGCTTCATTTCTACACTGCAATTTAGATTTCAGTTTGAACACGCCCAACCAAATCTATCTAGCCTGCATCGCACAGTGTACATTTAATCTTAAAGTGTGTACACTCTAGGCAATGTGCTCCATGAGCGACATCGTCTAGTGTGTCCCGCTCCTGGCCCAGGCCATCCGAGTGGACATACACACTATGCGATATTGCTAGCAATATCGCATAGTAAAGTTATGCCGTGGCCAGGCCTTGCATGCAAATTTGGCGATGAGTCCAAATTAAGCTGCCTGGCCATGCGACAGCGAGCCTTGATAATGAGGCGCAGGACCGCTCATCATTCATCATTTTCTGTATACACACTGGGAAATATAGTAAAAGATATCGCTCAGGATGGGTCAAAATGAGCAACATCCTTTACTATATCGACTAGTGTGTACAGGCCTTCAGTCTTAATCTACTTTTAGTTTGAAGAAAGATTCTAGAAATGTAGGTTTAGTGTTTTGATGTAGTTAAGGAGCAAAGTGTGTAGTGCAAAAATCAGGACTACTTTCCACAATTTGACAATATAAATGTGAAATATTAACTGTCAAAGCCACAGGTTCCCAAACACGGTCCTCAATTGGACACTTGCAATCTATCCCTACTTTTTCCCATTGGCTTCCTGGCTCTGGGACAGCAGACATACTCTGCTATTCTGGTTACTGATAAAGACATGTGGGAGCTTGCACAGACCTCTGTAAGCTCTGGCAGCAGGGTGCAAAGTACATGGACCACTGTAGACCTTAGCAAGCTGCTGCCACATACCATTGTCTGTTATTCCAGGCAATCTTTAGCACCTGTGACCTCTGACCATCGGTTCACAATGTACCAGCTTCTGATAACTTACCAGGATATGTGACTTCTTACCTCCGAGTGCATATCTTCTGTGCAGTAATGTTTTGTGGGTTTCCTGAAAGGTGGCACTTGCAGGTTGGGACTGGCCTGTCTTTGCAGCAGGTATCAATATGAAGTAGCATTGTTCTTTTACAACAACATTGTTTATTTGGTAACATATTTTCATTTGACCGTTTGTACAATCTTTGTAATTATTGTGTTCTGCGAAGTGTATAATTTTTAACAGAATTAACTTGGGTGAAGCTGCCCTACATTGACACTGTGTGCAATTGTCTGTTATCTGTAAATGCATTAAAAATCCACAAACTCTCATTTATACACATAGAGGAAGTTATACAAATTGGTGCTGTGGTAAAGGGTAGGAAAAACTGTCATATTGGAGAAAAGTTAAATGGCATCGACTAGGCTTACCCGTTTACACTGCACTGTGACCTGGGTCCGTTCCGGGACCAACCCTGCGAGCTAGCTGGGTTGGATTCCAGAGTCACTTGAGCTGTGTTAACCCTTTCCTACTGAGCCACTCCCGGGTTATCACAGCAATAACCCAAGTTTTTAGTGCCAGTGGAATAGGGGTATTATAGTGCGTATCCAGCTTAACTGGCTAAGAATGATTGGGTATACAATGCAAATTATTGCACCACTTGCCCCAGCTCCGTTCATTTTTTTAAATAACTTTTTCATACTACAGTATTTGTCAGTTTCCTTACAATATTTTATAGTGATGAGCGGGTTCGGTTTCTAGGAAACCGAACCCCCCCGAACTTCAGCCTTTTTACACGGGTCCGAGCCATACTCGGATTCTCCCGTGTGGCTAGGGTAAACCGAGCGCGCCCGAACGTCATCATCCCGCTGTCTGATTCTCGCGAGATTCGGATTCTATATAAGCAGCCGCGCGTCACCGCCATTTTCACACGTGCATTGAGATTGATAGGGAGAGGACGTGGCTGGCGTCCTCTCTGTTTATATTAGTAGTTAGTTGATCTGATTGCTACTGCTTAGCTTATTGTGGGGAGGATTGGGTAGCAGCTGTTAGGATGAGTACAGTCAGTGCAGAGTTTTGCTAGTTTTTTTTTATCCGTTCTCTGCCTGAAAAAAACGCTCCATACCATATCTGTGCTCAGCCCTAGTAGGCTGCATGATATATCTGACTGTGCTGAGTGCTCACACTGCTTAATTGTGGGGGAGACTGGGGAGCAGCTATAGCAGGAGTACAGTGCACACTTTTGCTGACAGTGACCACCAGTATACGTTTGTCTGCCTGAAAAACACTCCTGTGGTGTCTTTTTTTTTATACTATAAACGCAGTCTGCTGACAGTGTCCACCAGGTCCATTATACTGTATATAGCAGTACGGTAGGCCACTGCTGTAGCTACCTCTGTGTCGTCACTCGTCGTCCATAAGTATACTATCCATCCATCTACATTGTATACCTGTGGTGTCTTTTTTTCTTTATACTATAAACGCAGTCTGCTGACAGTGTCCACCAGGTCCATTATACTGTATATAGCAGTACGGTAGGCCACTGCTGTACCTACCTCTGTGTCGTCACTCGTCATACATAAAGTATACTATCCATCCATCTACATTGTATACCTGTGGTGCCTTTTAGTTGTGCGCATTAAAATATGGACAACAAAAATGTGGAGGTTAAAAAATCAGGGAAAGATCAAGATCCACTTCCACCTCGTGCTGAAGCTGCTGCCACTAGTCATGGCCGAGACGATGAAATGTCATCAACGTCGTCTGCCAAGGCCGATGCCCAATGTCATAGTACAGAGCATGTAAAATCCAAAACACAAAAGATCAGTAAAATGACCCAAAAATCTAAATTAAAAGCATCTGAGGAGAAGCGTAAACTTGCCAATATGCCATTTACGACACGGAGTGGCAAGGAACGGCTGAGGCCCTGGCCTATGTTCATGGCTAGTGGGTTTAGCTTCACATGAGGATGGAAGCACTCATCCTCTCGCTAGAAAAAATAAAAGACTTAAGCTGGCAAAAGCACAGCAAAGAACTGTGCGTTCTTCGAAATCACAAATCCCCAAGGAGAGTCCAATTGTGTCGGTTGCAATGCCTGACCTTCCCAACACTGGACGGGAAGAGCTTGCGCCTTCCACCATTTGCACGGCCCCTGCAAGTGCTGGAAGGAGCACCCGCAGTCCAGTTCCTGATAGTCAAATTGAAGATGTCAGTGTTGAAGTACACCAGGATGAGGATATGGGTGTTGCTGGCGCTGGGGAGGAAATTGACAAGGAGGATTCTGATGGTGAGGTGGTTTGTTTAAGTCAGGCACTCGCGGAGACACCTGTTGTCCATGGGAGGAATATGGCCATTGACATGCCTGGTCAAAATACAAAAAAAAATCAGCTCTTCGGTGTGGAATTATTTAAACACAAATGTGGACAACAGGTGTCAAGCCGTGTGTTACCTTTGTCAAGCTGTAATAAGTAGGGGTAAGGACGTTAACCACCTCGGAACATCCTCCCTTATACGTCACCTGCAGCGCATTCATCATAAGTCAGTGACAAGTTCAAAAACTTTGGGCGACAGCGGAAGCAGTCCACTGACCAGTAAATCCCTTCCTCTTGTAACCAAGCTCCTGCAAACCACACCACCAACTCCCTCAGTGTCAATTTCCTCCTTACCCAGGAATGCCAATAGTCCTGCAGGCCATGTCACTGGCAAGTCTGACGAGTCCTCTCCTGCCTGGGATTCCTCTGATGCATCCTTGTGTGTAACGCCTACTGCTGCTGGCGCTGCTGTTGTTGCTGCTGGGAGTCGATGGTCATCCCAGAGGGGAAGTCGGAAGACCACTTGTACTACTTCCAGTAAGCAATTGACTGTCCAACAGTCCTTTGCGAGGAAGATGAAATATCACAGCAGTCATCCTGCTGCAAAGCGGATAACTGAGGCCTTGGCAGCCTGGGTGGTGAGAAACATGGTTCCGGTATCCATCGTTACTTCAGAGCCAACTATAGACTTGATTGAGGTACTGTGTCCCCGGTACCAAATACCATCTAGGTTCCATTTCTCTAGGCAGGCGATACTGAAAATGTACACAGACCTCAGAAAAAGACTCACCAGTGTCCTAAAAAATGCAGTTGTACTCAATGTCCACTTAACCACGGACATGTGGACAAGTGGAGCAGGGCAGACTCAGGACTACATGACTGTGACAGCCCACTGGGTAGATGTATTGCCTCCCGATGCAAGAACAGCAGCGGCAGTACCAGTAGCAGGATCTCGCAAATGCCAACTCGTTCCTAGGCAGGCTACGCTTTGTATCACCGCTTTCCAGAATACGCACACAGCTGAAAACCTCTTACGGCAACTGAGGAAGATCATCGCAGAATGGCTTACCCCAATTGGACTCTCCTGGGGATTTGTGACATCGGACAACGCCACCAATATTGTGCCTGCATTACATCTGGGCAAATTCCAGCACGTCCCATGTTTTGCACATACCTTGAATTTGGTGGTGCAGAATTATTTAAAAAATGACAGGGGCATGCAAGAGATGCTGTCGGTGGCCAGAAGAATTGCGGGCCACTTTCGGCGTTCAGGCACCGCGTACAGAAGTCTGGAGCACCACCAAAAACACCTAAACCTGCCCTGCCATCATCTGAAGCAAGAGGTGGTAACGAGGTGGAATTCAACCCTCTATATGCTTCAGAGGATGGAGGAGAAGCAAAAGGCCATTCAAGCCTATACATCTGGCCACGATATAGGCAAAGGAGGTGGAATGCACATGTCTCAAGCGCAGTGGAGAATGATTTCAACGTTGTGCAAGGTTCTGCAACCTTTTGAACTTGCCACACGTGAAGTCAGTTCAGACACTGCCAGCCTGAGTCAGGTCATTCCCCTCATCAGGCTTTTGCAGAAGAAGCTGGAGACATTGAAGAAGGAGCTAAAACAGAGCGATTCCGCTAGGCATGTGGGACTTGTGGATGGAGCCCTTCATTCGCTTAACCAGGATTCACGGGTGGTCAATCTGTTGAAATCAGAGCACTAAATTTTGGCCACCGTGCTCGATCCTAGATTTAAAACCTACGTTGTATCTCTCTTTCCGGCAGACACAAGTCTGCAGAGGTTCAAAGACCTGCTGGTGAGAAAATTGTCAAGTCAAGCGGAACGTGACCCGTCAACATCTCCTCCTTCACATTCTTCCGCAACTGGGGGTGCGAGGAAAAGGCTACGAATTCCGAGCCCACCCGCTGGCGGTGATGCAGGGCAGTCTGGAGCGAGTGCTAACATCTGGCCCGGACTGAAGGACCTGCCAACGATTACTGACATGTTGTCTACTGTCACTGCATATGATTCTCTCACCATTGAAAGAATGGTGGAGGATTATATGAGTGACCACATCCAAGTAGGCACGTCAGACGTATGTATACTGGCAGGAAAAAGAGGCAATTTGGAGGCCCTTGCAGAAACTGGCTTTATTCTACCTAACTTGCCCTCCCTCCAGTGTGTACTCCGAAAGAGTCTTAAGTGCCGCCGCTCACCTTGTCAGCAATCGGCGTACGAGGTTACTTCCAGAAAATGTGGAGAAGATGATGTTCATTAAAATGAATTATAATCAATTCCTTCGTGGAGACATTCACCAGCAGCAATTGCCTCCAGAAAGTACACGGGGACCTTAGATGGTGGATTCCAGTGGGGACGAATTAATAATCTGTGAGGAGGGGAATGTACACAGTGAAGGGGGTGATGAATCGGACGATGATGATGAGGTGGACATCTTGCCTCTGTAGAGCCAGTTTGTGCAAGGAGAGATTGATTGCTTCTTTTTTGGTGGGGGCCCAAACCAACCAGTCATTTCAGTCACAGTCGTGTGGCAGACCCTGTCGCTGAAATGATGGGTTCGTTAAAGTGTGCATGTCCTGTTTATACAACATAAGGGTGGGTGGGAGGGCCCAAGGACAATTCCATCTTGCACCTCTTTTTTCTTTCATTTTTCTTTGCGTCATGTGCTGTTTGGGGAGTATTTTTTTGAAGGGCCATCCTGCGTGAGACTGCAGTGCCACTCCTAGATGGGCCAGGTGTTTGTGTCGGCCACTTGGGTCGCTTATCTTAGTCACACAGCTACCTCATTGCGCCTCTTTTTTTCTTTGCGTCATGTGCTGTTTGGGGAGTATTTTTTTGAAGGGCCATTCTGCGTGACACTGCAGTGCCACTCCTAGATGGGCCAGGTGTTTGTGTCGGCCACTTGGGTCGCTTATCTTAGTCACACAGCTAACTCATTGCGCCTCTTTTTTTCTTTGCGTCATGTGCTGTTTGGGGAGTATTTTTTTGAAGGGCCATTCTGCGTGACACTGCAGTGCCACTCCTAGATGGGCCAGGTGTTTGTGTCGGCCACTTGGGTCGCTTATCTTAGTCACACAGCTAACTCATTGCGCCTCTTTTTTTCTTTGCATCATGTGCTGTGTGGGGAGTATTTTTTTGAAGGGCCATCCTGCGTGACACTGCAGTGCCACTCCTAGATGGGCCATGTGTTTGTGTCGGCCACTTGGGTCGCTTATCTTAGTCACACAGCTCCCTCATTGCACCTCTTTTTTTCTGTGCGTCATGTGCTGTTTGAGGAGTATTTTTTTGAAGGGCCATCCTGCGTGACACTGCAGTGACACTCCTAGATGGGCCAGGTGTTTGTGTCTGCCACTTGGGTCGCTTATCTTAGTCACACAGCTACCTCATTGCGCCTCTTTTTTTTTTTGCGTCATGTGCTGTTTGGGGAGTATTTTTTTGAAGGGCCATCTTGCGTGACACTGCAGTGCCACTCCTAGATGGGCCACGTGTTTGTGTCGGCCACTTGTGTTGCTTAGCTTAGTCACACAGCGACCTTGGTGCGCCTCTTTTTTTCTTTGCGTCATGTGCTGTTTGGGGAGTATTTTTTTCAAGTGCCATCCTATCTGACACTGCAGTGCCACTTCTAGATGGGCCAGGTGTTTGTGTCGGCCACTTGGGTCGCTAAGCTTAGTCACACAGCTACCTCGGTGCAAATTTTAGGACTAAAAATAATATTGTGAGGTGTGATGTGTTCAGAATAGACTGAAAATGAGTGGAAATTATGGTTATTGAGGATAATAATACTATGGGATCAAAATGACCCCCAAATTCTATGATTTAAGCTGTTTTTTAGGTTTTTTTTAAAAAAACAGCCGAATCCAAAACACACCCGAATCCGACAAAAAAAATTCGGTGAGGTTTTGCCAAAACGCGTTCGAACCCAAAACACGGCCGCAGAACCGAACACAAAATCAAAACACAAAACCCGAAAAATTTCCGGTGCACATCACTAATATTTTACAGTATGTTCTAATAGTTTACTGATATCATTTAACATGGATGAATTTCCTTTTATGAAAATTAGAAAATATTTTTTAAACCAATGCACTACAACAAGATAACTGCTATTATTTATCCTGTGTGTTGTATACCAGTGTATTAGGTGTCAGTAGTACCACCCCTTATACCATGATAGTGACAAATTATATTAAGAAACAAATAATCATTTCAGGCAGTTTTATTGAGTTTCATTATACACATTGTTTATTACATTACACTGGTACAGATGATCAGCTACAGATGTTTCTCCTACCCGGTCTGTAACAATAATGATTTACATAAAACACTTCTCACATTCAAAAAGAGAAACATTTCCTTACATGTAACCATATTGCAGTGATACAAGGTAACTTACTTATGAAACACATGCTACATTCAGGCCCTCAGAGTTACTACTCATGTGATTAATACACGTTATATTTCTAGTAAAACACTTGTTGCATTCAGTGGCTGATTCAGATGTGTAAGGAATTACACAGCTGCAGGGAAGTGTATGTGCAATTCTGTACAAATAAAATTGAAACACAGCAGGAGACATCTGTAAGAGATAGATTCAAGTGCTGTATCTGAGGTGATGTATCGAGATTAAATATAGAAAAATTTAAATTTATGCACCTTGGGACTAAGAACAATCAGGCAGCCTATAAATTAAATGGGAAAATTGTAGGGGAGACAGTAGTGAAAAAAGATTTGAGGGTGCTCATTGATAAGAGACTTAGTAGCCGATCCTAATGTCAAAGTGCAGCAACAAAAGCAAATAAGGTATTAGGGGGTCAATTCAATTCAGTGACAGTTTGTCTTCAAATTCCTGACTACAAACTCCCATGCATCACAGGAATTTAATTGTCAGGAATGTACTTTTTAGTCTGCAATTCAATTCAGAGAGAGATATTGTAATTAGTCTGACTTAAATATGATTGTCGGGAATTTGCAAACTCCAGGGAAATTAAATTCAATTGTCAGGAATGTGTTTTTTTTTTTTTAGTCTGAAATTCACTTCAGGGAGGGATATTGTATTTAATCTGACTTAAATATGCAAGTTGGGGGAAGGGACAGGGAGGAGACTTATTTTCCCTCCTTTTACTCACAGGAATGTAATGTTAAGGCAAGACTTTGGAGTAGAAGCCACAACCATTTTGGTACTGACATGAAAGGAATGGTAGCAGCAGTGAGAAGCAGTAAATTGTTCTGTGGAAGTGTGGAAAAACATCAATCATCGCTTTATAATGTGACTTAATTGTCGTTGGCACCAGTACGGTAAGCTTGCTGGCACTGTGACAGCCAAAGGCAGGGAATCTATAATAATCACACGTACTGGTATTGGTTTAGGGCGGCTTGCTTGGCATCATCAATATGGAAGTGTAATGGTTGAAGATCTTGGGCAATCGACTTTAGCCATGTTTTCTTTAGCGTATCACTTACTATTTTCCATTCCTCAGGAATGTGTTACAGTATTTAGGCACTGGTATGGTATTCTTTTAGGCTCCATTCTGCAGACATGTCCAAACCACTTTAAACTAGAGATGAGCGGGTTCGTTTTTTACTCGGATTTACTCAAAACGGCATCTTATTGGCTCACGGATGTCACATGTTTTGGATAGCCAATAGAAAAAAATCCGGATAAAACCGAACTGGCATTAATTCTGGCGTTAAATCCGAACCCCCTCAACTGTACTTTAAACGCTGTCTTTTAATATAGGATTCAACTGTGGGTTCGTCTTTGAATAGTTTTCGGATGTTTTAATTTCTCTGGTTCATTCTTTTTTTTTTAAAGTATATTTCGTAAGCACCTCATTTGGAAACATTCCAGCTTTGTTAGGCCGTTTTTAAGTATTGCCATTATTCTGAACCATAAAGTAAATTTATTCTAACTGATATGTTGAATACCCTAATTTTTGTGCCAATGGTAATGTCCTTTTGGTCCCCGAGACCTTTTTCCAGAGTTGCAAAGGCAGCTGTGGCACTCGTGATGTCACTGTTTACCGTTCATAGTTGAACCCATGTATTTAAAGGTATCCACCTGTTCGGCGGTAGTATGCAGGGGAGGGTGTGTACAGTGAGAAGTAGTGAAGTGTGTGCATTGAGAGGGTGCAGGGTAGCTGCAGTAGTGTTTGCGGGGAGGGGTATGCAGGGTAATAGGTAGTGTACTGTGTGTGGGGAAGGGAGTGTTGGGGGGATGTTTTCATGTGACCGGCGGTCAGGAGACGGACAATCACATGACCTCCCCCTACATCTCGCACCCTCACTATCCCGGCGGGTGGCATGCCAACAGGGACTATTCCCATTCCTGGGTGTCCGTGACACCCATAGAGTGGGAATAGAAGCCGTGGTGAGCGCAGGGCACCACCGAGCCCTCAGCACAGTGAGCCCGCAAGGTTCCGCTGCCGGTATGCTTACCACCTGTCAGCCATTCCGCACCCAAGTGTTGGTTGAGAGGTAGGCATGTACAGGTCAAATGTGGATATTTCACTATGCAAATGGGTATGTACCCAACTCCAAATTACTTCTAAAGTGGCAAAAATACTGACCTGCAGTACACTTCTCCATGCATATGTGTTTGCCCTTTTCACTTTGGGAATTGCCCCAGTGCAAATGTCTTATGTTCTCATATAGTAAATACTCAGGGGTCTATGTACACTAAGAGTAGGTTACTAATATGGTAGCATGAACTGTCGATCAACCGATTGTCCAGCCTAGTTTACTAGGTGCAGGGTAGTGGGGTGCAGGGTAGTGGCTGTAGTATAGTGTGTGCAGGGAGGGGGGTGCAGTGCAGGGTAGTGACGGATTATGCAGGGAAGGGAGTGAAGTAGTGTATTGGGTGAGAGGTAAGGGGGGTACACATAGAGATCAGTGCTTAAATTCTAAGCAATCTGCCTAGATTGCTTAGAAGTTAAGCAAGGATCTCTCTGTGTGTACCCCCACAGCGATAGCAATGCGTGGCCCCGCGCTTCACTATCGCTGGTGCTAGATTGAGCCTGCATGCTGGCTCAATCTAGCATTTCACTCATTTCTCCGCTGGGTGACATGAGTGACTCCCCCCTCCTCACTCAGTACACATCTCTGGGGAAATCTCCCTGTGTGTATGGGGCTATAGTGTACTGTCGGTGGGGCCGGGAGTAGAGATTAGCAGCAGTACTGTAGTGTGTGCAGGGTGAGCCGTGTAGAGTAGCAGCAGCAGAAAAGTGTTTTTTTATTTTATTTAGTAGTGTAGTGCAGTGGTTTTCCAAACTTTTTTGTATCGCCACCTGAGTATCAGAATTTTTTTCACAGCACCGCAAGTCCAAAAGTTTATTTAAAAATTCTGAAAATAATATTAAATTAAGTAAAATGTTTTTCGAAGGGGTAAATTCAGTTTCAGAACGGATTGAATAGTGCCAGTAGGGGGCTCCTGCAGCTAGTCAATTTAACGCTCCGTAAATCAGAGAATGCCGGTTCTCGCAACTTAAACCTGCTGTTTTGTAGGGAAAACCAGCATTCTCTGACATAACTGCCCCGCTGCAATGTTGTTTGCGGTGCGCTGCGGCACAAAACACATTGCTGTCCTAGTTGTGTAATTATGTACTATACGATAAGATTTGATCGGTGTCCTCTTAAAGCTCCAATCAGGTGCATGCAGTACTACCTCCTTCAGATGAAATCCTCTACTGCAGCAAGATTATTAGTTGAAACAAATAAGAAGGGAGAGGGAAAAAACACTTGCTAAACTAGCCAGTGGGAATTTAAATGTGTTGGATTGAAAAATTAGACCTATTTACAGCATTTCTAATAGCTTAGTATTAAATTCAAAACAAAAATTTGTCAACTCTCACCCCTTGGGGGATGAGAGAAAAAAAGGGAGAGTTTAAGTCTAAAATTGTCGGGAATTCTAACTCTCTCCTTACCCGCGAGTTCATTGAATTGGTCTGACCATTATAACTTATAGGGAGAACTAATTGTCAGGAATTGTATATACATCGCCGACTAAACAGTCACATTGGCGACAATTGAATAGGTGGGAATTCCAATTGTCGACAAAACTTAAGTAAACTAGTGGAATTGGCAACTAGTCATCGAATTGAATTGACCCCTAGGATGCATAAAACGGGGAATTGAGACAAGGGATGTGAGTGTAATCCTGCTACTGTACAAATCATTGGTACGGCCACACCTTGAATATTGTGTACAGTTCTGGGCACCGCACTATATAAAAGATATCTTGGAACTAGAAAGGGTTCAGAGGTTGAGCCACTAAACTGATCAAGGGGTTAGAGGCACTGGACTGTGAGGAAAGGCTAACAAGGTTAGATATGTTTACACTTGAAAAGAGGCCTCCAAGAGTAGACATTATTAATATTTCCAAGTATATAAAGGGACAATACAAGGATCTATCAGGTGATTTGTTTATAGAAAAGGCTCTACATAGGACATGTGGGCACTCTCTGAGGTAGGAGGAGAGAAAGTTTCAAACCGAACGTAGAAAATGGTTCTTCACAGTAAGGGCAGTAAACATTTGGAATTCTCTGCCAGAGAAGGTAGTAATGGCAGACTCAGTTAATATGTTTAAAAATGGATTAGAGAAATTCCTAGATGAACGAAATATCCAAGGATATAGCATTTAAAGGAAAAGAATGTTAGAAAAAGCATGAATTATAGCTGTTATTTAGATCTATAAACATAACTTAATCTGGGTCATTATAGTTAACAAGTTATATACTGACTAGTGTAAGAATTATAATACAGGTTGAACTCGATGGACATTTTGTCTTTTTTCAACCTCATCTACTATGTTACTATGTTACAATGACAATTGCAATCAGTGGTCAAGACTAACAATGTTTGCAGACCATGGTCAGTCTACATAATCTGAAGCTTCCTCAGACTGGCCGTAGGTGACGGTAACCCAGGTCCATGAAGTCTGCATCCAAAGAAGCAGACCCTAAACTACCGCATTGTAAAACATCGCCTTTGCTGCCCCATAAATTCTGCAGCATGTCATCCTGCTGTGGTGCCAGGGGGCTGTGAGCTATATCACAAGACCCAGTCTGCACATACACAGAACAGGTCTTGTGCCTGTGCAGACCCCCAAACATCAGATTTGTCTATAAACCATAGGGTTTATGTACAAAGCTGAATTAGGTCCTCAGAGCATTTTTATGCTTACTAATTTGATGTCTAACAAGACTTGACTTACATAGAAAACATTTGCTGCATTCAGAACATGTAAATGGTTTCTTTCCTGTGTGACTCATCTGATGATTAACAAGATGTGACTTCTGGGAAAACATTTTTTTGCATTCAGTACATGTAAATGGTTTCTCTCCTGTGTGACTCCTCTGATGTATAACAAGTGATGACTTTTGGGAAAAACATATGTCGCATTCAGAACATTTAAATGGATTCTCTCTCTCCTGTGTGAAACTTCTGATGTATAACAAGAGATGACTTTCGGGAAAAACATTTGTTGCATTCAGAACATGTAAATGGTTTCTCTCCTGTGTGAATCATCTGATGTTTCACAAGATGTGACTTTAGGGAAAAACACTTTATGCATTCTGAACATGTAAATGGTTTCTCTCCTGTGTGAATCCTCTGATGTATAACAAGAGATGACTTTCGAGAAAAACATTTGTTGCATTCAGAACATGTAAATGGTTTCTCTCCTGTGTGAATCATCTGATGTTTCACAAGATGTGACTTGCAGAGAAAACATTGGCTGCATTCAGAACATGTAAATGGTTTCTCTCCTGTGTGACTCCTATGATGCCTGAGAAGATGTGATTTATATGTAAAGCTTCTGTCACACTCAGAGCACAGATGTGGTTTCTCTCCTGTGAGACTCATCATGTATTAGATGATAAACAAATTAGCTGCAGAAGGTTTTTGCTTATCAGAAAAATAAAATATTTTTTGTAAATTCTCCAAAGGTATAAGAAGAAATGATGCCTGTAGTTGTCTTGATCAGCGATCAATGTCCCTTTCCACAACGTATTGTAATATTCTTAGTGGAAATCGTGCACATTTGTCCTGTAAGAAAAAAGATTATATTAAAAAGCATAATGGTTACTGGGGTAATTCTACTTTTACAGTAATGTTTTTTTTTTTTGCATTTGGACCATGATATATATTTATGTAGACTAACAAACATGGAACCTGATTCAGCTTCAGTTACAGATATGCTAAATTAGCAAAACTGCAACTGCTTGTGATCACATGCTGGGGGCTGCCTAGAACAGGGCAAGGATGCCCAGTATGCAAATGGACACCAGCGATGTGATCACATATCAGAAATGATCCATACTGAATAGGGCCCATGATCCAGTCATTTACCTTTGTTTTTATAGTTGTGTATTCTGACAAATTGCTATATCCTCATTTCCAGTCAGATGATGCACAGAGTAATGTGGAGGAGTCTGTGGTGGAGCTGTCACATAGATACTTCATTATAAATACTTACTGACATAAAGAATTATATGTATCTTTAATGGAGCTGCCACGTAGATGCCCATTTATATATACTAACCTGATGCACAGAGTAATATGTAAGATACTATGAAGAAGCTGCCACATAGATTCCCCTTTGTATATACTAACCTGATGCACAGAGTAATTTCTAAGATACTATGAAGGAGCTGCCACCTAGATACCCCTTTATATATACTAACCTGATGCACAGATTAATATGTAAGATACTATGAAGAAGCTGTCACTTAGATACCCCATTATATATACTAACCTGATGCACAGAGTAATATGTAAGATACTATGAAGGAGCTGACACCTAGATACCCCTTTATATATACTAACCTGATGCACAGAGTAATATGTAAGATACTATAAAGGAGCTGCCACCTAGATACCCCTTTATATTTACTAACCTGATGGACAGGGTAATATGTAAGATACTACACATGCAGACAGCAAGCCAGACACAGAAAAGCAGAGGCAGAACCAGCAAATTGTCCCCTTTAAATGACTATATGTGGAAAGCTGAACAAATTACTGAAAAAACAGGCTTATGTCTGAAAGAGGTTGACCCAGGAATTTCCCTCGTCTATATTGTAGTGTAAGAGGGTGTTTGTGAGCAAAAACCCGGATTGGGCCCGGGTTTAAAATCCCAGGTCTGACAAGGCAAAATCTTGGGTCATAGGTCAAAAAGGTGCATAAATTAATAGATAATACAACATATAGAATATAAAGATAACAGTAATATATCATTTTACATATAATTAAATGATTAAACTATTTCACCATATTTACATTTAAACATTTTAATTTTTAGAAAACAAGACAATATCTACAAATGTTTGTTCATGTATCAGTATATACTTATGTATAATATATTTAACTTACTCTGGAGATTCTTCCTCTGTATCTCTGTTTCTCCTCTATCCATCCAGCTCTCCAACCAGTAACTCATCCAGCAGCTCCTCCATCAGCTATCAGTGGCCTGATACAGCCTATTTATAGTCACTCCTTCCCCATCTCTACCCAGTAGTACCCAGGATAGGCAGAAGGAATTCTAACACTGAGAGGTGACATGTAAATTAGGGTCTCATAACATTAGTATATAGTAATTCAGCACATCAGCTTCTCGTGCCCAGCTCCTTGTCTTGTAAATGAGGTGTAAATATTTCTATGGGCATTGACTACAATGGGAAATGCTAATTACACCCTGGCAGGGGTAACACCTTTAATTAGATCAAAGCAGCCTCTGGCCTCCTGTTATGTCACCAAAGGGACCTTTTGTTTAGGAGCCACCTATTGTCCAGGCAGAGTATCAGCAGAGAGACCTGTTCTACATACCAGCAGGAATGTCACAATGATTCAGTACAAAACTCTTTATAAAAAAGCAAACAATTATACTTTTTCAAACTATTTTTTGCACAGCCATGACATAATTTGGTTTCTCATGATCTTTAAGACATTCTGATATAAAGGATGATGAAAAGATAGAGGATATGGGAACCTGAAGGTACAGCCTGCAACTGTATACACTGGATCCAGCCTAGTAACTCTTTTGTTAAAAAATAGGGTGTGGATATGTCACAATGTGCTCCTTTGTTATATATATATATATATATATATATATATATATATATATAATATAGTATTTGTATTCGGCACTCATGAAATAAAAATCACAGTCAGCTTGCCCGGTGCCCTCTAAATCAACTTTGCAGGTTGAAGATATAAGCACAATGAAGCGGCATTCCAGGACTTAATTCAAACAAACGGGTCCAGTTTCCCAATTTTGATGTGCAACATTTCGGTTTTAATCACAAATCTTCGTCAGGCATATACATAGAACAGAAAAAGTCTTACCTATATAACAAATGAAATCACCAGGTGCAGTGCAGTCCAGGAAGCCCCAGAGTTAAGGCGTGTACACATGGTGAGATTTATCTGTCCAATCTGTCTGGTGAGAACAAAAATCTGGCAAAATGGATGAGCGCAAATGACAATCAACCATTTTCTCCCAAACACTGGAAAATGGATTAAACTATTGATTTAACACATTTTTTCCAAACAAACTGATTTAACCTATTTGTTTGAACAACCATTGTCTATTTTCCAGTGCTTGGGAGCAAATGGTCTATTGTCATTTGCTCTCATCCATTACCAGATTTTTTTTCTCACCAGACAGATTGGACAGATAAATCTCACCGTGTGTACACACCTTTAGACTTCCGCTGATGTCATGCAGCATGGACTAATTACGTAACAAGAAAGTGTTAACCCTTCACCTCACTACAGACATGGAAATGAATGAAAGACGTTTAGAATTTAAACGATACTTTGTAAATACAATGATCATCCACAGGATAAAGTGCAACAAGTTGTATCAAAGATTATATATGAGTATAGCAATCAGGGCGATTATACATCACCACATCACAATTGACTTAAATGGTTAACCTGGGGAAACAATTAGATCATAGGTTCTCAAACTCGGTCCTCAGGACCCCACACAGTGCATGTTTTGCAGGTCTCCTTACAGAATGGCAAGTGAAATAATTAGCTCCACCTGTGAACCTTTTACAATGTGTCAGTGAGTAATTAATACACCTGTGCACCTCATGGGTTACCTGCAAAACATGCACTGTGTGGGGTCCTGAGGACCGAGTTTGGGAACCTGTGAATTAGATCAATGATGAAAACAACATGTTGAAATGAAGAAAAACATCACAGAAAACTGCTGTAAGAAAGTGTTTAATTTAACCCCTAAGGTGTTACAGTGTTGAGCCTGTCAATCCACTGTGCTTCCCTTTGTAGCAGGAACCTAGATCTGTCACTACGTCTCCTGCTTTCCAGGATCATGTCTATCATTTTGTATTTTAATGAAGACAAAGTGTGTCCTCGTAACTTAAAATGTTTAGAAACAGGTTGATCGGCTAGTTTGCCTTCAAGCACGGATTTAATAGCGCTCCTGCGTTGGGCCATGCGTACTTTAAACGTGCATGTGGTCTTCCCTATGTAGTATAATCCACAGGGGCAAATTATACAATACACCACATAGCGTGAGGTACATGTGAAACAATGTTGCAGTTTGATTTGTTTGCCAGAATGCGGATGTACTATAGTGTCTCCTGTTTCTAAGTATGTGCAAGTGGTACACCCTAAACAGTTATAATTACCCGTTTTTTTTGGTAAGAAAATGTTGGGGTGCCTGGTAGTCAAAATCAGAAATGTCACTGTGCACAATGATGTCACGAATACTACGTCCTCGTTTATAACAAGGCATTATCCATTTCTTGGATAAAGATGGTTGGTCAGGGTCAGTTTGAACAATAGGCCAAATACCCTTCGCCTTTTACATTAATCTAGTACTGGCAGTTGTATACTGATTCACATAAATCATAGTATTTGTCATGCAGCTCTGACTAGAAATGTCTGGTTCTTTAACCTTCGGCGCTGCTAGCACCTTAAGCCTAGCACTGGTCAGTGCATTGTTGGAATATCCCCTTTCTAGGAACTTGGTGGTCATAATATCAAGCTGCTTACATTCATCATCAAAATTACTACAAATGCGATGTACTCTCAAAGAACTGAGAGTACAGTAGACCCTTTTTAAGTGGAGCAGGATGATGGCTTGAAGCTAATAATAAATTGTTACAGTCAGTAGGCTTAGTGTAAAGAGAGGTACTTAACACCTCACCATCTCGACTCACAAGTACATCAAGAAAATGTATATCTTTCTCCTGAATATCAAAAGTGAATTTGATATTGTTATTTTGGGTATTAATGTCAGCCATCATGCTCAAAAACTCACACCTCGTGCCTCGCCAAAGGAGTAACACGTCATCTATGTACCTGGTGTAGAAAGGGATTTTGCTTGCATAGTCAGGTTTACCAAAGAACAGATCATGTTCATCTTTGAACATAAAGGCATTGGAATAGGACGGTGCGACCGGAGACCTTATGGCACAGCCAAGAGTTTGTAAGTAATATTCCTTGTTGAATAGGAAGTAGTTAAGTTTGAGAACCAATTGTAGTAATTTCACAGAGATTTATCTGGACCATTGTACAGTGTATTGTTACTAATCAGGCTCTCAACAGCTGTAATACCTTGGCTGTGTGGGTTGTTAGTGTATAAACTTATAACGTCAGCTGTACACAACCATGGCTCTGAAGTAATAGGGTCAAGATTACGCAGTTTACACAAAAACGTTGACGTGTCCTTCAAATATGTCTGCTCATTCTGAATTACTGGTTTCAGGTAATGGTCTAAGTATCTTGCTACCTGGTAAAATAATTCCATATTTTACCAGGTAGCAAGATAACCTAAGGGATTAAATGAAACACTTTCTTACAGCAGTTTTCTGTGATGTTTTTCTGTCATTTCTACATGTTGTTTTCAATCATTGATCTAATTGATTCCCCCAGGTTAACCATTTAAGTCAATTGTGATGTGGTGATGTATAATTGCCCTGATTGCTATACTCATATATAATCTTTGATACAACTTGTTGCATTTTATCCTGTGGATGATCATTGTATTTACAAAGTATCGTTTAAATTCTAAACGTCTTTCATTCATTTCCATGTCTGTAGTGCAGTGAAGGGTTAACACTCTCTTGTTACATAATTAGTCCATGCTGCATGACATCAGCGGAAGTCTAACTCTGGGGCTTCCTGGACTGCACTGCACCTGGTGATTTAATTTGTTATATAGGTTAGACTTTTTCTGTTCTATGTATATGCCTGACGAAGGTTTGTGATTAAAACCGAAACGTTGCACATCAAAATCGGGAGACTGGACCCGTTTATTTGAATTAAGTCCTGGAGTGCCACTTCATTGTGCTTATTTATATATATATATATATATATATATATTTATTTGTATACATTATGTATACGTATGTGTGTGTGTATATATATGCCTATATATATAAAGAGAGAGAGAGAGTCGAACCTGGTTAAGTTGGATAGCAAGGGACGGCACATTGAGTTCACTTAAAGAGGTATCTCACTTTTCTGGTTTCTCACTTATCCTGGTTCAAGAAGTGTTTGTCTCACTTATAGAGGGTCTCACTTGTGCAGGTTCAAACAGTACTTGTTTCAATTATGGAAGTACCTAATGCTAAATAAAAATATGTACATTATGTACATGCTTGGGTCCGTGTCCCTTCTGACATCACTGGTCGGAAGTAGAAACTTGTCACTACCTGAACTAATACCAGTTCTAAAGGTAATCTCATTTATAGAGGTTTATAAACTACACTAATCTCACTTAAAATGGTCCAAAAAGCAATAATCTCAGTTATAGAGGTGATAATTCCTAATAATCATCTCAGTTATAGAGGTGAGTAATCCTAATAATCATCTCAGATATAGATCTGAGTAATCCTAATAATCATCTCAGTTATAGAGGTGATAATTCCTAATAATCATCTCAGTTATAGAGGTGATTATTCCTATTAGTCATCTCAGTTATAGAGGTGATTATTCCTAATAGTCATCTCAGTTATAGAGGTGATAATTCCTAATAATCATCTCAGTTATAGAGGTGATTATTCCTAATAGTCATCTCAGTTATAGAGGTGATTATTCCTAATAGTCATCTCAGTTATAGAGGTGATAATTCCTAATAATCATCTCAGTTATAGAGGTGATTATTCCTAATAGTCATCTCAGTTAAAGAGGTGATTATTCCTAATAATCATCTCAGTTAAAGAGGTGATAATTCCTAATAATCATCTCAGTTATAGAGCTGATAATTCCTAATAATCATCTCAGTAATAGAGGTGAGTAATCCTAATAATCATCTCAGTTATAGAGGTGATTATTCCTATTAGTCATCTCAGTTATAGAGGTGATTATTCCTAATAGTCATCTCAGTTATAGAGGTGATAATTCCTAATAATCATCTCAGTTATAGAGGTGATAATTCCTAATAATCATCTCAGTTATAGAGGTGATTATTCCTAATAGTCATCTCAGTTATAGAGGTGATAATTCCTAATAATCATCTCAGTTATAGAGGTGATAATTCATAATAATCATTTCAGTTATAGAGGTGATAATTCCTAATAATCATCTCAGTTATAGAGGTGATAATTTCTAATAATCATCTCAGATATAGAGGTGATAATTCCAAATAATTGAGAAAAATCATTCACAGTTAAAGAGGTTTGACTGTCTCACTAACAGAGTTTTTTTGTGTAAGAATGTCAGGACCTCAATTGTTCCCATTAATATAGGTTTCCCACTTATCCAGGTAGCACATACTTCTCCAGGTTTCACTGTATATATGTTATAGTTTAGGATTGAATCATTGTAAAATGTCTGTTGATATGTAGAACAGTTTTTTCTGCTGATACTCTGCATGGACAATAGGTGACTCCTAAACAAAAGGTTCCTTTGGTGACATAACAGGAGTCCAGAGGCTGCTGTGATCTAATTAGAATGCAAGGTGTTACCCCTGCCAGGGTGTATTTAGCATTCCCCATTGTAGTAAGTGACTTTACGGATATTTACACCTCATTTACAAGACAAGGAGCTGGGCACGAGAAGCTGATGTGCTGAATGACTATATACTAATGTTATGACACCCTAATTTACATGTCACCTCTCAGTGTAAGAATTCCTTCTGGCCATCCTGGGAACTACTGGGGAGAGATGGGGGAGGAGTGACTATAAATAGGCTGTATTAGGCCACTGATATCTGATAGAGGAGATGCTGGATGAGTTACTGGTTGGAGAGCTGGGAGGATGGAGCAGTAAGAGAGAGAGATAGAGGAAGAATCTCCAGAGTAAGGTGATTATATTATACATAAGAATATACTGCTACATACATAAACATTTGTAGATGTTATTTTGTAGATATTGTCCTGTTATTAATACTTAAAAAGTTTAATTTAAACAAGTGTTATATAGTTAGTATTACAATATAATAGAATTATATTTCATAGGGTAAACTACTGTGGACTATATATTCTAGATTTGGCATTATCTATCAGTAAATATTGTATTTAATAAAAACTGAATTTAAATATTTTAAAATAAAAAAATTATCCTATAAGTCGTAGTGTAGGTAGATATTCATGAATCACTATGTAACTGAATGTAAGTCCATAATAAATGTGTAAGTATATTTATGGGCACTTACAGTCTGTCACTTATGTGTTTGAGCCAGATACGTAGCAGCAGGAATAATTTAGTTGTCCCATAATCGTGAAGACCAACTTTTGGTTGAACATTTGCTTAAATTTAGTCCAAAATTGTTTAATACTCAGTAATCTCAAATGTCAAACTGTATATTTTGTATTAATATTATAGTATCATGTATATAATATGATCTATATAGTCTCTATTAGGTGCTACATAATTACCACTTGTTATAATGTTTAATGCTTGTTACAAGTTTGAAAAAGCTTTCAGGGACTATCATCATGTCTCTAACAAATGTATCACTTATGGAAAACTGCTCTTTCTGCTGAGACAGCTTTCAGAGGTGAGAGACTTTTCTCCTGCTTCCATTGTTCTTGTCATATTTATACCCACATCAGTGGATCTGGTCACAGTGACTTCATTGCCCCTTCTCCCTACCCACACAGCCAACAGTTGTGCCCCTACAACCCTGGGCACACAGATCTCTCCCTGCTCTTGGCTGGCATGTTCTCCTTGTGCCAACAGTCAAGCGGCCCCACTTCCCATGCAAACTTGGTCACACAGCTCTCTCTCTGCTCCCTGCTGCCATATGCTCCTTGTGCCTGCACCCAATCTGGACACAAAGCCAAAATCTGGGCAACTGCAACCCCGGGCACACAGCTATCTTCCTTCTTGCTGCTGCCATATGCTCCCTATGCATGCACGTCAAGCTGGACACATAGCCGACAGATGGACACCCCCACTTCTCCCACAACCCCGGGCACATAGCTGCCTGTACACAGATGTTCATTCTGAAAATGTTAATTATCACCTGCTTTTGTGGAAAAAAAGTGATGAATAGACTACTTATGGTGGGATTATGTGTGTATTAAACAAATATATATACTCTCAATATTTTTCTAAATCAGTGCTGTGTTATAATATGTGCAATATGGACCTCATTCAGTAAGGATTGCAGACTATGCTAAAAATCAGAAACTGCAATCCATTTAATTGCATGCTACCCACTGCTCACCCCCTGTGTTCACAGACACTGTAAGTGCCTCCTGCCGCTGCAGCTTGGCTGTGATGGCGGGAGTCCTGTCGCCATTTATTTGATCAGAGAGGCTGCATGTGATGACATGCAGCCTCACTGATAATGCAGCTGACACACTCCCATCCCTGACACCAACCCCCTCACTGGGCACTGCCACTTTAATACTTGGGGTAAGTGGTATCATTGCACATAACATGCTCTGATACCACTTCCCCCATATCACTGTTACATACATCTACCCCTGTGTACTATATTAAGTATCAGTAGCTGCTCCAGGATAATAGAGGTCTCCATGCTGTAATATACACAATGTCAGGAATCTGCATTTTCCATCGCATCACTGCTGTGGAACTACAGGTTCCAGCAGTTCAGTTCTGTTCCAGTTCTCGTTTTCAGTCCTCTGCAGCCTGGAGTACATAGTGCTTCAACTAACTCACAGCTGATCTGGACACCAAATCCAGCTAGTATCTCCGCCTGCAGTTTGTGTCCAATCACTGCTGGGCAGGTGGTATAACTTCCAGTTTGTGGCTCTCTCACATCGCCTTGGACAACACGTCACATCCCGTGAACAGGTGGCTCCTGTTTGCAATCCTCTGTCTACAGAGATATCCTTGTGTAGTGGACCTGTGGAACAACAGGTCCCAGCTGTTCCAGTTCCGTTCCAGTTCTCAGCTGTTCCTGTGTTCCCGTGGAACTACAAGTTCCAGCAACCCCTCCAGCTCTCCTGCGACATTCCGTGTGCAAGTTCCTGTGTTCCTGTGGAACTACAAGTTCCAGCAACCCCTCCAGCTCTCCTGCGACATTCAGTGTGCAAGTTCCTGTGTTCCTGTGGAACTACAAGTTCCAGCAACCACTCCAGCTCTCCTGCGACATTCAGTGTGCAAGTTCCTGTGTTCCTGTGGAACTACAAGTTCCAGCAACCACTCCAGCTCTCCTGCTGCATCCAGTGGTTCCCTGTGTTCCAGTCTCCAGATCCCCTGTGTTCCTGGTTATCCTCCTGCATCTCCGTGGAACTACAAGCATCAGCAACCCCTGCATCTGTATTTGGCTCCACACCTATCTACAACCACAGTGTGCTTCAGCCTCAGCAGTAGAGACTCTCTCCAGGTGCATCCCTTCACCTCATCTGTGAAGCAGCTTGCTAGCTGCCTGTGCCTAACGAACTGCACTGTGAACATTCACCTGAGTCTCCTGCATCTGCTACCAGGTAGCTATACATTTATTACCATTCCTTCCATAGACTCTCAGCTTCCAAGCTGCACCATTTCCATTGCATACTTTTTATTGTTTATTCCTGCACGTTATTCTGCTGCCTTATTGTGTGAACTTTTATGTTAATAAATAACATTGCGCACATGCGCGGGAATCCAATCCAGTCTCCTCTCTTCCTCCATCCTACCTCCACTGACCCACTAGCGCCCCCTCCGGGGACACAAACCAGACCGAACCTGACAGTTTGTCCAAGGCCCATGGACTCGGATGGTGGTCAGAATGTGGGGTCAGGGGCCTTACAAAATCTGGTCTCCCGTTTGGATGGTCAAGAGGCTGCGCAGCAGCAGATGTTCCTGTTTCTACAGGGAATGTCTATCCGTTTGGATACCTTGCAGCAATCCCTTCCAAGTTCTGTTGTTTCTCCAGTTCCTGTTCAAGTCACTCCTGCTCCAGTCATTTCAACTTTCCCTGCACAATCCGTTCCTGTGGATGGATCTTGCTCAAGTCAGTCCTATGGCAGTCCCTTCACAGCTAACTATCCAGAGAGAGCGACTTCCTCCTTTGAAAGCTTCAAGACTCCTTTGTTGTCTGCTGTGAACTCTGAGCCAATAAGCACTCTTTATCATCTATTGGAACAACTTCAAAGTCTCCTAACAAAAATCATTCCAATGATGCCAGAAATCCTGGGTGGTGCTTTAAACGCAGTGAAGAGTACTGCTCAAAGTATTGCGACTAGTGCGACCTCCGTGTCAACTTTTCTTCAAGCTAAAGTCTCTTCTCCTATGCAGAGAGAGGGCAGATTCCAG
Source organism: Pseudophryne corroboree (assembly GCF_028390025.1). Classification (NCBI taxonomy): domain Eukaryota; kingdom Metazoa; phylum Chordata; class Amphibia; order Anura; family Myobatrachidae; genus Pseudophryne; species Pseudophryne corroboree. The sequence continues at coordinate 66,113,322 of NC_086449.1, read as the reverse complement.
AGCTACCCGCGCTCCAAACTCACGGAAGCTGAACGCCGGCATCGCAAGCAGCTTCACCTCTGCTTTTACTGTGGGAGTTCTAGTCATCTTATTAAGGACTGTTCCTTCCGTAACTCAAAAGTTGGTGACAGGTTCCAGCATCACAGTGTTTTCACCTGCAAACCTTCCAACGTATCCTCTACAGTTTCAAGTTCCTTTACCCGGGACAGGAGTGTCCAAAAAGTATACGATTGGGGTCCTGTGACAAATAGACCCAATCCCAAGTTCAGAAATCAGCAGAGACTATCTATGTTACCCATAACTAAAGTAGTGTCTGTGCCTACAGCCCGAGAAGGGGCATCTGTGCCCACAGCCCGAGAAGGGGCGTCTGTGCCTACAGCCCGAGAAGGGGCATCTGTGCCTACAGCCCGAGAAGGGGCATCCGTGCCTACAGCCCGAGAAGGGGCATCCGTGCCTACAGCCCGAGAAGGGGCATCCGTGCCTACAGCCCGAGAAGGGGCATCCGTGCCTACAGCCCGAGAAGGGGCATCCGTGCCTACAGCCCGAGAAGGGGCATCCGTGCCTACAGCCCGAGAAGGGGCATCCGTGCCTACAGCCCGAGAAGGGGCATCCGTGCCTACAGCCCGAGAAGGGGCATCTGTGCCTACAGCCCGAGAAGCGGCATCCGTGCCTACAGCCTGAGAAGGGGCATCTGTGCCTACAGCCCGAGAAGGGGCATCTGTGCCTACAGCCCGAGAAGGGGCGTCTGTGTCTACAGCCCCAGGTGGGGCATCTGATGTTCAGGTTCCAGAAGTGGCATCCGGGCATGCAGCTCAAAGAAGTGTGTCTGATCTATTAACCCCAGGAGGGGTCTTTGGAGTTTCAGCCTCAAGTGAGGAATCCAGGGCCAAGATCCCAGGAGGAATTCTTAAAGCCACAGATACAGACATGAACTTTTGTTTGCCAACTTCAGAGAGTGCTACCAGCTCAGTACCACTCCAAGAGGGATCATCAGAACATCCGGATTCTGTCTATACAGAGTCAAGTGTCAATGGACCTAGCCCGGTTCCAGCCGTCGGTCCAAAGTCTCCACTGGTTCCAGCCAGCCCGAGTAGCTCTGTTTCCAATGCTGAGCTACCTCCTTCGTTCCAGCCGATTCCAGCATCCTCGGATCAAATCCGGTCCTATCCGTCACTCCGAGGACTCCTTCGGTTCCAGCCGATTCCAGTCTCTTCGGATCAAATCCGGTCCTATCTGTCTGTCCGAAGACTCCTCCGGTTCCAGCTGGTTCAAGCTTATCTGGACCCAATCCGGTCCCATCCGTCTGTCCAGATCAGCCTCTTACAGTTCAAGTCAATTCAAGTAGTCCTGGACAAATCCCTGTTCCATCCGTTTGTCCAAAGTTGTCGTCGGTTCCTACCAATTCCAGTTCCTCCGAACCCGGTGTGGTTCTCTCCAGTGTTTCAAGTAAGCAACTCCTGTCGCTATGTCCAGAGTCTACAGTTCTTTCAGATATTGTAGTTGCCTCAATCCAGATGGAGGCTCTACGCATATCACCCCAAGATGAAGCTTCTAGCGTTCTGTCAACCTCGGCAGAGAATTCCCGTCAGTCAATCCAGGAGATGACGTCCTCTCTCCACCCTCGAGCATTTCAAGTTGATTCTACTCCTGCTTCTGAATGCTTATTCCAATCCTCAACTCTCAAGTGTCCTACATTGTCTTCCGAGACTTCAACTGACATTCAGCCTTCCAAGTGTCCACCAGATACAAAAGCTCCAGTCTACTTTGATGGTGACTATGCTCAGTTTCGTGCAGTGGCAAGCCAATACCTCGCTTTTACTGAGTCGTTATCTTCAGTGACTATTTCTCCAGCCAATGCAATCAGATACTTCCTCCTGTTCTTCAAAGGTAGAGCACTGGACTGGGCGAATCCTCTCATTGAATCTAAAGATCCGCTACTGAGTGATCTTCCCGCTTTCTGCGAAGTTGTAAAACAGGAGTTTGCTCCAAAGTTTATGCATTCAAAGTCATCTGGGCATTCTGGCCAATTTGTCAACAGTTTGTCTACTGCTAAATCCTCTCCAACATCTCTGTCTATGCAAGATCAGGATACATTAGACCAAGCTATTAAAGATTTCCAAGCTGTAAAGTCAAGACAAGGTTCTCAGACTTCAGATTTGAAAGTTGCATATACTCCTGTGTCTCCATCCTACAGCAACACTTCTGAAAGTATTGACTCCCCGGATTCAACATCTGCTCAGTCTTCTGATCAGTCTTCCAGTTCTCAGTTTTTCGACTCAACTCTTTCCAAACACGATCAGGTTCTGTTACATCAATGTATCAGAGATTTCAAGAATTACAAGAATTGGAGAGCTAAAAAACCAGCTCAAAGTCTATCATCTGTTGATGTAAGTGTTGGCTATGCTGCCATTACCCCTAGTCCTGGTGTCTCATATAGCTTCAAATTCACTGGTCCACAGGTTGTCTCAGATAATGTTATTCCTAAACAAAAGGCTCCCATGACCACACTAGACCTGGACTTTGACTCTGAAAGTGAGTTTGTTGATAAAGACTCAAGTTACATTATGGGAGGTTCTATCCTTCCTAGCTATGCCTTTTCCCAGGAAGTAAATTCTGTCTCAAATGACCATGAATGGTCTACTTGTTCTGACGGGGAAAATCTGTCTTCTGAAGATGAAAGTTGGGAAGACTTTTGAGGACCTCTGCTTTTGTGTATTTCTAAGTTCTTTTTCAAGGTTCCTCCAAGTTCCAGCGTGGGTGTTCGGTGCCCACCCATAAAAGGGGGGGTACTGTCAGGAATCTGCATTTTCCATCGCATCACTGCTGTGGAACTACAGGTTCCAGCAGTTCAGTTCTGTTCCAGTTCTCGTTTTCAGTCCTCTGCAGCCTGGAGTACATAGTGCTTCAACTAACTCACAGCTGATCTGGACACCAAATCCAGCTAGTATCTCCGCCTGCAGTTTGTGTCCAATCACTGCTGGGCAGGTGGTATAACTTCCAGTTTGTGGCTCTCTCACATCGCCTTGGACAACACGTCACATCCCGTGAACAGGTGGCTCCTGTTTGCAATCCTCTGTCTACAGAGATATCCTTGTGTAGTGGACCTGTGGAACAACAGGTCCCAGCTGTTCCAGTTCCGTTCCAGTTCTCAGCTGTTCCTGTGTTCCCGTGGAACTACAAGTTCCAGCAACCCCTCCAGCTCTCCTGCGACATTCCGTGTGCAAGTTCCTGTGTTCCTGTGGAACTACAAGTTCCAGCAACCACTCCAGCTCTCCTGCGACATTCAGTGTGCAAGTTCCTGTGTTCCTGTGGAACTACAAGTTCCAGCAACCACTCCAGCTCTCCTGCTGCATCCAGTGGTTCCCTGTGTTCCAGTCTCCAGATCCCCTGTGTTCCTGGTTATCCTCCTGCATCTCCGTGGAACTACAAGCATCAGCAACCCCTGCATCTGTATTTGGCTCCACACCTATCTACAACCACAGTGTGCTTCAGCCTCAGCAGTAGAGACCCTCTCCAGGTGCATCCCTTCACCTCATCTGTGAAGCAGCTTGCTAGCTGCCTGTCCCTAACGAACTGCACTGTGAACATTCACCTGAGTCTCCTGCTTCTGCTACCAGGTAGCTATACATTTATTACCATTCCTTCCATAGACTCTCAGCTTCCAAGCTGCACCATTTCCATTGCATACTTTTTATTGTTTATTCCTGCACGTTATTCTGCTGCCTTATTGTGTGAACTTTTATGTTAATAAATAACATTGCGCACATGCGCGGGAATCCAATCCAGTCTCCTCTCTTCCTCCATCCTACCTCCACTGACCCACTAGCGCCCCCTCCGGGGACACAAACCAGACCGAACCTGACACACAAATATAAAAATAATGATAAATGACTGGGTCATATTTGTTAGTGTATATAAAAATATATAATGTTCACTATAAATAGTCACACTGTTACTGTAATAGTAGAATTACCCCAGTAACCTTTATGCTGTTATTTTTTTTTCTTGCAGAACAACAAATTTACAGGGATATTAACTAAGAAGACATTGTAGAAAGGGACATTTTTTTCTGATCAAACCAACTACAGGCATCATTTCTCCTTACACCTCTGGAGGAATCGCACAAGCTATTTTCATTTTCTGGATAGGAGAAACCTTCTACAGCTAACTTGTTTCTCATCTAATACATGATGAGTCTCACAGGAGAGAAACCACATCTGTGCTCTGAGTGTTACAAAAGCTTTTCATATAAATCACATCTTCTCATACATCAGAGGAATCACACAGGAGAGAGATCATTTCCACTTTCCTTTTCAATTTAATTTTCTATGATTGCAATTGTGACATAATTTTGCCATTATGGGAAATATTTTGCATAGGGTTCATACCAGTGGTGTGTATGCTCGCAATTATTAATCCACCATATCAAGCATGCTGACAATTCAGGCAACCAAACATTAATTATAGGGAGTACCTCCGTCAGTTACATCTTACTTATTACTATGTGGGGTACTGAATTTTCTAGTTTTCAGGCAAAGAATATTCTGTCACAAGTTTTTGGTAGATAATGATATCAGTCCAGACAATGTTGCCTGAATATTATTGAGAACAGCCCATTTAGGGCCCTGATTCACTTTGCACCTGATACCTATCTTTCCTAGCGTTTACCTGTTCCCTGCTGGCGAATTTAGATCCTGCAATGCTAATGGTAACAGGATCTATCTAACACCAGGTACAGGATGACAAAGTTACGCCGAATCTAATTTTCCATCAATCCGGCAATCACCCTTACTCTCACCCAGTATCCGCTCCATGATGATACTGGGCAGTAGATGAGGGGGACGGCATCTCGGATTGTACTCTCCCTTTTAATTTCACTTTCCACGGTTGTGATTGTCATAAATGGTCTGCCATCACAAGAATACTTTGCATAGGATTTAAACCATTGATGCTTATGTTCACAAGTACTAGTCCACCATATAGTTAGCTGAATTGATGAGACTATCGCTATCTGTCCAAATGCTATCCCACCCAATGTTGGGGTACTTAAGATTAGTGAAGTAATTGGTGCCTAATATGCTATAATGTATGATTTAGTCAAAATTTGACACTCATTGTCATAGATCTAGTGTAAAATAAGTAATTTCTACCTGTGTTCTGATGATAGAAATATCGAATAATTTCATTGGCTGCGATACATATATGTATTGAGACTTATGATTATGTTGGTCCTATATAGATTTTTACTATAAGTATAATATTGGTCTAACATAGATTCTATATATATTTTACCACAAATGTAATATTGGTCTAATATAAGACGTGTATATATTTATATATTCTTCAAAGGGGATGCTGTTATTCAGAGAATCCCTATTCATTTTAGGAGTATGAATTAAAGGTTACGTTTTAAATCATTATAATCATATCATCACATCAAATTTGTTATAAAAGAGTGCTCCAAAAAGCAATCTATTCTCTTTGTTGCCTCTTTGCAACAAACACGTTGTTTAATCTTTAGCACCTGTGACCTCTGACCATTGGTGCACAATGTACCAGCTTCTGATAACTTACCAGGATATGGGACTTCTTACCTCCGAGTGCATATATTCTGTGCAGTAATGTTTTGTGGGTTTGCTGAAAGGTGGCACTTGCAGGTTGGGACTGGCCTGTCTTCCCAGCAGGTAGCAATATGAAGTAGCATTGTTCTTTTACAACAACATTGTTTATTTGGTAACATTTTCATTTGACCGTCTGTACAATCTTTGTAATTATTGTGTTCTGCGAAGTGTATAATTTTTAACAGCATTAACTTGTGTGAAGCTGCCCTGCATGGTCACTGTGTGCAATTGTCTGTTATCTGTAAATGCATTAAAAATCCACAAACTCTCATTCACACACATAGAGTAAGTTATACAAATTGGTGCTGTGGTAAAGGGTAGGAAAAACTGTCATATTGGAGAAAAGTTAAATGGCATCGACCATGCTTACCCATTTACACTACACTGTGACCTGGGTCTATCCCGGGACCAACCCTGCGAGCTAGCCGGGTTGGATTCCCGAGTCACTTGACCCATGTTAACCCTTTCCTACTGAGCCACTCCCGGGTTATCACAGCAATAACCTGAGTTTTTACTGGCAGTGGAATATGGGTATTATAGTGCGTATCCAGCTTAACTGGCTAAGAATGATTGGGTATACAATGCAAATTATTACACCACTTGCCCCAGCTCCTTTCATTTTTTTAATAACTTTTTCATACCTATTTGTCAGTTTCCTTACTATATTTTACAGTATGTTCTAATAGTTTACTGATATCATTTAACATGGATGAATTTCCTTTTATGAAAATAAGAAAAGATTTTTTAAACCAATGCACTACACCAAGATTACTGCTATTATCTCTCCTGTGAGTTGTATACCAGTGTATTAGGTGTCAGTAGTAGCATCCCTTATACCATGATAGTGACAAATTATATTCACAAATAAATAATAATTTCAGGCAGTTTTATGGAGTTTCATTATACACATTGTTTATTACATTACACTGGTACAGATGATCAGCTACAGATGTTTCTCCTCCCCGGTCTGTAACAATAAGGATTTACATAAAACACTTCTCACATTCAAAAAGATAAACATTTCCTTACATGTAACCATATTGGAGTGATACAAGGTAACTTACTTATGAAACACATGCTACATTCAGGCCCTCAGAGTTACTACTCATGTGATTAATACATGTTATATTTCTAGTAAAACACTTGTTGCATTCAGTGGCTGATTCAGATGTGTAAGGAATTACACAGCCACAGGGAAGTGGATGTACAATTCTGTACAAATAAAATTGAAACACAGCAGGAGGCATCTCTAAGAGATAGATCCAAGTGCTGTATCTGAGATGCTGTATCGAGATTAAATATAGAAAAGTGTAAATTTATGCACCTTGGGACTAAGAACAATCAGGCAGCCTATAAATTAAATGGGAAAATTGTAGGGGAGACAGTAGTGAAAAAAGATTTGAGGGTGCTCATTGATAATAGACTTAGTAGCCGATCCTAATGTCAAAGTGTAGCAACAAAAGCAAATAAGGTATTAGGATGCATAAAACAGGGAATGGAGACAAGGCATGTGAGTGTAATCCTGCCACTGTACAAATCATTGGTACGGCCACACCTTGAATATTGTGTACAGTTCTGGGCACCGCACTATATAAAAGATATCTTGGAACTAGAAAGGGTTCAGAGGTTGAGCCACTAAACTGATCAAGGGGTTAGAGGCACTGGACTGTAAGGAAAGGCTAACTAGGTTAGATATGTTTACACTTGAAAAGAGGCCTCTAAGAGTAGACATTATTAATATTTCCAAGTATATAAAGGGACAATACAAGGATCTATCAGATGATTTGTTTATCAAAAAGGCTCTACACAGGACACGTGGGCACTCTCTGAGGTAGGAGGAGAGAAAGTTTCAAACCGAACGTAGAAAATGGTTTTTCACAGTAAGGGCAGTAAACATTTGGAATTCTCTGCCAGAGAAGGTAGTAATGGCAGACTCAGTTAATATTAGAGATGAGCAGGTTCGGATGTAATGCCAGAATTAACGCTAGTTCGGTTTTATTCGGATTTTTCTTATTGGCTATCCAAAACACGTGACGTCTATGAGCCAATAACATGCCGTTTTGAGAACCGAGTAAATCCGAGTAAAACCGAGTAAAACCGAACCCGCTCATCTCTAGTTAATATGTTTAAAAATGGATTAGAGAAATTCCTAGATGAACGAAATATCCAAGGATATAGTATTTAAAGGTAGAGAATGTTAGAAAAAGCATGAATTATAGCTGTTATTTAGATCTATAAACATAACTTAATCTGGGTCATTATAGTTAACAAGTTATATACTGACTAGTGTAAGAATTATAATACAGGTTGAACTCGAGGGACATTTTGTCTTTTTTCAACCTCATCTACTATGTTACTATGTCAATTGCAATCAGAGGTCAAGACTCACAATGTTTGCAGACCATGGTCAGTCTACATAATCTGAAGCTTCCTCAGACTGGCCGTAGGATACGGAAACCCAGGTCCATGAAGTCTGCATCCAAAGAAGCAGCCCCTAAACCACTGCATTGCAAAACATCGCCTTTGCTGCCCCATAGATTCCACAGCATGTCATCCTGCTGTGGTGCCAGGGGGCTGTGAGCTATATCACAAGACCCAGTCTGCACATACACAGAACAGGTCTTGTGCCTGTGCAGACCCCCAAACATCAGATTTGTCTATAAACCATAGGGTTTATGTACAAAGCTGAATTAGCTCCTCAGAGCATTTATATGCTTACTAATTTGATGTCTAACAAGACTTGACTTACATAGAAAACATTTGCTGCATTCAGAACATTTAAATGGTTTCTTTCCTGTGTGACTCGTCTGATGATTAACAAGATGTGACTTCTGGGAAAACATTTTTTTGCATTCAGTACATGTAAATGGTTTCTCTCCTGTGTGACTCCTCTGATGTATAACAAGAGATGACTTTTGGGGAACACATATGTCGCATTCAGAACATTTAAATGGATTCTCTCTCTCCTGTGTGAAACCTCTGATGTATAACAAGAGATGACTTTCGGCAAAAACATTTGTTGCATTCAGAACATGTAAATGGTTTCTCTCCTGTGTGAATCATCTGATGTTTCAGAAGATGTGACTTGCAGAGAAAACATTGGCTGCATTCTGAACATGTAAATGGTTTCTCTCCTGTGTGAATCCTCTGATGTATAACAAGAGATGACTTTAGGGAAAAACACTTTATGCATTCTGAACATGTAAATGGTATCTCTCCTGTGTGAAACCTCTGATGTATAACAAGAGATGACTTTCGGGAAAAACATTTTTTGCATTCAGAACATGTAAATGGTTTCTCTCCTGTGTGAATCCTCTGATGTAGAGCAAGAGATGACTTTTGGGAAAAACATTTGTTGCATTCAGAACATGTAAATGGTTTCTCTCCTGTATGAATCCTTTGATGTATGAGAAGCTGTGATTTACATGTAAAGCTTCTGTCACACTCAGAGCACAGATGTGGTTTGTCTCCTGTGAGACTCATCATGTATTAGATGATAAACAAATTAGCTGCAGAAGGTTTTTGCTAATCAGTATATTAAAATCTCTTTTGTAAAATCTCCAAAGGTATAAGAAGAAATGATGCCTGTAGTTCAGCGATCAATGTCACTTTCCACAATGTATTCTAATATTCTTAGTGAAAATCGTGCACATTTGTCCTGTAAGAAAAAATATTATATTAAAAAGCATAATGGTTACTGGGGTAATTCTACTTTTACAGTAATAGTTTTTTTTTGTATTTGGACCATGATATATATTTATATAGACTAACAAACATGGGAACTGATTCAGCTTCAGTTACAAATATGCTAAATTAGCTAAACTGCAACGGCTTGTGATGCTGGGGTCTGCCTAGAACAGGGCAAGGAAACCCAGTATGCTAATGGCCATCAGTGATGCAATCACATAGCAGAAATGATCCATACTGAATAGGGTCCATGATCCAGTCATTTACCTTTGTTTTTATAGTTGTGTAATCTAACAAATTGCTATATCCTCATTTCCAGTCAGATGATGCACAGAGTAATGTGGAGGAGTCTATGGCGGAGCTGTCACATAGATACTTCATTATAAATACTTACCAGATATAAAGAATTATATGAATCTTTAAAGGAGCTGCCATATAGATCCCTTAATATATACTAACCTGATGCACAGAGTCATTTCTAAGATACTATGAAGGAGCTGCCACCTAGATACCCCTTTATATATACTAACCTTATGCACAGATTAATATGTAAGATACTATGATGGAGCTGCCACGTAGATATCCCTTTATATATACTAACCTGATGCACAGAGTAATATGTATGATACTATGAACGAGCATCCACCTAGATACCCCTTGATATATACTAACCTGATGCACAGAGTAATATGTAAGATACTATAAAGGAGCTGCCACCTAGATACCCCTTTATATTTAATAACCTGATGCACAGGGTAATATGTAAGATACTACACATGCAGACATTAAGCCAGACACAGAAAAGCAGAGGCAGAACCAGCAAATTGTCCCCTTTAAATGACTATATGTGGAAAGCTGAACAAATTACTGAAAAACCCCGGCTTATGTCTGAAAGAGGTTGACCCAGGAATTTCCCTTGTCTATATTGTAGTGTAAGAGGGTGTTTGTGAGCAAAAACCCGGATTGGGCCCGGGTTTAAAATCCCAGGTCTGACAAGGCAAAATCTTGGATCATATGTCAAAAAGGTGCATAAATTAATAGATAATACAACATATAGAATATAAAGATAACAGTAATATATCATTTTACATATAATTAAATGATTAAACTATTTCACCATATTTACATTTAAACATTTTAATTTTTAGAAAACAAGACAATATCTACAAATGTTTTTCATGTATCAGTATATACTTATGTATAATATATTTAACTTACTCTGGAGATTCTTCCTCTGTGTCTCTCTTTCTCCTCTATCCATCCAGCTCTCCAACCAGTAACTCATCCAGCAGCTCCTCCATCAGCTATCAGTGACCTGATACAGCCTATTTATAGTCACTCCTCCCCCATCTCTCCCCAGTAGTTCCCAGGGTGGCCAGAAGGAATTCTTACACTGAGAGGTGACATGTAAATTAGGGTCTCATAACATTAGTATATAGTCATTCAGCACATCAGCTTCTCGTGCCCAGCTCCTTGTCTTGTAAATGAGGTGTAAATATTCCTATGATCATTGACTACAATGGGAAATGCTAATTACACCCTGGCAGGGGTAACACCTTGAAATCTAAATAGATCAAAGCAGCCTCTGGCCTCCGATTATGTCACCAAAGGGACCTTTTGTTTAGGAGTCATCTATTATCCAGGCAGAGTATCAGCAGAGAGACCTGTTCTACATACCAGCAGGAATGTCACAATGATTCAGTACAAAACTCTTTATAAAAAAGCAAACAATTATACTTTTTCAAACTATTTTTTTGCACAGCCATGACTTAATTTGGTTTCTCATGATCTTTAAGACATTCTGATATAAAGCATGATGAAAAGATAGAGTATATGGGAACCCGAAGGTACAGCCTGCAACTGTATACACTGGATCCAACCCAGTAACTCTTTTGTTAAAAAATAGGGTGTGGATATGTCACAATGTGCTCCTTTGTTTATATATATACACATATATGTATATATATGTATATATATATATATATATATATATAAAAAAAAAAAATATATATATATATATATAAAATATAGTATTTGTATTCGGCACTCATGGAATAAAAATCACAGTCAGCTTGCCCGGTGCCCTCTAAATCAACTTTGCAGGTTGAAGATATAAGCACAATGAAGCGACACTCCAGGACTTAATTCAAACAAACGGGTCCAGTTTCCCGATTTTGATGTGCAATGGTTCGGTTTTAATCACAAACCTTCGTCAGGCATATACACAGAACAGAAAACGTCTAACCTATATAACAAATGAAATCACCAGGTGCAGTGCAGTCCAGGAAGCCCCAGAGTTAGACTTCTGCTGATGTCATGCAGCATGGACTAATTACGTAACAAGAGAGTGTTAACCCTTCACCGCACTACAGACATGGAAATGAATGAAAGACGTTTAGAATTTAAACAATACTTTGTAAATACAATGATCATCCACAGGATAAAATGCAACAAGTTGTATCAAAGATTATATATGAGTATAGCAATCAGGGCAATTATACATCACCACATCACAATTGACTTAAATGGTTAACCTGGGGGAATCAATTAGAACAATGATTGAACACAACATGTTGAAATGAAGAAAAACATCACAGAAAACTGCTGTAAGAAAGTGTTTCATTTAACCCCTTAGGTGTTACAGTGTTGAGCCTGTCAATCCACTGTGCTTCCCTTTGTAGCAAGAACCTAGATCTGTCACCATGTCTCCTGCTTTCCGGGATCATGTCTATCATTTTGTATTTTAATGAAGACAAAGTGCATCCTCGTTACTTAAAATGTTTAGAAACAGGTTGATCGGCTAGTTGGCCTTTAAGTGCGGATTTAATTGCGCTCCTGTATTGGGCCATGTGTACTTTAAATGTGCATGTGGTCTTCCCTATATAGTATAATCCACAGGGGCAAATGATACAATACACCACATAGCGTGAGGTACATGTGAAACAATGTTGCAGTTTGATTTGTTTGCCAGAATGCGGATGTACTATAGTGTCTCCTGTTTCTAAGTATGTGCAAGTGGTACACCCTAAACAGTTATAATTACCCATTTTTTTGGTAAGAAAATGTTGGGGTGCCTGGGAGTCAAAATCAGAAATGTCACTGTGCACAATCATGTCACGAATACTACGTCCTCGTTTATAACAAGGCATTATCCATTTCTTGGATAAAGATGGTAGGTCAGGGTCAGTTTGAACAATAGGCCAAATACGCTTCACCTTTGACATTAATCTAGCACTGGCAGTTGTATACTGATTCACATAAATCATAGTATTTGTCATGTGTCTCTGACTAGAAATGTCTGGTTTTTTAACCTTCGGCGCTGCTAGCACCTTAAGCCTAGCACTGGTCAGTGCATTGTTGGAATATCCCCTTTCTAGGAACTTGGTGGTCATAATATCAAGCTGCTTGATGATCATTCATCATCAAAATTACTACAAATGCGATGTACTCTCAAGAATTGAGAGTACAGTAGACCCTTTTTAAGTGGAGCAGGATGATGGCTTGAAGCTAATAATAAATTGTTACAGTCAGTAGGCTTAGTGTAAAGAGAGGTACTTAACACCTCACCATCTCGACTCACAAGTACATCAAGAAAATGTATATCTTTCTCCTGAATATCAAAAGTGAATTTGATATTGTTATTTTGGGTATTAATGTCAGCCATCATGCTCAAAAACTCACACCTCTTGCCTCGCCAAAGGAGTAACACGTCATCTATGTACCTGGTGTAGAAAGTGATTTTGCTTGCATATTCAGGTTTACCAAAGAACAAATCATGTTCATCTTTGAATATAAAGGCATTGGAATAGGCCGGTGCGACCGGAGACCCCATGGCACAGCCAAGAGTTTGTAAGTAATATTCCTTGTTGAATAGGAAGTAGTTAAGTTAGAGAACCAATTGTAGTAATTTCACAGAGATTTATCTGGACCATTGTACAGTGTATTGTTACTAATCAGGCTCTCAACAGCTGTAATACCTTGGCTGTGTGGGTTGTTAGTGTATAAACTTATAACGTCAGCTGTACACAACCATGTCTCTGAAGTAATAGGGTCAAGATTACGCAGTTTACACAAAAACGTTGACGTGTCCTTCAAATATGTCTGCTCATTCTAAATTACTGGTTTCAGGTAATGGTCTAAGTATCTTGCTACCTGGTAAAATAATTCCATATTTTACCAGGTAGCAAGATAACCTAAGGCGTTAAATGAAATACTTTCTTACAGCAGTTTTCTGTGATGTTTTTCTTCATTTCTACATGTTGTTTTCAATCATTGTTCTAACTGATTCCCCCAGGTTAACCATTTAAGTCAATTGTGATGTGGTGATGTATAATTGCCCTGATTGCTATACTCATATATAATCTTTGATACAACTTGTTGCATTTTATCCTGTGGATGATCATTGTATTTACAAAGTATCGTTTAAATTCTAAACGTCTTTCATTCATTTCCATGTCTGTAGTGCGGTGAAGGGTTAACACTCTCTTGTTACATAATTAGTCCATGCTGCATGACATCAGCGGAAGTCTAACTCTGGGGCTTCCTGGACTGGGCTGCACTGCACCTGGTGATTTAATTTGTTATGTAGGTTAGACGTTTTCTGTTCTATGTATATGCCTGACGAAGGTTTGTGATTAAAACCGAAACGTTGCACATCAAAATCGGGAGACTGGACCCGTTTATTTGAATTAAGTCCTGGAGTGCCACTTCATTGTGCTTATTTATATATATATATATATAAGAGAGTCGAACCTGGTTAAGTTGGATAGCAAGGGACGGCACATTGAGTTCACTTAAAGAGGTATCTCACTTTTCTGGTTTCTCACTTATCCTGGTTCAAGAAGTGTTTGTCTCACTTATAGAGGGTCTCACTTGTGCAGGTTCAAACAGTACTTGTTTCAATTATGGAAGTACCTAATGCTAAATAAAAATATGTACATTATGTACATGCTTGGGTCCGTGTCCCTTCTGACATCACTGGTCGGAAGTAGAAACTTGTCACTACCTGAACTAATACCAGTTCTAAAGGTAATCTCATTTATAGAGGTTTATAAACTACACTAATTTCACTTAAAATGGTCCAAAAAGCAATAATCTCAGTTATAGAGGTGATAATTCCTAATAATCATCTCAGTTATAGAGGTGAGTAATCCTAATAATCATGTCAGATATAGAGCTGAGTAATCCTAATAATCATCTCAGTTATAGAGGTGATAATTCCTAATAATCATCTCAGTTATAGAGGTGATTATTCCTAATAGTCATCTCAGTTATAGAGGTGATAATTCCTAATAATCATCTCAGTTATAGAGGTGATTATTCCTAATAGTCATCTCAGTTATAGAGGTGATTATTCCTAATAGTCATCTCAGTTATAGAGGTGATAATTCCTATAATCATCTCAGTTATAGAGGGGAGTAATCCTAATAATTATCTCAGATATAGAGCTGAGTAATCTTAATAATCATCTCAGTTATAGAGGTGATAATTCCTAATAATCATCTCAGTTATAGAGGTGATAATTCCTAATAATCATCTCAGTTATAGAGGTGATTATTCCTAATAGTCATCTCAGTTATAGAGGTGATAATTCCTAATAATCATCTCAGTTATAGAGGTGATAATTCCTAATAATCATCTCAATTATAGAGCTGATAATTCCTAATAATCATCTCAGTAATAGAGGTGAGTAATCCTAATAATTATCTCAGTTATAGAGGTGATAATTCCTAATAATCATCTCAGTTATAGAGGTGATAATTCCTAATAATCATCTCAGTTATAGAGGTGATAATTTCTAATAATCATCTCAGATATAGAGGTGATAATTCCAAATAATTGAGAAAAAATCATTCACAGTTAAAGAGGTTTGACTGTCTCACTAACAGAGTTTTTTTTGTGTAAGAATGTCAGGACCTCAATTGTTCCCATTAATATAGGTTTCCCACTTATCCAGGTAGCACATACTTCTCCAGGTTTGACTGTTGAAATGTTATAGTTTAGCATTGAATCATTGTAAAATGTCTGCTGATATGTAGAACAGTTTTTTCTGCTGATACTCTGCATGGACAATAGGTGACTCCTAAACAAAATGTTCCTTTGGTGACATAACAGGAGTCCAGAGGCTGCTGTGATCTAATTAGAATGCAAGGTGTTACCCCTGCCAGGGTGTATTTAGCATTCCCCATTGTAGTAAGGGACTTTAGGAATATTTATACCTCATTTACAAGACAAGAGAAGCTGATGTGTTGAATGACTATATACTAATGTTATGAGACCCTCATTTACATGTCACCTCTCAGTGTAAGAATTCCTTCTGGCCATCCTGGGAACTACTGGGGAGAGATGGGGGAGGAGTGA
The DNA here is from genome assembly GCF_028390025.1 of Pseudophryne corroboree. Classification (NCBI taxonomy): domain Eukaryota; kingdom Metazoa; phylum Chordata; class Amphibia; order Anura; family Myobatrachidae; genus Pseudophryne; species Pseudophryne corroboree. The sequence continues at coordinate 66,097,654 of NC_086449.1, read as the reverse complement.
CTATAAATAGGCTGTATCAGGCCACTGATAGCTGATGGAGGAGCTGCTGGATGAGTTACTGGTTGGAGAGCTGGGAGGATGGAGGCGTAAGAGAGAGACAGAGGAAGAATCTCCAGAGTAAGGTGATTATATTATACATAAGAATATACTGCTACATACATAAACATTTGTAGATGTTATTTTGTAGATATTGTCCTGTTATTAATACTTAAAAAGTTTAATTTAAACAAGTGTTATATAGTTAGTATTACAATATAATAGAATTATATTTCATAGGGTAAACTAGTGTGGACTATATATTCTAGATTTGGCATTATCTATCAGTAAATATTGTATTTAATAAAAACTGAATTTAATTATTTTAAAATAAAAAAAATTATCCTATAAGTCGTAATGTAGGTAGATATTCATGAATCACTATGTAACTGAATGTAAGTCCATAATAAATGTGTAAGTATATTTATGGGCACTTACAGTCTGTCACTTATGTGTTTGAGCCAGATACGTAGCAGCAGGAATAATTTAGTTGTCCCATAATCGTGAAGACCAACTTTTGGTTGAACATTTGCTTAAATTTAGTCCAAAATTGTTTAATACTCAGTAATCTCAAATGTCAAACTGTATATTTTGTATTAATATTATAGTATCATGCATATAATATGATCTATATAGTCTCTATTAGGTGCTACATAATTACCACTTGTTATAATGTTTAATGCTTGTTACAAGTTTGAAAAAGCTTTCAGGGACTATCATCATGTCTCTAACAAATGTATCACTTATGGAAAACTGCTCTTTCTGCTGAGACAGCTTTCAGAGGTGAGAGACTTTTCTCCTGCTTCCATGGTTCTTGTCATATTTATACCCACATCAGTAGATCTGGTCACAGTGACTTCATTGCCCCTTCTCCCTACCCACACAGCCAACAGTTGTGCCCCTACAACCCTGGGCACACAGATCTCTCCCTGCTCTTGGCTGGCATGTTCTCCTTGTGCCAACAGTCAAGCGCCCCCACTTCCCATGCAAACTTGGTCACACAGCTCTCTCTCTGCTCCCTGCTGCCATATGCTCCTTGTGCCTGCACCCAATCTGGACACAAAGCCAAAATCTGGGCAACTGCAACCCCGGGCACACAGCTATCTTCCTTCTTGCTGCTGCCATATGCTCCCTATGCATGCACGCCAAGCTTGACACATAGCCGACAGATGGGCACCCCCACTTCTCCCACAACCCCGGGCACATAGCTGCCTGTACACAGATGTTCATTCTGAAAATGTTAATTATCACCTGCTTTTGTGGAAAAAAAGTGATGAATAGACTACTTATGGTGGGATTATGTGTGTATTAAACAAATATATATACTCTCAATATTTTTCTAAATCAGTGCTGTGTTATAATATGTGCAATATGGACCTCATTCAGTAAGGATTGCAGACTATGCTAAAAATCAGAAACTGCAATCCATTCAATTGCATGCTACCCACTGCTCACCCCCTGTGTTCACAGACACTGTAAGTGCCTCCTGCCGCTGCAGCTTGGCTGTGATGGCGGGAGTCCTGTCGCCATTTATTTGATCAGAGAGGCTGCATGTGATGACATGCAGCCTCACTGATAATGCAGCTGACACACTCCCATCCCTGACACCAACCCCCTCACTGGGCACTGCCACTTTAATACTTGGGGTAAGTGGTATCATTGCACATAACATGCTCTGATACCACTTCCCCCATATCACTGTTACATACATCTACCCCTGTGTACTATATTAAGTATCAGTAGCTGCTCCAGGATAATAGAGGTCTCCATGCTGTAATATACACAAATATAAAAATAATGATAAATGACTGGGTCATATTTGTTAGTGTATATAAAAATATATAATGTTTACTATAAATAGTCACACTGTTACTGTAATAGTAGAATTACCCCAGTAACCTTTATGCTGTTATTTTTTTTTCTTGCAGAACAACAAATTTACAGGGATATTAACTAAGAAGACAATGTAGAAAGGGACATTTTTTTCTGATCAAACCAACTACAGGCATCATTTCTCCTTACACCTCTGGAGGAATCGCACAAGCTATTTTCATTTTCTGGATAGGAGAAATCTTCTACAGCTAACTTGTTTCTCATCTAATACATGATGAGTCTCACAGGAGAGAAACCACATCTGTGCTCTGAGTGTTACAAAAGCTTTTCATATAAATCACATCTTCTCATACATCAGAGGAATCACACAGGAGAGAGATCATTTCCATGTTCTGAGTGCAGAAGTGTTTTACCCAAAACTCACATCTTGTTACACATCAGAGGATTCACACAGGAAAGAAACCATTTACATGTTCTGAATGTAGCAAGCGTTTTACCCACAAGCATGATCTTGTTATTCATAGGAGGAGTCACACAGGAGAGAAACCATTTACATGTTCTGAATGTAGCAAGTGTTATTTCCTGAAGTCACATCTTGTTATACAACAGAGGACTCACACTGGAGAAAAGCCATATAAATGCTCTGAATGTAGCAAGTGTTTTACAGTGAATCAACATCTTGTTATACATCAGATGATTCACAAAGGAGATAAACCATTTACATGTTCTGAATGCAGTAAATGTTTTTTCCCAGAAGTCAAAGCTTGTTATACATCAGAGGACTCACATTGGAGAAAAGCCCATACAAATGCTCTGAATGTAGCAAGTGTTTTACAGAGAATCAACATCTTGTTGTACATCAGAGGAGTCACACAGGGGAGAAACCATATGGTGTAAATGTTCTCAATGCAGCAAGAGTTTTATAGATAAGCAATCTCTTGTTATACATCAGATGATTCATACAGGAGAGAAGCCATTTAATTGCGCTGAGTGTAACAAGTGTTTTACTAGAAATATATCACTTATTAATCATATGAGGAGTCACACTGAGGGCCAGACTCTATCTTGTGTTACTTAAGTAAGTTAGCTTGTATAAATTCAATATGGTTACAATTGAGGTCATTTTTATTTTGTGAATGTACCTTGTGTTTTATATAAATCAATCTTGTTAAAGACTGTAGAGGAGAAACATCAATAGTTGATCCTCTGCACCAATGTGTGTAATAAACAATGTGTAGGGTGAAGCCCCCAAAAATTGCCTGATTTGATTGGTTATTTGTAAATATATGTCTTCACTACCATGGCATAAGAGGCGCTACTACTGACACCTAATGCAAAAGTATACAACACACAAGAGAGAGAACAGCAGTTTCCTGGTGTAGGTTTTATAAAAATACAATAAAAGTTATGTTTTTATCCAGAGCCCTACACCAGGAAACTGCTGTTCTCTCTCTTGTGTGTTGTATAAAAAACATAACTTTTATTGTATTTTTATAAAAAGTAGATAATTCATATTAAAATATATCAGTGAAATATTAGAACAGAAATACACAATAAAGTGATAAAAATATCACTGGGGTACATTATTTATCCCTTTTTATTATATATTTATTTCCTTTATTAAAATATTGTATTGCCCTACAGTGACAAGTACCCCAATGCACATATGCCTAATTGTTATAGTGACATGAGGTTTAGTTTTTCTCATTTTGTGGCTGTTTGTACTCCTGCTATTGTATGTCTAACATTACCTTATTGTTTATTTTTGCTGTAAGCCTACTTAAAGTCAATAAGACAGATATTTAAAAATAAAATATCAAAGGAACTGGTGCAAGCTTCCTAAATAATTTCGATTGGATACATAAGTCTTTAACATAGTTTCAGCTTAGCAAATGTTGCAACAATTGTAACTAACAGTCTCAGTTTCTAAAGTAATGGCATCTAGCTGGAGCCTCACCCATGCAGAGGTGGAACTGCCATTGGTGCAGCAGGTTAATTTCACCTAGCCCCTGAGAACTAAGGGACCCACTGCTGGCCAGACCAGCAATGAGTCATCCCCTGGAAGCGACCCCCCCACACACAATATTTTGATGTTTTTTTTATTTATGGTCCAATGCAGGGAGCAGGGTGGGCCCCACTACCTGAGGGATTTGCCACTTCCCTTAGGTAGGCAGAGCTGACCTTGTGTGTGCTGGATGGACTGATAGAGGAGTCCTGTCACCTATCAGTGCTGTTGATCCCAGCTACATGTACAATTTTTCTGATTCACTGCTGTCTGAATTAAAGGCAGCTCACAACCGGTGTAACTGGCAATGTTACAGTCTGCCTGACCGAATGCCAAACTAAGGAGAGCACAAGGGGTGGTCATGGACAGAGCAGAGGCTACTGTGTTCCATGCCCCCTGTTCTCCACATTACACAGGACATTGTGCTTGTGCCCCTGTCACCCACTCTCTCTCTGTATCACCCACTGACTCCCCTAGTAACCCTCTGTCTCTTCCTGTATTCAGCTGTCTCCACCTGCCTCCTCTTGCTTTCCATTGTTACAGTAGGCCTCTCTCTGTCTACCTCTGCCTCTCCCTGCCTCCCATTGTCACCCTCTGCCTCAGTCACCCACTGGCGTGTGGCATATTGTGAACTTGGGTTCGGGTGGAGGAGGGGAGCCCAAATTTTATTTTTGCACCTGGGCCCACCACTCACAAGTTCCACTATTTCACTCACGTGTATTTCTTATTTAATGCAGTCCGCTATGTTACTGTAGAGCCTCCCTTTATACAATATTTGTTGTTTGTGCTATATTGCTTTGAGTGCAGTGGGTCTTTCATTAGTGTAAAGCCATATTTTTTATGTAGAAGTCCATAATATGCCAAGAGCAGAACAAGTTATCACAGACAAATGAAAGTCCATCACTACTTTAAGAAATGTAGATAGAACAATACAGGAAATGTAAAAAGTTTAAAAGTTTCATCAAGGTTGTCACACCGGAGGTCAGAGGCTGACCTGGTGAAGTCTCAGGTGTAGGAGCATATGTGTAATTAAACCTGGGTGACTGGATAGGGTTCCTAGACATGTAAGATACCCTTGGAGTATGCGCCCGAAAGCGTGGCCAGGACAACACAGGATTTGTAAAAGGTAAGTCTTTTATTTAGCATGCAGGTAAAGCAATCACAGCGGCAGATGGTAATAGACTTAAATATCAGCAATCGGATAATCCAATGGAAGCACACAGAGTTGCTATCACAAAGTCAGTAATAGTCCTCAATGCACAGAAGTCAGATAAATGCTTTTGGTAATATTTGGCATCAATATGGTGGCAATCATGGAAGATGCAATGCTGGTAACGGAAGTCCATAGATGCAGTCAGCAAACAACTTGTACAGAGGTAATGAGCTGATACTGACCAGAGAGACGTGATACTGGTGGTGCAGAGTTGATGGCAAATAATCCATGATACTGATTCAATGGTGAAACACCGATGATGAGGGATCAATGATTGAACATCAATAGTGGAAGGAATCGATGATGGCACACCAATGGTGACAGGAATCAATCATAGCACAACAATGGTAACAGGAATCGATGATGTCACACTGAAAGAAACCAGAATCGATGATGGGTCACTGATGGTATCAGGAATGATGTTGGAACATTGATGGAGTCAGGTGGCGCCGCTGGATGGAAATTGGTGCATGTCTCTAAGTGGATGGAATCACAGTCCCTGACAAAGCCGCCCAGGTGAAACATGCACGTTGGAAGGACAGTGCACATACACGCAACCACCGTGATCATGATCATGAGTATAGGTGCTGCCTAACATGAATGTATACCGGACGGGGAAGCCACATCAGATAAGTCCCGCTGGAAGCGGCAGCGCTAGTTAACAGTGAATGAATAGACACTGCAGCATTTATTGTATTCACTTGTGCTGCAGATTTCAAACATTCAACAGACTCTACAGCACTCATAAGAAACGAGGGGATATACATGCACGGCGCTATGGAAAATTTGATGCTTACATGTTGTCGCTTCAAGCACCTAACTTAGGGGGTAATTCAGAGTTGATTACAAGGCTGCATTTTCTCACAGCTTGCGATCAGGTCTAAACTGCACATGTGTATGCACCGCAATGCGCAGGCACACCAGATGACTACATAGGGCATCGGGGCACAGCAGCGGGCTAGTGCAAAAAAAGTGATCGCACAGGCGATCGCAAGCTGATGGACAGGAAGAAGACATTTGTGGGTGGCAACTGACCATTTTCAGGGAGTGTCTGGAGAAACGCAGGTGTTCCCAAGTGTTTGCAGGGCGGGTGTCTGACGTCAATTTCTGGTCCCAAACAAGCAGAAGTGATCGCAGTGGGTGAGTACGTTTTAGACTACTTACAAACTGCACAAAATCTGTTTGTGCAGCTCTGGTACACATGTGATCGCACACTTGCACAACTAAAATACACTCCCCTTTGGGCGGCGACTAATCGAATGCAGGACTGCAAAAAAACCCTACCGAGTGATCAACTCTGAATTAGGCCCTTAATCACATTGATACCTTATGTCTCCATCTACATGTATATATGTATGTATAGATACTTTTCAGGCAATAGGTAATACAAGGTTTCTGTAGTGATTTATAGGCATGATTACTACATGGTGTACAGTAGGGTATCCCCTATCACAGACAATAGTCATCCTTTTCAACTATACACATCTGTAAAAGACTGTATTTTTTCATAGAAAATCTTTCAGACACCCAGTTATTTCTCATTCTTCACTCAATTTCTGTGCTCTCTCATCAGTTGCCTAGTTACTAGGACACCATCAGCAGAAGCACACCTTATTCCATGTAGAAACACCTGTGGGTTCTCTCATCTACTATTCAGTTTCCTATTATATGATTGTAGACAGCAGAAATCCTGGGTGTTACCTACCTGTGAAACTTTCTCAATATCTAACACTTTAAATGGGCTGTCTAACAAAATCTAAGAGTGGAATTATTTATGACTAGAGTCCTATTTGGATAATTATCCTTACTTTCATTGCTATCCATAAAATAAATTATTATTTAATTTCAAACCAAGGTACCAATTTGCTACACAAATATAATATAACCAATTTTCATTATCAATTTTTCATTGTGCTTATAAGTTTTAAGCATTAATAAAAACTAATTTCACATAGGAACCTCTCCCCTGTACTCTCATTAACCAGTGCAAATCTATGAACACATAAGAGTTAAAAGCAGATACAGGTCTTTGGGGCACAAGTGTGTACTATGCGGTTCTCTCATTGTAAATGTGATGCTTATGTAGCAGATTTCTAAATGCAAAAACCCAGTACACGTTACATGTGTCCTTCATCCTTCTGACTTTTTCTCCTATGATTACGACAAGACTAAGTGGGTAACTCAGACCTGATCGTAGCAACGAATTTGTTAGCAGTTGGACAAAACAATGTTGCAATGCAGGTGGGGCAGATATAACATGTGCAGAGAGAGTTAGATTTGGGTGGGGGGTGTTCAATCTGAAATCTAAATTGCAGTATAAAAATAAAGCACACAGAAACAAAATTACCCACCCAAATCTAACTCTCTCGCAAATATTAGATCTTCCACACCTGCAGTGCACATGGTTTTGCCCAACTGCTAACAAATGTACTGCTACGATCAGGTCTCAATTTCCTCATAAAACCCACTGAAAATGACATATAGTAGAAAGGACTCTATATACATACCTTTACTTAATATACCAAGAGTGACAAAACTTACCACATCCAGAGTTAATACCACGTATATATCTAACCACATTGGGGGTAATTCTGAGTTGATCGCAGCAGGAACTTTGTTAGCAATTGGGCAAAACCATGTGCACTGCAGGGAGGACAGATATAACATGTGCAGAGAGAGATAGATTTGGGTGTGTTCAATCTGCAATCTAAATTGCAGTGTAAAAATAAAGCAGCCCGTATTTACCCTGCACAGAAACAAAATAACCCATCCAAATCTAATGCTCTCTGCAAATGTTATATCTGCCCCCCCCCCCCCCTGCAGTGCACATGGTTGTGCCCAACTGCAAAAAAATTTCCTGCTGCGATGAACTTGGAATTACTCCAATTGCTCGTTGTTATAAGTTATTTGTAGCAGAAATGTGTATGGCAGTATGTGTCACAACTGAGTGCCGAGGCTGACTTAGAAAGGACTCAGTTGTAGGGGCTGGCATGTACGTGAAGTCTAAGATCCAGTAGCCCAAAGGCATGACCACAACAACGGAGTTTGAAAAACAAAGTTAGTTTATTGACACAGGTGCACAGAGGTTGAAGTGGAACTGAAATTGATGAAAGAAAACAAGTTAGTTTATTGACTCAGGTGCTCAGAGGTTGAAGTGGTACTGAAGATAACGAAGGAACACTGATGGAGATAGAGATCGATGGCGGAACACCGATGGAGCTAGAGATCAATGGCGGAACACCGATAGAGCTAGAGATCGATGATGGAACACTGATGGAGCTAGAGATCGATGGCGGAACACCGATGGAGCTAGAGATCGATGACGGAACACCAATGGTGATAACAATGATGAAGCTGGAGATTGATGGCGGAACACCGATGTAGCTGGAGATCGATGGCAGAACACCGATTGTTAGGGTCTCCTGCCCTGTGCTGCCACGTCGTCATGGCAACCGGGAGACAAGTGCTAGCGGAGTAACCTGAGCGCAGCTGATACTCGGTTCGGGTCTTTTGCTGTGCAGTGGTTACAGGCAGGGGATCCGGTGCTGGTTTTTGTGCTCACAGTCTGTGAGGTCTGAGTGGGGCGTGGACAGCACCTGCTTTATAAGGCCTCTTCTCAGGTTAAGCAGATGCTGCTGAATCTTTGTTGGTTAGTCAGTTCCTGAAAGTTAGCCAGTACTGTGTAGCTTTGTATTTGTTGTTGCTTACTGCAAATAGGCCTGGGGATTTGGTACTACACTCTGCCAATCCAGACCTAGCAGTAAGACTGGAGTCAGTCATTTAGCCTGCTGAGGTTCTTTTGCTATTCTGTGAACCCAGCAGGTTTGTGGCTGTACTTTCAGACCTGCCTGCTTTTTCCTCTCTCACTGTGCAGGGCGTCCATGTGTCAGTTTAGTGGCATTAAGCTGAACCTGTGCCCTGCAAGTGAGAATTAGGATTGTGGAGACTCTCCTTGTGTCTATTATTCCATCTCTGACCAAGGAGTTTACTGCCACACCCGTTGGTAACCCTTTAGGGTTTTGCTGTTGCCCTTAGCAACAGCATTTCGGGTTCTCTACGTATTAAAACACAACATCTTGCTTTTTCCATCTGAGCATTTCTAATACTAGGGAGACACCCAGTTTCTTAGCCTCTGTGCTTCTCTGTTCACTTTGTGTTGGTTTTGTTACCCTATCACCTTCTGTGTACGTAATGTCATATTTCCCAGTCTGTCTGTGAGTTCATTTGTTTTGCATCCCTCTCTGTTCAGACACCAGTACATTCCTGCAGGCACTGGTGTGCATAACAGTTCAAACACCAGTACATTCCTGCAGGCACTGGTGTGCATAACATATTCAGCAGCCCAATACTCCTGTTGAAATTTTGTGGGAATATGGAGCATACCCCTCAAAATACGTTGCAACAGGTGGTCGATCAGGTGCAGGTCCTGACTCGACAATTTAATGATTTGTCCATTAAAATGCACACCTCCCAGGCCGCTGGCGGAGCTCCCGCAGCAGCAGCACCTTCAGGGGTTAAGGAGCCGAAAGTAAATCTTCCGGATCGTTTTTCTTGAGATCGCTCGCAGTTCTTTTGTTTCAAGGAGAGCTGCAAGCTGCTATATTTCCAGCTTAGGCCTCAGTCTTCTGGGTCAGAGATTCAGCGGGTGGGCATAGTGATTTCCTTGCTACAAGGAGACCCACAGGTCTGGGCATATGGGTTGCAGCCTGACTGTCCGTCGCTTAAAAGTGATGATGCTTTTTTACGGCACTGGGCATGTTGTATGATGACCCTGACAAGACGGCCTCAGCCGAGGCTCAGATTTCGATCCTTAAGCAAGGGCGAAGGCCAGTTGAGGTTTACTGTACGGAGTTTCAGAGGTTGGCCCATGATACCCAGTGGAATGACCCAGCCCTGAGACACCAGTACCGAAGAGGTCTTTCTAACCAGATAAAAGACCAACTGGTACAATATCACTTGCCTGATAGCTTGGATCAGCTCATGCAGTTATCCATCCGGGTGGATAGACGGCTGAGAGAGCGTAGGCTTGAAAGGGAGACCGAGGTTTCCTTCTTTCCCAAGGGAACCTCAGACTCTGAGGAATTTTCCGAGGAGCCTATGCAGATTGGGGCTACCCGCCTCTCCTCGCGTGAGAAGACACGGAGGAGACAGCAGGGGTTGTGTTTGTACTGTGGGAATAAGGGTCATGTGTTAGTATCACACCCAGAAAAGCCGGAAAACTTCAGGGCCTGAGGGTGATGGGAAATATCCTGTCAGGCCAGAAGTCAGAATTTCCCAAGAAGACTTTTATCATTCCGGTGACCTTGAAGATCCTCGGTCAAACTGTCAAGACTGAGGCCTTTGTGGTCAGTGGGGCCGACGCCCTGAAACACTCTGTTTCCTTAGTACCCTTGCCGTCGGAAATTGAGATTTGTGGGTTAAACGGGGAACCATTATCCCAGGGTAAAATTACCTCTTGCACTAGCCAGATTTCTTTGTTTATTGGAGCCACACACTCTGAAAAATTGTCCTTTTATGTGACTGTCTGTACTTTTGCCCCATTGGTGTTGGGGTTACCATGGTTAAGGGCCCACAATCCTCAATTTGACTGGGTCTCTGGGGAGATTCTTAGTTGGGGTACTGATTGTTTCAGGAGTTGCTTGAGCCTTCCAGTCAGGCTCTCGCAGCTAAGTTTGCCAGGATTGCCAGGGTGTTATGCAGATTTTGCGGACGTGTTCTCCAAAAAAGTTGCAGAGGTACTACCTCCCCATCGCCCCTATGACTGTGCCATTAATTTGTTGCTGAATGCTAAGCTTCCCAAGAGCAGGTTATACTCCCTGTCACGTCCTGAGACTCAGGCTATGGCAGAGTACATTCAGGAGAACTTGGCTAAAGGATTTATCAGACCTTCACAGTCTCCAGTTGGATCGGGGTTTTTCTTTGTGGGTAAAAAGGATGGTTCATTGCGACCCTGCTTCGACTTCAGGGAATTGAACCGTATCACGATTAAAAACTCATACCCACTGCCCCTCATTTCGGTCTTGTTTGACCAGCTTCGTACTGCCACCATTTTTTCTAAGATTGACCTACGCGGTGCGTACAATCTAATCCGAATAAGAGAGGGGGATGAATGGAAGACTGCCTTTAATACCCACTCAGGGCATTATGAATATTTGGTGATGCCTTTTGGGCTCTGTAATGCCCCGGCAGTCTTCCAGGATTTCATGAACGATGTGATCAGGGAATATTTGGAAGAAAGCCCTTGTGTCTGTGTCATTAGTGACCAAAAGGGTTTTTGATAAGCGGAAAAGACCCCGCAGCTTCAAATTAGGAGACTTCGTCTGGTTGTCTACCTAGAATTTGAAGTTGAGACAGCCATCTCATAAGTTAGGCCCCCGGTTCATCGGCCCTTATAAGATCACCAGGGTTATCAATCCGGTGGCATTTCAGTTAGATCTGCCCCGTTCTTTGGGTATCAATAAAACATTTCATTGTTCCCTTTTAAAACGGGCGATTAGTAATCCTTCTTCCAGAGGAAGACCTTCCCCTCTTCTGATACGTGGCCAGAGGGAGTTTGTTGTTGAAAGGATTCTTGACTCCAAGATGGTTCGGGGTCGGCTGTTATTTTTGGTGCACTGGAAGGGGTATGGCCCGGAGGAGCGGTCGTGGGTGCGCAGTTGTGATCTTCATGCCCCCAGACTGAGACGCTCTTTCTTCTCGCAGTTCCCCGATAAACCCGGTGGTAGAGGTTCTTTGACCCCTCATCAGAGGGGGAGTACTGTTAGGGTCTCTGTGCTGCCACGTTGTCATGGCAACCGGGAGACAAGTGCTAGCGGAGTAACCTGAGCGCAGCTGATACTCCGGTTCGGGTCTTTTGCTGTGCAGTGGTTACAGGCAGGGGATCCGGTGCTGGTTTTTGTGCTCACAGTCTGTGAGGTCTGAGTGGGGCGTGGACAGCACCTGCTTTATAAGGCTTCTTCTTAGGTTAAGCAGATGCTGCTGAATCTTTGTTGGTTAGTCAGTTCCTGAAAGTTAGCCAGTACTGTGTAGCTTTGTATTTGTTGTTGCTTACTGCAAATAGGCCTGGGGATTTGGTACTACACTCTGCCAATCCAGACCTAGCAGTAAGACTGGAGTCAGTCATTTAGCCTGCTGAGGTTCTTTTGCTATTCTGTGAACCCAGCAGGTTTGTGGCTGTACTTTCAGACCTGCCTGCTTAATCCTCTCTCACTGTGCAGGGCGTCCATGTGTCAGTTTAGTGGCAGTAAGCTGAACCTGTTCCCTACAAGTGAGAATTAGGATTGTGGAGACTCTCCTTGTGTCTATTATTCCATCTCTGACCAAGGAGTTTACTGCCACACCCGTTGGTAACCCTTTAGGGTTTTGCTGTTGCCCTTAGCAACAGCATTTCGGGTTCTCTACGTATTAAAACACAACATCTTGCTTTTTCCATCTGAGCATTTCTAATACTAGGGAGTTTCTTAGCCTCTGGGCTTCTCTGTTCACTTTGTGTTGGTTTTGTTACCCTATCACCTTCTGTGTACGTAATGTCATATTTCCCAGTCTGTCTGTGAGTTCATTTGTTTTGCATCCCTCTCTGTTCAGACACCAGTACATTCCTGCAGGCACTGGTGTGCATAACAGTTCAAACACCAGTACATTCCTGCAGGCACTGGTGTGCATAACACCGATGTAGCTGGAGATCAATGGCAGAACACTGATGTAGCTGGAGATCGATGGCAGGACACTGATGTAGCTGGAGATCGATGGCGGGACACCGATGTAGCTGGAGATCGAAGGTGGAACACCGATGTAGCTGGGGATCGATGTCAGAACACCGATGTAGCTGGAGATCGATGTCAGAACACCGATGTAGCTGGGTATCAATGGCGGAACACCGATGGTGCCAGACAGGTCTGCAAGCAGGATGGAACTCAGGTCTCAGAGCAGAATGGAATCTCCTGGAGCAATGTAACCTGAGAGCTATACCGGAGCACCGCTGGAAGCTGGAAGCCGGTGACGGATCACTGCAGATCACAGAATGCAATGCTGAAACACTGCGGAGTCAGGCTGCACCGCAGGATGGTAACTGGTGTGGGTCTCTTAGTGGAGCCTGATCACAGGAGCTGGAATACATGGAAGAACAAGCTGGAGAAACCACAGTCAAGAGAGACAACCAAAGCACTGACAATTAGGCAGCCTTAATGCAGGATATTTATACCAGCTGGGAAGCAGGTATTGGCTGGGTAATTAGGCAGAGTGCAGCTGCTGGTTAATTAGGCAGAGACCAGAATGCACCTGATAGGCTGTAAAGCAACATGTGATGTAAACAAACATGGCTGCGCCCATGTTTGAATTTGGAGGGAAAGACTGTTTGTAACTTGCATGTGGATTTTAACAGTGATGCTGCCTGATTCACAGTGAAGAGACATGAGGCAATGGAATGCAGCGTGCTGCATGCAGACAGCACAGATAGAATCCAGGCTTAGTATGCTGGTCCAGTCTCAGGAGGCATTTGGAAGGTAAACACTGACGAGAAATTAACCGGATCGTGACAGCACCAACCCCTTTAGGAGTGGCCCCAGGACACTTCTTAGGCTTGAGAGGAAATCTGGAGTGAAAAGCCTGAACCAACTTGGGAGCATGGACATCTGATGCATTAGTCCAGGAGCATTCCTCAGGGCCATAGCCCTTCCAATCAATCAGGTAATGAAGATGACCATACCGGAAGCGTGAGTCCAGAATCTTAGCAACCTCATACTCAACACCACGTCGAGTCTGGACCTTAGGTGCAGTGGGGAGTGCAGAATGAAAATGACTCAGGATCACTGACTTGACGAGAGAGATATGAAATGTCCTGGGAATCTTCAGAAATTGAGGCAACTTGAGCTTATAAGCAACTGGATTGACGACTTGTTCAATCTGGAAAGGACCGATATAGCGAGGAGCAAACATCATATTTGGGACTTTCAATCTTAGATTTTTGGTGGACAGCCAAACACGATCACCAGGCTTGAGGACAGGAATTGCCCGAGGCTTCTTATCCACAAACTTCTTGTATCTCGAGGAAGCTATTAGGAGAGCTGCCCGGACATTCTTCCAGTTTTGGGAAAACTGATGAAGGGTGATATCAACTGCAGACACAGATGTTGCTGGAAGCGGTTGAAACTCTGGAACCTTTGGATGGAACTCGTAGTTGGTATAGAATGGCGTGGAAGAAGACGAAGAATGGTACTGATTGTTGTGACAAAATTCAACCCATGGAAGGAGATGGACCCAGTCATCTTGAGAAGAGGATACATAGATCCGGAAGAAGGCGTACAAGTCCTGATTCTACCTCTTGGTTTGCCCATTGGTTTGGGGGTGATAAGCAGTAGAGAATTTTAACTTGACTTGGAGTGCCAAACATAGACTTTGCCATAGTTTGGCTACAAATTGGACACCTCTGTCGGAAATTATCTCTTCAGGGAGACCATGTAGTCTGAAGATCTCTTGGATGAAGATTTGAGCCAACTTGGGAGCTGAAGGAAGACCGGAGAAAGGAATAAAGTGAGCCATCTTGGTGAACCGGTCAACTACCACCCAGATTGCATTGTACTTGTTACACTCAGGAAGATCTGTAATAAAGTCCATTGATAAATGGGTCCAAGGACGGTGAGGAATAGACAGAGGTACCAGTTGTCCAGCGGGTTACTGGCGAGGTACCTAGTGCTGGGCACACTTAGGACAGGACGCCAAGCGTTCTATCCCGTATTGCATATAGCCCGGACTAAGTGGCAGTGGTTTGCTATACTACACTGTGTGGTCCCTTCCGCATTCCATAGTGCATGGAGAGTGGTACTCTTCATTTATTATCCATTTTACTCTTTTTGCTGGACGTAATTTTATGGCTTTTTTTGTACAAGATGATCTTATAATATATAAATTATGACTAGTGCATATGTATTCCCTGTGAATAACCATGATTAAAAGGTTCTTATTGGGGCGAGGCCAGGCTGCGGGAAGAGGAAGATGCTCTGAGCTTGAGCTCCTGTGTCTGCTAAGCTTTATACCCCTCAGAGATCCTTTTCCAGCCCTGTGGTCAGTACCACTATATAGAAGAGACTTAGCTGCATCGGGAGAGGTGGGTTGCGGAGCCGGCGGGCACCCCCCGTGCAAGTTGCGGCCTATCCCTATGAAAGACGCTGGGGACTCGAGTGGCGCTGGGTCCGAGCTGGAAGTGACACAACGGGATCCTGAGCGGGACGGAGGCACGGAGCACCCCATCGATCTCCCCCACCAGCTGCATCCTCAACATCACTGTACCACCCCGCCTCTGTGAGCCCCCACAGAAGATTGCCGAGTACCCCGCTGGGGTCCTGACGAGACGGGTGAGCGGACTCGAGATTGCGGCCGCGCTGCCTGACCCACGCGCGACAGCCGCTGCAGCCAGCTCCGGACCCTATCCAACCCCTATACATGACAGGGACCCCGGGACTCCCGGCCCACACCCGCTGACACCACCAGTGATCCCAGAGAGCGCACAGTACCAGTACACCAGAGGCCTGTGACTGGAATCTAACGGTGCCGTCTTAGTTGCTGACAAACAGCCAGTACTGCAGGGCAACCTCTATCCTACACCTTTTCTGCAGAGGCTACTGTGTTCCATGCCCCCTGTTCTCCACATTACACAGGACATTGTGCTTGTGCCCCTGTCACCCACTCTCTCTCTGTATCACCCACTGACTCCCCTAGTAACCCTCTGTCTCTTCCTGTATTCAGCTGTCTCCACCTGCCTCCTCTTGCTTTCTATTGTTACAGTAGGCCTCTCTCTGTCTACCTCTGCCTCTCCCTGCCTCCCATTGTCACCCTCTGCCTCAGTCACCCACTGGCGTGTGGCATATTGTGAACTTGGGTTCGGGTGGAGGAGGGGAGCCCAAATTTAATTTTTGCACCTGGGCCCACCACTCACAAGTTCCACTATTTCACTCACGTGTATTTCTTATTTAATGCAGTCCGCTATGTTACTGTAGAGCCTCCCTTTATACAATATTTGTTGTTTGTGCTATATTGCTTTGAGTGCAGTGGGTCTTTCATTAGTGTAAAGCCATATTTTTTATGTAGAAGTCCATAATATGCCAAGAGCAGAACAAGTTATCACAGACAAATGAAAGTCCATCACTACTTTAAGAAATGTAGATAGAACAATACAGGAAATGTAAAAAGTTTAAAAGTTTCATCAAGGTTGTCACACCGGAGGTCAGAGGCTGACCTGGTGAAGTCTCAGGTGTAGGAGCATATGTGTAATTAAACCTGGGTGACTGGATAGGGTTCCTAGACATGTAAGATACCCTTGGAGTATGCGCCCGAAAGCGTGGCCAGGACAACACAGGATTTGTAAAAGGTAAGTCTTTTATTTAGCATGCAGGTAAAGCAATCACAGCGGCAGATGGTAATAGACTTAAATATCAGCAATCGGATAATCCAATGGAAGCACACAGAGTTGCTATCACAAAGTCAGTAATAGTCCTCAATGCACAGAAGTCAGATAAATGCTTTTGGTAATATTAGGCATCAATATGGTGGCAATCATGGAAGATGCAATGCTGGTAACGGAAGTCCATAGATGCAGTCAGCAAACAACTTGTACAGAGGTAATGAGCTGATACTGACCAGAGAGACGTGATACTGGTGGTGCAGAGTTGATGGCAAATAATCCATGATACTGATTCAATGGTGAAACACCGATGATGAGGGATCAATGATTGAACATCAATAGTGGAAGGAATCGATGATGGCACACCAATGGTGACAGGAATCAATCATAGCACAACAATGGTAACAGGAATCGATGATGTCACACTGAAAGAAACCAGAATCGATGATGGGTCACTGATGGTATCAGGAATGATGTTGGAACATTGATGGAGTCAGGTGGCGCCGCTGGATGGAAATTGGTGCATGTCTCTAAGTGGATGGAATCACAGTCCCTGACAAAGCCGCCCAGGTGAAACATGCACGTTGGAAGGACAGTGCACATACACGCAACCACCGTGATCATGATCATGAGTATAGGTGCTGCCTAACATGAATGTATACCGGACGGGGAAGCCACATCAGATAAGTCCCGCTGGAAGCGGCAGCGCTAGTTAACAGTGAATGAATAGACACTGCAGCATTTATTGTATTCACTTGTGCTGCAGATTTCAAACATTCAACAGACTCTACAGCACTCATAAGAAACGAGGGGATATACATGCACGGCGCTATGGAAAATTTGATGCTTACATGTTGTCGCTTCAAGCACCTAACTTAGGGGGTAATTCAGAGTTGATTACAAGGCTGCATTTTCTCACAGCTTGCGATCAGGTCTAAACTGCACATGTGTATGCACCGCAATGCGCAGGCACACCAGATGACTACATAGGGCATCGGGGCACAGCAGCGGGCTAGTTCCAAAAAAGTGATCGCACAGGCGATCGCAAGCTGATGGACAGGAAGAAGACATTTGTGGGTGGCAACTGACCATTTTCAGGGAGTGTCTGGAGAAACGCAGGTGTTCCCAAGTGTTTGCAGGGCGGGTGTCTGACGTCAATTTCTGGTCCCAAACAAGCAGAAGTGATCGCAGTGGGTGAGTACGTTTTAGACTACTTACAAACTGCACAAAATCTGTTTGTGCAGCTCTGGTACACATGTGATCGCACACTTGCACAACTAAAATACACTCCCCTTTGGGCGGCGACTAATCGAATGCAGGACTGCAAAAAAACCCTACCGAGTGATCAACTCTGAATTAGGCCCTTAATCACATTGATACCTTATGTCTCCATCTACATGTATATATGTATGTATAGATACTTTTCAGGCAATAAGTAATACAAGGTTTCTGTAGTGATTTATAGGCATGATTACTACATGGTGTACAGTAGGGTATCCCCTATCACAGACAATAGTCATCCTTTTCAACTATACACATCTGTAAAAGACTGTATTTTTTCATAGAAAATCTTTCAGACACCCAGTTATTTCTCATTCTTCACTCAATTTCTGTGCTCTCTCATCAGTTGCCTAGTTACTAGGACACCATCAGCAGAAGCACACCTTATTCTATGTAGAAACACCTGTGGGTTCTCTCATCTACTATTCAGTTTCCTATTATATGATTGTAGACAGCAGAAATCCTGGGTGTTACCTACCTGTGAAACTTTCTCAATATCTAACACTTTAAATGGGCTGTCTAACAAAATCTAAGAGTGGAATTATTTATGACTAGAGTCCTATTTGGATAATTATCCTTACTTTCATTGCTATCCATAAAATAAATTATTATTTAATTTCAAACCAAGGTACCAATTTGCTACACAAATATAATATAACCAATTTTCATTATCAATTTTTCATTGTGCTTATAAGTTTTAAGCATTAATAAAAACTAATTTCACATAGGAACCTCTCCCTGTACTCTCATTAACCAGTGCAAATCTATGAACACATCAAGAGTTAAAAGCAGATACAGGTCTTTGGGGCACAAGTGTGTACTATGCGGTTCTCTCATTGTAAATGTGATGCTTATGTAGCAGATTTCTAAATGCAAAAACCCAGTACACGTTACATGTGTCCTTCATCCTTCTGACTTTTTCTCCTATGATTACGACAAGACTAAGTGGGTAACTCAGACCTGATCGTAGCAACGAATTTGTTAGCAGTTGGACAAAACAATGTTGCAATGCAGGTGGGGCAGATATAACATGTGCAGAGAGAGTTAGATTTGGGTGGGGGGTGTTCAATCTGAAATCTAAATTGCAGTATAAAAATAAAGCACACAGAAACAAAATTACCCACCCAAATCTAACTCTCTCGCAAATATTAGATCTTCCACACCTGCAGTGCACATGGTTTTGCCCAACTGCTAACAAATGTACTGCTACGATCAGGTCTCAATTTCCTCATAAAACCCACTGAAAATGACATATAGTAGAAAGGACTCTATATACATACCTTTACTTAATATACCAAGAGTGACAAAACTTACCACATCCAGAGTTAATACCACGTATATATCTAACCACATTGGGGGTAATTCTGAGTTGATCGCAGCAGGAACTTTGTTAGCAATTGGGCAAAACCATGTGCACTGCAGGGAGGACAGATATAACATGTGCAGAGAGAGATAGATTTGGGTGTGTTCAATCTGCAATCTAAATTGCAGTGTAAAAATAAAGCAGCCAGTATTTACCCTGCACAGAAACAAAATAACCCATCCAAATCTAATGCTCTCTGCAAATGTTATATCTGTCCCCCCCCCCCTGCAGTGCACATGGTTGTGCCCAACTGCAAAAAAATTTCCTGCTGCGATGAACTTGGAATTACTCCAATTGCTCGTTGTTATAAGTTATTTGTAGCAGAAATGTGTATGGCAGTATGTGTCACAACTGAGTGCCGAGGCTGACTTAGAAAGGACTCAGTTGTAGGGGCTGGCATGTACGTGAAGTCTAAGATCCAGTAGCCCAAAGGCATGACCACAACAACGGAGTTTGAAAAACAAAGTTAGTTTATTGACACAGGTGCACAGAGGTTGAAGTGGAACTGAAATTGATGAAAGAAAACAAGTTAGTTTATTGACTCAGGTGCTCAGAGGTTGAAGTGGTACTGAAGATAACGAAGGAACACTGATGGAGATAGAGATCGATGGCGGAACACCGATGGAGCTAGAGATCAATGGCGGAACACCGATAGAGCTAGAGATCGATGATGGAACACAGATGGAGCTAGAGATCGATGGCGGAACACCGATGGAGCTAGAGATCGATGACGGAACCCCAATGGTGATAACATTGATGAAGCTGGAGATTGATGGCGGAACACCGATGTAGCTGGAGATCGATGGCAGAACACCGATTGTTAGGGTCTCCTGCCCTGTGCTGCCACGTCGTCATGGCAACCGGGAGACAAGTGCTAGCGGAGTAACCTGAGCGCAGCTGATACTCGGTTCGGGTCTTTTGCTGTGCAGTGGTTACAGGCAGGGGATCCGGTGCTGGTTTTTGTGCTCACAGTCTGTGAGGTCTGAGTGGGGCGTGGACAGCACCTGCTTTATAAGGCCTCTTCTCAGGTTAAGCAGATGCTGCTGAATCTTTGTTGGTTAGTCAGTTCCTGAAAGTTAGCCAGTACTGTGTAGCTTTGTATTTGTTGTTGCTTACTGCAAATAGGCCTGGGGATTTGGTACTACACTCTGCCAATCCAGACCTAGCAGTAAGACTGGAGTCAGTCATTTAGCCTGCTGAGGTTCTTTTGCTATTCTGTGAACCCAGCAGGTTTGTGGCTGTACTTTCAGACCTGCCTGCTTTTTCCTCTCTCACTGTGCAGGGCGTCCATGTGTCAGTTTAGTGGCATTAAGCTGAACCTGTGCCCTGCAAGTGAGAATTAGGATTGTGGAGACTCTCCTTGTGTCTATTATTCCATCTCTGACCAAGGAGTTTACTGCCACACCCGTTGGTAACCCTTTAGGGTTTTGCTGTTGCCCTTAGCAACAGCATTTCGGGTTCTCTACGTATTAAAACACAACATCTTGCTTTTTCCATCTGAGCATTTCTAATACTAGGGAGACACCCAGTTTCTTAGCCTCTGGGCTTCTCTGTTCACTTTGTGTTGGTTTTGTTACCCTATCACATTCTGTGTACGTAATGTCATATTTCCCAGTCTGTCTGTGAGTTCATTTGTTTTGCATCCCTCTCTGTTCAGACACCAGTACATTCCTGCAGGCACTGGTGTGCATAACAGTTCAAACACCAGTACATTCCTGCAGGCACTGGTGTGCATAACATATTCAGCAGCCCAATACTCCTGTTGAAATTTTGTGGGAATATGGAGCATACCCCTCAAAATACGTTGCAACAGGTGGTCGATCAGGTGCAGGTCCTGACTCGACAATTTAATGATTTGTCCATTAAAATGCACACCTCCCAGGCCGCTGGCGGAGCTCCCGCAGCAGCAGCACCTTCAGGGGTTAAGGAGCCGAAAGTAAATCTTCCGGATCGTTTTTCTTGAGATCGCTCGCAGTTCTTTTGTTTCAAGGAGAGCTGCAAGCTGCTATATTTCCAGCTTAGGCCTCAGTCTTCTGGGTCAGAGATTCAGCGGGTGGGCATAGTGATTTCCTTGCTACAAGGAGACCCACAGGTCTGGGCATATGGGTTGCAGCCTGACTGTCCGTCGCTTAAAAGTGTTGATGCTTTTTTACGGCACTGGGCATGTTGTATGATGACCCTGACAAGACGGCCTCAGCCGAGGCTCAGATTTCGATCCTTAAGCAAGGGCGAAGGCCAGTTGAGGTTTACTGTACGGAGTTTCAGAGGTTGGCCCATGATACCCAGTGGAATGACCCAGCCCTGAGACACCAGTACCGAAGAGGTCTTTCTAACCAGATAAAAGACCAACTGGTACAATATCACTTGCCTGATAGCTTGTATCAGCTCATGCAGTTATCCATCCGGGTGGATAGACGGCTGAGAGAGCGTAGGCTTGAAAGGGAGACCGAGGTTTCCTTCTTTCCCAAGGGAACCTCAGACTCTGAGGAATTTTCCGAGGAGCCTATGCAGATTGGGGCTACCCGCCTCTCCTCGCGTGAGAAGACACGGAGGAGACAGCAGGGGTTGTGTTTGTACTGTGGGAATAAGGGTCATGTGTTAGTATCACACCCAGAAAAGCCGGAAAACTTCAGGGCCTGAGGGTGATGGGAAATATCCTGTCAGGCCAGAAGTCAGAATTTCCCAAGAAGACTTTTATCATTCCGGTGACCTTGAAGATCCTCGGTCAAACTCTCAAGACTGAGGCCTTTGTGGTCAGTGGGGCCGACGCCCTGAAACACTCTGTTTCCTTAGTACCCTTGCCGTCGGAAATTGAGATTTGTGGGTTAAACGGGGAACCATTATCCCAGGGTAAAATTACCTCTTGCACTAGCCAGATTTCTTTGTTTATTGGAGCCACACACTCTGAAAAATTGTCCTTTTATGTGACTGTCTGTACTTTTGCCCCATTGGTGTTGGGGTTACCCTGGTTAAGGGCCCACAATCCTCAATTTGACTGGGTCTCTGGGGAGATTCTTAGTTGGGGTACTGATTGTTTCAGGAGTTGCTTGAGCCTTCCAGTCAGGCTCTCGCAGCTAAGTTTGCCAGGATTGCCAGGGTGTTATGCAGATTTTGCGGACGTGTTCTCCAAAAAAGTTGCAGAGGTACTACCTCCCCATCGCCCCTATGACTGTGCCATTAATTTG
Source organism: Pseudophryne corroboree (assembly GCF_028390025.1). Classification (NCBI taxonomy): domain Eukaryota; kingdom Metazoa; phylum Chordata; class Amphibia; order Anura; family Myobatrachidae; genus Pseudophryne; species Pseudophryne corroboree. Next base: position 66,075,343 of record NC_086449.1, on the reverse strand, counting down.
TTGCCGAATGCTAAGCTTCCCAAGAGCAGGTTATACTCCCTGTCACGTCCTGAGACTCAGGCTATGGCAGAGTACATTCAGGAGAACTTGGCTAAAGGATTTATCAGACCTTCACAGTCTCCAGTTGGATCGGGGTTTTTCTTTGTGGGTAAAAAGGACGGTTCATTGCGACCCTGCATCGACTTCAGGGAATTGAACCGTATCACGATTAAAAACTCATACCCACTGCCCCTCATTTCGGTCTTGTTTGACCAGCTTCGTACTGCCACCATTTTTTCTAAGATTGACCTACGCGGTGCGTACAATCTAATCCGAATAAGAGAGGGGGATGAATGGAAGACTGCCTTTAATACCCACTCAGGGCATTATGAATATTTGGTGATGCCTTTTGGGCTCTGTAATGCCCCGGCAGTCTTCCAGGATTTCATGAACGATGTGATCAGGGAATATTTGGAAGAAAGCCCTTGTGTGTGTGTCATTAGTGACCAAAAGGGTTTTTGATAAGCGGAAAAGACCCCGCAGCTTCAAATTAGGAGACTTCGTCTGGTTGTCTACCTAGAATTTGAAGTTGAGACAGCCATCTCATAAGTTAGGCCCCCGGTTCATCGGCCCTTATAAGATCACCAGGGTTATCAATCCGGTGGCATTTCAGTTAGATCTGCCCCGTTCTTTGGGTATCAATAAAACATTTCATTGTTCCCTTTTAAAACGGGCGATTAGTAATCCTTCTTCCAGAGGAAGACTTTCCCCTCTTCTGATACGTGGCCAGAGGGAGTTTGTTGTTGAAAGGATTCTTGACTCCAAGATGGTTCGGGGTCGGCTGTTATTTTTGGTGCACTGGAAGGGGTATGGCCCGGAGGAGCGGTCGTGTGTGCGCAATTGTGATCTTCATGCCCCAAGACTGAGACGCTCTTTCTTCTCGCAGTTCCCCGATAAACCCGGTGGTAGAGGTTCTTTGACCCCTCATCAGAGGGGGAGTACTGTTAGGGTCTCTGTGCTGCCACGTCGTCATGGCAACCGGGAGACAAGTGCTAGCGGAGTAACCTGAGCGCAGCTGATACTCCGGTTCGGGTCTTTTGCTGTGCAGTGGTTACAGGCAGGGGATCCGGTGCTGGTTTTTGTGCTCACAGTCTGTGAGGTCTGAGTGGGGCGTGGACAGCACCTGCTTTATAAGGCCTCTTCTTAGGTTAAGCAGATGCTGCTGAATCTTTGTTGGTTAGTCAGTTCCTGAAAGTTAGCCAGTACTGTGTAGCTTTGTATTTGTTGTTGCTTACTGCAAATAGGCCTGGGGATTTGGTACTACACTCTGCCAATCCAGACCTAGCAGTAAGACTGGAGTCAGTCATTTAGCCTGCTGAGGTTCTTTTGCTATTCTGTGAACCCAGCAGGTTTGTGGCTGTACTTTCAGACCTGCCTGCTTAATCCTCTCTCACTGTGCAGGGCGTCCATGTGTCAGTTTAGTGGCAGTAAGCTGAACCTGTTCCCTACAAGTGAGAATTAGGATTGTGGAGACTCTCCTTGTGTCTATTATTCCATCTCTGACCAAGGAGTTTACTGCCACACCCGTTGGTAACCCTTTAGGGTTTTGCTGTTGCCCTTAGCAACAGCATTTCGGGTTCTCTACGTATTAAAACACAACATCTTGCTTTTTCCATCTGAGCATTTCTAATACTAGGGAGTTTCTTAGCCTCTGGGCTTCTCTGTTCACTTTGTGTTGGTTTTGTTACCCTATCACCTTCTGTGTACGTAATGTCATATTTCCCAGTCTGTCTGTGAGTTCATTTGTTTTGCATCCCTCTCTGTTCAGACACCAGTACATTCCTGCAGGCACTGGTGTGCATAACAGTTCAAACACCAGTACATTCCTGCAGGCACTGGTGTGCATAACACCGATGTAGCTGGAGATCAATGGCAGAACACTGATGTAGCTGGAGATCGATGGCAGGACACTGATGTAGCTGGAGATCGATGGCGGGACACCGATGTAGCTGGAGATCGAAGGTGGAACACCGATGTAGCTGGGGATCGATGTCAGAACACCGATGTAGCTGGAGATCGATGTCAGAACACCGATGTAGCTGGGTATCAATGGCGGAACACCGATGGTGCCAGACAGGTCTGCAAGCAGGATGGAACTCAGGTCTCAGGGCAGAATGGAATCTCCTGGAGCAATGTAACCTGAGAGCTATACCGGAGCACCGCTGGAAGCTGGAAGCCGGTGACGGATCACTGCAGATCACAGAATGCAATGCTGGAACACTGCGGAGTCAGGCTGCACCGCAGGATGGTAACTGGTGTGGGTCTCTTAGTGGAGCCTGATCACAGGAGCTGGAATACATGGAAGAACAAGCTGGAGAAACCACAGTCAAGAGAGACAACCAAAGCACTGACAATTAGGCAGCCTTAATGCAGGATATTTATACCAGCTGGGAAGCAGGTATTGGCTGGGTAATTAGGCAGAGTGCAGCTGCTGGTTAATTAGGCAGAGACCAGAATGCACCTGATAGGCTGTAAAGCAACATGTGATGTAAACAAACATGGCTGCGCCCATGTTTGAATTTGGAGGGAAAGACTGTTTGTAACTTGCATGTGGATTTTAACAGTGATGCTGCCTGATTCACAGTGAAGAGACATGAGGCAATATAATGCAGCGTGCTGCATGCAGACAGCACAGATAGAATCCAGGCTTAGTATGCTGGTCCAGTCTCAGGAGGCATTTGGAAGGTAAACACTGACGAGAAATTAACCGGATCGTGACAGCACCAACCCCTTTAGGAGTGGCCCCAGGACACTTCTTAGGCTTGAGAGGAAATCTGGAGTGAAAAGCCTGAACCAACTTGGGAGCATGGACATCTGATGCATTAGTCCAGGAGCATTCCTCAGGGCCATAGCCCTTCCAATCAATCAGGTACTGAAGATGACCATACCGGAAGCGTGAGTCCAGAATCTTAGCAACCTCATACTCAACACCACGTCGAGTCTGGACCTTAGGTGCAGTGGGGAGTGCAGAATGAAAATGACTCAGGATCACTGACTTGACGAGAGAGATATGAAATGTCCTGGGAATCTTCAGAAATTGAGGCAACTTGAGCTTATAAGCAACTGGATTGACGACTTGTTCAATCTGGAAAGGACCGATATAGCGAGGAGCAAACTTCATATTTGGGACTTTCAATCTTAGATTTTTGGTGGACAGCCAAACACGATCACCAGGCTTGAGGACAGGAATTGCCCGAGGCTTCTTATCCACAAACTTCTTGTATCTCGAGGAAGCTATTAGGAGAGCTGCCCGGACATTCTTCCAGTTTTGGGAAAACTGATGAAGGGTGATATCAACTGCAGACACAGATGTTGCTGGAAGCGGTTGAAACTCTGGAACCTTTGGATGGAACTCGTAGTTGGTATAGAATGGCGTGGAAGAAGACGAAGAATGGTACTGATTGTTGTGACAAAATTCAACCCATGGAAGGAGATGGACCCAGTCATCTTGAGAAGAGGATACATAGATCCGGAAGAAGGCGTACAAGTCCTGATTCAACCTCTTGGTTTGCCCATTGGTTTGGGGGTGATAAGCAGTAGAGAATTTTAACTTGACTTGGAGTGCCAAACATAGACTTTGCCATAGTTTGGCTACAAATTGGACACCTCTGTCGGAAATTATCTCTTCAGGGAGACCATGTAGTCTGAAGATCTCTTGGATGAAGATTTGAGCCAACTTGGGAGCTGAAGGAAGACCGGAGAAAGGAATAAAGTGAGCCATCTTGGTGAACCGGTCAACTACCACCCAGATTGCATTGTACTTGTTACACTCAGGAAGATCTGTAATAAAGTCCATTGATAAATGGGTCCAAGGACGGTGAGGAATAGACAGAGGTACCAGTTGTCCAGCGGGTTACTGGCGAGGTACCTAGTGCTGGGCACACTTAGGACAGGACGCCAAGCGTTCTATCCCGTATTGCATATAGCCCGGACTAAGTGGCAGTGGTTTGCTATACTACACTGTGTGGTCCCTTCCGCATTCCATAGTGCATGGAGAGTGGTACTCTTCATTTATTATCCATTTTACTCTTTTTGCTGGACGTAATTTTATGGCTTTTTTTGTACAAGATGATCTTATAATATATAAATTATGACTAGTGCATATGTATTCCCTGTGAATAACCATGATTAAAAGGTTCTTATTGGGGCGAGGCCAGGCTGCGGGAAGAGGAAGACGCTCTGAGCTTGAGCTCCTGTGTCTGCTAAGCTTTATACCCCTCAGAGATCCTTTTCCAGCCCTGTGGTCAGTACCACTATATAGAAGAGACTTAGCTGCATCGGGAGAGGTGGGTTGCGGAGCCGGCGGGCACCCCCCGTGCAAGTTGCGGCCTATCCCTATGAAAGACGCTGGGGACTCGAGTGGCGCTGGGTCCGAGCTGGAAGTGACACAACGGGATCCTGAGCGGGACGGAGGCACGGAGCACCCCATCGATCTCCCCCACCAGCTGCATCCTCAACATCACTGTACCACCCCGCCTCTGTGAGCCCCCACAGAAGATTGCCGAGTACCCCGCTGGGGTCCTGACGAGACGGGTGAGCGGACTCGAGATTGCGGCCGCGCTGCCTGACCCACGCGCGACAGCCGCTGCAGCCAGCTCCGGACCCTATCCAACCCCTATACATGACAGGGACCCCGGGACTCCCGGCCCACACCCGCTGACACCACCAGTGATCCCAGGGAGCGCACAGTACCAGTACACCAGAGGCCTGTGACTGGAATCTAACGGTGCCGTCTTAGTTGCTGACAAACAGCCAGTACTGCAGGGCAACCTCTATCCTACACCTTTTCTGCAAAAATCTATCGGCATCTCTGTGCCTCTACATATGAGGTAGGCTCAGTGCATACTCACTCCCGGATACTCAAAATCTGGCCACACAAAGTCAGACATACTTATAAGGATAATTCATCCCCGCTGATACCCAGTACCTGGGTGCCGTGCGGAGATTTGTCTCTAGCCAAGCCGTTCTGATGTGATCACCAGCGCGATGTATGAAACTCCTCCCCGCTCCTGAAGATGTAAAGCCACCTGGGCATGCATATTGAGCCGACATAGGCTTATCTCTCCTCCTCCTGGGTCCGATTTCTCTTGTCTATGACAACCGTGAGAGGATTCTTACATTGGGACAATGCCGCCTAAACGCCAAAAAGACCCAAATCCAACCCGCCAGGACGCCTTTTTTAAACAGTCCCCATCTTCCCAGTGCCAGAAACACTCTGTCATACCGGACCCCCTGCCTAAGCAACCCCAGAGTGGCGATGACATATCCGTGACCCCTCGGGTGAATCAAACAAAACTCTCTCAACTCGATGATGATGCACCCCTCACACTCGGCTCTATGCGGCAACTCCTGGCTTCCTTTAAAGATATCACAATGGAAGTTAAAACAGCGCTTCAAAGCTGCCAACAGACGGTCGACGCTATAGGCCAACGCACGGATCATCTAGAAAATAAGTGTGATGAGGTGGTGAAGTCTCATAATGAGGTGATGACCCAACTTGAAGAGCTACAGGCCGAAGTCGCGGATCTTAGGCGGATGACCTGTGACCTTGAGGACAGGTCACACCGGAATAATATAAAGCTCCGGGGCATCCCAGAAACCATCACCAACGCAGAGCTCACCCAATTTGTGACAGACCTCTTCATGGCGCTTCTCCCAACCAGCTCTATTGATGACTTTCTCATCGACCATATCCATCGCCTACCGAAGGCTAGAAATGCCCCAAAGGACACTCCGAGAGACACTCTAATGAGGATGCATTACTTCCATATCAAGGAACAAATCCTGCGGGCGGCTATGCACCTGGACCTGCCTGCCAGGACCTTGGGAGATGTACAAGTCTTCGGCGACCTCTCGGCAGCTACCCTAGCCATGAGACGTTCGTTCTATCCGGTGACTTCGGCGCTCAGGAAAACTGATATCCTATACCGATGGGGGTTCCCGATGAAATTGTTGGTTAGATGTAACGGTGTTATGCACGCGATAATCACGCTAGAAGCAGGTCTGAAATTACTGGATTCCTGGAGGAGAGAAGATACACCTGAAAAGGCACCGGCAACTCTCAAGCTGGCCCAGGAGTGGACGATGGCAGGCAATGGACATTAGAGACTGCCGAGCATAATCTTGATTTTTCTGCATCCCTTTATGTCACTGCATGCCGTTACTATGCCCTCCCGGATAATGCACTGGGGGAGCATGAAGTAGAGTTTTTCCCTATCCATTTGTGCTGTACCAGTTTAACTTAGGATGTTTATTGTGTAATGTATTCATTATAATCTTGCTGCCCATGCTTAACCTTGCACCCCTTAACGGGACAATTCTGCTCCTTTTGATGATATATATGTTATTTGTGGAGCTGCCCGAGAGGAGGCATGTGCCCTTTGGCCCCTTGAAGTTATTCATTTTTTAGGTTGAATGTTTTAGGAGTAGGGGGGAGATAACTTCCCGCACCTCGCCCCAACCCCATGTGTTGCCTTGCTAGGCAACCCTATTTGGCATCCCTGAGGTGCCCGCTCTATGTCCCCTTCTTACTGTTCCTTTTACCCTCCCTGTCTTTCCCATCTCTCCAAGTTCTAACACACACATACTCTAGCAGATCCCGCTACATAATTTTTATATGCAACCTGGTTTTAGCACTGTTCTCAGATAAGCCTAATGGTTAATGTACTTTCCTTAAATGTAAAGGGGCTGAATTCACAGAACAAACGACGATTAGCCCTGCGCCACTTTGCAAAATGTAAGGCGCATATAGTGGCCTTACAGGAGACCAACTTCATGCTTTCGTCACCCCCCCCCCCCTCTTAAGGATAATACATTTCCCATTGGCTATATGTCCAATGGCCCGAAGAAGAGAGCAGGAGTGGCTATATTATTCTCAAATTCTTGTGATTTCTCTCTAGAACATAAAATTTGAGACCAAGAAGGTAGATACCTTATATTGATAGGTAAATTGGAAGACAGGCCGGTCACTATAGCCACGTTATACGCCCCAAATACCTTTCCTTAGGAAAATTTTTAAAGTCCTTCAGATGCACCTATTGGATGCTTTATTATTGTTAGGTGATTTTAACATGGTCCTTGACCCAACAGTAGACAAATCTCAAGCCCGCCCATCTCCCAAGGGAAATTTCCAACATGACAGCTCCCATGCCTTTAGAAATATAATGCATGAATATGACCTCTATGACGTTTGGAGAGCTAAGAACCCGACTTGTAGGGATTATTCGTTCTTCTCCCTGGTCCACGGCTCCCATTCTAGGATCGATCTAGTGATATCAGATAAGTGGACTCCCCAACAGGTTTCGAAGGCTTCTATCCTGCCAGTATCGTGGTCCAATCACTCTGCCCTCTCTGTCCGTTGGAACCCCCGCCATGTGAGGTCCTCTACTACCCTATGGCGCCTTAGGGACTATCTAATTTTAAATGCGGATGCCCACCGGTCTATTGCACAGGCCCTCTCCCTATATATTGAAACTAATACCCCAGCAGAAACGTCCGTATGGTGGTTAGGGGAGCGTCAATTCAGGCGGCTGCTTATATACGCAGGACCTCCCAGGAAAAACAGGTAGAACTCGACGCCCGTCTTAAAGATCTAGATGTTCTGCTTAAGCTGAACCCCTCTAATAAGAAAATATATCGAGATTTGACTCGGTTCAGGGATGAGCTGAATAAATTAGAATTAACGGAGGTCCGTAAAAATCTTTTCCGACTGCGGCAAAAGTTCTATATGCAAGGAGATAGGGCGGGCAGAATGCTTGCATGCAAATTGCGGGGGGGAAATGCTAAGGAGAGGGTGAAATATATCATCAATTCAAATAATATCAAGATAACCGACCCATCAGATATAGATAACTCCTTTGCCTCATATTACTCCTCCCTCTATAATCTAAAAGACGATGTCTCTATCCCACAACCTACGCCAGCTAATATAGCAGCCTTTTTGAAAGATGTCAATCTCCCCTCCATTGACCTAGCTACTTTGCAGACTTTAAACCAACCATGGTCTCATAAGGAAATCACTCAAGCTATAGACTCACTCCCATTAGACAAAGCTCCAGGCCCTGATGGGTTTATAAATAATTTCTACAAATGTTTCAAAGACACTCTGGTCCCTGTCCTGGACGGAGTATTTAATCATGCCTCCTCCATAGGGAACTTCCCAGTAGAGATGCTAGAGGCCTGCGTAGTAGCCTTTTCTAAACCGGGGAAGAATTCCGCCATGATGCCCAACTATCGCCCCATAGCCTTATTAAATACCGATTTGAAAATCTATGCCAAGTTAGTGGCCAATAGGCTTAACGCTCTACTTCCCTCTATCATCCATGGTGACCAGGTGGGCTTCGTCCCCAGCAGACAATCCCCCGACAACACTAGGCGAGTGATAAATGTGCTGGATGCCCTCTCTGGATCAGAATCTCCTTTATTGTTGCTCTCGCTAGACGCGGAGAAGGCGTTCGACCGCCTTCATTGGGGATACCTGCAAGCGGTTCTTAGAAAGTTTGGCCTTACCGGTAGAGTCCTATCATCCATTATGGCTTTATATTCTCTCCCTAGTGTGTGAACGGACTGCTCTCATCCTCTTTTTCGATTACGAACGGCACTCCCAAAGGGTGCCCCCTATCTCCACAAGTTTTTGCTATGGCAATGGAACCATTGGCTGAGAAAATGCGATCCTCGCCCTCGATTAAAGGTGTGGAATTTTTGGGACATTCTCATAAGATATGTCTTTTCGCAGACGATGTCCTTTTCACACTCACTAGCCCTACCTCCTCCCTAAGAGCGCTGCACACACTCTTGTCTGAATATTCAGCAGTATCCTACTATAAACTTAATAACACTAAGACAAAGGCACTCCCTATTAACTTTACGCCCCCTCTCTTGTCCGAACTGATGGCTTCCTACTCGTATTCCTGGCAGGATAGAACCCTCAAATATCTGGGAATCCATATCACCAAGAAGCTAGATGATCTGATATCCGCTAACTCCCCCCCCCCCCCCCCCCTCTTGCGCAAATCCACAACTCTGGTCTCGGACTGGATGATGCAACATGTATCATGGCTGGGGATAATAGCCGCATTGAAAATGACGCTCCTTCCCAGACTTATGTACCTGTTCCGGGCCATTCCCCTCCTCTTACCCAACTCCCTTCTATCCAAATTTAACGCAGTGTTTAACTCTTATGTCTGGAAAGGCAAGAAACCAAGGTTAGACAGGAAAACAATGACTCAACCCAAACGAGATGGGGGTTTAGCATATTCGGATTTGCATTCATACCAACTGGCTTGCCGTCTAGCACAGATAGGGGCATGGTATATTCAACCCACGTACAAATCGTGGGTACAACTTGAACAAGGCCTTATAGCCCCACTACCTCTACTAGGAAAGCTTGGCTAGAGATAGTGCGAAGTTGGAATGATATAACTCTCCCCACCATGGCCATATCATTGACAGGAGTAGCCTCCTTGATCCCTGATTTGAGATTCGATTACTGGATATCACAGGGAATTCGGTCCTTACAGGATATAATGGTGCATAATACTCTTCTTTCTTTTGCCCGGATCCAGGAAAATTTCCTACTGCCACATGGGGAATTCTATAAATATTTGCAGCTTAGACATTGGCTCCACGGAGTCTCGACACTCACTATCCCCCTTTCCTCCTTGCCTAAACTTGTTCAAAAGTTCCTGGAAACCGGGGAAGGCAGGGGAGGTATAACCAAATGGTATAACTACATTAATAATCCCCAACCGCTACAGAAAGCCCCCTTCCAGATGAAATTGGAGGTAGATCTTAGATGCTCAATCTCAGAGGAGGAATGGGAAATGATATATAGATCCTGCTATAAAGTCTCTAAATGTATATCACATATAGAACTATCCTATAAACTCCGTCACCGCCGACATTTCACCAAATCTCGCCTACATGCGATGCAACCCTCCACATCCAAAATGTGCTGGCGGAACTGTGGTTAGGTCGGTACTTTAATGCATATCTTTTGGGATTGCCCAGTACTTACCTCGTTGTGGACATCTGTCTTCCACCTCATAGAATCAGTGCTGGGCAACCATATTTCCCCCCACCCATGACTGGCCCTCCTACATCTATACTATGGTGATTTAACGCCAGGTAACCGCTATATCTTAGGCCATATCCTTATCTCAACAAAACTTTTAATTGCTCGCCATTGGTGCTCCACCGAGGCTCCCCATATCTCTGCAATAGAAATGGCCGTACAGTCGCACTACGAATTCGAGACAGCGGGAGTGGCCTATGCCTCTACCCCAACATCCCCACTGCTCCGATGGTATCCGTGGTCCATCTATTGGCATAGCCACTCACCGAACCCCACGCCCCTTCCTGACGCTTAGGTATATTAATTATTAGATTAGTATGCATGTTATGTTGGTATGATTTACCCTTACATTGCTATTCTTTTGTACAATGTTTTGTATAATACTCTTTTTGTTACTTTGTATTATGCTGATTGTTGTGTGTACCCCCCTCACCCTCCCCCCCATTTTCTTTTCTGTACCCCTATCCCTTTTGCTTTGTTTACCTTCAAAATAATAAAACTTAATATTGAAAAAAAAGGTTCTTATTAAAATTCAATAAATACATTACATCCTAAGTTGTATAAATCATTTCTTAGTATATTACATAGATATCTCTTATATTAATCATCATAAATTCTGCCATACTATCCTGCATAAAAAGCATTAAAATATGAGGGCTATGATTTTCATATAGATTAAAATGAAACTATGGTGATGGACTGGAAAGAAAACCCCCAATAATTTACATGAACCACTTTAGTTCAAAGTCTGAATTCAGACCCAAGGGGATAAGGGTTTTTAATTTAAATATCCAATGCATTTCTGCCTTAGCGAGATTGCCCTCTATATCTCTATCCCTCCAATTGGACTTAATTTGCTGGATGCCTAAAATGAAAACTATTTTAGATGTTAATTATGTTCTTTTAGAAAATGCTCTGATAATGTGTGTCAGAACACCCTTTTTGATATTACGTAGGTGTTCTGCTATACGTGTTTTTAGTGCTCTCCCTGTACGTCCCACGTATAGGAGACCACACTCACATTTTATTAAATAGACATTAGTTGTATGGCAGGTTATGAAATCTTTGATTTCATATTGGATGTTGTTTACTATAAAAGAGGTGATCTTAGATGTTTCGGATGGTACAGTTCTGCAGGGTATACAAGTCCCACACCTGTGGAAACCCTTGGTACGTATCGGGTTAAAGAGTCAAAAGGGAGAGCACTTTTTTACTAGGTGATTCTTTAAATTGCTACCTTTTCTATAGATAAACTTTGGTTTATCTGGGATAATATCCTTCAAAATTGGATCTCTTAAGAGGTGCCAATGTTCTTTGATGATATGTTCTTGTTTTCTGTAGTCGGCTCCAAAACCCGAAATAAAGGCCCATTCGGTGTGATTATTTGAAATTTCGGATTTCTTTCTGACCTTCTGTAATATTTATTTTCTATCAAGTTTCTCTACTTTCTCTTCTGCTCTTTCTATAATTTCCTTCTTATATCCTTTGTTTAGGAATTTCTTCTTCATAGCATCTTTTTGTTCTTCATAATTTGGATTCTCACTACAATTCCTTTTTAGCCTCAACAATTGTCCTTTTGGAATTCCTCTTAACCAGTGTGGATGGTGTTGACTAGAGAATGGAATTAGACTATTGGAGTCCGTAGGTTTGCTATAACCCTTAGTATGTATGTTATTGTCCTTATTGTAAATAGTCAGGTCTAGGAAGTTGATGTCTTCTTGACTTATAGTGAATGTAAGTTTAATATTTAATTAATTTGAGTTCAAAATGGCACAGAATTTTTCGTCTGGATGTTCTCCCTTCCATATGAAAATTATGTTGTGTATATATCTATGCCATGACACCAAGTTCACGCTGGCCAGCATGTTGTTCCAAACTGCTTCTTCCTCCCACCTAGACATGAAGAGGTTTGCATAGCTCGGCGCATACTTGGTGCCCATGGCTGTGCCAATTTTTTTAAGAAAATAGTCACCATTAAAGAAAAAATAATTGTCTTCCAGTATAAACTAAATACTTTCCAGGATGAAATCAATTTTTCCTGAGGTCAATTCTGACTTTTCTAAATGCCACCTTTTGGCATTCTGACCATCTTTGTGGCTGATGGTAGTATAAAGGGAGGTCACGTCACCTGTTACTAGAAATGAATTGTCCTCCCTTTCAATCTCTGCCAACTTATGGATGGTGTCTGTGGTATCTTTTAAATTAGATTTACACTTTATTACGAATGGCTGAAGATAATAATTAATCATTTCTGAAAGATTGGTAGTCAAACTTCCTGTGCCCAAAATTATGGGACGTCCTGGGGGCTTTTTGAGTTTTTTTCCTGGTAATGTATGATTGCCATCACCTGTGGTGAGCTAGTTAATTGATAAGAAAGGTGTTTCACCACAGGTGATGGCAATCATACATTACCAGGAAAGTTCAGGAACAGAGCATTTTCTCCCTCATGGAGTGGGTCAGGTAGGCAAGTATGATTAAATGCATCGCTCACTATAAGGATACTAAAGGTTATGATTTGTGACTTGTATAGACAAGGATGGAAAAAGTAAAAAAATATGAAAAAATTGCAAAAACCTTGTTCCGACCACATGTGTGTGTTTACCATTTTCATGTCAACCATTTGCTGCTGTGAGTAGTTGTTTACTGATTTGGGAACAGCTGGTTAATAATGAGCTGTCCAAGCTCATGGTAGTATTATGTAGTTTCTCGGATGGTGATACCTGTGCTCACCTGATGTCTAGGTGTATGTGTCTTACATTATTACCAGTTATTTATATAGCGCACACATATTCCGCAGTGCTTTACAGAGAATATACAGCCATTCACATCAGTCCCTGCTCCAGTGGAGCTTACACTCTATATTCCCTACCACATGTACACACACACATTTGCGCAAGGGTTAATTTTGTTAGGAACCAATTAACCTATCACTCTATTTTTGGATTGTGGGAGGAAACTGGAGTAACCGGAGGAAATCCACTCAAGTACGGGGAGAATATACAAACTCTGCACATTATAAGGAGTGTACAATGGTGTATTTTTAGTGTTTTTTATTGAGACACAATGCTCAGGTCACATGCATATTAATTAGACAGGTAAAAAGGGGAGGTTTTTAAAACCGCACAGGACCTGTGTTTGGTTCACACTATTGTTAATGTGAGTAGCTATTGTCTCTGCATAGTGTATGGTACCGTACTTACCTGTGGACACGACCTCACTTATCCCTCCTCTAGGGAGCCTTGCTACAACCCTTGGTGGCTGGGCTGTGCCCACCTTAGTGTCTTGTATGGTGGCTGCTAGAGAGAGTGCCGATATCATGCTGGGCTTATCTTCCTGCTCATAGTCCTTAAAATGGGATACAGCTGGCAAGGGTTAGCGTTAGTACATTTATCAATTACTTTCCTATCCTGTACCAGTGCACCATTGCTTGTAGCCACTTTCTCCCCATCAATATATGGTGGTGGTGCGGTCGCCATTGTTTTCCCGCTAGGTTTGGAACTTGCTGTGCGAGCTAATTCCCTTTCCACATCCCCCTCTTGCTGCCACAAGTTTAAACAATCTGTATGTCTAATCCTTTGTTTTCTGGATTTTATCAGACATATCCTTATCCTTAACTTCTGTAATACCTCTTGCTCAAAGCTGCCCACCCTAGGGAATGATACCCTATCTTTGTCAGTAATACATACCCACTCATTGCAAAAAAACTTCCATGTGTGAACCATATTTTTCACACATGATAAACCTTGTTGACCTTTTGGTCTTAATTCTCCAGGCTGAACCCTGCACAAACGTCTCTCACTTGAGCAACTGGCTCCCATATTTGTGGGTCTTTTTAATAACTAAAAATTCCCACAAACACTAAAATACTCAATGCAAGTAGACGTTCAAAGTTATTAGAACGCTTTCACCCACTCTCGCCCATGTTGGCCGGTACTGCGATACACTGTTGATAGCGGAAGGCAATGTACCCAACTTAGGGCTCATATCAGACCTTACAGCACCGTAATTTATTTTGGTGGAGGTTCTGTTGGAATATTTTCCTGATAGAGGCAGTGAAAAATTCCTTTTCAGTATATTTCCACTGGAATTTTTTGTAGGGTGAAAAACAGAGAAATTAGATAACTATTGTTCACCCTTTCCAGTGGAAGCCCACCAGGGAGATTTCCCGACGTTATCAAAGAAAAACCCCTTGGTCTATACAATCACGTCTGCCAGACAAAAACGAGAAGAAATCTTTTGCTGCGCTGTGTTTATCAATAATTAACTAATCAATGTCAAAAGGTGAACCTGGAACTGATAGTGTAGGAGCACGTTCGCCACTATAAGGAGTTGTGCGATACTCCTATGAACATAACCAGCTAAAGAAATTAATACCAGCGCTCATGAAATCCACACACCATAATTTCACAGGTTCCGTAACAACCAAAGAGTCAAATGAATATGTAAAAAGTATATGTATTTAATATTCACAATAGTCTAATAAAAATACCATTTAATAAAGACAATTCATAGGTGATATTGAACGTAGCTTTCTAGTTTGCCACATACATGAATTTAAAAACACATGAGTTATCTAAGCTATTGCAATTGTTTGTGACTTTAGAACTTCACTGAACTGGCTGATTGAAAGTTCAAATGTAACAATATGTTGCAATCCTTGGGAAACACTGTTGCCACAGCTGCTAAATGTGATTCCTGAGTAATACACAGTTACTGCACGTTTTAGAAATTTACTTCAATGCAGATCAACGGCATATGTTGGTTGTATATGAAAGAAATGACCTCTCCATATGGGCTGGTGGACCCGAGCGTCCCCGGGTGAGTCCAGAACTTGCCCAGTAGATTGTAAAGCTGGAGGCATATCTGGATGCGTAAACCAACCGCTGAATTGAGCTCAATTGACCTGCTGATGATCACCCAGTATATGCCGTGTAGACAAGTGCGGAAGGCAGGCGTGAGTCGGCTGGACAAGACACCGCCACAGAGATCCGGCTGCACTGGAAAGCCTCCTCCCAGACTACCTGGACGTGCACTGTCCGCCGGTAGTCAGCAGGATGGAGGATGCTGAGGCCGGTCGCAGCTGCCGCACAGGGCCCACGGCTCGATTCCGTGCCGGAAGGTAGCCGCCCATAAATGCCACGGATAAATTTCAGGTGGAGAGGTAATTTCTTTCATATACAACCAACATATGCCGTTGATCTGCATTGAAGTTCATTTCTCAAACGTGCAGTAACTGTGTATTACTCAGGAATCACATTTAGCAGCTGTGGCAACAGTGTTTCCCAAGGATTGCAACATATTCTTACATTTGAACTTTCAATCAGCCAGTTCAGTGAAGTTCTCACGTCACAAACAATTGCAATAGCTTAGATAACTCATGTGTTTTTAAATTCATGTATGTGGCAAACTAGAAAGCTACGATCAATATCACCTATGAATTGTCTTTATTAAATGGTATTTTTATTAGACTATTGTGAATATTAAATACATATACTTTTTACATATTCATTTGACTCTTTGGTTGTTACGGAACGTGTGAAATTATGGTGTGTGGATTTCATGAGCGCTGCTATTAATTTCTTTAGCTAATCACGTCGCGTATGCTTTTTCCACAGTGCATATGACACAATGGTATCTCTTTGTGCTGTGTAGAACACACGGACATGCAATGCAATAGCACAGCCTATAGATACTAGTTATCTATATGCCCTATGATTGCTGTAGACCACCTGAAACACCTAGAGATCACCTAGTTGTATGGGACACCTAGACTACTCCAGATCACCTAGACCACCTAGTTCTGATCACGCAAGGTAGCAAACCCTACCCCACCAGCCCTCTACTGACCCATTGTTTCACAACGGGATCCCAAATTCCCAGGTTCAGCTCCACTCACTCCGCTTTCTCTCACTCAAATACACCTTGTTTTTCTTTTCTGTACAGAAAATTTTTCACTCTTTCTGATCGGCAGCTTTTCCCCCAGAGGCAATACAGTTTAAACAAAAGTCTCATACTAACCTGCTTTTGAAACTGGATAGTTATGTGCTATTGTAGCATGGCTACTATCCCACCTTTTAATTGAACAAAACTATCATAAGTACTTAGTGTCCGCACTCTTACGCACTTTGCATAAACACGCGACCATGCGTGCCTTTTAAGCTGCGTGCGTGGTCCTGTACTTTATCCGAGCCACGTGTACAAAACGTATGTCCACAATTCAACAAACCACACAGTCTCTATAAATGTGAGCAATACTAACTATAATCACTAACAAACACAACCCACGCTTGTTCCGTGTAACCCTTTATGACTGGGCCAGACCTGTGTGTTGTGCTTTATACTTACTTCCTTAAATACTTCTATTTCAAATTTAACTATATAGCAACAAATGTATCCGATTTCACACAGATCTAAACAAATCTATCAATCTAAACCTTGCGGCAACAATGTGAGAGGGTATGCAAAGTATCGGTGCCGTTTGTGTATGCTTTTGGTGCCAAAGAAAATTTCACAGATTTTTAAATAGCTTTTTTCCTGTTTACCTACAGGTTTTATCAGCACCTCTGCAGACCAGACAGAGCAGACACAATCTAACAGCACACAAATAGAGTTTTTAGAACATCCACCAACTAGGAAAAGGTTACAACTTTCCACCCTTTGCTGATAGATTGTCTGCTATGACCTGCTAGTCTGTGAGTATGTGAAAACCGGATCGAGCCCCCAATTGTAAACGTCGATTTACATACAGGACTAAAAGCAACACTTTAAAAAGACATTCAATACACTTTAAATGGAGCCGCTGCGGCCACTGTAATCAATCCTTAGCCTACGTACTGTTTACACCATTAGTGTACAAAGCCCCGTATCGTGTACGTACTTTGCGTACTAACGCCGCACTGGCTGTACAAAGTACACGCAGTGCGTACATACCCAAAGACACACCGTGAGCACTCTGCAGCTACACATGTGACTGAAATACACTTATAACCTTAGCAGGGAAAGGAGACACAACACTATTTTATATTTAAGATGCTGGGTTCCGACACACCAACATATATTTGCTGAAAGGGGGTTACAATAAACAACAAGACAATACAATAGAAAAATGGCTACAGTCAATGGTACATACATTTTGGTTTCACCTGCGCTTCCCGGCCCGGTCCTCAGTCATCAGGGTAGATGACCTTCAGAGTCTGTGTGAGACCAGGCATGCAGCTGGCTTTTTATACAATAGTCCAAAACCTAACACAATGGAAACTGTAATCTCTTTGTCCATTGGACACAGGGATGGTCATTTACAGTACAGGAGAAGTCATAGGTCAGTTTGAATAGGTGGGCGATGTCTGTTACAGGTGCACTTGCAGATGGTCTCCTCTGGGTTCCCGCCTCATATCAAGTGTACAGTAAATACAGTTTATATTTATATTCTGCTCCTGCGCATAACTATTCGCAGGAGCATGCAATCTTCTGCAAAATAACACCAAAATATTGCTCTTAAAATACCCTACAGCTGGATACCAAACACCACCTTATAACCTTAGTTCTGTCCCCTCCTATCCTGTAAAGGTGAATCCCTTTGTTCAAATACCATTTAAACTAGTGTAACTTGCTGGTGTGGTGCAGGGAGACTATGTGTACATTGTGCACTATTTGGATTAAATATGTAATGTGTTTTTATGGCTTTTCCGTGCGATTACAAACACTACAAACCACGCGCTAATACACAGGACTGCGGGAGCGACCATGCGCAAATTGTGAATATATGCATGCACGGCAGAGCAAATACGTGCAAGAAGGCCATATGTGTGTAGTTTGTACGTGATGTGTGTACGGCAATATTTTTCAACTTTGACAGCTTTAACCTAGTGTTTCCCAACCTCGGTCCTCAAGGCACACTAACAGTTCAGGTTTTAGTGATATCCAGGCTTGAACACAGATGACTTAATTAGTACCTCAGTTATTTTTATTTAACCATCTGTGCTGCAGCCTGGATATCACTAAAACCTGCACTGTTGGTGTGCCTTGAGGACCGCAGTTGGGAATGTCTGCTATAACCTATTGCTTTTCTTTAATCCAATGGATATATT
This sequence comes from Pseudophryne corroboree, assembly GCF_028390025.1. NCBI lineage: Eukaryota > Metazoa > Chordata > Amphibia > Anura > Myobatrachidae > Pseudophryne > Pseudophryne corroboree. The sequence continues at coordinate 66,057,145 of NC_086449.1, read as the reverse complement.
AAACTTTCCTTTTTCTACTGCTGAATAATGGGGCCAACACATGGGGTGACTGCAGTCAGTGAACTGAGCGATGCTAGATCACTCAGATCACTCAGCACACATTACTGCACCAGGGATGTGTGCTGAGCGATCTGTCACTGCCTGTGTTCTCAATAGAGAAAGCACAGGAGATGACTAGATCTTTCAAACATGCTTGAACTATCTAGACGGGCGATAGCGATGCGCATCACTATTGCTATAGTCCACACGCAGAGCGATTTGTGCTGAATTTCTAAGCAATTCAGTCAAATCACTTAGAAAAGCAGCCTAAATAGCTACGTGTGTCTGCCCCATTGGTCAATTTTTCCAGGACAAAGCAGGCTTGTGAAAAGGTGTTAAGCCTCGGCATTGAGCGGTGAGCGGTGATGCATACTCCTGCTTCACTGCCAGTGGCTGATGTTCATCTGCTGGTATTACCAGCAGATGAACGTCAAGGTGGACAGCTTTCCATAGCGTTCTGCTATGGAAAGCCATTCACTCCCGCTGACATCACTCCTGCTGACATCGCTGGGCTGGGGGGAAATCGCTCAGTGTGTATGCTCTGAGTGATTTTCAGCACAGCAATGTCCTGCTCTCTTAAAGTGCCCCCGCTTTCATCTTTTGTTTGACTCAGCACACAGATGTACTAAGCCTTAAAAAGTGATAAAGTGGAGGGTGATAAACTACCAAACAATCAGCTCCTAACTGATTGAATGGTACTTTATCACTCTCCATTTTATCACCTTTTTAAGCTTAGTACATCAGGCCCAGTGCACCATCCCAAGGCAGACAGCTAATTAGGTTTCCATTTTCCTCCCCCCCTGCCTTTTGTTATTGCTAATTGATGTTGTATTGAGACTTTTGTACAGTCTCTTCCTCACAAAGTAGCACATGCCCTGTAAAGGGTCAAATACTCCTGGCACTTGGTTGGTGGTGCTCCCAGAAAAAATAGCTCAATAGACTGTATAAATGGAAAATCTTTACATAGGAGGTAAAGACAAAAGGAGACTATAAGTCTGTCCTGGGGCACACTTGTCAAAAATGATTAATACAATATAACTTTTAATATTCTCAATTAAAATAGATCATCTCACAAAGCAACATGGCGACATGTAAAAACTGTAATCATAAACTTTGGTACAGTAATCAAAAATTTGTAATCACAAACCTCTTGATACGGTAATCCAATATATCATAACGAAATATACAGTATGCGGTATTGAAATATCAAAAACTCTCTCAGAGGTATATTACCTCGTTACAATACTTTGAGACAATTGGCTTCTCTATATTCACACCTTAACCACCAAACAATTGCAAAAAATGACAAGTAATGCCTTCTAATTAGTATCATAATTTTCATATCAAATCTCGGTGTTGAGTTTGTATGAACTCTCCATCATCCCATCATAAATCATAAGGGAAGATATTTTAGCAAACATATAGGTAGCAATGTACCAGAACAAAAAATGGGGTAGGGGACTCCTATCACACTGGTGTCTGGAAAAGCAGCTCTGAATTGTGCTCCTTCCCAAAGTGTCACCACACATTCAAACAGAGGATGGACAAAAATTGGTTGGAGGAAGCGCAACCCCGGCGCTGTATGTTGGGTCAATATATACAAAAACTAGAAATGTGAAAAAAACACGAATGTGCACACATACATGTTACAATAAATACAATACGTTCCTCCTAGTGAATTCCAATGGCATTCTTTTGTTCGTTCTGTTTTCATCCAATCTTATTCTCCAAATGTTGTGAAAAATCTGAAAAACAGAAAATAGTGCATATGTGTAGAACTGTCTTATAGTAACAGCATTCAATGTTCACATTTAACTATTTTCTAGTCCTTCTTGGTTAAGTGCAAATAGATGTGATAGGGGCGTACCCTGACTCACACTTTAGTATGTAGAGATATGTGCATAAAGGTATCTTTTAGTTTACCACCAAAATTGTCATCATATGGTGTGTAATATGGTATTAAATGTGATTAGATTGGCGTGCCCCACTCACTAGATTTGTAGAGTGGGAAAAGCCAATCAAGGTATTTTTATCTTCTATGGTACAGAAAGGTGCATACCCCAACTCACAAGTTTGAAGACGATATTGAAATATCAAAAAATCTCTATACTCACACCTTAACCACCAAGCAATTGCAAAAAATGACAAGTATCAATAGTGCCTTTTAATTAGTATCATAATTTCCATATCAAGTCTCTGTGTGGAGTTTGTATGAACTCTCCATCAGCACATTATCAATCATAAGTGAAAAGATTTTTTCAAACATATAGGCAGCATTGATTTCAACATCAGAGTTGATTCATTAGGCTTTTTATGAAAATATTTTCACAACGTTGTTTTTTATTTCCCCCTAAATGCTAAAAAAAATGGAATCACCCTAAGGAATTGGAATGTGGTTGATCAATTAAGTAATGAAACACTGCAAAATGAAGAGTTTGTCAACCTATTTGATCAATAACATTCTTTAATTAAGGCAACAAACATACTGTTTGCACACAATATGTTTGTAGTCCTATTTGCATAATATTTTCCCCTTTACCTGGGATGCTCATGGATTACACAGGTTCTGTGGCTGGCTGACATCAAGCCTACATTTCAGCTGATTAAAATGAGATGAGTGGGTTTGGTTCTCAGAGAACCGAACCCCCCTGAACTTCACGCTCCGAGTCGGGATCTGAGCCTGGCACCGGACTTCCCGCCAGACGCGTAAACCAGAACGAGGCGAAACATCATCATCACACTGTAGGATTCTCACAGGATTTGGATTACATATAAACAGTCGGGCGACACCGCCATTTTCACTCCAGTCCGGTACAGTGTAGTGAGAGGATGTATAAACTTTTTGAGCAAATGACTTAGCCTGCGCTGTGAGAATGTGGTCCTTGTATAGTCTTCTTACACTTCCATCTCCATAACACTTAGTTTCACCATAGGGAAAATGAAAAAAGTGTTCATAGTGAAGTATGTTTTATTACAGTGTAAAAAAAATACTGATAAATACATTTGTGAGATAATTCACAATGTAAGTCAATTAAAACACCAATCCGCTCCTGGTGATAGGTAAATGCAGAGAAATTACCGGAAATAAATGGAACCGTGGCCAAACAGTTCCAAACAGCGCATGGATAATTGGAAGAAACTGGCACCAGTCCAATCCAAATCTCCTCCTGGTTCCCGGCTTCAGACTCCACAATCCTCATACACCTGGGGGCTACCAACGCGTTTCCACCCCTGCCTGGGGTCTTTCTCAAGGTTTCCTGGTGAATGATTGACTTTCAAACATGCATATGTATTTAAATGTCCTCTAACCAATCACAAGCCAAGGAGCACAGGTGGACCCTATACATAAATCTCCTAATAGTCTTTTGGTCCCCTGCTGTGCTCCTCCCCATTGGCTGTGTCCATGTACGCATTCTTATTACTATGGTAACCCAGTCTGGGCTCAACTTGCGTCGCGTCACTTCCGGTGACGTATTTCCTGTTACTCGAGGAGTCCCGGGTCCTCCCAACCGGTGTTATACAACCTCGTCCCCTTCTCCTCGCGTCCGCGTTGTTTCCGGGTATCCTAGGCAACTGGGTAAAACTTCCTTCGTTCACCGTCGCGTCATTTCCTTTGACGCGCCCCTTGGTTGCCATAGTAACCCGACGTATTGGCGGATGACGTCTTTAGATGAGTCCCAAAGTCCTTTGTTATCTCTATGTCTGTGATCATTAAAGGGCTATGTCCATATTACTGTTTTTTGCTCAGTAAATATCTAAGATAGTGTTAGAAATAGAGAAAACAGAATATTATAACTTTTTTTTTTTAAACATTCATAAAGTGCATGATAAATATATTGCTCATCCCTCTGACTAAAAACAGAATAAAAAGCATATATACTGAAATTTACTACTCTAAATTATAAAAACCACTTAATTTCAAAATCAATATTTAGGCCCCCTGGTGCAAGTGTCCCTAAATCAAAAATCGTTTTCATCTCAGCTTGGGCCAATTGATTGGACAGATCCTTTCTTCTCCAATGACCTTTGATATGTTTCATACCACAGAACTGTTTAATGGCTGCAGAATTGCAGCCATGATGGGTTTTAAAATGTTCTGAGAGTACATGGGTGGTGAGACCTTTTTTTATATTTCTAAGGTGCTCACTTATCCGTATTTTCAAGGGTCTCGAGGTCCTACCTATGTACCATAGTCCACATATACACTCTATACCATAAATCACGTTGGAACTATTGCAGGTAATGAAATCTCTAATATTAACAGTCTGATCTTTAACTTCTACATTGGTGATTTTACTATTCTTTGATGGTATACCCCTGCAACCCAAACAAAGGCCACACCTAAAAAAACCTTTCAATTTAATAGTCCCCATAGCCTTCTTTGGTGGTATTGCACTCTTCACTAGGTTTGATCTTAAATTTGGTGCCCGCCTAAAAATGCATTTCGGTCTATCAGGTAGAATGTTTCCTATTACTGGGTCCTTTTTAAGGATCCCCCAGTGTCATTTAATGGATTTTTCTATGGTCTTATATTGTGAACTAAACGAAGTCACAAAAGCCCATTCTAAATGTTCTCCCTTCTTCTTGACTGTTGGGTGGAATAATTGTTCCCTGTCCACCAGGGCCACTTTTTCTCTTGCTATGTTGATTTTTTCTGGGTTATAACTTGAGTCTACAAATCTATTTCTCATATCTTCCGCTTGTGCAGTGAATGTTTCAACGTTGGTACAATTTCGTTTCAAGCGTTTAAATTGGCCCTCTGGTATTGAGTTTAACCAGTTGGGATGGTGACAACTGGTGGTGCAAATATAAGTCCCAGAGTCTGTCGATTTGATAAAATTCTTTGTTTCTATACGTCCGTCCTTGATAAAAACTGTGATGTCTAAAAAGTTTATTTTTAAAGTGCTATATTCAAAAGAAAATAATATATTAAGGGTATTATTGTTCAAAAATGTGAAGAAACTTTTGAGAAGATCTTCGCCGCCGGTCCATATGAAAAATACATCATCTATAAATCTTTTCCAGGACACCAGGTTCGCTCCAAAGGGGCAGTTGTTCCAAATATTATTTTCTTCCCATCGCCCCATAAATATATTGGCGTAACTTGGAGCGAACCTGGTGCCCATGGCCGTGCCAACGTTCTGTATGTAAAAATTCCCGTTAAAAGAAAAATAATTATTACTTAAAATGAACTGTACTCCTTTTATTAAAAATTCCTGTAATTCTTTTTCTAAAGTGCTTTTCCCTAATGTGGTAGATAGTGCCTCTACACCATCCCGGTGTCTAATGATGGTGTAGAGAGATTTGACATCTGCTGTCACCAAAATAAAGTCCTCCTGCCATTCTATATTCCGGATAGTCTCCAAAAAGTCTTTAGTATCCTTTAAATGGGACTTATTTTCTAATACAAGAGGCTGCAAATGAAAATCGATGAATTCTGAAAGGTTAGATGAAATGGAACTCACTCCAGAGATGATGGGACGCCCTGGAGGATTGATCGGGTCTTTGTGAACTTTTGGTAAGACGTATAGGACCGGAATTGTGGGTTCTTCAACTAGAATAAATTTCTTTTCTCTTTTTTATCAGCGTTCCCTTCGTCCAATATTCGTCAACCAGTTTGGTCAGTTCTTTTTGTATCCGGTTGGTGGGGTCCAATCTTAACTTGCTGTAGGTAACTCCATCCTCTAATTGTGACATGACTTCTTTCTCATAGTTTTCCCTGGTCATTATTACGACCCCACCCCCCTTATCGGCTGGTTTGATGACCAGCTCCTCATTTGCTTTCAGATTTTTCAAAGCTTGGCGTTCCTTAGCCGTCAAATTCGATCTAATTTTTTGGTGTCTATTTCCTGAATCTCATCTAAAACCATTTTTAAGAAGGTTTCTAAAAAATTTCCACGTGCAAACGTCGGATTAAAAACTGACTTTGGCTTAAATGGAGTACTTTCCCTGATAGGTGCGGGTATAATCGATTCTCCTTCTTTTGTCATGAAAAATTTCCTCAAACTAAGTTTCCTCACGAACTTGTGTAAATCAACAAATGTATTAAATTTGTTGAGTGGAAGTGAGGGGGCATATTTCAACCCTTTCTCCAACAGGGAGATTTCTTTTGCCAATGTGTGTTGGCTCAGATTAAAGATTTTCACTCGTCCACCTGATTCAGTTTTCTTGGGGAGTGTATTTCCTTCATTCCTTTTCTTTTTTCCTCTCTTTAGTTTTCCTTTTCTCCCCTTCTTGATTCTTCCCCCCCTTTTTCCCCTAGATCTCATCTTCTGTCCTCTCGTCTCCTAACCCTGTCTAAAAAAGGGGACCTTGCTCATGTTTCGAGTGGTCTAAACCGGATGTGTGTTTCTATAGGTTCCATAAAAGGACGTATCGTCTCTTCTTGGAATATAGGTTCTCTTCTTCTTTGCCATCTGGGGCCCTGTGTTCGGGTTTTTACCATGTCACTCGTATAATGATTCCTTCTAAAATTATCTGGTCTCCTATAGTTCCATTGGTCTCTTGAATTTTCATATCTACTGGGAGAAAATCTCGGTTTGGGACTGTAAACCCTATTCCTTTTTATGGGATACACAGAATGAGGGTATTCGTTGTTTGTATATTTGCCATTATCCCTTAAAGGCGATCTATCCCTTTTCCTCTGAGGTGGAACATTTAGACTTGGTGACATTGGTGTTTGAGGTTCTATTTCTACATCATCTTCCTGTTCTAAATCTTCCATCTTCTTATCTCTGTTAAATTTACGTACTTTTTTGTCCACTACCAATTTTTCGTTTTTTCTTAAGCTCCCTTCAATACGCTTCTCTAGGGTTTTGTATTCCGTCAATTCTACAAAAGGATTAGTCAGAGTCCTATAATTCGTAATTTAATTTTCTAATTTTAACAGTTCCTGCTTCCTATCTGTGATGATTAAATTAATTAAGGAAAATGAACATGCTTTTAATATACGATCCCATTCTGCCTTAAAATCTTCATTAGATGAGGTAAAAGTGGCTTTCTTATTTATTCTAAGGCCTTTAGGGATAATCTGGTGGGAAAGGTACCTTTGACTTTCAAACATGCATATGTATTTAAATGTCCTCTAACCAATCACAAGCCAAGGAGCACAGGTGGACCCTATACATATGTATAGGGTCCACCTGTGCTCCTTGGCTTGTGATTGGTTAGAGGACATTTAAATACATATGCATGTTTGAAAGTCAATCATTCACCAGGAAACCTTGAGAAAGACCCCAGGCAGGGGTGGAAACGCGTTGGGAGCCCCCAGGTGTATAAGGATTGTGGAGTCTGAAGCCGGGGACCAGGAGGAGATTTGGATTGGACTGGTGCCAGTTTCTTCCAATTATCCATGCGCTGTTTGGAACTGTTTGGCCACGGTTCCATTTATTTCCGGTAATTTCTCTGCATTTACCTATCACCAGGAGCGGATTGGTGTTTTAATTGACTCACATTGTGAATTATCTCACAAATTTATTTATCTGTATTTTTTTTACACTGTAATAAAACATACTTCACTATGAACACTTTTTTCATTTTCCCTATGGTGAAACTAAGTGTTATGGAGATGGAAGTGTAAGAAGACTATACAAGGACCACATTCTCACAGCGCAGGCTAAGTCATTTGCTCAAAAACTTTATACTGTATTACTGTGGTGAGGGGTGAAGGAAACCTCGTAAGAGCACTTGTAAGCCAGCAGCAGTCTCTTTGGCGCATAGAGAGATTTATATAATTTGCTTTGTACTGTTTTATTTATTTCCTTCTATATTCATTTCTCAGTGCTGCCTTTGATAGAATGTTTAAATTAAGAGAAAATCGTAAAAGCACATTTGATTATGTGTTTAGAGAAGAAGGGGATACGGCAGTCCTTATAGACGAAAGTCTGGACAGCCTTATGAAGAAATTAGAAAAGGTTCTTTTGAGAGAAAGTAGAATCTGGTGGGAAGTGGTAACTCTGGAGAGGTACCTTTCCCACCAGATTATCCCTAAAGGCCTTAGAATAAATAAGAAAGCCACTTTTACCTCATCTAATGAAGATTTTAAGGCAGAATGGGATCGTATATTAAAAGCATGTTCATTTTCCTTAATTAATTTAATCATCACAGATAGGAAGCAGGAACTGTTAAAATTAGAAAATGAAATTACGAATTATAGGACTCTGACTAATCCTTTTGTAGAATTGACGGAATACAAAACCCTAGAGAAGCATATTGAAGGGAGCATAAGAAAAAACGAAAAATTGGTAGTGGACAAAAAAGTACGTAAATTTAATAGAGATAAGAAGATGGAAGATTTAGAACAGGAAGATGATGTAGAAATAGAACCTCAAACACCAATGTCACCAAGTCTAAATGTTCCGCCTCAGAGGAAAAGGGATAGATCGCCTTTAAGGGATAATGGCAAATATACAAACAACGAATACCCTCATTCTGTGTATCCCATAAAAAGGAATAAGGTTTACAGTCCCAAACCGAGATTTTCTCCCAGTAGATATGAAAATTCAAGAGACCAATGGAACTATAGGAGACCAGATAATTTTAGAAGGAATCATTATACGAGTGACATGGTAAAAACCCGAACACAGGGCCCCAGATGGCAAAGAAGAAGAGAACCTATATTCCAAGAAGAGACGATACGTCCTTTTATGGAACCTATAGAAACACACAACCGGTTTAGACCACTCGAAACACGAGCAAGGTCCCCTTTTTTAGACAGGGTCAGGAGACGAGAGGACAGAAGATGAGATCTAGGGGAAAAAGGGGGGGAAGAATCAAGAAGGGGAGAAAAGGAAAACTAAAGAGAGGAAAAAAGAAAAGGAATGAAGGAAATACACCCCCCAAGAAAACTGAATCAGGTGGACGAGTGAAAATCTTTAATCTGAGCCAACACACATTGGCAAAAGAAGAAATCTCCCTGTTGGAGAAAGGGTTGAAATATGCCCCCTCACTTCCACTCAACAAATTTAATACATTTGTTGATTTACACAAGTTCGTGAGGAAACTTAGTTTGAGGAAATTTTTCATGACAAAAGAAGGAGAATCGATTATACCCGCACCTATCAGGGAAAGTACTCCATTTAAGCCAAAGTCAGTTTTTAATCCGACGTTTGCACGTGGAAATTTTTTAGAAACCTTCTTAAAAATGGTTTTAGATGAGATTTAGGAAATAGACACCAAAAAAATTAGATCGAATTTGACGGCTAAGGAACGCCAAGCTTTGAAAAATCTGAAAGCAAATGAGGAGCTGGTCATCAAACCAGCCGATAAGGGGGGTGGGGTCTGATAGAAAGAGAAAAGAAATTTATTCTAGTTGAAGAACCCACAATTCCGGTCCTATACGTCTTACCAAAAGTTCACAAAGACCCGATCAATCCTCCAGGGCGTCCCATCGTCTCTGGAGTGGGTTCCATTTCATCTAACCTTTCAGAATTCATCGATTTTCATTTGCAGCCTCTTGTATTAGAAAATAAGTCCCATTTAAAGGATACTAAAGACTTTTTGGAGACTATCCGGAATATAGAATGGCAGGAGGACTTTATTTTGGTGACAGCAGATGTCAAATCTCTCTACACCATCATTAGACACCGGGATGGTGTAGAGGCACTATCTACCACATTAGGGAAAAGCACTTTAGAAAAAGAATTACAGGAATTTTTAATAAAAGGAGTACAGTTCATTTTAAGTAATAATTATTTTTCTTTTAACGGGAATTTTTACATACAGAACGTTGGCACGGCCATGGGCACCAGGTTCGCTCCAAGTTACGCCAATATATTTATGGGGCGATGGGAAGAAAATAATATTTGGAACAACTGCCCCTTTGGAGCGAACCTGGTGTCCTGGAAAAGATTTATAGATGATGTATTTTTCATATGGACCGGCGGAGAAGATCTTCTCAAAAGTTTCTTCACATTTTTGAACAATAATACCCTTAATATATTATTTTCTTTTGAATATAGCACTTTAAAAATAAACTTTTTAGACATCACAGTTCTTATCAAGGACGGACGTATAGAAACAAAGAATTTTATCAAATCGACAGACTCTGGGACTTATATTGGCACCACCAGTTGTCACCATACCGACTGGTTAAACTCAATACCAGAGGGCCAATTTAAACGCTTGAAACAAAATTGTACCAACGTTGAAACATTCACTGCACAAGCGGAAGATATGAGAAATAGATTTGTAGACTCAGGTTATAACCCAGAAAAAATCAACATAGCAAGAGAAAAAGTGGCCCTGGTGGACAGGGAACAATTATTCCACCCAACAGTCAAGAAGAAGGGAGAACATTTAGAATGGGCTTTTGTGACTTTGTTTAGTTCACAATATAAGACCATAGAAAAATCCATTAAACGACACTGGGGGATCCTTAAAAAGGACCCAGTAATAGGAAACATTCTACCTGATAGACCGAAATGCATTTTTAGGCGGGCACCAAATTTAAGATCAAACCTAGTGAAGAGTGCAATACCACCAAAGAAGGCTATGGGGACTATTAAATCGAAAGGGTTTTTTAGGTGTGGCCTTTGTTTGGGTTGCAGGGGTATACCATCAAAGAATAGTAAAATCACCAATGTAGAAATTAAAGATCAGACTGTTAATATTAGAGATTTCATTACCTGCAATAGTTCCAACGTGATTTATGGTATAGAGTGTATATGTGGACTATGGTACATAGGTAGGACCTCGAGACCCTTGAAAATACGGATAAGTGAGCACCTTAGAAATATAAAAAAAATATAAAAAAAGGTCTCACCACCCATGTACTCTCAGAACATTTTAAAACCCATCATGGCTGCAATTCTGCAGCCATTAAACAGTTCTGTGGTATGAAACATATCAAAGGTCATTGGAGACAGCGTACCCTTTTTACACATTACGGCTGACAGCGTGCCCTTGTTACACATTACGGCAGACAGCGTCCCCCTTTTTACACATTACGGTAAGCAGATTCCCCCTTTTTACACATTGTTGCAGGCAGATTCCCCCTTTTTACACATTGTTGCAGGCAGATTCCCCCTTTTTACACATTACGGCAGGCAGATTCCCCATTTTTACACATTGCAGCAAGCATAATCCCCATTTTTACACATAGCGGCAGGCGGATTCCTCATTTTTACACATAGCGGCAGGTAGATTCCCCCTTTTTACACATTGCTGCAGGCAGTAGAAAGAAAGAAAGAAAGAAAGAAAGAAAGAAAGAAAGAAAGAGAAAGAAAGAAGAATTATACTTACCCTCTCCACTGGCTCAGGCTCCTCGGTGCAGCTTGACAATTCCCGGGCAGTGAAGAAGGTGGAGGAGGGAGGTGGAGGAGGGAGCCGCAGCAGCACTGTGTTATTGGTTGAGGCACTGCTGCTGCTGCCCCTCTGCTTCACTATAGGCTGTTCTCGGAAGACAGCCTATAGCATGTAATTTGACTCATTACAAGCTTTGGGCCCCTAGACAGAGGCGGGCCCCAGTGCAATGCACTGTCGGTAGTTCCACCTCTGGTGTCCTGTGCTGCCATAAGTCCAGTACTGTTGTATAAGTCCAGTCCACTGGTACTTCTTGTGCTCAGTTCAGTGGTGGTGTTCTGTGCTGCCAAAAGTCCAGGGGTACTGCTGTATAAGTCCAGGGGTACAGCCATATAAGTCCAGTAGTACCACCATATAAGTCCAGTCCATTGGTGCTGCCATATAAGTCCAGCGGTACCACCATATAAGTCCAGGGGTACTGCCATATAAGTCCAGTGGTACCACCGTATAAGTCGAGGGGTACCACCATATAAGTCCAGTCCAGTGGTGCTGCCATATAAGTCCAGGGGTACTGCCATATAAGTCATGGGGTACTGCCGTATAAGCCCACAAGGGGCTTGCTGCACTCGCCCCTCCCCGCCGGGATCCCGGTGTCGGTATGCTGCCGGGATCCCGGCGTCGGTAAGCTGACCGGTGGTCAGGAGACCACCGGTCAGCCAAACTACACCCCATTTAATTTGGTGGTGCAGACTTTTTTTTAAAAATGACAGGGGCGTGCAGGAGATGCTAAAAAAAAAAAAAAAAAAAACACTCTTAGTGCAGCGCCTAACGATAGTATAGATAAAATAATAAACTGCTGAGACACTGCGCTTGCCTTGACCACTATGTGAAGAATGGAGAGAGTAGACTGAAACAACAAGAGAGGCTGCGCTGTGTGTCAGTAGTTAAGTACAAAAAGAGCAAACGTGTACTATAAAGGTATTAAATTTATTAAAAATGACATGTGGTTAATAAAACAAACTTAAAATAAAAGCACACCTGTATCTGTCTCAAAGGTATATGGAGTAGTGATAACTGGTATATGGTATATGGCAATAAAGGTCCAATATAAAGTTCAGAAAAAAGAAACTCAATGCGGTGCAGTCCCAGAGAAATGGTTACCTCGTATATGTCACCCGGCAGATGGTGATGTGTGTGTATAGTACCTCTCCGATTGGGCTGGTATAAATTTCGGCCGAGCGTCCCCGGCCAAAACAATCCTGCTTTGCCCAAATTGTTGCACAGCGGAGGGACGATATCTAGTAGACAGCCTGTCAGTAGTCACTCGTCGCGGTGAGGAGATGGTATAAGCTTGCGGCTGGATGGAAGCAAAGTCCGGTAATGCTCACCAGTTGCAGTGGTGAGATGGACGGCAGCCTGTACGGTGACGAGCCGGTAATAGGCTGAAATTGGAAACCAAGGAGGGTTTGCACGGCAGTGTAACACCTTGGACCAGGTGTGCTAGTTTGGAGGCGGAGTCCAGGAGATGCTGTCAGCGGCTCGAAAAATTGTGGGCCACTTTCGACATTCAGTCACTGCGTGCCACTCCTAGATGGGCCAGGTGTTTGTGCTGCCCACTTGGGTCGCTTAGCTTAGTCATCCAGCAACCTCAGTGTACCTCTTTTTCTTCTTTGCATGATGAGCTGTTTGGGGCCTAGTTTTTAAAACTGCCATCCTGTCTGCCACTGCAGTGCCACTCTTAGATGGGCCAGGTGTTTGTGCCGCACACTTGTGTCGCTTAGCTTAGTCATACAGCCACCATGGTGCAACCTTGTGGTCTAAAAACTATATTGTGATGTCTGTGGTGTTCAGAATATACTGGAAATGAGTGGAAATGAATGTCATTGAGGTTAGTAATACCATAGGATCAAAATCATCCTCAAATTTTATGATTTTAGCTGTTTTTATGGTTTTTTTTTTAAATAATCCAGATCAAAAACCAAAACCCAAAAGGGTGGTTTTGGCAAAACCAATCCACAGCCAAAACAGGAGCAGGGATCCAAATCCAAAACACAAAACACGACAAGTGTCCACCGCACATCTCTAGTTAAAATCAGCCACAGAACCTGTGAAATCCATGAGCATCCCAGGTAAAAGGGATAATATGGTCACCCTAAATGAGAATTATGGTGGGAATGTTATATGAAACACACACCCAGGCCTAGCGTTAGCCGCTCAGCAAAGGGATGCAATGCAGGTAGCATCAGGGTGGAGAGGCACTCTGCCTGCTCTGCATCCCTGCTGCTGCACCTGGCCCCCCTGCTGCTGGCTGTTGTGCCTGTCACACTATTTGACAGGCAACGGCGCCAGCAGCTTGAAGCTTCCCCCATTCAAGGGGATGCCGTACACTTTTATGGTGTCCATGAAAACATATGTCAACATAGCCACCAAAAATCATGAAAAACTCATTGCGACTTTTTTTGTGTCAACCTTTTCTATATTGACCTATTGCTTGTGTTGACCTTTCAACACTGTCTTCCTCAACCATGTTGACCTTTTTGAGGTGTCGACATATGGCCTGTTAACAAATATTGGTTGACCTAATGACTGTTGGCCTTCTTATTGTCGACATTATGACCCATTCCAATTACATTCAGCTGGCTCAGCAAGATCGCTCAGCATACAGTGCTGCACAGCGATGTGTCAACGATGTGTGCTGAGCATGCATGCAGGATCTCAATCGCCGGGCGATAGCGACATCTGAACATCTGTGTACTTGGGATATGCAGTACCTATCAGCCACATAATCACTGTTGAAGTCTGGTTCCAGTTTAAGAAATAAAGCATCATAATTATTTATTTATAGTGTCTTATATAGTGCAGCATAATTCTTTACCATTGGTCCATTCAAAAACTATTAGTTATTTTGTGTGCACTGTGACTGTGTAGAGTGATTGCTATCACATAGAGCTGCCACTGTTGTGATCGGGGAGGGTGGGGGTTGGGAATTTCTTGAGCTGAGTGCACTGGGAGTGATTGTCATCATTCTGTTGGGGGAGGGGAGAGCACACAGAGCTGCATAATGCCTGGTGCTCAGACCTGTATTAAATCATGCTTGCCTACCGGACCCTCTCCATGAAGGAGAAAATGCTCTGTTCCTGGACTTTCCTGGTAATGTATGATTGTCATCACCTGTGGTGAGCTAGGTAATTGATAAGAACGGTATTTCACCACAGGTGATGACAATCATACATTACCAGGAAAGTTCAGGAACAGAGCATTTTCTTCCTCATGGAGAGGGTCAGGTAGGCAAGTATGATTAAATGCATCGCTCACTGCAAGGATACTAAAGGTTATGATTTGTGACATGTATAGACAAGGATGGGAAAAGTAAAAAAATATGAAAAAATTGCAAAAACCTCGTGTCGACCACATGTGTGTGTTGACCATTTTCATGTCGACCATTTGCTGCTGTGAGTAGTTGTTTACTGATTTGGGAACAGCTGGTTAATAATGAGCTGTCCAAGCTCATGGTAGTATTATGTAGTTTCTGGGATGGTGATTCCTGTGCTCACCTGATGTCTAGGTGTATGTGTCTTACATTATATTACCAGTTATTTATATAGCGCACACATATTCCGCAGTGCTTTACAGAGAATATATAGCCATTCACTTCAGTCCCTGCCCCAGTGGAGCTTACACTCTATATTCCCTACCACATGTACACACACACACATTTGCGCAAGGGTTAATTTTGTTAGGAACCAATTAACCTATCACTATATTTTTGGATTGTGGGAGGAAACCGGAATAACCAGAGGAAATCCACTCAGGTACGGGGAGAATATACAAACTCAGCACATTATAATGAGTGTACAATGGTGTATTTTTACTGTTTTTTTTATTGAGACACAATGCTCAGGTCACATGCATATTAATTAGACAGGTAAAAAGAGAGGTTTTTAAAACCGCACAGGACCTGTGTTTGGTTCACACTATTTTTAGTTAGAAATTCAAAAAACCAACATAAAGGCAATAAAGGGTCAAAAACTCCTGGCACTTGGTTGGTGGTGCGCCCAGAAAAAATAGTTCAATAAACTGTATAAATGGAAAATCTTTACATAGGAGGTAAAGACAAAAGGAGACTTTAAGTATATCCTGGGGCACACTTGTCAAAAATTATTAATAAGACTTCCGGTGGGCGGGCCATCCAGCATGGCTGCTTTTAACTTGGGCTCCGTCTTGCAGGGTTAGAACCCTCAGCCATCCTCCTGCAATATACCCCTCATTCACCTGAGAGACCTATCCTGCTTCTCCCTGAAGTGAGGGGAACTCGGAGATACTCTGCACGAGTGGGTACAAAATTGTAAGCCCCCGGAATCCGGCCCTCAAAAGGACGGCCTGTATGAACGCCGGTAAGCTGACTGGCGCGAAAAGCAAAACCCCTGGTCCTGCTGACATAGCTCCTGCCGTGGGCTCTAACTATCTCACACCTGCTGCTCCCCGGTGAGGACAATCACGTGCGGTGGCTCGTGGACTGGCCGAGGTGGACTGGAGACTCCTGCTCCCTTGCGGCCGCCTGATTGATCAGCCGGCGGGTACGTGAGGAGATTTCCGCGGCTGCCCGTGATGAGGTGATCTGTGGCTGGACTGTCCCTGCGCCCACCCCCGCCTCTCCGGACCCTGGTCCCCGGGCGGTGTTGCAAGATCTGGGAACGCACCTGACGCGGCGGAGCGATGGACGGCGTCAGTGACTGGTGACGGTCATAGAACGGAGGAGGACTTCAACCTACCTGATACAGCGCGGTGAACGCCGGCTACGCCTGAGGCCGGCTGCGGTCTGATCGCGGGAGAGGGTGAGCGACATTCTTGCCGGGAACCTGGGTGGGTGTCCCTCATTGCCCCTGTATTGCCGCCTAGTTCCAGACCCTACTCCCAAGCCCAGTGCCTCTGACTCCTGGGATCCTACTAAAACATCGGCCGGACTCACTTGTCATCCTGCAGTGGACAGACGGCAGAGACTGTTGCAGAGGGCTGTATAGGTGCCTAGGACAGCTGGGGTGCCTTGGAGGAATTGCTGGCGTACCCCCCCCTCTTTTTTTTCTTTTTTTTTTCTCTTATATATATCTTCCCTGCAGCTTTGGAGGAGAGGCTTCGACACCTGGGGGTTGGCTGCAATTGACCCGGCATTGATAGCTGGGGGAACTGCTGGCAGTAGCCTGGATTGTGTCACTAGCTGCATGGGTTCTGCTGCTGGGTCTGCAATCTCCCTGGTGACTTTGTGTGGACCCATCTTTATTTTATAAATGCTAATTACCTCCTCCTAGCCTTTATCTTACCTACACACACTTTCCTATTACTGTTTGAAACTCTTACTCTCTCACTATTCTGCTTTTTCTTCCTATTTTTATTTATTCATCTATTCTTTCTTTATTATTATTTTTGGTAGCTGCCACACGCGACACTGATACTGGAGTGTGTGGAAATCGCTGTGCAGAAATTTGAGGTTATATCGCCATCTGGTGGATACTTGGTTTCAGCAGTAAATTGGCTATACTAATCCATTGTTATCCTTTAAAAAGCCTTTTTACGGGAGCAATTTATTCTATTTTGATTAATATCTGTCCCTCAATAGTTTTGCACTGATTTAGGCTCCTGCCGGGAGATTTTAGGGTGCAATGCCCCTACAATACCCTTTTCTGTACAGTGTACACTGTGTAATCTAATGTCTACTTAAATGTTGTTGCTATTTTTTTGCTGAGTAGCACTGACATATCTTCTGACTCAGACCATTACGTGAGGTGTTTTATTATCATATACTGTAGTGTGTTGGTATAGAAGCCCCTAGCTTATTGCAGATAGTGGTCTACGGACCGGGGGATGGACAAATACGTCCATAAAACTCCAGCGGTTAGACTCTCCCAATCCTCAGTTACTACAAGAATGAGTAAGACCAAGAACTCAGCGGGGAAACCCAACCCCCCCTCGCCCCCGGAGGCAGGGAACTCCCAAGACCAAACTCAGGAGGTGGAGGCGCTTCCTGATCAAACCTCGTTAGTACATATGGCCCAGGAGCTCTCCCGACTCCTCATGCCCCAAATTGACAAGAAACTTGAAAATATCCCTTTAATTGATAAAAGGCTTGAACAGATACAGACACTGCTTGATTCAACGCTTGCGAAAATTGACCATAACACCTCACGGATCACCTCACTAGAACAGCGGGTTAGCGATGGGGAGGATCAGATGCACACACTCCAACGCTCCACTGACACTCAAGATTCCTCTCTTAAAACTCTACAGGCAAAAATAGATGAGCTTGAAAACAGGGATAGAAGATCGAATCTACGCTTTGTGGGCATCCCCGAAGCAGTTAAGGACAGACAATTGTCAGATTTTGTAACGACTGATATATTCCAGGCGTTGGGAATCACAGATGCCCCATTCTTATCTCACATTGAAAGGGTGCACAGAATTGGTCCTGCTCGCCCTGATGCTGGACTTTCGTATGAAGGAACATGTATTGCGCTCTTATCGCAAACTCCCACATTTGGTAGTGCAGGGAAAACGTATTTTGATTTTTCAAGATTTCTCTGCCTCTGTTGCGCAGAAGAGAAGGGAGTTCTCGGATGTTTGCTAAATACTCCATGAGAACAATACTAGATTCGCACTGATGTATCCCGCTAAACTACGCATTCACGACAATGGTCGCACATTGATATTTGTTGATCCCGCCACCGCACAATCCCATGTTACACACATGCTGAACCCTGGAAATCCACCACACTAATACTAGACATATTGATGTTATATACTCTATGCCTGAGTCGATCTAATTTTCACACGAGAGAGACACTTGGTCTCTTCACATGCTACTTAGCTTGAATTTTAATGTTGCAGTTACTTCTGATATGTTTCTAAACATTATGTGGTTAAGTGCTTTGTGTCAGAGTCGGTATAGACTCTATTTGAGAGAGACATTGGGTCTCTTTGCATGCTACTCAGTTTACATTCTAATGTTATATATATTTCTGATAGGCCTCTCGCCAGTGCTATCGATGGGTTTGGCACTTGCGTGGTCTTTAGTTTGGTTTGGAAAAAATGGAAAATGTTATGTGAAGCAATGTATGTTTTTTTTATTTTTATTTTTATTTTATTTTTTGTTGTTTTTGTTGTTCTGCCCGTGCCGTGCCTTCCTCACCCGATCTGCTCCTAGGCTCAAGGACATTGTGTGGTCTCGTTCGTTCCTCTCCGCTCGCTGGGAAGGAGGAGGACGGCGACGTGACATGATATTCCCGTTGGAGAGTCACCCTAGGGTGGGAGTGGGTTGATGATTAATGACGGATCCTAGGATAGGGGCCTCTAACGCAGATTCTTGTTTTAAACTGTTATCCTGGAACGTGGGCGGCCTTAACTCCCCGATAAAATGTAAGCGGGTTGTCGCACACCTGAAGCGGTTTAGACCTCAAATTATATTTCTCCAAGAAACCCAATGGATGGTGGGCACCTCCTCTGCTCTTCGGACACCGTGGTTGGATAGCTGTGTTTCTGCAGACAACATGAGGAAGACTAGGGGGGTGGCGATTCTATTTAGCAAACACCTACACTATAATGTTTTAAACTCTGTAGCTGACCCGGGAGGACGTTATTTAATTTTGGACGTAGAAATTTGGGGTAACAAATACACACTGGTTAACGTATATGCACCGAATGGCGAGACAGCTGCTTTCTTCCAAGAAATTAGCTCTCAACTGCTTCAGCGAGATAATTCTCAGCTTATCCTGGCAGGTGACTGGAACACAGTTGACGATCCCACTATTGACAAACGCCCTGTGCCGCGCACTGCCGGTTCCCCTTCTTGGACACATCTCCAAACACTGAAAACCTCCCTACAACTTACTGATATTTGGCGTCTCCTCAATCCCTCCGACAGATCATTTACTTTCTTCTCCGGGGTTCATAGCTCCTGGTCCAGAATTGACTCCATATTGGTTGCAGATTCCCTAGTGACGCGAGTCATGAAAGCTGATATACACAACATTCTGATATCAGACCATGCTCCTGTGACATTGACGCTGCAAAGAACTCTTCATTCAGGGGGTTCTAGGGTTTGGAGATTTCCAAGCTATCTCTATAACTGTGATGATTTTAGAAAATTCCTGATAACAAGTTGGGTCAATTATTTAGACGATAATTTAGAGCACTGGGACCGCCCTAACATTCTTTGGGGGGCGGCAAAAGCAGTCTTAAATTACTCAAATTATTGAGTATGTTCATAGATTGAAAAAGAAAAACTTAGCGATTTATACCACCTTGCACTCAGAATTGACTGATGCAATGCAACGCCATCTTACCCAACAGACTGATGAGTCCTTGCGGCTTTATTTACAGGCTAAACAGCTCTTAAACGATCACTTACTAGCGCAAGCAAAACGTGATGTCGTATTCTCTTCCCACAAATACTACAGATGGGGTAATAAATCCGGTAGACTACTGGCAACCATGGCTAGGAAAAAAACGACACGCAAATTCATAACAGCTGTTAGACATCGCGCCTCGGGACAACTCCTTACCAATTCCCCAGACATATTAGATCATTTTGAATCTTACTTTGCGGACCTATACTCTGATCTCCCCTTCAACGAATCCACCCACACCACACTCCTACCAGACACTCTATTACCGCCAATCACGACCGCACAGTCGAGTCTACTAGTGAGAGCTATTACAGAAGAAGAACTGATCTCGGCAATTTCCAAACTCAAGTTACACAAATCTCCGGGCCCTGACGGCCTCTCTAATGAATTTTACAAAATCCTCCAGCCCCATGTGGTTCCAACTCTGCTGGAAGTGTTCAATAGCCTTTTACAGCATCGCTCCTCCTTTCACCATTTCACGACAGCACATACTATTTTAATCCCTAAACCTGCGCATGACCCACAATTGGTGACCTCTTATAGGCCTATTACATTGCTAAACACCGACATAAAACTATTTACTAAGATTCTAGCAAACCGGCTGCAAGTTATTCTCCCACATACTTTAACTAGCCACCAACTTGGCTTTGTTCGCAATACCCATTCGGTTAGAGAAATTAGGGCGGCGATCGCGGCAGTTGTAGCTTCTGCTCAATCGCCCCAATCCAGAAATATACTCCTCAGTTTAGACACCACCAAGGCTTTCGACACAGTACTCTGGCACCATCTATTTAAGGTCCTGGAACGTAGACTGTTCCATCAAGACTTCATTGAAACTATTCGATACCTATACGACTCTCCCTCGACTTCCCTTTTGCTTAATGGCTATATGAGCAACCCGGTGGTGATGCATCGTGGCACGCGGCAGGGTTGCCCCTTATCTCCCCTGCTGTTTAACCTGGCCATAGATCCCTTACATCGCTTGTTGTTAAATGATAATCAGTTTCAAGGAATCCAGATTGGTCGCAGAAATCTAAAACTTACTGCTTTTGCCGATGATCTTCTGCTATATATCTCTGATCCGGAGGCTTCATTGACACATATATTTAATCTACTACAGGCTTATGGTCAAGTTTCAGGCTTTAACGTTAACTGGGCAAAATCTGTGGCACTCAGATTGGGGAATGGTTCATTTTTGAGGCAGGGGGCGATGAATCTACCATTACAATGGAGTTCGGATCACATAACGTATTTAGGGATTCGAATATCGAGAAAGCCTGAGCGACTATACGCCCTAAATTTTACCTCGGCCATTTGAACAATTGAAACAGAACTTGAGACTTGGAAAGCTATGCCTTTATCATACTTGGGGAGGGCTAGCTTGATCAAGATGATATCATTCCCCCGTCTGATGTATTTCATTCAAGCCATGCCACACACACTTCTACCTAAAGACGTTCAACGTCTCAATTTTCTCTTTAGGAGATTCATCTGGCAGGGAGGGAGACCGCGTATAGCGCTAATCAAACTACAGCAGACTGTAGGGAATGGGGGAATTAACTTCCCTAATATCTTATGGTACTCCCAGGCGGCCCAACTACGTTACTTACATGACTGGATGCAAAACGATAACACATACACAAATACAGACATAGACAGAGAATTTATACAGGAGGGGGATCTCATTACATTTCTACATCTGCATGATCAGGAGGTGTCCGAGGAGTTGAGGGGAAACCCCTTACTGTGGAACGTAAAAAAACTGTGGAAGGAAATGCGACATAAACTAAATCTAAATGCCCACAAATCATTACACCTTCCGTTCGTGGTTAATCCTGACTTCCAAGAGGGTCAGGCACATTACCCGTTTACACTAATGAAGAAAAAAGAAAAAAAAAGAAGCATTTTTCTGGACGCACTCTACCACTAGTAATTTACTTAAAATGTCTATTCTTTATTAGATATGCATTAAAATATAAGGAATTGGTGAAATATTAATCCCAAAGGAGAATTCCTGAGAACACGCCGAAATTGCTCGAATGATGAGAATTTTGAAAAGAGAGCAAAAGAACTCAGAGAAAGGCTATGATTGAGGGGATACAGCAATAAGAACATCAAAAGTAGCTATAAAACAGCAGCCAACAAAGACAGAAAATCCCTCATTTATCCCAAAAAACGAAGGGAAACCCAAGGGGAAGAATTACAGAAGGTCAGATACATTGGAACCTTTTGCAATGAACATAAGGAAATAAAAGAGATTTTACAAAAACACTGGCACGTGGTAATCATGGATGAAGATCTAAAAGGGATGCTGGGAGAAAAAGTACATACAAGCTGGAGGAAATCTCCTAACTTAAAAGATACTTTGGTACACAGTCACTTTTTACGAGAAGGAAAGAACCGAAGGAATAAACCATTAATGGGATGTTTCCCCTGTGGTACATGTAGTACATGCCGGTACATTGAGCAGACTACTGAATTCCAAGATCGGTATGGAAAACAGAGAAAGATATGGCATTATATCAACTGCAAATCAGTTGGAGTGATTTACTGCCTAGTTTGTCCCTGTGGCAAGAGATATGTGGGCATGACTAGCAGACAACTAAGGATACGTGTCATGGAACACATTAGGAACATCAGAAATGCTGCGATGGACCTACAGAGACATAAGAAAATTACCAATGTGGCAAACCACTTCTTGAAGGTTCACCAAGGAACTGAAAGAGATTTAAAAGCCTTCGGGATAGAACAGGCTCATCTTGGTATCAGAGGTGGAGACACCACAAAGGAACTCCTAAAAAAAGAGACAAAATGGATATTCCTTATGAACAGTGTGGATCCCCATGGGATGAATGATTATAATCATTATTCCTCTTTTCTATAAGATAAATCATAAACATAGAATCATAGTAAGCCTAATGGTCCTCACCTCTCCGAAACTTGGTAATTTTTGATAGTTTTTGTTACAAATATTCACAAATTTTCTGAAGTAAAAGGATATGAATTAATAAAGATGATACATATACATACATAAAGGAATATAGGAATGATCATTAATATGCCTAAATGAATCTAGAAATTAGATGAACTAAAGATGGGATAAGAAAGTACTGAAGAGTTTCTCATTAATTGGAAATCTGTTCCTATTACTAAGTGAGATAGAATGACTCAATATGGAATGAGAAATAATTGAAGAACTGTCAAACGACCTCATTAGATTATAATATAGGTAATATTAGTAAAGAGTAACACTCAAAAATAAAGATATTTGATAATAGGGATGTATATTCTAGGATTATGGTTTTTTAAACACGGAGTGGTATGTTACACAGAGTAGTTTGGATTGCAGGCACATCACAGGGGAGGAGAGTAAGGATAAATAAAAATCTTAGGAAGAACACTTCATTATAATGAATGAATCACAATGATATGATGGGAGAGAACATCAATATTTTTATACACAACCAAAATGTAAAAAATGTAAGAATTCAGATAAAATTACATTATTCACGAGGATCAAGACGTGGTGAGGGTATAGCACAAAAGAATTGTGTAGAGGGAATATTCACAAAAAAGAGCACAGAGTAAAAATATACGTTTGCACTATTTTCACATTGCTTATGATGAAAAGGAATCATCAGTGAAAATTGGAGACCATAAAGAAGATAGAGACTAACACTATAACACTAATAGGTAATATTTAGATCAAAAGAATAATTATTTGATACACCATAATATATTAGGAAAGGGTAATAAATAGACAATGAGCACGGATAAATAAGAATAATTTATATAAAAAGAATAGACATTAATATACTACATCATAAAAATTAAAAAGAGGTTGGAAGATTGAAACTAATAATTAGAATCTATCAAATTTATGAGAATTCCCCAGGATAAATAAATAAAAAATAAAAAAGGATATAATCATCTGGAATTTAGGACAGAATGAATCAAAATGTGAAAAAACTGACATAGACAACATATGCAGGAAGAAATGTACTGTAGGAATTATCACAAGGATCTATGTGGCTATCCTGATTATATAAAATTTAAAATAACGTTAAGTGATAGGGATATATACATTTGATTCTATAGATCATAGCTATAATGATATAATTTAATGGAATGTATCACCATTATGGGAATAACATAAATATCAATGGCTTCACCATTGCAGCAATGCCCAGATTCATGCTGTAAGAATGTAGCAGAATCTGGATGATTGACAACCCTTAGATCCAATCAAAACAATGGATGGGGGATATAAGGAGACGGAAATCTAGGCTCTGGTTAGCGCCCTGAGGAAGCCTAAGGTGGAACGGCCGTGGGCTGCTTCCGTGTGGTGTAAAACTCAAAGTCAAATTAACAATGTGTCTAGAAATATAATGAAACTAAATTGTGTTGTCCATCAGTGATAAGCAATAGATAAGAGACCTATATAGCTCCCTCTCACGATCTCCGCTGCCGGCAGCGGCTTCGTGAGTGAAGCCGTCAGACGGGGAGAGAGAGCAGGGAGTCCCGGCATCAGCCTGAACACACGCTGAGCTCAGTGCGGCCAGCGGTATTGAGACGGGCGGCCGGCTCACAGTGTTCACCTGCATTAATCACGACCGCAGCCTATAAGTCATTTAGTGCTGTGATCCTAATATACCACAACCTATTGTAAAGAATCAGTATTTTTGGATAATAAACGAATTAAAGGTGTCAGTGGTATTGAAAGACTATAATGCAAAAACAGTGGTGTGCACGGCTAATTAATTACATACAATTACACTGATGAAATGGGATGGAAATGTGATGATTAATATGTATAGGCAAATGGATCATTCATAGCCCATAAAGGATAGCGTGCTAATCACAGATAACTGGGCAGTAAGTAACAAAATCAATTAACTGCACCAGATAGGAATTTACAAATTGCTGTGATTATCAAGGATAAATAGAGGAGAAAATTTTTTCTCCTGTGATAAAACTAACAGAGACACATCCTTAAAAATAGCAACATTTAAAAGCAACAATCTATTAGAACAGTAATAGATACACTGTATGAGAATATACCAGAAATTGTTGCAAGGGGATAAGTAATAATACTGACAGCCTATTACAATCATTAAAAGCAGTTTATAGGACAACACTAATCAGAGACACGGACACAAAATCATTGGCAATATAGCCTTTATTGAGACTTGAGAAAACACCATTCGGAAACGAGTAGTTTTTATTCACAATCTGTTTTTCTTATTTCACACTATATTTTAATATTTCACCAATTCCTTATATTTTAATGCATATCTAATAAAGAATAGACATTTTAAGTAAATTACTAGTGGTAGAGTGCGTCCAGAAAAATGCTTCTTTTTTTTTCTTTTTTCTTCATTAGTGTTACATGAGTCTATGACTCTAAAGCATTTGGAGAGCACCTGCGTATAAGGCTATATGAGGTTGAGACAACACAAAATAATTTAAGCAACGCAGAAGGTACCACAATACATCTAAATCATATAATAAAATTATAATTAAAAAACTGGTGCGGGATTACACAAACCATATGTACATTACCCGTTTACTCTAGGGAGGCTGGGGGGAGGGTGTCCAAGATCGGTGATTTAGTGGACATGCGGGGCTCGAGGCCGCTCACGTTCCAGGAGGCCACTACTAAATACCCAACTCTGAGGGCCTTTCCTGTAGCCTTTCTTCTGGCTCAACACTATATTTCATCCACTATCAGATGTTTTTCACCTGGGGATTGGGATAATCCGATGGATAGAATGTTGAAACAAACCCCTAGGGTTAAGAAAGCAATCTCGAATGCGTATGGGTACTTTTGGAACGTCCTGGACTACTCGAGGGGTCCGGGAGGGGTTATGTCTTGGAGAGAATGTCTTCCGAACGTTGAAATCATTGACCTACTGGCGGCACATGTTAAAACCTGCAAATTCTTTCCCTCTTCTAGGTATAAAGAAATGTCTCTCAATATTTTGCATAGGACTTATCTATTGCCCCATAGACGACACTTGATAGGACTTGCTGACACACATACTTGTTGGAAATGTGGCACTCCTCAGGCAGATATGTTTCACTGTCTGTGGACATGTCCCTTAATCTGACAATTTTGGATTCAGATACGAAATTACTTGACGGCCAATCTGGTAAATTATTGGAGGTTGTCTCCGGAGTGGGCGCTCTTTGGTATTATACCACCGAATCAGCGCCTCTCGTTGGGCAGTAAAAAACTGTTGCTGGCAGTTAGTTTGGATCCACCAACTCTATCATTATTTAAAGCCAAATTATTCTACCTCTTTAGGATGGAGTGGATAAGTGTTCTGCTAGAAAAAGACGCCAAGATACACAATTTCTTTGAGGTTTGGGAGAGTTATATAACGACCCTGTCAACAGCGGTTAGGAAACAGCTCCATGACTCGTTGTCCAACACAGAATGGTTTCTCACTAGAATGGCTGCGGGGGATCCGCCGATTGTACTTTAAAAGTTAATTGACGAACAGGGCACTGTGGGCGGGTTGGGGGGGGAATTGGGTACGGCACGGGTATTGCACATACGTGTATATACATGTGTGTGTATATTTGCTTTATTTTATTTTATTTATTTATTTATTTTTTCTTATTGTAATTTCCTTCTTTTATTATATTCGAAAATACAAATATGGGTCAACCGACTGATTTGGATTTAAGATCAGTAGGACAGATTATCTTCAGAGGTCTTGTTACATACCATTGTGATGCTGTTGATTGCTTATAACAGATTTATCTCTTGACAAAGGTCTCAAATGTATTCTTCTTGTTCTGTTTTCTTATAATACCCTTATATCAAAGATTTAAAACATACTGAACATCTATGTATGTATAACATGTATTGCTTCAATAAAAAATTTATGTTAAAAAAAAAATTATTAATAAAATATAACTTTTAATATTCACATTTAAAAAAGATCATCTCACAAAGCGACATGGTGACATGTAAAAATTGTAATCATAAACTTTTTGATACGGTAATCCAATGTATCATAGGAAAATATATTCAGTATTGAAATACCAAAAAATCTCTCAGTGGTGTATTACCTTGTTACAATACTTTGAGAGAATTGGCTTCTCTATACTCACACCTTAAGCACCAAACAATTGCAAAAAATAACAAGTATCAATAGTGCCTTTTAATTAGTATCATAATTTCCATATGAAATCTCTGTGTGAAGTTTACCCAGCTGCTGGGATGAGAGAGCCAGGTACCTGTATGGAAGTTACTGTAGTATGAGAGATGCATTGGAGATATATTAATACTTCACAATTAGCTGCTGCTGCTGATATTCCCGTGTGCCTGATGGATAAATGGCCTGCACATACAGATGTCCATGTTGCTGCCCACAGTGCTGTTGGTGGCTAGAGGTGGGAGGAGAAGCTGCCGGTGTCTGTGATTCTGCTGACCGGAAGTCAGACCTGGTACATGCTCATTGCCAGGGGTTACATTCTCGTGGCCAGGGGTTACATATGCTTGTTGCCATAGGGGTTACATGCTTCGTGCAAGGGGGTTACATGCTCATACCGTGTAACGCTGGGTAATGGTCTAGTAATACCTCTAGCATCTGTCTCTTAAAAGGCAGCTGCCATTTTGAAGGGCCATCTTCCATGCTGTCCGCATGGAATCTGCAAAGACCTGCCCCTCCTCCCGCTGCTGTGGCTCCTAGTAGTGGCTCCGGTGCTTCGATCCCTCCAGGCTGCAGCTTGATCATCCTATTGGTTGATCAGGCCCTGGGTCTCATGTTTCATTAAAAAAACATGATGTTCTAGAAAGCAAATACAGACTTAACACATATGACAAAAAGGTATATAACATATAACGTGTCATAATGACCATGTGGTGTCAACCTACAGTATCTCCTATCTACCTAGATATTGTATATCTACTGTAGTTGTCTCTCTGTGGAAAGAGAAAAGTCTCTACAAATTAATTCCTTGTTACCCCTGTGTGTTGAGTCAAGCAATGGGTGAACTTGTAAAATCAGAATCAGCTGTACTGGCCAGGTGTACTCAATAGGATTTTTTTGTGGTACAATGCATTGCCAAGCAGCAACATGAAGAGGGAATACATAGCATAAGAAGCGGGGGGGGGGGGGGGGGGGGGGGGAACGTAGCATACATTACAAACAATAACCGTATGAATTGATACTGCAACTGTACGATAGACTCAACATATTATACATATTCAGTGGCGCACGCAGGGGGGGTTCTGAGTACCTGGAAACCCCCCCTGATGAGACAATTTTTTTATTTTTGAGACGGAGGCAGCAGCGTCTCCGTCTCAGTAAAAGGCGCGACCGCGACCTGTATCGTCAGTAGCAGCATAGGGCAGAGAAGCATGAGTGTCCAGGGGGGAGCTGCTGGCTGTACATGCTTTGCCACAGCAGCTCCCTCCGTCCTCACACACACTGCCATCCATCTGCTCCCGCCTCCTAGTCCCAGCCCCTGGTATGAATAAAATATACAGTACTGTATATGAAGTTGGTGTGTGTGTGTATATATATATGTATATGTGTGTGTGTGTGTGTGTGTGTGTATGTATGTATGTATGTATAAGTTAATGTGTGCTGTCTATAAGTATATTTAATCAATAAATATATGAGTATATATATATATAGTAGATTGGAATGGCAGTGGCACTCAGTCATACAAGAAATGTAATATTAAATGCTAAATGCATTTACATATTTTCACATACATTCACGTTTAAGGTAAAACCTTTTTTTTGTTTGGATTGCTGAAGATAGTTTTTTAATAAAACCAAAACATAGAAACATTTAATATTACGTTTCTTGTATGACCTTGAGTGCCATCGTCATTGCAATCTACTTTAAATTTACATCGGAAGGCACTGGGCAACTTAGTATATATATATATATATATATATATACATATATATATATATATATATATATATATATGCAAAAATCAGTGTGTACACGCCTGCATTTTTCCAACCACTCCCTGTAAAAAGGTCAGTTGCCACCCACAAATGCCTTCTTCCTGTCAATCACCTTGCGATCATCTGTGCGAATGGATTCTTCATAAAACCCATCGCACAGTAATGACCGTATGAATTGATACTGCAACTGTACGATAGACTCAACATATTATACATATTCAGTGGCGCACGCAGGGGGGGTTCTGAGTACCTGGAAACCCCCCCTGATGAGACAATTTTTTTATTTTTGAGACGGAGGCAGCAGCGTCTCCGTCTCAGTAAAAGGCGCGACCGCGACCTGTATCGTCAGTAGCAGCATAGGGCAGAGAAGCATGAGTGTCCAGGGGGGAGCTGCTGGCTGTACATGCTTTGCCACAGCAGCTCCCTCCGTCCTCACACACACTGCCATCCATCTGCTCCCGCCTCCTAGTCCCAGCCCCTGGTATGAATAAAATATACAGTACTGTATATGAAGTTGGTGTGTGTGTGTATATATATATGTATATGTGTGTGTGTGTGTGTGTGTGTGTGTGTGTATGTATGTATGTATGTATAAGTTAATGTGTGCTGTCTATAAGTATATTTAATCAATAAATATATGAGTATATATATATATAGTAGATTGGAATGGCAGTGGCACTCAGTCATACAAGAAATGTAATATTAAATGCTAAATGCATTTACATATTTTCACATACATTCACGTTTAAGGTAAAACCTTTTTTTTGTTTGGATTGCTGAAGATAGTTTTTTAATAAAACCAAAACATAGAAACATTTAATATTACGTTTCTTGTATGACCTTGAGTGCCATCGTCATTGCAATCTACTTTAAATTTACATCGGAAGGCACTGGGCAACTTAGTATATATATATATATATATATACATATATATATATATATATATATATATATATGCAAAAATCAGTGTGTACACGCCTGCATTTTTCCAACCACTCCCTGTAAAAAGGTCAGTTGCCACCCACAAATGCCTTCTTCCTGTCAATCACCTTGCGATCATCTGTGCGAATGGATTCTTCATAAAACCCATCGCACAGTAATGATCCGCTTTGTACCTGTACAATGGCCAGATCACGCCCCTAAATTGATGGTGCCTTGTGGCCCCCTACCACCCAGCAACTATGTTGGCAAACTAACTTGGCAAAGCTTGGGGGAACCTGGTGCCCATGGCGGTACCATGTATATGTAAATAATATTTGTGATCAAAAGTGAAATAATTATTGTGATAAAATAAACTGAACAGCATTAAGTACAAATTGTCTTCTAGTGTTGCTCAGATCTACTTTAGATGATAGATAGTTCTCAAGGGAAAATCTGCCCTCTTTATATAATGATATAACATCACAAGTCATTAATAAATAACTAGTCTGCCAATTGAAATTTCTTATTAGATTTAGAAAATGAGTTGAATCCTTTATGTATGATCTTAGTGACACTACGTGTGCCTGTAAAAAAAAGAATCAACAAAAGTAGATAAATTGGTGGTGAGGGAAATTACACCTGAATCAATAGGGCAGTGAGAACTCTGACACAGTGGGAGGTCGAGCATAATGCAGGCTTATTAAGTGCAGTCCGGTGCATAAGGGACAAATGCTAAGGAGCTATTGCTAATAACTCTGGTAGGGTGAAATTGACTCCTTCATTGTGACCCTATGTAAACAGGATCTGTTACGGAGCCTCCTTTTACATACTTATATACATATATGAATGTATATAATTTCCCTGATGGTACTACACAAGAAAACTGCTATGCTTTCTCTTGTTTGTTGTATTCTAGTGTATTAGGTGTATGTAGTAGCCCCCACTATGCCAGGAAAAACGATCAAATACATTTTACAAACACATAAATAATAATTTCAGACAGGTTTTGGTGGTTTTTCCATACTCATTGTTTAGTACATTGCAATGATGCCAAGGATCCACTATAAATGTTTCTCCTCTTTAGTTTTTAACAAAATTGATTTATATAAAACATTTGTCACATTCAGAAAATAAAAATACCCTCACTTGTTACCATATTGAAGTGATAAAGGAAAACTTACTTATGAAACATGCTATATGCAGACACTTAGGGGCAGAATTTATTGTTTGAAGGTCAGTTGGGTGTCTGTTTTATCCTATCTAATGGATAGGAAAAAAAACAAACAAACAAATGAGTTTTCAAACAATTGAATACCCCCCTTAGAGTGACTCTTTATATGATTAATGGGGGTCATTCTGAGTTGATCACTCGCTAGCATTTTTAGCAGCCGTGCAACCGCATTGTCGCCGTCCACCAGGAATGTATTTTCACTTTGCAGAAGTGCGAACACCTGTGCAGCTGCAAAAACATTTTGTGCAAAACAAGACCAGCCCTGAACTTGCTCTTCATGTGCGTTGATTCTAACGTTGGAGTGTTGGCTTTTGACATCACACACCAGCACAGTGTTCACCCAGCCATGCCTGCGTTTTATCCGGCATGCCTGTGTTTTTCCAAACACTCCCTGAAAATGGTCAGTTGACACCCAGAAACGCCCTCTTTTTGTAAATTTCCTTGCGCCTGGCTGTGTGATTGGAATTGTTGCTAGAACCAGTGCAAAACCACAATGGACTTTACACCCGTACGACGCACGTGTGCATTGCGATGCCTAGGCATGTGCAGATTGGCCGTTTTTTTCCACTGATCGCTGCGCAGTGAACAACGGCAGCTAGCGATCAACTTGGAATGACCCCTGATATGTGTTGTTTAAAACACTTGCTGCGTTCAGGGCATGTAAATGGTTTCTTTAATGTGTCACTCCTCTGATGTATAACAAGTCCTCTCTTCTCAGCATAACACTTGCTGCATTCAGAACATTTAAATTGTCTCTCTCCTGTGTGAGTCCTCTGATGTCTAACAAGCTGTACCTTCTGGGAAAAACACTTGCTACATTCAGAACATTTAAATGGTTTCTCTCCTGTGTGAATCATCAGATGTCTCAGAAGCTGTACCTTCTGAGAAAAACACTTGCTGCATTCAGAACATTTAAATGGTTTCTCTCCTGTGTGAGTCCTCTGATGACTAACAAGAATTTGTTTCTCAGTAAAACACTTGCTGCATTCAGTACACTTAAATGGTTTCTCTCCTGTGTGACTCATCTGATGCATAACAAGCTGTGCCTTCTGGGGAAAACACTTGCTGCATTCAGAACATTTAAATGGTTTATCTCCTGTGTGAATCCTCTGATGTATAACAAGAGATGCCTTCTGGGAAAAACACTTGCTGCATTCAGAACATTTAAATGGTTTCTCTCCTGTGTGAATCCTCTGATGTTTAATAAGTTCTTTCTTCTCGATAAATCTCTTGCTGCATTCAGAACATTTAAATGGCTTTTCTCCTGTGTGAATCATCAGATGTTTAACAAGCTGTGTCTTATGAGAGAAAGAATTGCTGCATTCAAAACATTGAAATGGTCTCTCTCCTGTGTGAATCCTCAGATGTCTACTAATATGTGATTTATAAGAGAAACACTTGCTACATTCAGGACATGTAAATGGTCTCTCTCCTGTGTGACTCCTCTGATGTATGAGAAGTGCTGATTTACATGTAAAGTGTTTGTCACACTCAGAGCACAAATGTGTTCTCTCTTCTGTGAGACTCATCATGTATTAGATGAGAAATAAATTAGCTGTAGAAGGTTTCTCCTATCTAAAAAATGAGAAACTTAAGTATTTGCGAGTCACCCTGAGGTGCAAGAAGAAATGACGTCTGTAGTTGACTTGATCAGAGAATCATGTTCCTTTCCACACTATTGTTAGTTGGGATTCTGCTCCTTAATAGTCCTATAAGAAAAATTATATTTAAAAGCAGAAAGGTTACCAGGGTAAATTTACCATTACAGTAATAGTGTAATTATATATACTGAATATTATATATATTTATATGCACTAATAAAAATGACCCAGTCATTAGCCATTGGTTTTAAAGTTGTGTATGTTGTCAAACTGCTCTATCCCCATTTTCCAGTCAGATGTGTAGCACAGAAATGTCTACACTCCTGCAGCAGTTACCAATACTTGTATAGTACTCACAGTCTATTAATTTTTATATGACAATTGTATTATTCTTATACTCTGACCTTAGAATGTGCAGATTATACAGTCCTCACCTCCTGCACTGACCATAGATGCTACTGATCCTGTCACACCAACTGTCAGCTGATGCAGCAGGATGCCACCATTGTCTCTGCACACACCATGGGAATGGGGATAATGTGATCTTCTGACAGTTATTTTACACAGTGTGTGATTTTGAAGTGTAAATTGAATACTTCTTTATAAGAATTGTGGGTAGTCCTGGTGGTAGGAAATATGGTAAATTGGGCTTAAAGTGGTCCTGGAGAGGTTGGGAAACCATCTCCCCATCAGCCCTTTCCGTTAGTGCTTGCCAAAGACCCTTGCCATAAAAGGGGTGTGGTCTCACAATAAAAGGGTGTGCTCACACAATTGTACTAACAATCCAAATTACACCTCACAGTAGCAAAATCTTATTCACATTGCCTCATATACTAGTGCCCTTTACACCCCACAGGCACCCGCCACATGCCCACACCCAACACCCTACAACCCATCTTAAATATATATATCCATTGTTAAGGAAAAAACTTTTTAAGTGTTGATAACAAGACAATATCTGCACAATAATATCTAATTACACCCTGACAGAGGTATCACCTTGCATTCTATAGATGTTTGTGTATTTATAAATATATTCTTATGTATAATATAATTACCTTACTCTGAAGATTCTTCCTCTGTCTCTTCATTACTGCTCCATCCTCCCAGCTCTCCAACCAGTAACACAACCTGCAGCTCTTCCATCATCTATCAGTGGCCTGATACAGCCTATTTATAGTCACTCCTCCCCCATCTCTCCAGTTGTTCCCGTTAAGGCCAGAAAGAATTCTTACACTAAGGAATCACACATAAATTAAGGTCTCATAACAATAATACATTTTAAATCAACAAAGCACATTCTTGTGCCCAGCTCTTTGTCTTTTAAATGAGGTGTAAATATTCCTAAAGTCACATATTACAATGGGAAATGCTAATTACACCCTGACAGAGGTAACACCTTGCATTCTAATTAGATCTTAGTAGCCTCTGTCATCCTGTTATGTCACCAAAAGAGCCTATTGTTTCAGAGTCACCTATTGTCTAGGTAGAGTGTCAGCAGAAAGAGCTGTTCCACATATTAGCAGGAACTTTACAATGTTAAACGATTACATAAATAAACATATACAGTATATAAACTGTGAAGTTGATTCTTATGTACAAATTTCTTTTCAAAACAAAAATGACCCCCAATAGTAACTTATCTCTTAGAACATGATTAAAAGTTAGAGGTGTAAAATGTTGAGCCAACATGATTTAATCATACTTTTGTTTGTTAATGCCTAATGCGATTTATTGTTATGAAAGGATATGGTGGGTCTTAAATTGATGTAACACCATCAGGCTATCATCACCATAGCAGAGGCAGTGGAGAAATGTATTACAGACACCAAGCTTGGAAATCACTTATTAATATCACCACAGATGAGTGGCTAAATACATGACCATGAGATTAAGTAGCAGACACCATCAAATGATCGAAGATGATGTGAAACAGATCTTCATGGAAGTATATATATATATATATATATATATATAAAAAAATTATTTTTAAAGCAGTCAGCGGCACTCCACACATATATAGTAAATGCATCAATCTGCTGGTGCCTCTGGGTATAATAGGATATATTCCTACAGCAATATAGAGAATTAGGCAGTTGGCTGCACTCTAATCATCCTAAAAAAGACAGAAGAATGCACTTCTTGAAGTCAACATTTCAACGTTTAGACTAGAACATTTTTATCAGGACAAACAGAGACATAGAAACAATGGGTTGGGTATATGTGATTGGCACAAAACTGGCGGCAGGATCCTGGTTGTCAGATGGCCGGCGGGGGTAGGGGGGGAGCGGACAAAGCCCTTTGTAATCTCTGTGGCTCACTGCAATCAACACAGGTTCTATTCCTGTTTTCCCTTAGAATAGCTCTACAATCTGGCCATAGCAACCAACCAGTTGCTTGCCATTTTGTGGAAGCTCATCATTCTTTAGAAACCTTGAGATATCGTATCACTGACCACATCCCTCATGAAGCAAGGGGGTGATTGTGGACTGCTATTATTAAAAACTGAATCCAAATGGAATTTTATGCTGGATATGATATATCCACAGGTTCTTAATGAACAATTCGGACTTGCCTGGTTTCTATACATTAGAGCCATAGCACTCTGTTTTGCTATGATCTTGACTCTTAGTATCATAACAGTTGTGTTTACTGACTTATTGAGCTTCAAGTTATGTTTTGAACTATTAGTTACAACTTGTAAGAACGAGATGCAAGTGAATATATCTGCCTTGATAGACTATTATGTGTCATACATCAGTATATAAATTCCAGCACTGTTGTACTATAGATTGATACAATATTTATTATATGGCATTCTTGTGTTGATACTATTAACATTGTACTGCTGCATGGACACTTTTGTTTTATAGATGTTTTGTAGTATTGGTATTCCATTCAGTTGCCAAGATGCCTTTACTGGCAACCAAAGATTACATAATTATTGAGCGAGTGGTGCGCGACTGGCAGCTGGCACCATGGACAGATGGAAGGGGTATATAGGTAGGTGGTATTTCTATGTCTCTGTTTGCCCTGATGAAAATGTTCTATTCAAAACATTGACTTCAAGAAGTACAGGCCTCTGTCTTTTTTTATGATGCTGCGAGTGCCGCTGATGGCCTAATTATATATATGCACGTGTGTGTGTGTGTGTGTGTGTGTGTTGTGATGGCAGCACTGCAAGACTTGTATGTCAACGAAATATACTTCAAAATAAAGTATACTACTTTGACATACAATTCTCGGAGTGCTGCCATCACAACACATATATTGGAGGCTGACACCTCACAGAGGGCACCCGGGCAAGGAAAGTAAATACTTATACACAAGGAGTGACAGGCATTTTGGATTTTATATATATATATATATATATATATATATATATATACATACATACTTCAGGCCAAAAAATGAGAAACCTTTAGTTTAGCTGTTTCTTTCTGTATAATGTTGCGAATGCCGCTCTACAATATCTGTGTGTGTATATATATATATATATATATATATATATATACATACTGCCTATAATTAGAAAAGATCAGTAGATTATATGGGAGTCCACACACCTCACAAAGATGACTGGAATGAGATGTGCTGGGGGATCTCCCATGTGCCGATTGTTTGCTACTGTTGGTCTTTCCAGACAGAGACATGAAAAGTCAGCATATGGGTGACCTACTTCCTCAGATGATGCTTTAGATAATTTATATATTTGACATTATTTCTATTGAGATATTGCATTAATTACATATATCATTAAGATTTTCCCCATGTGTGGCCTGCACTGTATAAAATGGATGCACAATTCCTGTGGGTGAAATTAATGTATCATCTCTCCCTAATTTAATTCTCCTGAGCTTAGGAGTTTGTAAAATTACCAGGCAATACCCCAATGACTATAGAACAGGGAAAGCCATCCCTGGTCCTCGAGAGCTACCAACAGTTCATGTTTTCCAGACCACCAAGCTGGAGCACAGGTGTATTCATTACTCACTGACACATTGTAAAAGATCCACAGGTGGAGCTAATTACTACACTTGTGATTCTATGAGGAAACCTGGAAAACGTTAACTGTTGGTAGCTCTCGAGGACCGGGATCGGCTATCCCTGCTATAGAACAATCAGGGAGTACAGGGAACAGGGAATGTCTTTCCCAATCCTGGTATCCATAAAATCAGGGGTACCCATTTTAAAAACAGGGTAACATCTTTTTCAAATAGGTCACCATACTACTTAGGGACACTAGAAGCTATTGTCTTTACATAGACATATTCCTTTTATGGGTGGACAGGCAATACAGATAGAGCCGCTCTTATCTATAGCGGCCACATCACAAACGTGCACTCCCGACATGGCTAGGCAATCCGTCCGCCTAGTCACGCCGGGAGTGCACATAGACACATAGACATTCAGATAGTTTCTGTCTGGGCATGCACCCCCACCCGGACGAGGATGCTCACAGCGTCCAGGCGTGCCCATGCGGGTGTGCCTAGTCATAGATGGAGCCACGACTAGCATGACTCCATCTGTATGTGCCATACTATGTCAACAGGCCGAACAGGCAGAAAACCTCACAACTGGTAAGTATGTCTAGACCTACTTAGAAACTGCACAATATTTTTTTCCCATTGCAGGGCTGCACAAGCGATCGCAGCCTTGCTATGGGAAAAAACCCCACCCCCCTAGGTGGAGTATAGTTGATCGCACAGGCTGCAAAAAGTAGCTTTGTGCGATCAACTCATAATCAGGCCCATAGTTTGTTTGTACATTGAGATAGCAAAAAAAAAAATAAAAAAAAAAATAAACCAATTTTATTTCAAGTGCAGATTTTTTTTGTAAAAACCTACACATTCTGTATAGAATTCTGCTTTTTTACTATTTTGAGAAAATAAGTGGCATGCAAATTTTTCACTAGTAATTAATAATTGTTTTGAACCCCATACAATAGTATTGATTTATATGTCATAAATGGGGATGCAGCCTTCTGACAACCAAAGTGTTGAATGTTAGACGCACCAAGAAAGAGAAAATGAGTTGTTTTTTTTACAAGATGCACTTTTCTTAAAATATAAAATTTATTGTGTCACATTAAAATATTAAGTCCATTAAAATATGTTAAAAGCAAATGGTAGATAGTAAACATTTCCATAAAATAGTGCAAGAAAACAAGAGGTGATCGTACACTGGAGTCCAGCTGTGTAATTATCCTGCTTATATGTGTGTACGATTGGAATATTTCAGCAACAGTGAAGCATAAGTATTAGAGAGTATGGGTTCTTCATATAATTGTGGCCTACAGGAGGAATACATAAAAACCAGCTGTCTGACTAATGTGAAAATTGTATGATATCCCGTACTTATAATAATAGGTTAAGGGTCAAATATTAAAGGGCCTAATTCAGACCTGTTCGCTCCTGTGCATGTTCGCAAAACAGCGAGCAGGTCTGAACTGTGCATGCCCTGGTGCCGCAGTGCGCCGTCACATGGCAGACACTGTCTTAGCCCTGCAATTGCCTCTGCCTGATTGACTGGCAGAGGCGGTCGCTGGATGGGAGGGGGTGGGGCCGGCGGTGTTAGGGTGTGCGGTCCGGGCCAAGCAGGTGTGCCCAGTCCAGGCAGGGGCACATTACATGCAACCGCTGCAACCCAGGCAGCGACGAATAGCTCCCTTCCAGCGTGCAGGAGCTGCGCTAGCTGGGAGCTTCTCCTAAAGTATGAAAGCTACAACACTTTTGTACTTCTGCGGGGGGAAGGGGTTTTAGCCCTGTGCTGGGCGTCCTCCCGCATTTCAGTGTGACTGATCGTGTAGATGTGCTGAATTTAGCACATCTATGATCAGGTCTGAATTACCCCCAATGTGCATTAAATAACAAAACTCAGTATAATAGTTCTGGCTAATTAAAGTAATGTAGAGTGCACTCCTATAACTATACATATATGCAGAGCAGGGTTTGTACTCTCCCATGTCTGTGCTGTGTTTTTTACTCACAGGGGTCTTATCCAGGGTAGGACTGGCCCACAGGTATACACGGGAAACCCCTGATAGGCCCCAGCTCCTCCTCTAGGGATCAGGTTCCAGACTGTGCACTTGAATTATACATTATACATTTGTCACCATATACTGCAGAAGACTATGGTGTAAATTATCATGTATGCACTAGCAGTATTTAATATATATATATATATATATATATATATTTATTTATTAAGGGGCCCAGACTAAAAATGGCTAGCCAAACCTCTGTGGCAGCTAGCCACACACCACCTTCCTGGAGACTGCCCACACCCCTATATGTGGGACCCTACTACTACATTCCCCCAGTGGGACCTTCACGCCCCAGTCTGACACTGGTCATATATGGTTAGTTATAGGAGTGCAGTCTGAATAACTTTAGTTATAGTGCAGTAATATGAATACTTGAATTTGCAGAAGGAAGATAATATATGATGTAGTGACTTGTATAATGGTATAATCAGAACACAGGTATTGTGTATATAAAACCTCACTATACTGGATGATATGGGAATACTGGAATACAATGGAATCATTCAAATAATGTACTGACTCACTGTAAATTTAAAAGAGGATTTCTGTCTGGCATAAACCCAATTACAATGTCATGCATCCACTCTCTCTGAGATATGTAAATACCATAAGCTACAATGTTTCATTTATTTGTGACGGAAACGTTTTAAAATTGTAACTATTGATAATGTACAGTAGCTACAATGTAATGAGATATCTAGTCTGGGTATCCCTAAACCCAATACTATAAACTAAAAGTAGAACAGATGTTATAATAGCATATCAATTTGTGTTCTGTGATTGGATTAATTACTATAAAGAAGAGTTTAAACCTTCATACAGGTCACATGTAACATCTACAGAGAGATATAGGTTTGAAGGGTTATATTATTTCTATGCAGGGTAAATACTGGCTGCATGTAGCCCACAAATGCTAGGCCACTTTTTTATCACTGTAATTTAGATTTTTTTTAATCAAGTAGATTTTATTGAACTTTTCCAAATTACATTGTTAATACATTAACCGTAACAATAATGAAGTGCCATCAATAAACAAATATATATATATATATATACACAGTCCAACAACCGGCACTCACGCTTAAAATCAATAATGCCCAGGTGCTCTCCCAGGTAAGAACCTAGCATATCACTCTCAAAGCAGGTGGCACTCACGGGTCTTCTTAATGACTGGAATGAGCAGATCAGGTAGATCAACGTTTCGATTTTATTGCAAAATCGTCATCAGGATCAGATAAATACAACAACAAAGTTAACAGTTTTATAACTCACCCAAAGTGATATCCACGCCTTCTCGCCATGCCGCCGGGCTCCGGGTGCCCAGCGTCTTCCGGTGACGTTCGCCGCCGCCGGCGTCCGCATGCACGTCATCGCGTCAGCCCGGCTTCCCGTTACCCGGCAACACAGGAAGGCGGGTCAGCGTCAGTGCACCCAACCACCAATAAGGGTCCTCCGCCACTCCTCCTAGACCTGGTTACGGACCCGGAGCACTAGGCGCCACGTGACCCTCACCCCGCCTCTGTGTGATCAGAGCCGCCCGGCGTCCCGTTGCCCAGCAACCAGGGGGGAGGCAGAAAATGCGGAAGCCCATACATAATAAAAAAACAATATAACCACAGGGACAATTGTCACAGAGCAATATAGTAAATCATGTCTAATCAAGACAATATCTAAAACTCAGGACATCGAGTGGACTGATTAGTAAATGGTGTAAAAGGCAACATTACACTTAAGGCAGCAGAGATATAAACACCCAGAATTCAAAAAAACTATTTAGCAAAATATTTCAAAGGAAGCAATTAAGGCCTAATGATTCATTTAGGCCACGAGGGGCCACAGTATCTAATCGATGTATCCATTTCACTTCCCTCTGCAACAGAGCACGATCTCTGTCACCTCCTCTAATATTTTTTGGGGCCTGATCGATAATTTTGTAGCGTAATGTAGTCAACCCATGTTTAAAAATCCTGAAATGGCGTGCCACTGGTTGTTCTTGTGGCACCACCAGGCCTTCCACTGCTTTACGTATCGATGACCTGTGCATATTCATGCGTTCTTTAAACTGTCTCGTGGTCTTCCCTATATAGAGAAGACCACATGGGCAGCGAATAAAGTATATAACATGCGTACTAGAGCATGTTAAAACCTGACGAATGGAAAACCGTTTCCCTGAATGTGGGTGTGAAAACGAATCCCCACTTTCCAGGAAACTACAAGTGGTGCAACCCGTACATCGGTAGCACCCAGGTCTACGGCTCAAAAAGTGCATAGAAGTAGGAACTCTGGAAAACCCTGAGATGTCATTTTTTATAAGCCAATCTTTTAAGTTCTTATTACGTGAAAAACTAGGCATGACCTCGGTCTCATGAAAGACCTTCAGGTCAGGGTCACTCTTCACAAGAGGCCACAACCTTTTTGTGTGTCTTACAGTATCGGCACTTTGGTTGTGAAATTTCTGTACAAATGGAATTTTATTGGTTAATTTGGAATTTTTGGTAGTGGGTACCAGGGCCTGTTCTCTAGGGATGGCTAATACTTTTTGTTTGATGCGTATTAATTCATCAAACTTGTATCCTCTGGCCACAAACTGACGAATCATGGCATCTATGTCCCTTTCGGTTTTCATCAAATTATCCGAAATTCTATGCACTCTGAGAAACTGTAAATACGGGAGACCTTTTTTGGTACTAATGGGATGTTGACTGGAAAAATGTAAAACATTATTTCTATCGGTGGGTTTTTTGTATAATGAGGTATGGAGACCATCTGGATCTAACTGGATGAACACATCCAGATAATTCACCTGTTTGTTACTAATAGTGTAGGTGAATTTGATGAAGTCATTATTATTGTTGGCCATAAGCATAAGGTCATGAAACTCAACCTCACTACCAGACCATATGATCAACAGGTCATCAATGTACCTCAGAAATAACAAAATTTTAGAGGAAATACTTAGATCAGTAAAGAAAATTTCACGTTCGACATCAAACATGTAACAATTAGCGAATGCCGGGGCCACAGGACCCCATGGCACAGCCTTGCAGTTGTATATACCAGCGGTTATCAAATAAAAAGTAATTCCTCTTAAGAGTCAACCCTAACAATTGTACAAAAAATGCAACATCTGGGCCCTGATATGCTGAACTCTGGGAAAGCAATCTTTCTGCTGCCTGTAGACCGCCATCATGCGGAATACTTGTGTATAAATTCACAACATCTACAGTACAAAGGAAACAGCTTGGTAATGGATTCGGCAGGGTTTGTAACCTCTGAAGTAAAGTAGTAGTGTCTTTCAAATATGTATTTTGAACTTGAATGACAGGTTGAAAGAACGTGTCCAGATACTTAGATACTTTATAGTAAATGGAGTCCCTGGCGGCAATAATCGGCCGACCAGGGGGCCGTACAGCATCCTTGTGGATTTTGGGCAGGGTGTATAGTACAGGCGCCACAGGAAATTCCTGTATAAGCGCATTTTTTATTTGAGCAGTAATTATACTCTCACTAACCGCCTGTGACAACACCCTGTCCAATTCCTTGTTAAACAACAAAGTAGGATCATTTTCCAATTCCCTGTATACCAATGCATCACCTAACTGCCTGTATATCTCATCACGGTATTGACCAATGTCCTGAACAACGATGCCGCCCCCCTTATCTGCCGGGCGGATGATAATGCTACGGTCCTTGCTCAGATTCACAAGTGTCTCATATTCCTCTTTGGACATATTGGGTACTGTGGGCACATCAGGTCTGGCAGTAGGTAGATCCAAATTTCTCTGAAAGCATTTCAGAGAGGCATTGGTAGTATAGGGATCAAATTTGGATCGAGGTTTAATTGATGGTGGTACGGGATCTGGATCGGAAGTCCTCTGAGACTTTCCTTGAAAGAATTCTTTCAATCTCAGATTCCTATTAAACTTGTATGCATCAATTTTCCATTGTAGAATGTCCATATCACAGGAAGGGACAAAAGAGAGTCCTTTATTCAAGATCTCTAATTCACATGGTGTCAATTCTCGACTGGAAAGGTTAAATACTAAGTTTTGTTGCTCTTTTTTGACTTCGCTTTTGAGGATCCTTTCCCACTGTCTGCCCCTTCTCGTGGGGCGGAAACCTTGACCGTGCGCTGAGCGCGGGTGCTGACCCCTAAAGGGGGTTTTCTGCTTGTACTGGTGCTGGTATCATCCGTATCACTTTGTGTGGACACCCCGCCACTGGAGGTCTCTGTGTCCCCCGGGAACTTCCGAAATCTCCTAGGTTTATTCTGAAAGGGCTGTTTGTTGTTCGGGTTAAACGCCCAAGCATATACCCTGTTTTCTGCATAGTCCCTTTGCACTGTGACTAATTTTTCTCTCTTGAACTTGACCAAGTTACATCTGTACACCTCAATCTGTTCAGTCAGTTTGTCCATCCATTTATTGGAATCGTCGGCGATCAACTGGTTCAGATGCAACTCCTCAAAAGAGGCAATTTTTGTTTTAACAGCTTCAAACTCACGTGCAGATTCCTCTATCACGAGGAGGATTAAATCTAGGCTGCATTTGTTCAAGATTGCTGCCCACTTGCGGCAGAAGTCCACGCTAAACTTCCCAATTGTTGGGGAATTCCTAATCCGGAACCCCCTAGGGATCTGACCACTCCTGTGGTAGTCAGATAAGGTGACTCCATGTAGCAAATAATCAATTTCTTTTTTCTTTAGCCGCAATAATTGAAAATATAATTGCTCCTGTGATTCATCTCCTCCTGTATTCAAAAGATTATCCTTAAACCTGATCTGTTCTGCATCTGCATCTGAAAAACTCCATATCTCCCTGACTGGGAGAATAATATTCCTGAAACCAGATGATTCAGCCATATTGTACAGGACAAAACAATGCTCAGTCAATAGTCCCTAATGGTCACCAATGAATCTCCTGGATACCGACACTGTAATCACAAATGCAGTGATAATTCCAACATAGCAGGTGCCTTGTAAGATAAAGTAGAAGCCCAAATGGCCACAGCGGGACCACAGGACCTCAGCCAAATCCAATATACACAGTCCAACAACCGGCACTCACGCTTAAAATCAATAATGCCCAGGTGCTCTCCCAGGTAAGAACCTAGCATATCACTCTCAA
The DNA here is from genome assembly GCF_028390025.1 of Pseudophryne corroboree. Classification (NCBI taxonomy): domain Eukaryota; kingdom Metazoa; phylum Chordata; class Amphibia; order Anura; family Myobatrachidae; genus Pseudophryne; species Pseudophryne corroboree. The sequence continues at coordinate 66,013,606 of NC_086449.1, read as the reverse complement.
AGCAGGTGGCACTCACGGGTCTTCTTAATGACTGGAATGAGCAGATCAGGTAGATCAACGTTTCGATTTTATTGCAAAATCGTCATCAGGATCAGATAAATACAACAACAAAGTTAACAGTTTTATAACTCACCCAAAGTGATATCCACGCCTTCTCGCCATGCCGCCGGGCTCCGGGTGCCCAGCGTCTTCCGGTGACGTTCGCCGCCGCCGGCGTCCGCATGCACGTCATCGCGTCAGCCCGGCTTCCCGTTACCCGGCAACACAGGAAGGCGGGTCAGCGTCAGTGCACCCAACCACCAATAAGGGTCCTCCGCCACTCCTCCTAGACCTGGTTACGGACCCGGAGCACTAGGCGCCACGTGACCCTCACCCCGCCTCTGTGTGATCAGAGCCGCCCGGCGTCCCGTTGCCCAGCAACCAGGGGGGAGGCAGAAAATGCGGAAGCCCATACATAATAAAAAAACAATATAACCACAGGGACAATTGGCACAGAGCAATATAGTAAATCATGTCTAATCAAGACAATATCTAAAACTCAGGACACCGAGTGGACTGATTAGTAAATGGTGTAAAAGGCAACATTACACTTAAGGCAGCAGAGATGTACACACCCAGAATTCAAAAAAAACAATTTAGCAAAATATCCCATTAGTACCAAAAAAGGTCTCCCATATTCACAGTTTCTCAGAGTGCATTGAATTTCGGATAATTTGATGACAACCGAAAGGGACATAGGTGCCATGATTCGTCAGTTTGTGGCCAGAGGATACAAGTTTGATGAATTAATACGCATCAAACAAAAAGTATTAGCCATCCCTAGAGAACAGGCCCTGGTACCCACTACCAAAAATTCCAAATTAACCAATAAAATCCCATTTGTACAGAAATTTCACAACCAAAGTGCCGATACTGTAAGACACACAAAAAGGTTGTGGCCTCTTGTGAAGAGTGACCCTGACCTGAAGGTCTTTCATGAGACCGAGGTCATGCCTAGTTTTTCACGTAATAAGAACTTAAAAGATTGGCTTATAAAAAATGACATCTCAGGGTTTTCCAGAGTTCCTACTTCTATGCACTTTTTGAGCCGTAGACCTGGGTGCTACCGATGTACGGGTTGCACCACTTGTAGTTTCCTGGAAAGTGGGGATTCGTTTTCACACCCACATTCAGGGAAACGGTTTTCCATTCGTCAGGTTTTAACATGCTCTAGTACGCATGTTATATACTTTATTCGCTGCCCATGTGGTCTTCTCTATATAGGGAAGACCACGAGACAGTTTAAAGAACGCATGAATATGCACAGGTCATCGATACGTAAAGCAGTGGAAGGCCTGGTGGTGCCACAAGAACAACCAGTGGCACGCCATTTCAGGATTTTTAAACATGGGTTGACTACATTACGCTACAAAATTATCGATCAGGCCCCAAAAAATATTAGAGGAGGTGACAGAGATCGTGCTCTGTTGCAGAGGGAAGTGAAATGGATACATCGATTAGATACTGTGGCCCCTCGTGGCCTAAATGAATCATTAGGCCTTAATTGCTTCCTTTGAAATATTTTGCTAAATTGTTTTTTTAATCAGTCCACTCGGTGTCCTGAGTTTTAGATATTGTCTTGATTAGACATGATTTACTATATTGCTCTGTGCCAATTGTCCCTGTGGTTATATTGTTTTTTTATCATGTATGGGCTTCCGCATTTTCTGCCTCCCCCCTGGTTGCTGGGCAACGGGACGCCGGGCGGCTCTGATCACACAGAGGTGGGGTGAGGGTCACGTGGCGCCTAGTGCTCCGGGTCCGTAACCAGGTCTAGGAGGAGTGGCGGAGGACCCTTATTGGTGGTTGGGTGCACTGACGCTGACCCGCCTTCCTGTGTTGCCGGGTAACGGGAAGCCGGGCTGACGCGATGACGTGCATGCGGACGCCGGCGAACGTCACCGGAAGACGCTGGGCACCCGGAGCCCGGCGGCATGGCGAGAAGGCGTGGATATCACTTTGGGTGAGTTATAAAACTGTTAACTTTGTTGTTGTATTTATCTGATCCTGATGACGATTTTGCAATAAAATCGAAACGTTGATCTACCTGATCTGCTCATTCCAGTCATTAAGAAGACCCGTGAGTGCCACCTGCTTTGAGAGTGATATGCTAGGTTCTTACCTGGGAGAGCACCTGGGCATTATTGATTTTAAGCGTGAGTGCCGGTTGTTGGACTGTGTATATTGGATTTGGCTGAGGTCCTGTGGTCCCGCTGTGGCCATTTGGGCTTCTACTTTATCTTACAAGGCACCTGCTATGTTGGAATTATCACTGCATTTGTGATTACAGTGTCGGTCTCCAGGAGATTCATTGGTCACCATTAGGGACTATTGACTGAGCATTGTTTTGTCCTGTACAATATGGCTGAATCATCTGGTTTCAGGAATATTATTCTCCCAGTCAGGGAGATATGGAGTTTTTCAGAGGCAGATGCAGAACAGATCAGGTTTAAGGATAATCTTTTGAATACAGGAGGAGATGAATCACAGGAGCAATTATATTTTCAATTATTGCGGCTAAAGAAAAAAGAAATTGATTATTTGCTACATGGAGTCACCTTATCTGACTACCACAGGAGTGGTCAGATCCCTAGGGGGTTCCGGATTAGGAATTCCCCAACAATTGGGAAGTTTAGCGTGGACTTCTGCCGCAAGTGGGCAGCAATCTTGAACAAATGCAGCCTAGATTTAATCCTCCTCGTGATAGAGGAATCTGCACGTGAGCTTGAAGCTGTTAAAACAAAAATTGCCTCTTTTGAGGAGTTGCATCTGAACCAGTTGATCGCCGACGATTCCAATAAATGGATGGACAAACTGACTGAACAGATTGAGGTGTACAGACGTAACTTGGTCAAGTTCAAGAGAGAAAAATTAGTCACAGTGCAAAGGGACTATGCAGAAAACAGGGTATATGCTTGGGCGTTTAACCCGAACAACAAACAGCCCTTTCAGAATAAACCTAGGAGATTTCTGAAGTTCCCGGGGGACACAGAGACCTCCAGTGGCGGGGTGTCCACACAAAGTGATACGGATGATACCAGCACCAGTACAAGCAGAAAACCCCCTTTAGGGGTCAGCACCCGCGCTCAGCGCACGGTCAAGGTTTCCGCCCCACGAGAAGGGGCAGACAGTGGGAAAGGATCCTCAAAAGCGAAGTCAAAAAAGAGCAACAAAACTTAGTATTTAACCTTTCCAGTCGAGAATTGACACCATGTGAATTAGAGATCTTGAATAAAGGACTCTCTTTTGTCCCTTCCTGTGATATGGACATTCTACAATGGAAAATTGATGCATACAAGTTTAATAGGAATCTGAGATTGAAAGAATTCTTTCAAGGAAAGTCTCAGAGGACTTCCGATCCAGATCCCGTACCACCATCAATTAAACCTCGATCCAAATTTGATCCCTATACTACCAATGCCTCTCTGAAATGCTTTCAGAGAAATTTGGATCTACCTACTGCCAGACCTGATGTGCCCACAGTACCCAATATGTCCAAAGAGGAATATGAGACACTTGTGAATCTGAGCAAGGACCGTAGCATTATCATCCGCCCGGCAGATAAGGGGGGCGGCATCGTTGTTCAGGACATTGGTCAATACCGTGATGAGATATACAGGCAGTTAGGTGATGCATTGGTATACAGGGAATTGGAAAATGATCCTACTTTGTTGTTTAACAAGGAATTGGACAGGGTGTTGTCACAGGCGGTTAGTGAGAGTATAATTACTGCTCAAATAAAAAATGCGCTTATACAGGAATTTCCTGTGGCGCCTGTACTATACACCCTGCCCAAAATCCACAAGGATGCTGTACGGCCCCCTGGTCGGCCGATTATTGCCGCCAGGGACTCCATTTACTATAAAGTATCTAAGTATCTGGACACGTTCTTTCAACCTGTCATTCAAGTTCAAAATACATATTTGAAAGACACTACTACTTTACTTCAGAGGTTACAAACCCTGCCGAATCCATTACCAAGCTGTTTCCTTTGTACTGTAGATGTTGTGAATTTATACACAAGTATTTTGCATGATGGCGGTCTACAGGCAGCAGAAAGATTGCTTTCCCAGAGTTCAGCATATCAGGGCCCAGATGTTGCATTTTTTGTACAATTGTTAGGGTTGACTCTTAAGAGGAATTACTTTTTATTTGATAACCGCTGGTATATACAACTGCAAGGCTGTGCCATGGGGTCCTGTGTGGCCCCGGCATTCGCTAATTGTTACATGTTTGATGTCGAACGTGAAATTTTCTTTACTGATCTAAGTATTTCCTCTAAAATTTTGTTATTTCTGAGGTACATTGATGACCTGTTGATCATATGGTCTGGTAGTGAGGTTGAGTTTCATGACCTTATGCTTATGGCCAACAATAATAATGACTTCATCAAATTCACCTACACTATTAGTAACAAACAGGTGAATTATCTGGATGTGTTCATCCAGTTAGATCCAGATGGTCTCCATACCTCATTATACAAAAAACCCACCGATAGAAATAATGTTTTACATTTTTCCAGTCAACATCCCATTAGTACCAAAAAAGGTCTCCCATATTCACAGTTTCTCAGAGTGCATAGAATTTCGGATAATTTGATGACAACCGAAAGGGACATAGATGCCATGATTCGTCAGTTTGTGGCCAGAGGATACAAGTTTGATGAATTAATACGCATCAAACAAAAAGTATTAGCCATCCCTAGAGAACAGGCCCTGGTACCCACTACCAAAAATTCCAAATTAACCAATAAAATCCCATTTGTACAGAAATTTCACAACCAAAGTGCCGATACTGTAAGACACACAAAAAGGTTGTGGCCTCTTGTGAAGAGTGACCCTGACCTGAAGGTCTTTCATGAGACCGAGGTCATGCCTAGTTTTTCACGTAATAAGAACTTAAAAGATTGGCTTATAAAAAATGACATCTCAGGGTTTTCCAGAGTTCCTACTTCTATGCACTTTTTGAGCCGTAGACCTGGGTGCTACCGATGTACGGGTTGCACCACTTGTAGTTTCCTGGAAAGTGGGGATTCGTTTTCACACCCACATTCAGGAAAACGGTTTTCCATTCGTCAGGTTTTAACATGCTCTAGTACGCATGTTATATACTTTATTCGCTGCCCATGTGGTCTTCTCTATATAGGGAAGACCACGAGACAGTTTAAAGAACGCATGAATATGCACAGGTCATCGATACGTAAAGCAGTGGAAGGCCTGGTGGTGCCACAAGAACAACCAGTGGCACGCCATTTCAGGATTTTTAAACATGGGTTGACTACATTACGCTACAAAATTATCGATCAGGCCCCAAAAAATATTAGAGGAGGTGACAGAGATCGTGCTCTGTTGCAGAGGGAAGTGAAATGGATACATCGATTAGATACTGTGGCCCCTCGTGGCCTAAATGAATCATTAGGCCTTAATTGCTTCCTTTGAAATATTTTGCTAAATTGTTTTTTTGAATTCTGGGTGTGTATATCTCTGCTGCCTTAAGTGTAATGTTGCCTTTTACACCATTTACTAATCAGTCCACTCGGTGTCCTGAGTTTTAGATATTGTCTTGATTAGACATGATTTACTATATTGCTCTGTGCCAATTGTCCCTGTGGTTATATTGTTTTTTTATTATGTATGGGCTTCCGCATTTTCTGCCTCCCCCCTGGTTGCTGGGCAACGGGACGCCGGGCGGCTCTGATCACACAGAGGCGGGGTGAGGGTCACGTGGCGCCTAGTGCTCCGGGTCCGTAACCAGGTCTAGGAGGAGTGGCGGAGGACCCTTATTGGTGGTTGGGTGCACTGACGCTGACCCGCCTTCCTGTGTTGCCGGGTAACGGGAAGCCGGGCTGACGCGATGACGTGCATGCGGACGCCGGCGGCGGCGAACGTCACCGGAAGACGCTGGGCACCCGGAGCCCGGCGGCATGGCGAGAAGGCGTGGATATCACTTTGGGTGAGTTATAAAACTGTTAACTTTGTTGTTGTATTTATCTGATCCTGATGACGATTTTGCAATAAAATCGAAACGTTGATCTACCTGATCTGCTCATTCCAGTCATTAAGAAGACCCGTGAGTGCCACCTGCTTTGAGAGTGATATATATATATATATATATATATAGACAAATCCGCTTGTGTGTCTTTTTCTTCCCCGACATTTGTGCTGACTTTACCTACCATTACCACTACCAACACATTAGGGGTAGTTCCAAAACCACATATTGCTTTCCAATAATTCACTGATAGTGCAAAATAATAGCAAAAAAAAAAAGCCATGACATATTTAAAGCATTAAGCACTGAGGATAACAACGTGACACTTGTAACATGTTCCATTACCCCCCAGATTATGACCCTGTTTCAGAACCACCCTATCACTGACCTGGTTTGGGAGTGTTGTGGACTCGGGGCTTCTTCCGATGACCGGGAAGAGGAACCGCCACTGGGTCGTAGTAGAGATGGCCGGATGTAGGTCTTCCTCATGCAGAACTAAGACGGCAGGCGGGAGGCCCAGAGGAATTCTTGTAGGTCTCCTGTAAGACAAGACTTGTAGAAATAATGAAGGCTGGGGTACTGAGATATTGGAGACACTGTGGTATTGAAGGCACTGAGGTACTGGGAGTACAGGGAGTGCTGGGAGACCCTTGGAGGCACGGAGGTGTTTGGAGGCACGGAGGTGCTTGGAGGCACGGAGGTGTTTGGAGACACCGAGGTGTTTGGAGGGACGAGGTGCTTGGAGGCACGAGGTGCTTGGAGACACGGAGGTAACTGGAGGCACGGAGGTGCTTTGAGGCGCGGAGGTGCTTGGAGGCACGGGGTGCTTGGAGGCACGAGGTGCTTGGAGGCACGGAGGTGCTTGGAGGCACGGAGGTAACTGGAGGCACGGAGGTAACTGGAGGCACGGAGGTAACTGGAGGCACGGAGGTGCTTGAGGCGCGGAGGTGCTTGGAGGCACGAGGTGCTTGGAGGCACGAGGTGCTTGGAGGCACGGAGGTGCTTGGAGGCACGGAGGTGCTTGGAGGCACGAGGTGCTTGGAGGCACGGAGGTAACTGGAGGCACGGAGGTGCTTGTAGGCACAGGATGCTTGGAAGCACAGGTTGCTTGTAGGCACAGGATGCTTGGAAGCACAGGTTGCTTGTAGGCACAGGATGCTTGGAAGCACAGGATGCTTGCAGGGACAGGATGCTTGGAAGCACAGGATGCTTGCAGGGACAGGATGCTTGGAAGCACAGGATGCTTGCAGGGACAGGATGCTTGGAAGCACAGGATGCTTGCAGGGACAGGATGCTTGGAAGCACAGGATGCTTGCAGGGACAGGATGCTTGGAAGCACAGGATGCTTGCAGGGACGAGGGAGCTCTGGATCATAGCTTCCACAGGAGAAACGAAGATACTCAGGCATCGGATCTCTGCCTGGTATCTGATTTTAAATTCCCCGCCCTAGCCTGATTGGCGGAGCAGGCAGGTGACGTCAGACCTGCTCCGCCTCCTTGCCCTTGCTTGTGATGGCGGCGCCCTTGCTTCCGGGAAGCCGCCGGAGAGCAGCGCCGACCCGCCGCTGAAGCCGGAGACTGACAGGGGAAGAGAGGCGCCGGGCAGACCAGGCCACCCGCAGGGACAAGCGCGGTCGCCGCTGCCCGAGGTTCGTGACAGTACCCCCTCCTCCAGGAGTGGCCCCTGGACACTTCCCGGGCTTAGTCGGATGTCTGGAGTGGAAGATCCGAATCAGACGAGGAGCCGTTACTTCAGTAGCCCCAATCCAACTTCTCTCCTCAGGTCCATAACCCTTCCAGTCCACCAAGTACTGTAATTTTTTATGAAGATAACGAGAGTCCAGAATAGCTTTGATTTCAAACTCCGCTCCAGCTTCTGCCACTACGGACGTTGGCCTTGGGAGTGCTGAGTGGAATCGATTCAGTATGAGGGGACGGAGTAGAGAAACATGGAAGGCGTTAGGTATGCGAAGATGGGCAGGCAAACCCAGTTTACAGACCACAGGATTTAAGACTTGTAGCACAGGGTAAGGACCGATGAACCTTGGAGCGAATTTCATGGTGGGCACCTTCAACCGGAGATTCCGTGTGGACAGCCATACCCTGTCCCCAACTTTATATTGAGGTGCGGCTTGCCGTTTCTTATCTGCAAAGAACTTGTACCGAACAGAAACCTGCTTAAGATTAGCATGAACCTTTCTCCAAATTTGTCCAAAGTGTCGTAGAGTGGACGCTACAGCAGGAACCTCTATTATCGGAAGGCTTGGAAATTCCGGAACACGGGGATGGAACCCGTAGTTGACGAAAAATGGTGATTCCCCAGTGGAAGAATGAAACAAATGGTTATGGGCAAACTCCGCCCAAGGCAACAACTCCACCCAGTTGTCCTGTGAAGGAGAGAGATACAACCGAAGAAAAGTCTCTAGATCTTGATTGACTCGTTCCGTTTGTCCATTTGTTTGGGGATGATAAGCCGACGAAAACTTAAGTTTAATGTGTAGAGTTGAACAAAGGGCTTTCCAAAACCTGGCGGTGAACTGTACTCCACGGTCAGAAACAATCTCTTGTGGCAACCCATGCAAACGAAAATGTTCTCGGATAAACAATAGAGCCAGTTTCGGTGCTGTCGGAAGACCAGTCAAGGGCACAAAGTGTGCCATCTTCGAAAAACGGTCAACGATAACCCAAACGGTGTTGCAACCCTTGGAACAGGGCAAGTCAGTGATGAAGTCCATGGAAATGTGAGTCCAGGGTCTCACAGGGATAGGCAGAGGACGAAGTAACCCTGCAGGAGGCAGACGAGGAGATTTATGTTGTGTACATTGGGGACATGAATTAACGCAATCTTGTACATCCTTCCTCATGGTGTTCCACCAGTAAGACCTTTGCAGAAACTTGTACATCTTCTGAGCGCCGGGATGACCGGAAAACTTGGAGTTATGGACCCACCGTAGTATTCCTGGGCGGAATCTAGCTGGTACGGACATTCTTCCAGGAGGAGGAGCTGGAGTAGTTAAAGCAGCAGAGACAGAAACTGGATTCAGAATTAAACCCCGCTCCGGAGGTTCATCCTCGTCTGTGGGAACCTGTGAACGGGAAAGCGCATCTGCTTTAATATTGAGAGTCCCGGCACGGTACTTAATAATGAACGAGAATCGGGAAAAGAAAAGTGCCCATCTCGCCTGGCGAGGATTCAAACATTGTGCGGATTTGATGTACAGTAAATTCTTGTGATCCGTGTAGATGGTAAACACATGTTTAGCCCCTTCTAGAAGATATCTCCATTCTTCCAAGGCAGATTTGATTGCCAAGAGTTCCTGGTCTCCAATAGAGTAATTTCGTTCGGCTGGAGAGAATTTACGAGAGTGGAAGCCACACGGATGTAATTTCTTATCAGAGGAATGCTGGGAGAGGACAGCCCCCACCCCGACTGAAGATGCATCAACTTCTAAGAAGAAGGGTTCCTCGAAATTTGGTTGTTGGAGAACTGGAGCCGTCGTGAAAGCTAACTTTAAGCGAGAAAAAGCTACAATGGCTTCCGGAGGCCACAAACTAGGATTAGAACCCTTTCTCGTCAGGGCAGTAATGGGTGCAACAATGGTGGAGAAACCTTTAATGAATTTCCTGTAGTAGTTCGCAAAGCCCAGGAACCTTTGTATTGCTTTCAGGGAAAGAGGCTGAGTCCAATCACGAATGGCCGACAACTTTTCCGGATCCATGCGAAGCTCCGTCCCCGAGATGACATAACCGAGGAACGGAATAGATGTTACTTCAAAGGTACATTTGGAAAGCTTGGCGTAGAGATGATTCTCTTGTAAACGGTGTAGCACCTCTTTGACTTGAGTCCTGTGTTCGACAAGATTCTTGGAAAAAATCAGTATGTCGTCCAGATATACCACAACGCTCTGATACAGCATATCACGAAAGATTTCGTTGACGAATCCCTGGAAAACCGCGGGAGCATTACTAAGACCAAACGGCATCACCAAGTATTCGTAATGCCCATCTCGGGTATTAAAGGCAGTCTTCCATTCATCCCCCTCTCGGATGCGTATAAGATTATAAGCTCCTCTCAAGTCGAGTTTTGAAAAAATGCGGGCACCACGAACCCTATCAAATAACTCTGTGATTAGTGGCAAGGGGTATTTATTCTTAATAGTAATGTCGTTTAGGCCGCGGTAGTCGATGCATGGTCTCAACCCCCCGTCCTTTTTCTTCACGAAAAAGAAGCCTGCACCAGCAGGGGAGGAAGAGGGGCGAATGAATCCCTTGAGCATATTGGACTTAATATACTCCGACATGGCTTGAGTCTCGGGAAGAGACAGAGGATATGTGCGACCACGAGGTGGCGTCTTCCCTGGGACAAGGTCAATAGGGCAGTCCCAAGGCCTGTGAGGTGGTAACAGGTCAGCAGCTTGTTCCGAAAATACGTCCTTGTACCCTTGATATGCCTCCGGAATGTGCTCTTCATCCGTTTTGGAGGTAACACGGAGCGGACAAACAGGAGTAAGACAATTAGTGTGACAAAAGGAACTCCAGGACAGAATTTGTGACGACTTCCAATCGATGTGGGGGTTATGACTTTTCAGCCAAGGCATTCCAAGAACCAGATCATGGGGCATTTCTGGGATTACCAAGAGTTCCAAATCTTCCTGATGTAGAGCCCCGACCCGCAGCTTAACTGGCCCCGTGCGCCACATTATGAGACCTTTGGAAATTCTAGACCCGTTGATAGCCGTCAGTGAAATTGGCCGCTCGATAGGCCGTAACTTTAAACCCAAACTTTGGGCACAGAAGGAAGAAACGAAGTTCCCTGCAGCTCCGGAATCCAATAGGGCTTCACAAGACCTGGAGACTGAATTGGAGACTAGAGTTACTGGAAGCAAGCAGTCCGAAGTTGGAGAAGCTTTTGTCGTAACTCCCAGCTTGACTCCTCCGGAACAAGCTAGGTCTGCCCGTTTCCCGGACGGACTTTACAAGATTTAAGAAAATGATCTGCGGCTCCACAGTAAAGGCAGAGTTTACCCTCACGACGACGCTGTCGTTCTTCCGGAGACAGTCGGGAGCGGTTAATTTGCATGGGCTCATCTGAGCTAGGTGAGGCCACCGGCCTAGGAGTAGGATTCCGGAACCTGGAACGATCCGAACGGTTACGTTCTCTTCCACGCTCCTGCATCCGAAGATCCACCTTGACGCAAAGGGAAATCAAATCTTCTAATGGATCCGGCAGATCTCTAGTAACCAGCTCGTCTTTCAGCCGGTCGGAAAGACCGTTCCAGAAGGCAGCTCTCAGGGCATCATTATTCCAGCGTAGTTCGGAAGCAATGGTCTGGAAATGAACCACGTACTGGCCCACGGAACGGGCGCCCTGCCGAACACGGAGCAAATCGGAAGAAGCAGTGGTCATTCTGCCGGGCTCGTCGAAAATCCTTCGAAAGGACGAGATGAAGTTGGTGTAGTTGGAAACCATGGGATCAGATCGTTCCCATAATGGAGACACCCAATCCAAAGCAGAACCTTCCAACAGAGAAATAATATATGCTACCTTGGACCGGTCTGTAGGAAAGTTGTGTGCAAGTAGCTCGAAATGTACCTCGCACTGGTTCAAGAAACCACGACAATTTTTGGGATTCCCATTATAGCGGGACGGAGTAGGCAACTGAAGGCGTGGAGTGACACCGGCCGATGGTTGAACATTGCTGGCAACGGCAACTGGTGCGACTGCTGGAACAGGAGCCGGAATTACTGAGGCCAGAGACGCCTGAATCTGATCCAGACGCCCGGACAACTGCTGGAGGTACTGCATCACCTGACCTTGTGCTGCTTCCTGACTTTGCACTCGAGAAGCCAGGTTCTGGATGGCACTAGAGTCCGTGTTCCGATCCCCCGAGTCCATGAGGCCTGAGTATACTATCACTGACCTGGTTTGGGAGTGTTGTGGACTCGGGGCTTCTTCCGATGACCGGGAAGAGGAACCGCCACTGGGTCGTAGTAGAGATGGCCGGATGTAGGTCTTCCTCATGCAGAACTAAGACGGCAGGCGGGAGGCCCAGAGGAATTCTTGTAGGTCTCCTGTAAGACAAGACTTGTAGAAATAATGAAGGCTGGGGTACTGAGATATTGGAGACACTGTGGTATTGAAGGCACTGAGGTACTGGGAGTACAGGGAGTGCTGGGAGACCCTTGGAGGCACGGAGGTGTTTGGAGGCACGGAGGTGCTTGGAGGCACGGAGGTGTTTGGAGACACCGAGGTGTTTGGAGGGACGAGGTGCTTGGAGGCACGAGGTGCTTGGAGACACGGAGGTAACTGGAGGCACGGAGGTGCTTTGAGGCGCGGAGGTGCTTGGAGGCACGGGGTGCTTGGAGGCACGAGGTGCTTGGAGGCACGGAGGTGCTTGGAGGCACGGAGGTAACTGGAGGCACGGAGGTAACTGGAGGCACGGAGGTAACTGGAGGCACGGAGGTGCTTGAGGCGCGGAGGTGCTTGGAGGCACGAGGTGCTTGGAGGCACGAGGTGCTTGGAGGCACGGAGGTGCTTGGAGGCACGGAGGTGCTTGGAGGCACGAGGTGCTTGGAGGCACGGAGGTAACTGGAGGCACGGAGGTGCTTGTAGGCACAGGATGCTTGGAAGCACAGGTTGCTTGTAGGCACAGGATGCTTGGAAGCACAGGTTGCTTGTAGGCACAGGATGCTTGGAAGCACAGGATGCTTGCAGGGACAGGATGCTTGGAAGCACAGGATGCTTGCAGGGACAGGATGCTTGGAAGCACAGGATGCTTGCAGGGACAGGATGCTTGGAAGCACAGGATGCTTGCAGGGACAGGATGCTTGGAAGCACAGGATGCTTGCAGGGACAGGATGCTTGGAAGCACAGGATGCTTGCAGGGACGAGGGAGCTCTGGATCATAGCTTCCACAGGAGAAACGAAGATACTCAGGCATCGGATCTCTGCCTGGTATCTGATTTTAAATTCCCCGCCCTAGCCTGATTGGCGGAGCAGGCAGGTGACGTCAGACCTGCTCCGCCTCCTTGCCCTTGCTTGTGATGGCGGCGCCCTTGCTTCCGGGAAGCCGCCGGAGAGCAGCGCCGACCCGCCGCTGAAGCCGGAGACTGACAGGGGAAGAGAGGCGCCGGGCAGACCAGGCCACCCGCAGGGACAAGCGCGGTCGCCGCTGCCCGAGGTTCGTGACACACCCTCTCTGCCCAATCTGGAACTACAGATGGAGGGATATGGTGGTGACAGCTCCCATTTCTTATGAAACCTGGACTCAGAGCCTCATGCTGTAAACATACAGTATGCCTTTCATGCCGAGCAACATTATTAACTAGTGCCCTCCATGTGTGAATATTAGGGGAGTTCGCTGAGAACCAGACTCTTGCTATCATGACTTTAGCTAATGTAGTGAGTCACATTACATATCTGTACATTGTTACAGAGTGTGTCTCCTCAAGATCCAATCAAAATATACATATCTTTGAGTTTATCCAGGGAGAGAAGGCGCTATCACCAGCACATCCCTCCAGATCTCTTCCCAGAACGAATACACCAATGGGCAATCCCATATCATATGCCAGAATCCGGTATTCTCAGCCCAACATTTGGGACAGAGAGAATTGTCTATGAGTTCAGCTCTCTGCAAAGACATAGGTGTATGACGGACCCTATGAAGAACATAAAAAAACACTTGCTAATATCTAATGCACGGAGTAGTGTATTTGACGGATCCTAAAATTTGGAGCCATTGCTTATCATACACAAGTGCTAGATCTGTTTCACATTTTACCCTAAGGCTGTTCAACTGATCTGGGCACAATTTATCATTAACAGTTGCATATGTATAGGAGACCTTACCCTTCATTCCCAAATTGGTTAATAGCACCTTGACAGGTGAATCTGATATTACCGGGGCACCTTGAGTAAACTGAACTTGTATTGCTTGTCGCAATTGGAAATATCGAAACAAGGCTGTATTGGGGATATCGAATTCCACTTTCAACTGCTGGAAGGATTTAAATACTCCCCCACTATATAATTGCCTACTGCTATCACACCTTTCACAAGCCAGATATTATCCAGTGACAGCTTAAATAGTTCAGGATACGCATTATTATTATAAACCATAGCGGAGTGCTGTCTTCATGATCCAACCCATCGTAAAGTGTATGAGCAAAGCACCAGACCAAGGCCTGATGAAGCAGCTGGGGTAACCCAGCAGCTGGCAAACCAGATAGTAGAAATTGCAGAGGAGAAAAGGAAAAAGAGGAGGACAACACCCGTTCAGCCAAGATTCCTGCCATGGTCAAGTCTACCATACCATTAGTCCAGCTAGATAAATGAGACAACAGTGCTGCTTCATATTAAAACCTGAGATTGAGTAGGCTCAATCCTCCTGACAATTTAGATTTATATAGTGTTTTAATAGATACTCTAGCTGGCTTGTTACCCCAGATAAACTAAGATAAAATACGCTCTATACCACTAAACACTTTCTTAGGGATATAGATTGGGGAATTTTGTAAAATATATAAGACATTAGGTTGGGTAACCATTTTAAATAAGTTAATGTGTACCAAAACAGATCGGGGTAATTTTTTCCAGGCATGAGCTTTCACCTTAAATTTCAGCACAGTGGGGTCAATATTCTGAACCACATATTCTGAAGCTCGTGGAGTAATCCAGATGCCTAGGTACTTAAACCGCAGCGTCCATTGTAAAGTATGAGTTGCATGCACAACCTCGGGAACATGACTGGAAATGGGGAAAATATTTGACTTGTCACAATTAATTAACAGACCTGAAGAAGTACCAAATGTAGTTATGTGTAGCATAGCTTGCAGGGACCCTTCTGAGTCTTGTAAGAAAAGGAGCATGTCATCTGCATATAAAGCCACCACATCCACAGCCTCACCAACCCTAATTCCCAATGAGACTAGCCAGTGGCTCTATAGCATCGCAAACAGTGAAGGTGACAGGGGGCATCCCTACCGGGTTCCTCTGGCTAGTGGAAATGCAGCCAAAGTAAACCCATTAACCGATACATGAGCCATGGGGGAAGAATATAATAATTGAATTAATCTTATAAACTACAGCCCAAAGGCAAATTTTTTAAGCAAATTCGAAAGGTATATCCACTCCACTGAATCAAAGGCCTTGCAGCGTCCAAGGACACTACGTCTGCTTCTGACTTTACCAGATCATACCTCCGCAGATGGCAGAACATTTGGCGCTGATTTTGGGTGCTGGACTTACCCAGCATGCACCCTGTCTGGTCCAGGTGAATAATGGACGTATGCCAGCACCTTTGCTAATATTTTGACATCAGTGGTCAAAAAATAAATGGATTGGTAAAACTCCGGTAATGTGGGGTCCTTACCGGGTTTTGCTAAGACAAAAATATTAGCCTCTGACATTGATTGAAAAAAAGTTCCCCATTCAAGTAATGAGTTCAATAATTCACATAAATAAGGAATGAAGAACTCTTTAAATTTTTTATATACCTCCACAGGAAGGCCATCGCACCCATGGGCCTTCGAGGCAGGGAGAGAAAAGAGTAGATGGTGCATCCAATGATTCAGCATCTTCCCGAGACAAATATGGCAGCTCAACCCGAGTCAGGTACTCCCAAAGCTGCTCAGCAGAATAGGAAACTGAGAAGCATATAATGAGGAATAATAGTCACAGAAAACTTCCGCCATCTCTGCCCCAGAATAGCATAGCTGATCTCAAGAGTTTTGTATACACTGAAAAATATTATTACTAGACTCGACATGCACCAGAAACGCCAGATAGATGCCCCCCATTTCAGTCTGGAAATATTGCTCATGCCTAGAGAAAAGAAGTCTACGTTTAGATTTTTCAAACAAATAATCCAACCAATCCTTCTGTGCATCTTGCCAGAGTATCCTGTCAGATAGCAATTGTGAAAGAATA
The DNA here is from genome assembly GCF_028390025.1 of Pseudophryne corroboree. Classification (NCBI taxonomy): domain Eukaryota; kingdom Metazoa; phylum Chordata; class Amphibia; order Anura; family Myobatrachidae; genus Pseudophryne; species Pseudophryne corroboree. The sequence continues at coordinate 65,997,646 of NC_086449.1, read as the reverse complement.
TATTGAACCTCCAGTTGCTGACACAAAGCCTCCAGGTAGGTTTCCTCTTTCCGGCTAAACAATTGATTGTCGGAGATTATTTTAATAAAGGAGCCACTCATAAAAACCTTAAAGGCATCATGCTGAACTGCAGGGTCTAAGTATGTAGAATTATCAGTCTTAAAACCCTCCCAGGATGCAACCAAATCTGAGCCTGTTCCCAGTAGAGTTAACCAGAATGGATTGAGCTTCACATCCTCACTCACCTATCCTGATCTATCCTCAAATTAAGGGAAATAGGAGAGTGGTCAGAAATTCCCCACGGAAGATACTCTACCTCTACCACATCTGAAGACAGATCAGGAGAGATCAAGTCCAGATCTGTACGGGAGAACATGTGAAAATTAGCAGAATAACACAAGAACTGACTAACACCCAAATTACGATTCCTCCATATATCCACCCACCCCAACTCTGCAACCAGACGTGCAAATGGAGTAAAATAGGGAGATTGAGGAGTAGAAACTGTGACCTCTCTCCATCGGTAATGACTTTTATTCATTACATTATTAAAATCCCCCATACACTGTGGGAGTGGCTGGGGACTGGGCTACAAAACTGGCAGCCAGCCTAAGAATCTCATCATTATATGGGGGGTTGATGTATATAGCCAGTACATGCAACAGAGTACAGTTACTACGAGCATGCAAAAAAAAAAAAAAAAAACCCTGCCATGAACGTCTACTTTGTTAGACTCCAGATGGAATTGCACAGTTTTCCTGATAAGCACTGACACACCTCTTACATTACTGGAAAAGGTAGAAGTAAACATATGTCCCACCCAAGGTTTTTAAGCACCAGCACCTTACTACCTATTAAATAATTCTCTGATAGGCAGATTATATCAGCCTAATATTTTTTAACAAGGGACAAGACCTCTTGACCCTATCACCTAAGCCTCTAACATTTCAGCCAAGCAGGCGGAGCTCTCCAGAATCAACAGCCATAGAGATCAAAGGGAAAAGGAGCAACAGAATGGAACAAAGAAGGACAGAGAAGGGAACAGGATAATAGTCTACTGTAAAGCACAGTATGTTGCCAGGGGGTTTAACATAAAATATTACGGATCCAGTACCACATAATAACACAGCATTTCTCAACATGTTAAACACGTCATGAAAAGAACACACACTAACATGTAATGATGGCATGAAAAAACCTAACCCCGCCCACATCCACCCTGTACATCCCTGAAAACCTAAGGACTACCTGAATCCTATAACTAAATAACTACAACACTGTCGTGAAACTTAACCTATTGAAAAACAAGCGTAGGAGATAGGGTGAATGTACCTATACTATATCCAGCAGGAAGTCCCTGTCTTCAACCATAAGAAATATTGTTCCCTGATGGCATACTTCAACATGGTGAATATGCATATATATTATTTCCACTTGTATTGCCCTCCGAACTCACTTGGAACTAATGTAATACTACCTGAAGCAAACTGAATGTACACCAACCACTCACTAGGTTTGCACAATACTGAAGAACAAGGAACAGCAAAAATAATTAAACCATACTTCTTCCTGTTCCCCCCAGTGCTTAAAAAGAAAGGATATAACTGGAGACAAGTGTTTCAGCGGGGAGCATGTGGCTCTCCTTCCAATAAATCTTCAGCATCTTTGGGATTGGTGAAGAAAGTGAGTGGTATTGTTAAACACCACACGTAGCCTGGCCGGGAATAACATTGAATATTGTATATTACCATCTCAAAGTTTCCTTTTAACTTGAATATACTGCGAGCAACTTTTCTGCACTTCTAGAGCAAAGTCCAGGAAGACAGACACAGTTTGAACATCAAATTGCAGAGGGCCATTTGTCCAAGCCAACCGAAGAACAGCATCCCGATCTTTGTAATGTAAAAAACATGCAATGAAGGTCCTAGCTGGTGCACCAGGAGGAGGATGGTGAGACGGCAGCCTGTGCTCTCATTCCACAGCAAATTGAAGAGTAAATGCATCCCGGGCAAACATCTTAACTAGCCAGTTTTCAAGGAATGTCTCTAATTTCAAGGGCACCTTCCGCCCTTTCAGGGAGACCGACAAATCTGATGTTATTGCGCCTAAGCCTTCCCTCTATATCCAACAACAGTGCTGCAGAATTTCCTACCAGACTCTATTTAACGGTGGAGTCTCCATCCCCCACAGGTACAATCGCCCACAAAGGCCAGCCGCCAGCACACTCCTGCTCCCGGAGCAGAGAAGAGCCCGCCGTGGTGGGAAGTTCAGTGGCGTGTGGCGTGTAGCACAGCAGCAGGACTGATCACACTGTCCCAGCTCACCAGCAGGGTAACAATGGCACCCCGTTCTCAGGAACCCTCAAACACTGATTGGGGGGGTACAGTAAGTGTTCCTACCACCGCATGGTTATTGCTGTGCAGAAATCCACCAGGGAACAGGATTTTAAGCAGGATATAGATAGGGAGATACAGCACTAGGCTGCTACTACATGCTGAGCCAAACCATGCCCCCGTAATTTAGATTTCAATTTGAACGCACCCCACCCAAATCTAATCTCTCTCCACATGTTTCATCTGCCCCACCTGCAGTGCAACATGGTTTTACCCATTATATGCTTTTTGGCTTTGCTAACAAACCAGAATCAGGCCCTTTGTTATGTCTTATACAACTTGGTAACCCTACGCTTGTGTAACTATTAGAGCTAAAACATATTGCAGAACTTTAGTTGTAAACAACCAAAAATAATCATAAGTTAAAGTTAGCTTATAAATACACAACAGGCTATCAGTTTTTTTTTTATAAATAAACATTTTAATTTTTTTCAATTACAGTGCCAAAAAAATACAGATTGACGCCATTTCTCAAGTTACCTTCTGGATGTGAATTTAGTAGATGTGGTGGAAACAGTTTAGATAAAGAATCATCAGTGATACATCAATAACATAGACCACAGCTACATAGACTGCACTCACAGATACAGCTCGGACAGAGAAAGTCCTCGTAGAGACAGTGCTCACAGAGACAGCAAAGACAGCACTCACAGATACAGCTCTGATAGAGATAGTCCTCGCAGTCCTCACAGAGATAACACTCACAGCGATGCTCGCAGAGAGACAACACACATAAACTTATTTTGACTATCATGTCACCAATGAACACATAACAGGAGGTTTCTTCCAGGTTTGCGTCCTCAGGCTCTATTAGGATCATGTACTGGAGGTGCACTACAGATCAGTCAGCTGGTGAATTCTTGTGGGGTGCACCCAATTTTGGCCCTGCAGAAGCCTCTTTCAGCCTGCTAGAGAAGAATGGTCCTACCTTCAATTCATACACCACCTGTCGGGTCTAGCCAGAGGCCATTCCCTCTAAAAGATGACCATCAATGGTTGAATATTTTCTCCATAGCTGGGGTTTGCTTTCTCAGCCTCAATATTGTTCAAACACAGTTCAAGATGTGACATGGTGGTTATAGTGTTTTAGTGTACTTAATCAAATGTCACCTCTCATTCCTACCACCTGCTATCATTATGCTATAGCTATAGGCTCTCCAATTCACATTTGGAGAAATTGTCCCCGTATCAGGCCAGATAGGCTTCAGATATTTGTCTTCCTGATATCTGATCAAATCCCATGTTCTGCAGTTCCTTTCAATCATGGTTTCTAACTACTACTGCATACCACCACCTCTCCTAAAGCATTTTAACAATACTGAGAAGGCAATAATACATTGGAAATATATCCCCCATCCCCCATATCTGAATGATTTGGTAGGATAGACTTTGAAATGCAAATGGATCACCATATTCTGTCTTCGCAAGATATACTGGCTGACTTCACGTCTACCTAGTTTGACTCATAATTAAGGAATTGGATACCTGTAACTCTTATTTAGGACCTCTCTCCTTCCACTATTCCACCTCTTCTTTCTTCCCTCTCCTTTACCCTAGTGGCAGTACAGACCTAGTAATTGTTATTTCTTCTATAATGACTGTATTGTCAATGCTTTATTGTTGTCACGCCACTGTAATATTTTTTTATGCTATTTTCCATCTGAACAGTTCCTGACCTGTTTCTTTTAATGCTTTTTATTTCAGAAAATGCTAAATAAGGAATGAATAAAAAGAATATGAGAACAATGGGTAACTGGAAGAGTATTTTACTACAGGGAACAATGTCTTGTGTAAGGAAAGAAAATACTTATGCATATAAACAGTTTTCAAGTTATCAATGCATCTTGTTAGAAAATGGGAAGATGAGAAGAAAAAATATCAGTTTATCTCCCATCATCTCTACTGTTCAAAAGGAGTAATACACACATCTGTCATGGGGACATTGGATTAGGAGCAATGACATAAGTTAGCCAAGCAGTTTAGGGCAGGGTGATTGTTTTACTTTTGGTTATTTCTCTGGAGGACAGGAGACAAGTATAGACAGCAGTGATCAGGGAATACTATGTATTCTACTGAGAAATCCCTGATTGGCAGGAAGACCCTGTGTTTACAGTTCACCACCTGCAAAAAAGACATAGAAACGACTTTTGCAGAGTAATAATAATGGTAAATGATCTTCTGGGGGTTTTATTATTTGGAGTCAGATTGTCAGCACCTTGTGACCCCTCAACCACTTAACTGGCAAATATTATTTTCCAAAAACTGCTCAGTAATTGTAATTTTTTATGATTGAATTAGGTTAACAACATCTATCTAAAACATATCCCACAATTTTTATTTTAAAAGAAATTATATTTTTTATAATATAGATTTTTCAGAACATCAGTTACTGATATAAAACAGTCTTTCGATGAACAATCATAATTATTGCAACTTTGCATTTTGTATACAGAAACAGCTGTGTGGTAAACACTGATAAGGAGAGAAGGTGAGGGCTGAATACTATATATTTCCCCAGCAGCTGCTAATCTCTTCAGCCATAAAGTGGGGGTTGCCGCCAGGATGCCTGTTTAGCAGTGATTGGCAGAACAGAAGGCAGTGGAGGAGGGTACACGGAAACAAAGGAGCAAAAAGGTCCCTCTGAGAGTGGCAGCTGCTTTTAGATTATCTTCCAGCGGCTGCACAATGGACATTTCTGACTAGATGCATCAGATGGGACCATGTCAGAGAAGGACCAGCCTGGTATGGTGGCATCTAATGTGACCATGCCAGACAAGTGGTTATATATCACCCATGATTCCATCTTGTAAAAACAGATTTATCAAGAACAGTTTTTTTTAGCATCAAGTGTTGGTAATTAATAATATTTTCCTGTCTGAGAAGGATCATTATGTCCAATGTCATGGTTAGTAACATTTATACTTTTACTATGATTCTAGTTCAAAGTACTTTAATGTGCAGGATCTTTATTATTAGCCTGGTACACAATGTGCTATCTTTGGGATTTATTTAACATGATGTAGAAATCAATGTTGTGCTGTAACCCATAGCAACTAAATATCAGCTATTACCTGTCTTGTGGCAAGAAAACAAATATTATCATCTGATTGGTTGCTATGGGATACTGGAGGCCAGAGTCTTAAATGCAGCATTATACAAGATAGTGCAGAGTACTCATAATAGAGGCAGGTAAGAATACAATAGAAAGGCATGAGGGAAAGAACAATGAGCTATAAGAGTGTAAATGTAAGGATGTGCCCCGTGGGCACATCCGCGCTGGGTGCGTGGCGGCGGGTGTCCGGTGCAGGGATTACCCTTTTCCCTGCACCGGACCAGAGGCAGGAGGATTTGAATGTTGGCGCCCTCCGGGAGCCAATCGCGGCTCCCAGAGCGGCGGCCAATCAGGAAGAGACGCGGCGGGCCAATCGGCGCTCGCCGCGTCATAGGCCCCGCCCCCGGCGTCTGACGTCAGACGCCGGGCGGGACGGAGCCGAGGAGGCCGCGCCGAAGAGCGGCGAAGACAGAAGAGACGCCGGGCGGGAGCTGAAGAGGACGCGCGCGCAGAAGAGCGCGAAGAAGAAAGAAGACGGGGAGAAGAGAAGGCCAGCGGTCGGGCGCCAGGAAGAAGATGTCCAGCGGCGGCTGGACGCGGACCAGCGGAGACGACGCCGCTGGCCAGGACGGGTCAGCGGCAGAAGACGGTGCCGGAGGCCCCCGGGTTAGGTAAGGCCTCAGTGAGGCATCCTTCCCCCCTCCCCTTTTCCTCCCTCGACCACCAGGGACGGGCATTAGGCCCGAGGCACAAGTCAGGCACTAGGCCTGTGGCGCAGTTAGGAGATTTGGGGTCATTTTGCTGATTAGGTGGTTTGGGCATTAGGCCCAAGCCACCCAATCCCTGCGGCACCAGATAGGCAGGCACTAGGCCTGGGGGGCACATGTTGGGCACTAGGCCCATGAGGATAGTCAGGCCACCGGCCTGTGGGCAAAGTTAGGCGGGCATTAGGCCCGAGGGGCACGTTCAGGCACTAGGCCTGTGGGGCATTAGAGGGCATTAGGCCCTAGGGGATTTTGGCCATTAGGGAATATTAAGGTGACCCTGGGCGCAAGGCCCAGGTCACCCAACGGGCGGCAAGTTAGGCGGGCGCTAGGCCCGTGGGCGAAGTCAGGCCTCCGGCCTGTGTGAAGTTAGGGGGGGCGCTAGGCCCAGTGAATTACTGTTCCCCCGAGGTGAGTACAGGTGGCCCTGGGCGCTAGGCCCCGGCCACCCTGAAGTGTTAAGTAGGCCGGCCAGCTCGGCCTGAGCCCCTAAGGAGCGAGCACGGTAGGTGGGTGGGCTGTGCGGCCCCCACTACTGGGTGTTCTGGGTCGGGTAGATAAAGGGACAACACCGTGTGATATTGCATTCCGATATTGTGATGTATGTTGTTACCGTGCAGGGCAAAGTGACTGTGTTTGTATAGTTTTGTTGCACTACACCCACAGAGCTAGTTTGAGGGCTCGGCTGTTGTATTTAGTGTAGGGTGTGACACTAGGGTAGAGTTAGGCCCTGCACGGCTGTTTCTCTTTGCCTCCTTACAGGGACCTGTAAGTGGAGAAGATCGGAGTGCAAGACTTGTGACGGTGAGTAGCATCCGTGTACGTCTGTCCCTTGTTTGTCCCCGAGCGCCGGAATCAGGATTGCTCACGGACGTGAGAATCCCTTTCATCACACTACGTGCGAAAGCGCGAGTGTGTGAAAGCTGGGTAGCTGAGGCTTTGTGCCGGTGATGACCATTCACCCAGCCGGTGAAGGTCGCAGCCACCCCTGGGGTATCCCCTGTTCCACCGGAAGCAGGGTCGATACCCCTTTAATGTAAACCCTTCTCTCCTCAGCTAGGTCGTCGGTCAGCTCCGAGAGGGAATCGCCGTGTCCGGATCCGACTGAAGAATTCCAGGTCCATTGAAGGTTCCGGTACCTGAAGGTGAGAGAGAGCGGCGCCTGGTGAGTACCGCGTCTACACCTGCACGGCAGCAGGCACCACCACACGCACCGCACCTCTCACACTTGGCGTAGTCGGCAGGATAAAAGAGACCGGATCACGGACACGATGTGGAACGCCACCAAGAAGACCTCCCTGCGGATGGTTCCGGAGAAGACTCACCCCTGGACGTGTGCGGACCAGAGCGACTGGGTGACGGTGTCTGGGGCAGACATCCTGAAGATGGTGCAGCGGTCGGTACAGCGTGAAAAAGAAGAGCGCCGGGAGAAGGGGCGCAAGAAAGCCGCTGTGACGCCCTGCAAGAAATGTCGGCAAACGGGTCACTTTGCCGACGAGTGTACTTGGCGAGAGACGTCCCCAAAGAAGGTGGTCCAGGAAGCGGACCGAAGACGTCAGAAGGGCTACGCGAAGAAAGAGTCCCGTTGTTTGCTCTGCGGAAACTACGGGCATGAGCACAACAGTTGTCCCTGGGACGAAGAGTTGAGCCAAGACGAGGTTGATTCCTGGTGTGAAAACTGTGGAGATCCCCGACATCGGCTCCTGGAATGTCCATGGACTGAAGACAGGACGGACTACGAGGCCACGGTGAAGAAGATGACGGAGTCTCGTCAGCAGCTTTGGGACCGGGTGGTTGCAGAGCCTGTGTGTGCGCTCTGCGAGGCGAGAGGACATGCGCTTCCCGATTGTCCGTGGAATGAAGACCGGATGATTGCGGATGGTCGCGCCCAGAGATGGGAGGAGGAAACCAGGGAAATGGAGCGGAAGGCCTTGCTGGAAGTTAATTCGCAGGTGCCCATTTCCTCCGAGCCGGAACCAATGGGTGAAGATTCCCTAGTGAAGGAGGTGGACCAGGAACCCGTCTTGGAGAAGGTGGCAGTGGCCCTCCCTTGTTGGAAGTGTCGGCGACCAGGACATGCGGCCAGTGGGTGCCCTTGGGAAGATGCCGAGGACCTACTCTGTCCCAAGAAAGTGACCCCAGTAAGGCAGAATCCTTTCCCGCATGAGGCGGAGGTGGACGACTGGGAGGTGAAGAGACCACGCTGCGAAGAAAAGCGTGAAGACCCAGTGACTGAGACGTCCGGAATCTCCCCGCGATGGAACCGTCCACGACCAGGACGTGCGGAACAGGAGTGTCCTGGGTACCAAGAGATGCCAGCGGAAGCGAAGGAGTACGCTGAGGAAGTAACGATGCCAGCGGAAGCGAAGGAGTACGCTGAGGAAGTAACGGTGCCAGCGGAAGCGAAGAAGTACGCTGAGGAGGAAAGTAATACCCCAGTCCAGATATCGGAGGAGGACTCGGACTACGGTGAGCTGTCCGCCGACGAATCCCTCCCAGAACAGATGGAGGACGACTCTTGCGTCGGAAGCGCCGACGAGAGTGACTGGCAGGATCGGGTGGAGTCATGCTCCCAGTTGAATGCCCTCCGTGAAGAGGAGGATATAGTCCTGGAGCAAGAGTACCTGCCGGGAGTGCCGAGATGGACCGACGTACGGGGACAGGACTCTGATGCCGTGGGAGGACCCGTTCCAGAGGAAGACACAGGACCTTTGGAGATGCCCCACGAGGAAATTCGACATGTGGTGGCTGTTGCCCGGGAGGAAACGGATGCCCCGGAGGATTCCGCTGTTGGGTGGTGGTCGATACCACACCCGGAAGACAGGGACGAAGCCACAGACGATATCGGAGGCCAAGAGTGGGTGACTGTTGTCCCCGTGGAGGAAGATTCCCCTTGGTGGCCAACGTCAAGCGACCGTGAGGAGATGCCACTCCCCCAGAGGATCCGCCGATGGAGGTCAGGACGTAAGAGGAACCCGGAGCTGGAGGAGGAAGGGTGTGGGGTCACAGCTGGTCCAGGCTGGGCCCCCGAATGCACCTTCGCCAGAGGGACCTCTGAATTCCCTGACCCGCGGACAATGGAAGTCGTGAGGAACTTTGTAGGGACTACAAAGGAAAAAGGGGGGGGAAATGTAAGGATGTGCCCCGTGGGCACATCCGCGCTGGGTGCGTGGCGGCGGGTGTCCGGTGCAGGGATTACCCTTTTCCCTGCACCGGACCAGAGGCAGGAGGATTTGAATGTTGGCGCCCTCCGGGAGCCAATCGTGGCTCCCAGAGCGGCGGCCAATCAGGAAGAGACGCGGCGGGCCAATCGGCGCTCGCCGCGTCATAGGCCCCGCCCCCGGCGTCTGACGTCAGACGCCGGGCGGGACGGAGCCGAGGAGGCCGCGCCGAAGAGCGGCGAAGACAGAAGAGACGCCGGGCGGGAGCCGAAGAGGACGCGCGCGCAGAAGAGCGCGAAGAAGAAAGAAGACTGGGAGAAGAGAAGAAGGCCAGCGGTCGGGCGCCAGGAAGAAGATGTCCAGCGGCGGCTGGACGCGGACCAGCGGAGACGACGCCGCTGGCCAGGACGGGTCAGCGGCAGAAGACGGTGCCGGAGGCCCCCGGGTTAAGTAAGGCCTCAGTGAGGCATCCTTCCCCCCTCCCCTTTTCCTCCCTCGACCACCAGGGACGGGCATTAGGCCCGAGGCACAAGTCAGGCACTAGGCCTGTGGCGCAGTTAGGAGATTTGGGGTCATTTTGCTGATTAGGTGGTTTGGGCATTAGGCCCAAGCCACCCAATCCCTGCGGCACCAGATAGGCAGGCACTAGGCCTGGGGGGCACATGTTGGGCACTAGGCCCATGAGGATAATCAGGCCACCGGCCTGTGGGCAAAGTTAGGCGGGCATTAGGCCCGAGGGGCACGTTCAGGCACTAGGCCTGTGGGGCATTAGAGGGCATTAGGCCCTAGGGGATTTTGGCCATTAGGGAATATTAAGGTGACCCTGGGCGCAAGGCCCAGGTCACCCAACGGGCGGCAAGTTAGGCGGGCGCTAGGCCCGTGGGCGAAGTCAGGCCTCCGGCCTGTGTGAAGTTAGGGGGGGTGCTAGGCCCAGTGAATTACTGTTCCCCCGAGGTGAGTACAGGTGGCCCTGGGCGCTAGGCCCCGGCCACCCTGAAGTGTTAAGTAGGCCGGCCAGCTCGGCCTGAGCCCCTAAGGAGCGAGCACGGTAGGTGGGTGGGCTGTGCGGCCCCCACTACTGGGTGTTCTGGGTCGGGTAGATAAAGGGACAACACCGTGTGATATTGCATTCCGATATTGTGATGTATGTTGTTACCGTGCAGGGCAAAGTGACTGTGTTTGTATAGTTTTGTTGCACTACACCCACAGAGCTAGTTTGAGGGCTCGGCTGTTGTATTTAGTGTAGGGTGTGACACTAGGGTAGAGTTAGGCCCTGCACGGCTGTTTCTCTTTGCCTCCTTACAGGGACCTGTAAGTGGAGAAGATCGGAGTGCAAGACTTGTGACGGTGAGTAGCATCCGTGTACGTCTGTCCCTTGTTTGTCCCCGAGCGCCGGAATCAGGATTGCTCACGGACGTGAGAATCCCTTTCATCACACTACGTGCGAAAGCGCGAGTGTGTGAAAGCTGGGTAGCTGAGGCTTTGTGCCGGTGATGACCATTCACCCAGCCGGTGAAGGTCGCAGCCACCCCTGGGGTATCCCCTGTTCCACCGGAAGCAGGGTCGATACCCCTTTAATGTAAACCCTTCTCTCCTCAGCTAGGTCGTCGGTCAGCTCCGAGAGGGAATCGCCGTGTCCGGATCCGACTGAAGAATTCCAGGTCCGTTGAAGGTTCCGGTACCTGAAGGTAAGAGAGAGCGGCACCTGGTGAGTACCGCGTCTACACCTGCACGGCAGCAGGCACCACCACACGCACCGCACCTCTCACACTTGGCGTAGTCAGCAGGATAAAAGAGACCGGATCACGGACACGATGTGGAACGCCACCAAGAAGACCTCCCTGCGGATGGTTCCGGAGAAGACTCACCCCTGGACGTGTGCGGACCAGAGCGACTGGGTGACGGTGTCTGGGGCAGACATCCTGAAGATGGTGCAGCGGTCGGTCCAGCGTGAAAAAGAAGAGCGCCGGGAGAAGGGGCGCAAGAAAGCCGCTGTGACGCCCTGCAAGAAATGTCGGCAAACGGGTCACTTTGCCGACGAGTGTACTTGGCGAGAGACGTCCCCAAAGAAGGTGGTCCAGGAAGCGGACGGAAGACGTCAGAAGGGCCACGCGAAGAAAGAGTCCCGTTGTTTGCTCTGCGGAAACTACGGGCATGAGCACAACAGTTGTCCCTGGGACGAAGAGTTGAGCCAAGACGAGGTTGATTCCTGGTGTGAAAACTGTGGAGATCCCCGACATCGGCTCCTGGAATGTCCATGGACTGAAGACAGGACGGACTACGAGGCCACGGTGAAGAAGATGACGGAGTCTCGTCAGCAGCTTTGGGACCGGGTGGCTGCAGAGCCTGTGTGTGCGCTCTGCGAGGCGAGAGGACATGCGCTTCCCGATTGTCCGTGGAATGAAGACCAGATGATTGCGGATGGTCGCGCCCAGAGATGGGAGGAGGAAACCAGGGAAATGGAGCGGAAGGCCTTGCTGGAAGTTAATTCGCAGGTGCCCATTTCCTCCGAGCCGGAACCAACGGGTGAAGATGATTAGCAGTGATTGGCAGAACAGAAGGCAGTGGAGGAGGGTACACGGAAACAAAGGAGCAAAAAGGTCCCTCTGAGAGTGGCAGCTGCTTTTAGATTATCTTCCAGCGGCTGCACAATGGACATTTCTGACTAGATGCATCAGATGGGACCATGTCAGAGAAGGACCAGCCTGGTATGGTGGCATCTAATGTGACCATGCCAGACAAGTGGTTATATATCACCCATGATTCCATCTTGTAAAAACATATTTATCAAGAACAGTTTTTTTTAGCATCAAGTGTTGGTAATTAATAATATTTTCCTGTCTGAGAAGGATCATTATGTCCAATGTCATGGTTAGTAACATTTATACTTTTACTATGATTCTAGTTCAAAGTACTTTAATGTGCAGGATCTTTATTATTAGCCTGGTACACAATGTGCTATCTTTGGGATTTATTTAACATGATGTAGAAATCAATGTTGTGCTGTAACCCATAGCAACTAAATATCAGCTATTACCTGTCTTGTGGCAAGAAAACAAATATTATCATCTGATTGGTTGCTACGGGATACTGGAGGCCAGAGTCTTAAATGCAGCATTATACAAGATAGTGCAGAGTACTCATAATAGAGGCAGGTAAGAATACAATAGAAAGGCATGAGGGAAAGAACAATGAGCTATAAGAGTGTAAACTTGTACAAGTTCTACAGTATATTATCACTTTTTCATACCTATTTGTCATTTTCTTTAAGGTATGTTCTAATATTTTGCTGATATAATTTAATCTTCCTTATATGAAAGCACAATAAGAGTAATGTTTTAAACCAGTGCACTACACCAAGAAAACTTCTATTATTTCTCTTGTATGTTTTATATTAGTGTATTAGATTAAGTAGTAGCACCGATTATTCCAGGATAATGACAGTTTATATTAACAAATAAATAATCATTTCAGGCAGTTTTTGTGGTTTCACCATTCACATTGTTTATTTCAATACACTGGTGCAGAGGATCAACTGTAGATGTTTCTCCTCTTCAGTCTCTAATAAAACTGATTCATATAAAAGTTTTGTCACATTCAAAAAAAAAATATCCTTACTTGTAACCTTATTGAAGAGAAACAGTACATCTCAACTTACTGATGAGACACATACTACATTCAGGCCCTCAGAGTGACTCATCATGTGATTAATAAATGTTATCTTTCTATTAAAAATTCAGATAATTTAAATAGTTTCTCTCCTGTGTGAATCCCTTAGATGTCTAACAAGCTGTGCCTTATGGGTAAAACACTTGCTGCATTCAGAACATGGGCCCTCATTCCGAGTTGTTCGCTCTGTATTTTTCATCGCATCGCAGTGAAATTCCGCTTAGTGCGCATGCGCAATATTCGCACTGCGACTGCGCCAAGTAACTTTGCTATGAAGATAGGATTTTTACTCACGGCTTTTTCATCGCTCCGGCGATCGTAATGTGATTGACAGGAAATGGGTGTTACTGGGCGGAAACACGGCGTTTTAGGGGCGTGTGGATGAAAACGCTACCGTTTCCGGAAAAAACGCAGGAGTGGCCGGAGAAACGGTGGGAGTGCCTGGGCGAACGCTGGGTGTGTTTGTGACGTCAACCAGGAACGACAAGCACTGAACTGATCGCACAGGCAGAGTAAGTCTGAAGCTACTCTAAAACTGCTACGAGGTTTGTGATCGCAATATTGCGATTACTTCGGTCGCACTTTTAAGATGCTAAGATACACTCCCAGTAGGCGTAGGCTTAGCGTGTGTAACTCTGCTACATTCGCATTGCGACCGATCAACTCGGAATGAGGGCCTTGGCCTCTCTCCTGTGTGAATCCTCTGATGACAAACAAGTTGATGCTTCCCTGTAAAACACTTGCTACATTCTGAGCATTGAAATGGTTTCGCTCCTGTGTGAATCCTCTGATGTAAAATAAGATGTGACCTCTGGGAAAAACATTTGCTGCATTCAGAACATGTAAATGGCTTATCTCCTGTGTGACTCCTTTGATGTATAACAAGATACTGCTTTAGGGTAAAACACTTGCTACATTCAGAACATGTAAATGGCTTCTCTCCTGTATGACTCCTCTGATGTATAACAAAATGTGACCTCTGGGAAAAACATTTGCTGCATTCAGAACATGTAAATGGTTTCTCTCCTGTGTGACTCCTTTGATGTTTAACAAGATCTCCCTTCTGGGAAAAACACTTGCTGCATTCAGAACATGTAAATGGCTTCTCTCCTGTGTGACTCCTTTGATGTTTAACAAGATCTCCCTTCTGGGAAAAACACTTGCTGCATTCAGAACATGTAAATGGCTTCTCTCCTGTGTGACTCCTTTGATGTATAACAAGATACTGCTTTAGGGTAAAACACTTGCTACATTCAGAACATGTAAATGGTTTCTCTCCTGTGTGACTCCTTTGATGTGTAACAAGATCTCCCTTCTGGGAAAAACACTTGCTGCATTCAGAACATGTAAATGGCTTCTCTCCTGTGTGACTCCTCTGATGTGTGAGAAGTGCTGATTTATATGTAAAGCTTTTGTCACACTCAGAGCACAGATAGGGCTTCTCTCCTGTGAGACTCATCATGTATTAGATGAGAAATAAGTTAGCTGTAGAAGGTTTCTCCTATCCTGAAAATGAGCAAATGAAATATTTCTTTGTGTTTCCTCCAGAAGTATAATAAGAAATGATGTCTTTGGTTGGCTTGATCAGAGAATAATGTTCCCTTTCCACAATATTCTTATTTGGAATACTGCTCCTTATAAGTCCTATAAGAAAATAAATTATATATAAAAGCATAAAGATTACATGGGTATTTTTTTTATATTCAATGATATGTATAAACACTATAAACATGGCCCAGTCATTAACCATTGTTTTTATAATTGTCTATGTTGTCAAATTTCTATATAATAATCTCCAGTCAGATGTACATTCCAGAAACTTCTACCCTCCTGGAACAGGCACCGTTTCTTGTATAGTAGTACACAGTTTATTAATTTTTATTTGAAAATTGTATTATCCACACACTCTGACCAAAGATTGTGCTGATTATGCATCACCCACCCCACCCCCTGCACTGACCATAGATGGGTAACACAAGCTACCGATCCTGTCACACCTACTGTCATCTGATGTACCAGGATGTCCCTGTTTTCTCTGCACAAATCATTGTAATTGGAAAAATGTGACCATCACAGAGTCATTTATCTGAATGTGATATGTGCAGAGGAAACAACATTTATTATTGTATGAGATTCCAGAATATTATACGGTAAATTGGATACCTCTACATAAGATGTGAGGGAACGTTCGGTGCTAGGGAATAGGGTAAATCAGAAAAGCTGGTGAAAACTATATCAAATAAATGTGACTAAATAATTTGTATCACTGTATGAAATAAATACGCCCGTGTCTGGCAGTGTATGTGTGACTGTCTCAGTCTGAGCGTATCACAGCTATTCATAAAGGGAAACAATACTAACCTGATGTACAGAGTAATATGTAAGATACTGTGAAGTAGTTGCCACCTAGATACCTCTTTATATAGTATAGGTTAGGACACCAGTCCTTTTGGATGCTACAGTGCCTTTTATATGAAGTGGCTAATTATGAAGAGGCAAACAAAGGAAAAGAAACAACCTAAGTTGGAGGTGGGGCGCTGGTGGGTTGCGTTTCTAATAAAAGCAGCTGCCTGAGGTAGGTTAGTCACACCTACATAAATGTGATACAGAAAAAAGAAGAGTAGAGGCAGCGCTGAATCAAAACCAGATGGATTGTCTAATAACAGTGATTTATTCATTAAAATAATACACAAATATAAAATATTAAAATTATATATCACCACATTTGATGTCACTGCATAAAAGATGCAGCTGCTAGTCACCACCAATAATTAGCACAGTCTGCCTGTTCCTATTAGTTTACACAGGTACTTGAATTGGAAACCATGGACAGTCATTTGAAATGGTGTAAACTTGAGACTGGTGGCGCAGTCTGATGGACGAAATTCCAAGCCACCGCTTGAGGATGATCAGTCCATTATGGTGAGGACCTCCTTATTTGATTTCAATTTTGGGACTGATCATCCTCTAGCGGTGGCTTGGAAATTGGTCAATCAGACTGCGCAACCAGTCTCAAGTTTACGCCATTTCAAATGACCTACGCAGTGCACCCCAGATGGTGGCTTCGGACGGTTCCAATGAGGACAGGCTGTTCTTTATGTGGATCTTTACATACAGGGTATATCATACTACTACTACTACTACTACTTCACAAGTGTCAGATTTCCCATGTATGCATTGGGCCCATGTTTGGTACACCTTCCACAGTGTAAACTTTGAAGTGCGCCCAACATGGCTGCTCATCTGGTATGCTTGTGGATGGGATGAAAATTACATGGACTTGGTGGTTTTGTTGGGAGCCTACTCTGAGGTTAAGATGTCACAATCTCCCCATTTTGATTCTTCTAGAAGTATACTAATTCACCAAGGGTAATCCTATGTAGTGCGCCCAAGATGGTTGCCTCATCTGGTACCTGTGACGGTGGAATATACAACTTTTGGAAGTTGCTACCCAAAATGCCTACACCAATCCTGCATTATTCTTACTGTTTTCTCAAGGTTTTCTTTTTATGTCTGTGTGGCTTGTCAGTTGCTGTATTACTTAAAACTTCTGTATTATGAGCTTAATTCAGTGTGGATTGCAATAGCAAAATCTTTCTCTAATGGACAAAACCATGTGCACTGCAGGTGGGGCAGATATAACATGTGCACAAAGAGTTAGATTTGGGTGGGTTACATTGTTTCTGTGCAGGGTAAATACTGGCTGCTTTACTTTTACACTGCAATTTAGTTTTCAGTTTGAACACACACAAACCAAATCTAACTCTCTCTACGCATGTTAGATCTGCCCCATCTGCAGTGCACATGATTTTGCCTATTAGAGAAAGATTTTGCTTTTGCAATTCACCCTGAATTAGGCCCTATGGCCCTCATTCCGAGTTGATTGCTCGCTAGCTGCTTTTAGCAGCGTTGCACATGCTAGGCTGCCACCCTCTGGGAGTGTATCTTAGCTTAGCAGAAGTTCAAATGAAAGATTAGCAGAATTGCTACTAAAAAATGTCATGCAGTTTCTGGGTAGCTCCAGACCTACTCCTATCTTGCGATCACTGCAGACTGTTTAGTTCCTGGTTTGACGTCACAAACACGCCCTGCGTTAGCCAGCCAGTCCCCCATTTCTCAAGCCACTCCTGCGTTTTTGACTGGCACGCCTGCGTTTTTTAGCACACTTCTGGCAAACGGTCAGTTTCCGACCAGAAACACCCACTTCCTGTCAATCACTCACCGATCAGCAGAGCGACTGAAAAGCGTCACTCGGACCTGTGTAAAATTGCATAGTTTTGTGTGAAAATACTTAGTGCGTGTGCCCTGCGGCCCATATATATACTAACCTGATGCACAGAGTAATATGTAAGATACTATGATGGAATTGCCACCTAGATATCCCTTTATATATACTAACCTGCTGAACAGAGTAATATGTAAGATACTATGATGGAGCTGCCACCTAGATACCCCTTTATATATACTATCATGATGCACAGAGTAATATGTAATATACTATGAAGGAGCTGTCACCTAGATACCCCCTTATATATACTAACCTGATGCACAGTGTTATATGTAATATACTATGAAGGAGCTTACACCTAGAAACCACTTTATATATACTAACCTGATGCACAGAGTAATATGTAAGATACTATGATGGAGCTGTCACCTAGATACCCCTTTATATATACTAACCTGATGCACAGTGTAATATGTAAGATACTATGATGGAGCTGTCACCTAGATAACCCTTTATATATACTAACCTGTTGCACAGAGTAATATGTAAGATACTATGATGGAGCTGACACCTAGATACCCCATTATGTATACTAACCTGTTGCACAGAGTAATATGTAAGATACTATGATGGAGCTGTCACCTAGATACCCCTTTATATATACTAACCTGATGCACAGAGTAATATGTAAGATACTATGATGGAACTGCCACCTAGATACCCCTTTATATATACTAACCTGATGCATAGAGTAATATGTAATATACTATGAAGGAGCTGCCACCTAGAAACCCCTTTATATATATACTAACCTGATGTACAGAGTAATATGTAAGATACTATGATGGAGCTGTCACCTAGATACCCCCTTATATACACTAACCTGATGCACAGTGTTATATGTAATATACTATGAAGGAGCTGCCACCTAGATACCCCTTTATATATACTAACCTGATGCACAGAGTAATATGTAAGATACTACAATAATATTCTCCAAAAGGCCCCCATTACCAGATATTATGGGTCGTCCAGGTGGGTTGTCCACATTCTTGTGGATTTTAGGTAGCAGGTAAAGTGTTGGCGTTCTTGGATGCGGGGTATGCAAATATTCCCACTCCGTTTTTTGTGATAGTACCTTGCCGTAAGTGTTTGTCAATGATCCGGGAGTATATCACCTGGAAATTTTGTGTGGGGTCGAATAAGGTGGTCTTATAGCAAGAAGTGTCCTTCAATTGTTTGTTGGCTTCTTTGAGGTATAGTGCAGTGGGCCAGATGACGATATTTCCTCCTTTATCCGACATCTTGATTTGTACATCATCCCATTCCTGTATCTCTGTGAGTGCATTTTTTTGCTGTCTGGACAGATTATCCACGAATTTGTGTGTTTTCTGATGTCGGTATAGTGTGTCGAAATCCCTTGACACCAGATTGAGAAATACTTTAATTTCAGGGCTCAAATTGTCCTGAGGAAAAAAGGTTGACTTCTTTCTGCAGATGGGACGACTGAATGAGGAAGGTTGTTCATCTGATAATTCTTCTAGGATGGCTAAAGCATCCTGTTCTTGCTGTAAAAAATTGAGTACATAAGTGTCAGGTTGGAGACTGTCCGTGTTTTTTTGGGAAAAATGTTTCATGAGCAGTAGTTTGCGTCCAAACAAGCGGAGGTTTATTTCCCACTTGAAGCGGTTGAAATGATTCGTTGGTGAAAAGGAAAGGCCTTTTTCAAGGACATTGGTTTGATCTTGTGTTAAGACATGTGATGAGAGATTAATAATTCTGAGCTTTGTGATGTTATTATTGGTTATTTGCGCTTCCTGGAGGGATATCGTTTCTGTTGGGGTGATCTCCATCTTGGTCTTGTTGTTCTTCCTTCCGCCCCGCCTGGTTTTTGTTTTGCGGGGTATCCACGGGTTTTGCCCCTGCTTGCCTCTAAAAAAGAAGCCGATGAGACGGAGGAGTGAAAGCTGGAATCCCTCCTGGATTGAAATAGTTCTCGGGAGTCTGGGTTGGGGTCCTGATGATCTTCAACATCTGAGGATTCCACTTCAGAGGATGATGGGGTGTGTTCGCGTCTTGAAGCGTCCCTTCTGCGAGTTTGGTGTATCCATTTGAAAATGTGCCCAGATGTAAAGTCTTGCTTATCTCTTGCGAACTTGGTCTTCTTCCGTTCTATGATGTTGTCTTCATATGATTCCAGTTCCTTTTTCATTTTGCCAAAAAGATCTTGAAAGGCTGAATTGCCTTCCCATTGTTCAAGTTTTATACCTAGATTTTCAACTTCTTTGGTGCATTCTTCCATGATTAGATGGTTATGTTTTATCAAAATGCCCATAAGATCTTGTGAGCATTTTAGAAGGCATTGTTCCCAGTCTTTGCGTAGGTTATCTGTAGAAAGTTCAAAAGATGGGAAGAGTTTAGGTCGTAGTCCTCTAGGGGTGATTTTTTTGTCTACAATAATGTTCCAAACTGGTCAGATCCCAGTCTACTCTGATGCGTCTCTGGAGGGTTTTCTTCAAGTGGAACAGATCATCTTCCCAGTTAGCCTCCGAGATGGGATCAGGTATTTTGATTGGAAAAATGGTGTCCAGAACTTCTAAGGATCTCCTATTTGACAGTTCTGTTTTTAGACTGAAAGTAGTCATAGTGTCCTGGCCGTTGTTTTTTTGGGGGGCAGAGAGAAATAAATATAATTTTTTTATATAATTTTTATACAAAAAGCTCGAAAAGGAAAAAAGTTGATGAATAATTATTTAGAACTAATGTTCAATTGATGGGCTATGATTTTGCCCAAAGGACTGTGCTGGATCCGAGAGCTGAGGAAAGAACCTCAGTACCAAGGGACCTATTAGGAAGGGGAACCTCCTGAGAATACCAGGTGCAGTGGGCCATTTTCCAAGGAGAACATCCTCTTCACCCTTTCTCCTTTTCTCTTTCTCTCTCTCTCTCCTTTTCTCTTTCTTTCTTTCTCTCTTTCTTTTCCCTCTTCTCTTCTTCATCTCTTCATCCGCAGTCAGACACCATCCCCAGATTTGACCATCATTTGCTGGCATTTCTTTGTCCCTTACTATAACAGATGCAGTTATCCAAGGTATACCCATATATTTTCACCTACATAACGATCTTGTACCCCATTTGTTAAAAAGGTCAACAAGATCCTTTTACTAAGAGTATCGTTGCTTGCCATTTCTCTTATTTTTCTATATATTATATTACATTTTTTTATACAAAGATCAATTAAAGGTTAAGTTTTAATTACGATATCCCTATCTTTATCACACCTATACAATTTTCAAGAGTGCTCCCAAAAAAGGTTTTTTGTCTTTTCTCTTTTTTTCAGCACAGAGTAATATGTAAGATACTATGATGGAGTTGTCATCTAGATACCCCTTTATATATAGTAACCTGATGCACAGTGTAATATGTTACATACTATGAAGGAGCTGCCACCTAGATACCCCTTTATATATTCTAACCTGATGCACAGAACAATGAGCCTAATTCAGACCCAATCGCATACCAGCTTTTTTTTGCAGCACTGCGATCGGGTCTGAACTGCACATGAATATGCACCGCAATGTGCAGGCGCGTCGCACAGGTAACATCAAAACATAGAAACAGAATTTTATGGCAGATAAGAACCACTTGGCCCATCTAGTCTGCCCCCTTTTCTCGGATGTCCTAGTGGATGCTGGGAACTCCGTAAGGACCATGGGGAATAGACGGGCTCCGCAGGAGCTGGTGTGCACTGGCTCCTCCCTCTATGCCCCTCCTCCAGACATCAGTTAAAATCTGTGCCCGGCCAGAGCTGGATGCACCCTAGTGGGCTCTCCTGAGCTTACTAGAAAAAAAAGTATTTGTTAGGTTTTTTATTTTCAGTGAGATCTGCTGGCAACAGACTCACTGCTACGAGGGACTGAGGGGAGAGAAGCAAACCTACCTGCTTGCAGCTAGCTTGTGCTTCTAAGGCTACTGGACACCATTAGCTCCAGAGGGTTCGAACACAGGGCCCGACCTCGATCGTCCGTTCCCTGAGCCGCGCCGCCGTCCCCCTTGCAGAGCCAGAAGACAGAAGAAAAACACGAAAAACTGCGGCTGAAGACTCCTGTCTTCATTAAGGTAGCGCACAGCACTGCAGCTCCATTGCTCCCATAGCACACCACACACTCCGGTCACTGTTGGGTGCAGGGCGCTGGGGGGGCGCCCTGGGCAGCAATTCGATTACCTTTTGGCACTAAAAGCACATAATACAGTCTATAAAACTGTATATGTGCAAAACCCCCCACCATTTACATTATACAAACGTGGGAGAAGCCCGCCGCTGAAGGGGCTGGGCCTTCTTCCTCAGCACACCAGTGCCATTTTCTCTTCACAGCTCCGCTGGAAGGAAGCTCCCCAGGCTCTCCCCTGCAGTATCCTAGTACACAAAGGGTGAACAGAGAGGGGGGGCACATAAATTTAGGCGCAAAATTTGAATATACAGCAGCTACTGGGTAAACACTGAGTGTAGTGTAATCCCTGGGTTATATAGCACTGGGGTGTATGCTGGCATACTCTCTCTGTCTCTCCAAAAGGCCTTGTGGGGGAACTGTCCTCAAATAGAGCATCCCCTATGTGTGTGGTGTGTCGGTACACGTGTGTCGACATGTCTGAAAAAGGCTCCTCTAAGGAGGTGATAGAGCGGATATGTGGGTGAGAGGGTGTCTCTGTCGACAACGCCGACACCTGTTTGGATATGTGTAAATGCTAAGGTGAATTTATTGCACAAAAGGTTAGGGAACAGACAGGAAATCTACCCATGTCTGTCCCTATGTCACAGAGACCTTCAGAGTCTCACAATGCTCACTATCCAAAATAACAAACACTGGTATCGACACGGAGTTTAACTTCACTGTCGACTACGATAATGCAAAGTTACAGCCAAGATGGCTAAAAGGTTTTCAGTATATGATTACTGTAATAAAACATGATTTGCATATCACTGATGACTCATCTGTCCCTGACACGAGAGTACACATGTTTAAGGGGAAGAATGCTGAGGTAAATTTCCCTCCTCTCATGAGGAAAAAGAGCGGGAATCTCCAGACAAGAGACTGTAGCTTCCCACAAGAGAATTCTCTGGCTGTATCCTTTCCCCGCTAGGGCTAGGATGTATTGAGAATCTTCCCCTAGGGTGTCCTATTTGCACAGACGGTAGAACTTGCTATTCTCAGGGATCCTGCAGATAGCGTGCACATTCTAGTATATTACCCTGACCGGGTAATATACTAGAATGGGTTTATAGCGTTGGGTTTATAGCATGGGTTTATAGCGTTGTGGCAGCGTGGACAGGTACCTTATCAGCAGAGATTGAGACCCTAATATAAATATATTAAAGATGCTGTCTTAAGTGATAGATATATAGTTATAAAGCATGCCCAAGGAGACATGAGTATACTGGGTCCTAGAGTCAAAGCTATGTCGATCTCTGCGTGACGTGTCCTGTAGAATATGCATTGGACAGATGATGCCGAATTAAGAGGCATATATGTTATGCACACCAGTGCCTGCAGGAAAGTACTGGTGTCAGAACTGTTATGCAACACAAATGGACTCACAGACAGACTGGGGAATATGACATAACGTACACAGAAGGTGATAGGGTAACAAAATACACACAAAGTGAACAGAGAAGCCCAGAGGCTAAGGAACTGGGTATCTCCCTTGTATTAGAACTGCTCAGATGGGAAAAGCAAGATGTTGTGTTTTAATATGTAGAGAACCCGAAATGCTGTTGCTAAGGGCAACAGCAAAACCCTAAAGGGTTACCAACGGGTGTGGCAGTAAACTCCTTGGTCAGGGATGGAATGATAGACACAAGGAGAGTCTCCACAATCCTAATTCTCACTTGCAGTGCACAGGTTCAGTTTACTGCCACTAAACTGACCCCTGACACCTAGCACAGTGAGACAGGATTAGACAGGCAAGTCTTAGAATACAGCCGCAAACTTGCTAAGTTCACAGAGTAGTAACAGAACCCCAGCAAGCTAAACGACTGACTCCAGTCTTACTGCTAGGTCTGGATTGGCAGAGTGTAATACCAAATCCCCAGGCCTATTTGCAGTAAGCAACAAACAAATACAAAGCTACACAGTACTGGCTAACTTTCATGAACTGACTAACCAACAAAGATTCAGCAGCATCTGCTTACCCTGAGAAGAGGCCTTATAAAGCAGGTGCTGTCCACGCCCCACTCAGACCTCACAGACTGTGAGCACAAAAACCAGCACCGGATCCCCTGCCGTGCACAGAGCCTATAACCACTGCACAGCAAAAGACCCGAACCGGAGTATCAGCTGCGCTCAGGTTACTCCGCTAGCACTTGTCTCCCGGTTGCCATGACGACGTGGCAGCACAGGGCAGGAGACCCTAACAATATGGAAGGCTGAGGATTGTGTGGAGAAGGGTTCTCGGGCCTGGTCTCCACGGCTATAGCTGGTAATTCTGCTAGTTTTAAAGGGAAGGAAAGAGATTGGGCTTTTGGGTGGCGCACAAAGAATGAATAATCATACAATAAAATATAACTTTTATTTCAATGAAATAAAAGTTATATTTTATTGAATGATTATTCATTCTTTGTGCGCCACCCAAAAGTCCAATCTCTTTCCTTCCCTTTAAAACTTGTTTCATATATTGGCAACAATATATGGTGTGGCAGCACCCCCACAATTGTGACCAGATAATAGATGGCATGATAAAATTTTGGGGCATTTTGTATGCAATTGTTATAAATTTCAATACTAGTGCAGTGGACTTCCCACCTCCCCTTTTCCCTGTGATCAATTCTGCTAGTTTGCCTTATATTACTGCACAGCCTAAGAAAGCACAACATTATTAAATTCAGCCTTTCGAATA
The DNA here is from genome assembly GCF_028390025.1 of Pseudophryne corroboree. Classification (NCBI taxonomy): domain Eukaryota; kingdom Metazoa; phylum Chordata; class Amphibia; order Anura; family Myobatrachidae; genus Pseudophryne; species Pseudophryne corroboree. The sequence goes on along the minus strand of NC_086449.1, from coordinate 65,973,485 downwards.
AAGAAACAAGAAAGTCTGAGGTGCGTCCTTTCTTATCAGAGCCAGGGACAGAGGAAAGCAGCTGCACAACACAGCTAGTTCCCAGGAACAAAAGTCCTCACCGGCCTCTACAAAAATACACCAACATCACTGGGGCTACACAGGCGGAGCTAGGCCCGGTGTGGACACGCCTTCGTAAGTTGAGCCACAAGTGGATTCACTCCCTGTTAGATCCCTGGGCAAGAGACATTGTGTCTCAGAGATACAAGCTGGACTGTGAAAAGATGCCCCCTCACAGACGGCCCTGCGGGCTTCCCCCCAAGAGAGGGAGTACCCAGCATCCACTACGGACTACGAGAAATAAAATTACCGGTGAGTAAATTCTTATTTTTTTTTACCATATTTTTAACTCAATCCTTATTTGATCCTTATTTCTTTATTTGATCCTTTTTTCTTTGTAAGGATATCCTTATGTCTATCCCATGCATGTTTAAATTGCTCTACTGCCTTAGATCTACCACACATTGGATTATTGCTGTGTTATTATTGATGGATTTTACGAAGAATCCATTCGCACAGGCAATCGCAAGGTGATTGACAGGAAGAGGGCATTTGTGGGTGGCAAGTGACCGTTTTCATGGAGTGGTTGGAAAAATGCAGGCATACATAAGCGTTCACAAGGCGAGTGTGTGACGTCGCTTCAGTCCCCGGACAGGCTGAAGTGATCACAGCGGCTGAGTAAGTACTGGGCAACTCAGAAACCGTGCAAAATCTTTTCACCCTGCTCGGCTACACATGCGTTCGCACTTGCAAAGCTAAAATATGCTCCTCTGTAGGCGGCGACTATGTGAATGCAGGTTTGCAAAAAAGCCCTAGCAAGTGATCAGGTATGAATTAGGCCCAATATGTAAGAGACTATGAAGGAGCTGCCACCTAGATACCCCTTTATATATACTAACCTGCTGCACTGAGTACTATGTAAGAGACTATGAAGGAGCTGCCACCTAGATACCCCTTTATATATACTATCCTGATGCACTGAGTAATATGTAAGATACTATGAAGGAGCTGCCACCTATATACCCCTTTATATATACTAACCTGATGCACAGAGTAATATGTAAGATACTATGAAGGAGCTGTCACCTAGATACCCCTTTATATATACTAACCTGCTGAACAGAGTAATATGTAAGATAGTATGATGGAGCTGCCACCTACATACCCCTTTATATATACTAACCTGATACACAGAGTAATATGTAAGATACTATGAAGGAGCAGCCACCTAGATACCCCTTTATATATACTAACCTGATACACAGAGTAATATGTAATATACTATGAAGGAGCTGCCACTTACATACCCCTTTATATATACTAACCTGATACACAGAGTTATATGTAAGATACTATGAAGGAGCTGCCACTTAGATACCCCTTTATATATACTAACCTGACACACAGAGTAATATGTAAGATACTATGAAGGAGCTGCCACCTAGATACCCCTTTATATATACTAACCTGATGCACAGAGTAATATGTAAGATACTATGAAGGAGCTGCCACCTATATACCCCTTTATATATACTAACCTGATGCACAGTGTAATATGTAAGATACTATGAAGGAGCTGCCACCTAGATACCCCTTTATATATACTAACCTGATGCACAGAGTAATATGTAAGATACTATGAAGGAGCTGCCACCTATATACCCCTTTATATATACTAACCTGCTGCACAGAGTAATATGTAAGATACTATGAAGGAGCTGTCACCTAGATACCTCTTTATATGTACTAACCTGATGCACAGTGTAATATGTAAGATACTATGAAGGAGCTGCCACCTAGATACCCCTTTATATATACTAACCTGATGCACAGAGTAATATGTAAGATACTATGAAGGAGCTGCCACCTAGATACCCCTTTATATATACTAACCTGCTGCACAGAGTAATATGTAAGATACTATGAAGGAGCTGTCACCTAGATACCCCTTTATATATACTAACCTGCTGCACTGAGTAATATGTAAGATACTATGAAGGAGCTGCCACATATATACCCCTTTATATATACTAACCTGATGCACAGAGTAATATGTAAGATACTATGAAGGAGCTGCCACCTAGATACCCCTTTATATATACTAACCTGCTGCACAGAGTAATATGTAAGATACTATGAAGGAGCTGTCACCTAGATACCCCTTTATATATACTAACCTGCTGCACTGAGTAATATGTAAGATACTATGAAGGAGCTGCCACATATATACCCCTTTATATATACTAACCTGATGCACAGAGTAATATGTAAGATACTATGAAGGAGCTGTCACCTAGATACCCCTTTATATATACTAACCTGCTGAACAGAGTAATATGTAAGATAGTATGATGGAGCTGCCACCTACATACCCCATTATATATACTAACCTGATACACAGAGTAATATGTAATATACTATGAAGGAGCTGCCACTTACATACCCCATTATATATACTAACTTGATACACAGAGTAATATGTAAGATACTATGAAGGAGCTGCCACCTAGATACCCCTTTATATATACTAACCTGATGCACAGAGTAATATGTAAGATACTATGAAGGAGCTGCCACCTATATACCCCTTTATATATACTAACCTGATGCACAGTGTAATATGTAAGATACTATGAAGGAGCTGCCACCTAGATACCCCTTTATATATACTAACCTGATGCACAGAGTAATATGTAAGATACTATGAAGGAGCTGCCACCTATATACCCCTTTATATATACTAACCTGCTGCACAGAGTAATATGTAAGATACTATGAAGGAGCTGCCACCTAGATACCTCTTTATATGTACTAACCTGATGCACAGTGTAATATGTAAGATACTATGAAGGAGCTGCCACCTAGATACCCCTTTATATATACTAACCTGCTGCACAGAGTAATATGTAAGATACTATGAAGGAGCTGCCACCTAGATACCCCTTTATATATACTAACCTGCTGCACAGAGTAATATGTAAGATATTATGAAGGAGCTGTCACCTAGATAACCCTTTATATATACTAACCTGATGCACAGAGTAATATGTAAGATACTATGAAGGAGCTGACACCTAGATACTCCTTTATATATACTAACCTGATGCACAGAGTAATATGTAAGATACTATTATGGAGCTGTCACCTAGATACCTCTTTATATGTACTAACCTGATGCACAGAGTAATATGTAAGATACTATGATGGAGCTGTCACCTAGATACCCCTTTATATATACTAATCTGATGCACAGTGTACTATGTAAGATACTATGATGGAGCTGTCACCTAGATACCCCTTTATACACTGCTCAAAAAAATAAAGGGAACACTTAAACAACACATCCTAGATCTGAATGAATGAAATATTTGCCACCTACATAGCTCTTGTTCTATACTTAACTGATGCACAGTGTAATATGTAAGATACTAGGAAGGAGCTGCCACCTAGATACTCCTTTATACATACTAACCACATGCACAGAGTAATATGTAAGATACTATAGAGCAGCTGACACAAAGATATCCCTTCATATATACTAACCTGATTTACAGAGTAATATGTAAGACACTATGAAGAAACTGCCACCTAGATACTCCTTTACATTCACTAAAGACAGTTAAAAATAATTATATCAAATACGATATAGGATTATTACTATATTAATAACATAAGGCAATGTTGGAATCATTTTATCTGTACTGATAAAGAATATATATAAATATTGCACTCATGGACCCGCTATACTGATAGAGAATATATGAATATACAGATATTTTAGGCACATGATAAAATAGATTGTACAGAGAATATAAAGCAAAGATACAGTATGTTACACACATGATACCATAGAGCTAATATACAATATATAGAGGTTTATAGATAAGTATTAAAAGTATATTTAAACATTTATTATGAACTTACATCAATTTTTTATAATTATTAAGTTACATCTAACTACACTGTGACTCATAACACAATGTGGGGTTATATAATATAGAACGTAATATGTGGACTTTTTTATGTTTATTTTTGCAATACAATATTTATTAATGTATACTGCAAATTATAGAATATAAAGTTCATGGTAGTGTACCTTTTTTAAATATAATTACATTCTTATTCTAAGCATATAACCATTGTAAAGGCAATTGAGAGCAATACAATATCTACAAAATAATATCTACAGATGTTTGTATATTTATAAATATATTATTTTGTATAATATAATTACCTTACTCTGGAGATTCTTCCTCTGTCTCTCTCTTACTGCTCCATCCTCCCAGCTCTCCAACCAGTAACTCATCCAGCAGCTCCTCCATCAGCTATCAGTGGCCTGATACAGCCTATTTATAGTCACTCCTCCCCCATCTCTCCCCAGTAGTTACCAGGATGGCCAGAAGGAATTCTTACACTGAGAGGTGACATGTAAATTGGGGTCTCATAACATTAGTATATAGTCATTCAGCACATCAGCTTCTCGTGCCCAGCTCCTTGTCTTGTAAATGAGGTGTAAATATTCCTAAAGTCACTTACTACAATGGGAAATGCTAACTACACCCTGGCAGGGGTAACACCTTGTATTCTAATTAGATCACAGCAGCCTCTGGCCTCCTGTTATGTCATCAAAGGGACCTTTTGTTCTTGGAGTCACCTATTGTCTAGGCAGAGATTAAACAGAAAGACCTGTTCTCTATAGCAGCTGGAAATTCACAACTTTTCAATGCTAAACTATAACATAAAGAAAAATAAATTCTATATATAACAACCACTTTGACAAAGGGACATGCCTGTCCCGATACATTGGTTACTATGCCATGATTTTTTAAATACATTTGCTTGCTGAAACAAGACCCTTAGTGCCGCTGACTGCTTCATTGTCTTCTACTTAACACATCTGTACCAGAGGGCACGGGGGCACAGATCTCTAGTTGTGGGAGTGCCGGTTCACGCACCTTCTTTATATATATATATATATATATATATATACTTGCATATGTGGCACTCATAATGTAAATAACACGACACGATGCAACTTATAGCAGCTTTAACAATGTTTCAGTTGTCTCTCCAACTGTCATCAGGTTTATAAATAATAAAAGACATAAACATACCTTTATACATGTAATACACCAGTGAAATTCCTGCCCGCTCCCCCGGGACCGCTCCTCCGGGCTTCGCATTGCAATAATTTAACTGATTTATCGCCCCCTCTAATATCAAGGGGTATGTGATCTATCATCCTGTATCTTATGCACAATGTAAGCAGCAAAACTATTATGTTACAGGCTCTGGATCTCTGTTACATTATTACAGATCTGTTTCACTCTGTTCAAGTGTTACCATGGTGATGGGTTCACTTCACAGCGCCATCGCGGTGCAATGATGTCATGCCCTGAGCCGCACCCAGGGGGAGCGGTCCCGGACGAGAGACAACTGAAACGTTGTTAAAGCTGCTATAAATTGCATCGTGTTGTGTTATTCACGCTATGAGTGCCACATCTGCAAGTATACATTGAATTTTATGGAGGCACCGGCAAAGGTATTTGCATTTAGCCTGGGGAGTGACGAACCTGCTGCTTCTTTTATATATATATATATATATATATATATACATGTACACAATGTTTGGATCGGCACTCGCCCTATATATATAACAGCATACTCCGGTGCCCTCTGGAAATGGAAATGGAAAACAAACTTTAAGCATATCCGACAAGCAGCGGCACTCAGAGACGTTAAATTCAAAAATGCAAAAAAAATGTTTAATCTGTCACATAATCCAATGTTCCGGGCCGTGGTGCCCCTTTGTCAAGGTGATACAAAGTGCAATACAAAAGAAATATGTACCTTATAAAGAGAGAAGACACTCTCTGGAGGTTGGGGTTGTTAACAACTTCTTTCCCGGCTCCTATTACTCATGTCATGATGCGGACATGACCAGCAGTCATGGCAACCAGATACTCCTGGCAATGCCATGGGGAATGACAGTGTAAATTCTGAGATTCCAGTTAAATTACGTAAATTACAGACCAGATCTAAATTCGATCCATTGTCTAAAAATGCGGCAATTAAAATTTATAAGAATAAAGTAAGTTCTGGTGCATTACCTGTACTCTCTAATTCTAAACAAAAATCAAATTTACCTAATGAGGAATATAGGGCATTGCTTGGCTTGTCCTCACATACTGTTATTGTTGTGCACCCCGCAGATAAAGGAGGGCTATAGTGATACAAGACGTGCATGCATATAAAAGAGAGTTTTAGGACAATTTAGTAATGTGCTGGTTTATAATTTATTGGAATCTGAACCTACTTCAGTATTCTGAAAGCGTTTTACTACTCGATTACAAATGGCGGTCAATGATGGGCGTACATCAACAACATTAATGACATTAATGAAATTTTTGATACCAAAGTTCCCTAAAGTACAATTACTCTATTCATTGCCAAAAATATACAAATACACAAATATACAAATCATTGACATGTCCACCTGGAAAGTCCATTATAGCGGCAAGGGACAGTTTATTTCAACCTTTGTACTCCTTTTTGGATGCAATTATACATCTAATACTAGTGGATTGGACACATTTCTACCAGATTGGACACATTTCTACCGGATTGGACCACATTTCTACCGGATTGGACACATTTCTGACTGGAAAAAATATCCATGGTTAGAGCATTTAACAAAGGGACATTAAAATCTGGGAGTGGTAAGAATCATAATTGTCAATTGGTACTAAACCATTACTTCAGCAGGTGCATTATAATATGAACAGTTTAACACAGAATACAGGTTGAACTGGATGAGCATATTGCCTCTTTTCAACCTTGCTATGTAACTATATAACTGGCCCCTGTAGATATTTACTGGACACTGGTTCTTTTTAAATCAGTTGAAAACAATATCTGGTATTTCTGATGATGGTTGTTTGGCCAGCGTTGACATAACAAGTCCTTATACTGCAATTTCTAATGATGAGGGGTAGAGATGAGCGGGTTCGGTTCCCTGAGCCTGGTTCCAAGCCCGGCTTGGGACTTCCCACCAGACTCGGAAACCCGAATGAGGCAAAATGTCATTATCCTGCTGTCGGATTCTCAATGGTTTTGGATCCCTTATAAACAGCCGCACGTTGCCGCCATTTTCACACAATGTGTGTTGTGAAAATACAGGGGTGCTGGCACTGTCTGCAGTTGTGATGTCTAGGCCTGACCTTCATAACACTGTATGGGAAGAGGAGGCTCCTACAACCATTTGCACACCCCCTGCAAGTGCTGCGAGGAGCACTGCCAGACCAGTTGCTGATATTGAGATTGAGGATGTCACTGCAGAAGTACACCAGGATGAGGAGGATATGGGTGTAGCTGGCTCTGCAGAGGAGGTTGATGATGAGGATTCTGATGGTGATGTGGTTTGTTTAAATAAGGCACCAGTGGAGACAGTTGTTGGCCATTGGAAGAAAAAGCCCATTGTCACGACTGGGCAAAATACCAAAATAGCCACCTCTTCAGTGTGGAATTATTTCTCCACAAGCCATCTGTTGCATTTGTCAATCCATAATAAGTAGGGGTAAGGATATTAACAACCTAGGAACATCCTCCCTTATACGTCACCTGCAGCGCATTCATCATAAGTCATTGTCCGGTTCAGAAACTTTGGGTAATAGCGTAAGCAGTACACAGACACCTAAATGATGTGATTTTGTTTGAATATTATTTCTCTATGAGTATGTAAACACTGAAGGTGTGTGTGTGTGTGTGTGTGTGTGGGGGGGGGGGGGGGATCTGAGGATGAGAATGACATTTTGCCACTGTAGAGACAGTTTGTGCTAGGAGAGATTAATTGCTTTTTTTTGAGGGGGCCAAACAAACAATCATTTCAGCCACAGTCTTGTGGCAGACCCTGTAGCTGAAATGATTGGTTTGTTAAAGTGTGCATGTCCTGTTTATACAACATAGGGGTGGGATCAAGGACAATTCTATCTTGCATGTCTTTTCTTTGCAACATCATTTCAGGGGTGGTACCCTATATATGGTGCTGTCCCTTTGCCCTATCAGTCCAGGGGTGCTGCCCCACTGCCATTTAAGTCCAGAGGTGTTGTTGCCTGTCTTCTGTGCAATTCTCCAGGGGTGCTGCCTATGCTGTATATGTCCAGGGGTGCTGCCATATAATTCCACGGGTGCTGCTGTACTTGATCCTCGGTTTAAATGAAAGCCTAGAACAGATATGAAACAAGCTTCAACATTACAAACAGATTTGTGAAAACATAGCAGCAAAGGTGGAAATGTAAATTGCTATTTTGACAAAGTGTTTTTAAATAAAGTGGGGAGAGACCACATTTGCGGCCAAAGTCAGTGTTATTTAGAAGTGACTGAGTCATAATCCAGCGCAACTGCTGGAGAGGTAAAAGTGATATTTTCTGCCAGAACATTAGAGAGAGGTTCTTCTCAAATATTTCATGACAAGAACTCACTCAAATGGATGGCTCCAATTAGTCAACCTTAATTTTAATGTATTATTGATCTTCCACCATTTAGGATTTTCTTTAGAATATGCCCATTTGTTGTACAGGGATCTTCTTTTCCTAAGGGCTGTGTAGGGTTATCGCAAGACTTTCCATTGCACTGCAGCACTAGATGGGCCAGGAGCTCCTGTGAGGCACAAACAGTTACTGAATAAGGCCCAGTATGGAGTCTCTTGGTGACTTACAGCCAGGAAGATGTCTGGCTTGCCCACAGCGGGCACAGAGGTTAGCATTGCTTCCTCTCACAGTCCTACTTATAATATGAAATGAGTTTTGACTGTAGAGTTGTAAACTCCACCAGGGCAGGGGCTCAATAACTAAAAAAATCACTGCACAGTTGTGCTTAGTACTTAACCAAACCCACGCAAACTCAACTGCTGTCTGGGCTCTGGATGGGCTGCTAAAACATATAAGGGGCTGCTTTATTTAAAAATTAAATATGAATAAAATAAACAAGATGCACAGGTATGCTCACATGTGTGTAACTGGAACACACAGGTATGCTCACATGCGTGTAACTGGGAGCTGCAAAAATAAGGCATCTGCCACAAAATATCCTTGACAGTAGACATTAACAAGCAAAAATTCTGATGAACTCATTGTGACTCAACATATTGGCCCTCATTCCGAGTTGTTCGCTCGCAAGCTGCTTTTAGCAACATTGCACATGCTAAGCCGCCGCCTACTGGGAGTGAATCTTAGCATCTTAAAATTGCGAACGAATGATTCGCAATATTGCGAAAAGACCTCACTGTGCAGTTTCTGAGTAGCTCGAGACTTACTCTGCCAGTGCGATCAGTTCAGTGCTTGTCGTTCCTGGTTTGACGTCACAAACACACCCAGCGTTCGGCCAGACACTCCTCCGTTTTTCCAGCCACTCACGCATTTTTCCCAGAAACGGCAGCGTTTTTTCACACACACCCATAAAACGGCCAGTTTCCGCCCAGAAACACCCACTTCCTGTCAATCACACTCCGATCACCAGAACGAAGAAAAAACCTTGTAATGCTGTGAGTAAAATTCCTAACTGCATAGCAAATTTACTTGGCGCAGTCACAGTGCGAACATTGCGCATGCGCAATAAGCTGAAAATCGCTGCGATGCAGCGAAAATTACCGAGCGAACAACTCGGAATGACCACCCTTGTACATAAAAAAATGTACCCAAGTTCTAAATGAAACTACTTGTTGGGGATGTATCTAAAAACAAATCTTTAAAATCTTCCTTTTGAAAAGATGCAAACATAGGCATAACATTCACTATGCACATATGTCTATAATATTAAGCCTTCATATCACAACATTTTAAAATATCATGATAAACATAATTTCATTTAGGCTTGTACAAACTTTTGACTGGATTTTTCTTCTGAAACTCTGCATAGACAATAAGTGACTTCTAAACAAAATGTCCCTTTGGTGACATAGCAGAATGCCAGAGGATGCTGTGATCTAATTAGGATATAATGTGTAAATAGCATTTTCCATTGTAATAAGAGGCTTTAGGAATATTTACACCACATTTACATGACAAGGAGCTGGGCACGAGAAGCTGATGTGCTGAATGAATATATACTAATGTAATGAGACCCTAATTTACATGTCACCTCTCAGTGTAAGAATTCCTTCTGCCCATCCTGGGAACTACTGGGGAGAGATGGGGGAGGAGCGACTATAAATAGGATGTATCAAGCCACTGATAGCTGATGGAGGAGCTGCTGGATGAGTTACTGGTTGGAGAGCTGGATGGATAGAGGAGTAAGAAAGAGACAGAGGAACATCTCCAAAGTGAGGTTATTATATTATACAGAAAAATATAAAACCTTTGTACATATTATATAGTATAAAATCTTTGTACATATTATATTGTTGATTTTATCTTATCAATACAAAATGATAAAAAAACACCAAAATAACCAGATATAACATTTATATTATACAGTATTATCTACATTATCCTATGGGTCACATTGTAGTTAGATACTCATGAAGCATTATAAAAATCAATGTAAGCTTATAATAAATGTGTAAACATATTGATGGACATTTCTAGTTAAACCTGCAGTAACAATTCAGTTGTCCCATAATCTTGTAAGAAAAATTGGCTGAGCAGTTACTAAAATTTAAGCCCAAATTATTGGATCATATGTGTGAAAAAGCTATACGCTCTCTATCAGTAATGTATAATTTGTGTATAATAAAGCTTTATATACTCTTTTAGCAGTGACGTGTGGTGGGGTGAGGCATATGAGGCGGAGCCTTTCCTGTCATACTAACATTTGTGCCAGAGTTTTGACTGTATAAAGTATATGAAATATACAAAGAATATGTTAGCCCGGCACTCAAACATTACTTAATTAAGCTTGCTTCTGGTGGCCAAACCCTGAGAACATGTATCCAGATGGCGAATGGACGGCACTAATTCTCCCCGGTGTTGGCTAGATCCAACCCTACCCCTCTGGCAGTAGTGAGAACTCTGTGGCTATACTTACAATGGTCGGGATCCCGTTGTCAGAGCTTTGGCATTTGTATTTTGACCCTGTCACAGTTCCGTTGTCAGGATTTTGACTGGTGTCGGGATTCTGGCATCGTTATTTCAGCAGCCGGGATCCCAACAGCCAGGATATTAACTGCATCCCATTGGTAGAGATAAAAGGCTTTGAGTGAAAGTAATAGCCACTAAGTAGGTGAAGGCTGTCATTAAAGAGACAGAGCAGAGGTCTGTGAGAACAGAAAGGAGGAGGACCCTGCTCCTAGGAGTTTAGAATCTAGGGTTGAGGGAATACTGATCAATGAAATTTGAGCATGTGGATGGGGACCTGATGGTAGGAGGTAAGTGAAGTAGAGATGACTGAGATAGGAATATGGACAAGTGACCTGATGAAAAGTTTTGTGGTTAGAGGGCACGATCTGATGAAGAGGTGAGTTTTCAGCTTGTGTGAAGTTATGCAGGGTCACAGAGAGTCTGAAACGAGGGAGTATGTTCCAGTAAAAGGTGGCTGAACACGCAAAATCTTCGATTCAAGTGTAATATGCCGTACCCAAGGTAGAGGGGAAGCAATGGTCATTGACTGGACGGAGAGGACGGGAAGAAGAATGTAAGGAGTTGAGGCTGAAGATGTATGGGACAGTGGAGTTAGAAAGGGCATTTTATTTGAGGATGAGGCATTTAAAAAGGATTCTGTGGGGGAATAGGAGCCAATGCATGATTTGTAGGTAGGGAATGGTGGCTGTGGAATGGTGGCGTGTAAGATAAGTCTAGCTGAAGCCTTGAGAACAGATTAAAGGGGAGAGAGATGGGACTCTGGGAGGCCAGTGAAGAGAAAGTTGCAATAGTCGAGTCGATAAATGGCTATTGAGTGAATAATCAGTTTGGTAGCAGGAATGGAGAGGAACAGCCTTATGTGAGTGATGTTGCGTAATGGAACCAACATGATTGAGCCAGAGATTAAATGTGACGGGTGACAGAGAAAGTGGAGTCAAGGGTGAAACCCAAGCAGTGGAGTGGGGGAACATGGGTGATGATGGTGTGTAGTGATAGAGAGATTGGGGTGGAGACTCTGCTACATGGGAAAATGAGTTTGGTTTTGTCCATATTGAGCTTTAGCAAGTGATCTGACATAAAGGATGAAATGAGGTAGTTGTATACCTGAGAGTAGTTGGAAGGGGAGAGGTACAGTTGCATTTATTCGGCATAGAGGTGGCAATGGAGGATAAAGGAACTGATAACATTTCCCAGGGAAGAGGTGTACAGGGAGAAGAGCATGGAGCCAAGGACAGAACTCTGTGGGATGCCAATGGAAAGGATGGATGAAGGTGAGGTAGTGCCAAAGGCAGATACAGTGACTGAGCGGTTGGCGAGGTATGAGGTGAACAAAGCATGGGATGGTGCTAAAGAGGCCAATGGTCTGAAGGGTGTAGAGGAGAAGATGATCCATGGTGTTGAAGGCCACAAAAAGGTCAAGGAGGATGAGCACAGAATAGTGGCCCCTGGATTTCGCTGAAAGCAGGTAATTGGTGTTTTTGGCCAGGGCAGTTTCAGTGGAGGGAAGTGAGAGAAAAAAACAGATTTGATAGCATCAAGGATGGAGTTGTCAGAGAGATAGCTGGTGAGATGGTTGTAGACCAGTTGCTCAATCAGTTTGTAGTAAAAAGGGAGAAGAGAAATGGGATGGTAGCTAGCGAGTGATGATGAGTTCAAGTTGGTCAATAGCAAGTTAGATTGACAAGAGAAATATGCCAGTGGAAAGCGATGAGTGAAAGAGGTGAGCAAGGTGAGAGCAGGCAGTGGCAGAGAGGGAGTGGAGGAGATGAGAAGGAAAAAGGTCCAGGATGCATGTGGAGGGGAAGAGGACAAGATGAGGGAGTAGACTTTGTCACCTGTGGTGGGGTAGAAGGAGCATAAACAGGGGTGGCCTGGAGGCGTGTGTATTTAACATACAATAGTTTTCTCCAGATTTTCTGATATACTCTAATTCCTAGCACCAAACCATCCAGCATCTCTAACACATAAATATACTATTTACCCTTTAATACCTCTTACCTCATATGACACACTGTTTCCTCAACACACATCACACTGAGCTGAGTGACTGTGAGATTACATTACATTAACATTATCCCTATTCCTATGGTGTGTGCAGTGACAATGGAGGCATCCTGGTGCATCAGCTGATGGTAGTAGTGACAGGATTGGTAACGTGTTAACAACCTATGGTTAGTGCAGGGGGTGAGTAACGTGCACTCTGCACATTCTTAGGTCAGAGTATGAGGATTATACCCTTTTATGGAAACATTAATAGACTGTGTGTACTATATAAGTATTGGTAAGTGGCAGGAATGTATAGGTCTCTGTGCTGCACATATGAGATATAGCAATTTGGCAACATACACACATGTTAAAACAATGGGAAATGACTGGCTCATTTGTGTATATAAATCTTCATCAGGTTCCTTTTTTCTAAATAATATTGCTGTATAAGTAGTTTTATCCCCGTGACCTTTATGCTATTAAATATAAACCTTTTTCTTACAGAACATATAAGGCACAGGATTACCACTAAGAAGAGTTTGTGGAAAGGGGCATTGGCCCTCATTGCGAGTTGTTCGCTCGCTAGCTGCTTTTAGCAGCATTGCACACGCTAGGCCACCGCCCTATGGGAGTATATCTTAGCTTAGCAGAATAGTGAACGAATGATTAGCAGAATTGCTACTAAATATTTTCTTGCAGTTTCTGAACAGCTCCAGACCTATTTCTAGATTGCGATCAGCTCAATCCGTTTAGTTACTGGTTTGACGTCACAAACACGCCCTGCGTTCGGCCAGCCACTCCCCCGTTTCTCCAGACACTCCCGTGTTTTTCCCTGACACGCCTGCGTTTTTTTAGCACACTCCCGGAAAACGCTCAGTTACCACCCAGAAATGCCCCTTTTCTGCCAATCATTCCCTTGGTTAGGTGAGCCTGGCCGGGCCTGATCAAGTGGCTTTGTGGGCCTTATACGGCCTGCCAGACTGAGGTTCCCCACCCCTGGTATAAATAGATACTGTCTATATATCATCTGGATACCATGCTTTCCACAGAGGAATTATTTGTTTTCTGAATTTGGGACGTGATATATATAAATCTTGATAACAGCTGTAGAGATCTGACAGGACAACAAGGACGCAGGAGCAGGAACGCGCCGTACGAGTAAGACGGAAGCCGAAGAGGAAAGAACACTGGCTGCATGTTGCCAGGGCAACCACTACACACAGAAATAGAGGTTGAGACTGGGCGCAATGTCATCAGGAGCGGACTGATTAGTAAGTTTGCTCTGGCTGTGACCCATGGAATCCGATTGGTGGAGGGACATTTAAATAAGGAAGGGTCAAACTAGGATCATTATTCATCTGAACCTTGAAAAAGACTCTAGCAAAGAGTTGAAACGCGTCGGTTTTTCCCGGCAGAGACGCCTGTGAGAAGATTGTGTTGATCCGGGATCCAGCAGTGACAATCTGTGTGGCATATGGGTTGATCCGGAGCACCCATTTTGAGACACATGCGCTGACAGGGACTGTTTTAATCACAGTTCCAACACATTCTGGTAATTACTGATTGCCTCACATGCATCTCCAGGGGATTTCTTTTGTTGAATAATTGATCCCATCTGCTATATTGTTTTTAATGTGTTGTGTATATGTGTTGTCATAATTAATTAAAACGGTACTTCACTATACATCACATTTTTTTCATTTCATGTGATAACTTTTTCTGGATAAACTAATGGAATGATATGGAATAAGAAAGGAATCACAATCAGCGCTAGTTAAGTAGAACTCTCCAGTTCTCTGTTTTCTTGTGCACCTGTGGTGATGGTTAAAGGAACCTCATAGGAGAGAATTACTGATTTAGCTGCTAATCTGCGCACTAAGTAGTCTCTATAAACTGTATTTATTACAATTTCAGAGTGATCGCTAAAAATAGGTAGCCTCCTGCCGGCAGAAAGACTACCAACATTTCTCTGATCACAGCTGCTGAGCATGACATCACACAGCCACACAGATGTTTCTCCATCGTCGCCCCTATTTCTCCGTCACCGCCCCTTCTTTGCTCCATCTCCGCCTTGGAAAAGGAGCATTGCCCCCGCCCCTCCCTCCCAACCCCGCAAATGCTAGGAAGAGGTGTTTGCATTTTCGGTTGGGCGCCCTCTTAGCAGTTTCTGTGGTTGCAATCCATCCTGAATTAGGCCCTATGGCTGCAGTATAACAACAGACACTGGCTGCTCTGTAATAAACAGCTGTTCTGCTCATGCAGGTGCTGGGACAAATGTTTTCTGTGGAGTAAAGAAAAAAGTGTTATAGAGAAGAGATCTCTTTATTGGAGCAATTTTTAGTGTAATATAAAATGTATCTTTAATTGTAATATCTACAGTGAAATCACTGATCATAATACACAACAAGACTGAAGACATCTGCAAATTAGGACAAACATACATGCAAGAAAATGTATATATATTGTGAACAGAGTTTTCTACCCTGGATAAATGTAGAAGAGTGTAAATGAGAAAAATCATTATGAAACTCAATGCTACTCTTGTGAAAATTATACACTGTTACCGAAAAAGCAGAAGAAAATTCATAAAGAGTCTAATCGTACATTAGTAGTTTATACAGCATCTAAACAGATCTAACCCTGAATCATCATTATGCATGTTTGATTACAGCCTGAATTCATATACATATAAACAGATTACGTATTTCTGTCAGGTTTAAGTAAGTATCTGCTATACATTCATTCCTTGATACCTAATCACTTTGATAGAATGGTATCACATATCAGACATGCATAAACCACAATGTATTATCTAAGGTAACATTACACTTCATTATATGTGTGCTTATTGTAGTATTTGTTGAAATACAGGTAGAAAAGTATCACCTTCCCATTAGTAATGCTTGGAAAAGATCTAGTCAGTGTGTGCATGGTTTCTGCTGTTTACTGTGAGCCTTGTAGGCAGTGAATGGTTTAATGAGAGCACCATATCATTCACCTTATTGTCTATACAAAGTTCTGTAATTGCTTTTAGTCCGGGAAAATGAATCCCTAATGTAGGGAAGAAACCCAACTGGCTACTGAGATTGCAGAGACAAAATAAGGATAATAATGATGAAATCTCTGTTGAAAAACATAAATAAAAAATTGGCAATTATTGTCCATATTGTATACACTGATATGTCCTTAATTAGGAAAAAGGCAATTAGTTAAATTTTTCAAAGCCATGTAATATATATCATAGGTTAAAATATGACACCAAATGCTAGTCAAATAATAGTTTAGGATGCTCCATAGTTTCTAATGTGAGCTCAGACACCTCATGTAATAATACATAGATGAACATCATCGGGTTTGGAGAGGTATGATTGTGACTTTATGCTAATGCTAGTATAAGCCCTTATTCTGGTGTACAGCCATGTGTCCAAGAATCTGTAGATAGTGTTTACATACTTGGGGTATCTTTAGACACTATTGTGGTGCAGCATTCTGTCAGAGTATGGCCTCCATTCTGAGTAATTAAGTGTCTGAGCTTGCAACCACTTTAGTGACATGCCCAGGTAACTCCCATAACATGCCCATAAAATAGAACATCTTACAAAATATCCACATTTCCTAACACCCCCAGCAATGCCCAGTACATTTTCAGTACACATCTGATACTGTGAGTTTCAGTTCACTTTGAATTTTTAGCACCAGTGGCAGTAGGGAATGTATAAGGAAATACAGGTGGTGTGTGACACATGTGGTGTGTAACACACCTGTGTTTGTACACACACTGGAGCTTGCACACTTTTTCTATACCTGTAGCAGTATAGCGGTGGTGGTGCAGTGGAACTAGCAGACCTCTCTCATAAGTAATGCTGGAGACTCTCTGGGACATGTTCTTCTAATATGTATGATCAGCTGAAGATGCATGGGATGGCCATGCCTGCTCAATAATGCACATGGTCAGAGGCCATGCCTCCATCAGACCGGGGTCCTGTGCCAGATAGAGGGGAATATTCATCATGTTAACTATTGGGGGCTGGGCGGCCCCAGATAATTAACATTCTCACTCACAGCGAGTGCCGGAGCAATGAAAATCATCTGTCTTTTGTAGCAGTGAAAAAAATCCATCAGTGCTAGTACTAGTGCACCTACGAGAACCAGGATTCACGCAGATGCACAAGCCCCTGACGTCCAGTGAAAGAAGCAGTAACGCAGTGGAGGGATTCAAGAGTATCCCTGATTGCAAACCTCCCCTGCTTCCATAGGTAATTAGGGGATCAGAACGTAATCCCACTGGATGGGATCCCGGTGGTCGAAATACAGACGCTGGAATCCTGACCACACAATCCCGACAGGGGTGGCGAGCGGAACGCAGCCCCTAGCGGGCTCGCTTTGCTCGCCACGCTGCTGGCACGGTGCCTCGCTACGCTCGGCACACTATTATATTCTCCCTCTATGGGTGTCGTGGACACCCACGGAGGGAGAATATGTCGGGATTGTGGCAGTCAGGATTCCGGCATCCGTATTTAGACCGCCGGAATCCCGTACAGCGGGATGTGGACCGCATCGCGTAAGCAGCTGGAGTGAGGGAGCATAACTGTTCCCACAGACAAGCTCCTAAAATATAATTTTTTCAGAGCTTGATAAATGAGGTCCCCATACCATAACCAATAACAATAGTAACCAAAAACAAAATAGGGTATAAATAAGAACAATACATCAACAAACACAAAGAAAGATGCTAAAATCTATATGGCAGCATGAAAGGGAGGGGTCATACCAAACAGAAAACAGAAAGGGGAATTGTCCCCCCAGGTGTCCCCCAGCACACAAGTAGTATCTGCAACAATACATGAAAAACTATATGGTAATAGAAAACAAGAGCTATTTGTTGCATGCATTGCAAATACATGGTAAGTCACCAGGTCTACTTCAAGGCTTCTCTGTTACCTACACAGGTTTTCAAGTATTGTTGTAAGTACTATTTATTGTGCTTGGGGACAACTAGGGGGACAATACCATTTTTGTTTTTGTTTGGTATGACCCATCCCTTTCATGCACTTAAAGGGGTATATGCAATTCACGGCGAATCGCTGCAAATTATCGCCGTTTTTAAATTCAACACAATTCGACAGGTGAATTCTGGCAGGTGGCTGCCGGAATTCACCATATTCAATGAAAAACGGATTCGACTGTCCCGCATGCGAAAATCGGCCGATTTGCCAGATTTTGCAGCGATTTAAAAAAAATGGGCAAAAACGGGAAAAACCCGGAAAAAAATGGCGTGGGGTCCTCCAAAGCATAACCAGCCTCGGGCTCTTTGAGCTGGTCCTGGTTCTAAAAATGCGGGGAAAAATTGGGCATGGATCCCCCGTATTTTTAAAACCAGCACCGGGCTCTGCGCCTGGTGCAAAAAATACGGGGGACAAAACGAGCAGGGGTCCACCGTATTTTTCCCACCAGCATCGGGCTCCACTAGCTGGACAGATAATGCCACAGCCGGGGGTCACTTATATACAGTGCCCTGCGGCCATGGCATTAAATATCCAACTAGTCATCCCTGGCCGGGGTACCCTGGGGGAGTGGGGACCCCTTCAATCAAGGGGTCCCCCCCCTCCCAGCCACCCAAGGGCCAGGGGTGAAGCCAGAGGCTGTCCCCCCATCCAAGGGCTGCGGATGGGAGGCTGATAGCCTTGAGAAAATTGGTAGAATATTGTTTTTTTCCAGTAGTACTACAAGTCCCAGCAAGCCTCCCCACCAAGCTGGTACTTGGAGAACCACAAGTACCAGCATGCGGAGAAAACCGGGCCCGCTGGTACCTGTAGTACTACTGAAAAAAAATACCCAAATAAAAACAGGACACACACACCGTGACAAGTTAAACTTTATTACACACTGCCGACACACACATACTTACCTATGTTGACACGCCGACTGCCACGGTCTCCGACGATCCGAGGGTACCTGTGAAAAAATTATACTCACCTTCCAGCGTCCAGAGGTACATCCACGTCCACGGAAAGCACTGAATTGCATTGACAAATTTTTTTTTTTTGGCGAAAAATACCCGAAATTCGACAATTTCGAGAATTCGACCGCAATTGCATATACCCCAAAGAGTACTAGCAGATTGATTTGAGCAGCTTACACTGTGTTTGTTTGTTGTTTTGAGTGGCATGGAATCAGCATTTGCAATGCCTAAAGTGGTCCTAGAGAGGGGATGGACCTCAGTTCCTCCCTCCAAGCACCTATGTAATAAAGGGATTATACAGGCCGCAGGTGCATACCATAAAAAAGGGATATCATCATAAAAAGAAAGGGGGTGTGGTCACCCACTAGTATCCCCCAAATTATGCCACACAGTAGCATAATATTATTCATACACATTGGTGCCCTTTATACACAGAGCCCACAATAGTAGCACCCCTAATACACATAGTGCCCACAGCAGTAGTAACCCCTATGCCATGCCCACTGTAGTGGTAATGCACACAGGGTTAGTGCCCCTTATGTAAAGCCTATAGTAGTGGTGCCCCTTATGCAGTGCCCCTTTTGTCCCCAGGAGTGATTCCTATTTTAAGTGCCCCCTATTCAATGCCCTCATTAGTAGTGCCCATAGTAGTGTTGCCCTAATGCCCCCCAGTGGTAATGCCCCAGTGTAGTGGTAATGCCCCTGTGTAGTATTTCTCCAGTAGTACTGTCCCTGTGTAATATTGTCCCAAGTAGCAATGCACCCTGTAGTATTTCCCCCTGTATTAGTGCCCACACTACTAATACCCCATGTAGTATTGCCCCTGTAGTAGTGCCCCATGTAGTAATGCCCCAAAGTTGTAATACCCCCAGTAGAAATGCCCCTGTAGTTAGGCCACCTGTAGTAGCACAGCTTACATACAAAAAAACAACACAATACTCACTTTACGCCCCGCTCCTGAATCAGAGAAGCTTTGAAGTTGGCCCGGTGGCTTACAATGGGGTATATTTACTAAGCTCCCGATTTTGACCGTGATTGCGTTTTTTCTTCTAAGTGTCATCTCGGTCATTTACTAAACAGTAATTACGGCAGTGATGAGGGCATTCGTATTTTTTTCCTTGTCCAAGTCTAAAATTACGAATGAATACACCATCGGTCAAATTACGCCTGTTTAGATGTGAATCTCGGTCATTTACTAACCATTCGTAATTTGATTTGCTGCCGCGAAAATGCTTTCGCGGCCGCGAAAAATTACGATTCGCATTTTTTTCCTAAAAAAAAACGCGCCAGCCTTTGAAAACCGCGTTTACATGTGAACTTAATTTTCCATTACTCACACCTGATTTTTTGGGCCTATAAAAGTGTTTCAGGCACATTCTGAACTACTCTCACTCTGAAATGGCGGCTGTAGTGTGTGGCAATGGTTTTTTGTTGGCTGTGGGATACGTTAGACTGCTTCATGAGGCTTCCAGGAATCAGGACCAGGTAAGTGAACATGGCCAACAGGTTGTCCAGGTACCGCGGAGGCTGCGCCAGCCTCGTTTTTTTAAAGGGCGTTTAAACTTAAATGCATTGTCCGATGATAGGGTCATACAGATGTTCCGCCTAAATAGAAACAACATTTTCCACCTGTATGACCTTGTCAAACTGGGCATAGACCCTGAGACAGCACGCTCTCGCTCTGTCTCAGGCCTACACAAACTCCTGGCTGTGTTACACTTTATGGCTACTGGGAGCTTCCAGGCTGTGGCAGGCGACGTCATTGGGATCTCACAGCCCACCTTTTCTAGATATTTGATGCAGGTGAGTCTACAAATACCTATGCGGTTATGGCTAAGTGTTGCTTGTGTAATTTGAAACACCACAGTATTGTAGAGACTACCTAACATGTCACTCACCTTAGCTTCTTTAATGTCCACTCAGGTTTTGGATGTGTTGGAGCCACACATTAAAGCCTCAATCTGCTTCCCTACTGAGGAGTCGGAGTGGAGTGCTGTCAGGGTAGCTTTCTATGAGCTTGCTGGCATGCCCAATGTGCTGGGGGCCATAGATTGCACACACGTTCAGCTGAGATCACCTAAGGGCCGCCAGTATATATATACTAATAGGCATATGGAACAATCAACTAATGTCCAGGTGGTCTGTGATGCAAAATTAAAAATTATGAGTGTTGTTGCAGGTTACCCTGGTGCCTGCCATGACTCCTTCATCCTCAGTCAGTCATCGCTCTTCGATAAATTTGAGGAGGGACAAATGCCTGATGGCTGGCTGTTGGGTATGTTGAAAATGTTATGTGTGTATGTCTTTTAACCACAGCCTAGATTTTGGAGGAGGTGATAGAATAATCTAACATATGTCCTAATGTTGACTATATATGTTTTTCAGGTGATGGGGGTTACGGCTGCTACTCTTGGCTCCTTACTCCATTGTCCCAACCTGATTCTCCTGCTGAACACAGTTATAATCATGCACATAAGGCTACACGGAATGTGATAGAAAGATGTTTTGGGGTGCTGAAGTCACGTTTTCGGTGTCTTGATAAATCTGGTGGCCTTTTGTTGTATAGTCCCTCAAAGGTGACTAGGATTGTGTTCTGCTGCTGTTTTCTCCATAATCTGTGTTTAAGTCAACATCTTGCACATGGTGAGGGAGAAAGCAGTCAGCAAGCAGAGGAGTTAGAACCATCTGGTGACAGTGTGAATACAATTGTAGGGAGGCAGGTACGTCAAGAAGTGATCCTGCGATATTTTACAGGTTAGTTTTATTATGCTCTAATTAGCCTTCACTAAACACTTTCCTATACTTTCTATTGTGTGTTCTGTTACTTACTGTTTGTTGTTTATAGTGGTGTGTCCATTGTGCTTAGTTGATGCTAACAAAACATTTACAGTCATTACCCTTGACAAACATAACTTCATACATACAGACCAGCTTCATACATTTTTGAGACGGACACAGGAATGTGTTTTTAAATCAAAAACTTTTATTTTTTTTGGAAATCAGTTTTCTGTTATTTTTTTCTCTTGTGTGTGCTGGGTGCTGGCTCACTGGCACGTGCTCTTGATGAACGCCGGACAGGGGAGGTTACTGGCGTTTGAACAGGGGTTGTGGTCCCAGAGCTGGAGGTAACTTGATGTCCACCCATCATAGCAATATTGCTGCTCAGATTATTTAAACTGGCAATCAGCTGAGTGTTTGTGGCAGTGTGGCTGGCTACTATTCGGGATAAGGCCTCATTCACCACTTGATTGTGTTGTATTATCTGGACAAGTGCCTGCTGATGTCGCTGTTGGTCATCTATAATGCGTGTTAAGTTGGCGTTCATTTGACTGTTTTCCGCCCTAATTTGCTCCATAGAGGTAGCCATTCTCCCTACTTGTACTATTAGTCTGCCCGAGTTGCGACTAAGACGCGGTAGATGATGGGGCAGACTGGCAAGGTGTTGTGTATGTTGGGTGAGGGTGGCATTGCTTTGGGCCTGTTGGCTTGTCCAACTTGACCAAAAGTCGTCAGGAATTTGGTTTTGGGGCGGAGCTTGTGCCAGTTGGGGACTGCTGGTTGGTTGGGGTATATCCTGCAACTGGATTGGCATGCTTGGATCAACAGCTGTAAGTTGCAGTGTGAATGATGGCTGTTGTTCTGGTCCCTGCTGGTCGTCGCCGGACATCAAGTTGTGCTCTGTATGGGGTAGGCAACATGCAATGTTTTTTATTTTTAAATTTGGCGTGGCTAATGCAACACATTAATACATTCCTAATACTACATTTTTGTATTATTAGCTCTTGTTTTTTTCTACGTTAACAATTTAGCACTTTTTAAAAACATAAACCCCACACAGGCGCAGACATTGACAAATTTGCCTATTCCTCACCTAATTAACTTCCCTCCACAACATTACACTGTTAGATTCTCTCCCCTAACCACGAGATAGACTACTTACCTGTATAGTGCCGAGGAGCAGAGCAAGTAAGCCATCTACATACTGGACAGGGACGATGTGTGATCACTATTTTGGCTCTTGTTTTTTGTACTAAAATGTAATTGACTTAATAATTTTGAACAATGAGAACGTGTGTGTGCTTAATGTATACTCAAATCTGTTTTATACAAACAACTAGATTGTCTAGACCATCCACTAAGACCTTATTTATTTAAAGTAAATCACCTTGAGCAATTGAAGACGTTACATCACATTGATTGCTGGGGAAAACATGTAAACTCCAAACCAACTAACAACATCAAAAATGTACTGTGTATATTATTGCTTATGTGTTTTTATCACAATTTTACTCACCAGATAACTGAGGAGATCTGGGCTCATCACTCTGCGAACTCGCCAATAGTGCCAGTGGTGGCTGGGGTGACACAGCCGATAGCCTTCGCCTGGGTGGGGATGATGGAGGTGCAGAATCAGACCCAAGACGCCGAGTCTTAGTTGGCCTCCTGGGTAAGTGGCCCGAGCCCTGTGATGGGCGCCTTACAGGAGGTCGGCTTCCAGAAGCAGAACCTAGGTGCAAAATGTTTTTTTTAAAATTTGTACTTCTATGTGTTTTCAGAATATGTGACTACAGTGAAGACTTACCTGCAATACCGGCATCATGACGACTGGTCTGAGGCATTTCTGGGCGGCTGGTCTGTGTGACTGTGAAAAAAGTAACCCCAACATTATTACCGTGTTTTTTTGTTAAAGGACCCAGTGAAAACCATTGATGTACTGTAAGCATATATTTGTTTTGGTTTCCACAAAAATAAAAAACTTAAGAGCTTCTATTTGTTTTTTTTGGAGATGAAATTCAAAATGTACTTCATGTGGGACACAATAATTTTTAGCAGCAAACATAAAAGTTATTAAAAATTGCAGAGATTCAGTACTTTACAAGTTTAAAAAAATGTAATGTTTTAAAAATTGACCAGCTAGTAAGTGGTATTTTTAAGTTAATTAAAAATGAGGCTTACAAACAAACACACATGTTACAGCATTATCGCCAAAAATAGGTCAATAAATTTAAAAACAACATATGCAAGCAGAAAAAAAAAGAAACAAAACACAAACACACCTTAAGGGAGTATAGGCCTGCAATCTTTTTAAAAGTAAATAAAAAACCATAAAAAAAGAAAGAAAAAAAAAAAAACCAAAAAACAGACATTTTAATATCAACATTACAAAACAAACTTACCATCCTGCGTGGGTCGGTCCGAATCCCGGACATGAGTAGCAGACACCACTTCGCCAGGAATCAATGCCCGCACAGGCTCCTCCCAGTCCCGATAGGCGACACGTAAAGGTGGGCCACCTCCGGTCCTACGTGCAGCTTTTGACTCTTTTGCCATCTTGGCCTTGACACGCCGCTTGATATCATAGAAACGCTTGCGGCACGTGTCCTCTGTCCGCCTCACCACACCCTCACTATTGACAGCAAGTATGACTTGCCCCCACAGGGCAGACTTCCTGCGGGAGGACACCCTGGCAGCATCCTGACCAAACAATTGGCGATGGTGCTTCATCAGCTCACGCACCAACGCCATGTTTTCAGCATAGCTGAACTTTATATTCCTGCCAGTCTTGGTAGTGGTGCGTGGCTGCGGAGCCACAACACCATCACTATCACTGGAAAATCCAGCAACAGGCACCCCCTCCTCCTCCTCCTCACTCACCTCCTCCCTCTCACTACCCCCCTCCACCTCACTACCAGCCTCCACCTCACTACCAGCCTCCACCTCACTACGAGCCTCCACCTCACTAACCTCCGCCACCACACTGACCTCTGAGTCGGACATGACAAACAACAGAAAACACTGAAAAATGAAAACACAAAACACACTCCTCCACTACTCCTACTACACACCACACAGCCAACACACACGCTCACTCACTCACAAACAATGACAAAAGACTGAAAAAAAAAAACAAGGACAAAAAAGTTTACAAACTGGGAAAAAACAATACTACAAAGTTCACAAGACTACTAACACACACAGTACAGCACTCAACAATCACCAAACTCCTCTCCAAATCCACCAAAAACTGCACCAAACTCACCAACTCCAAATACACCTTCCTCTCTCCTCTCCACTAGCTAAACCCACGAGGTGCGGAGTGTTTGGGGCGTTTTTATAGTAACATGCACAGACACTCCTCCTTGACGAATACAACCAATCACGGCCGCGTGACGAAAACGAAACTTAAAAGTCAAAACGCGGCAGCAAATTCCAAATCACTGCCGTAAAAGACTTGTGACGCAGTCGTAAAAAAAAACCACCAACGCGGCCGCAAAATAGTAAACGCGGCCGCATTCTACAGCAGAAAAGCACGAATGACATCGACATCGGAAGATACAAAAAATACGAATACGAATGCTTAGTAAATGAGTCGTAATCAATTCAAAAAGTTGCAAGATTACACTGTCGATGTCAGTCGCGATTGAACTTGAACATGATTCTGAAACTTACGAATCTTAGTAAATAAACCCCAATGTATTGCAACAAATATCACTGAACTTCTGTTACCATATAGATTTTCAAGTACTGTTGCAGGTACTATTTAGTGTGCTTGGGGACACCTAGTGGGACAACCCCCGTTCTGTTTTCTGTTTGGTATGGTGGCTCTTAGGTAAACTAGATTTCAATTTGGGTGTATTTCTGTATGTACCTTTATCGTGAGGCCTTACAAGTTGTGACGTTGGCCTGGTGGCTTACCATGTATTTGCAAATGCATGAAACAAATATCTCTGAATTTATATTACCATATAGATTTTCAAGTATTGTCTTAATGTGCTGGGAGGCACATGGGGGAACATCCCTTCTATCTGTTTTCTGTTAAGAACAACACATACATTTTTAAAATACATTCCAGCCCACATTTTCTCACAAAGGTACTTAGTAGAGGTGGCATCAAGCCTGCTGTTAACATAGCAAGATTCCCCTCACTGGCTACATATTGCACACCGACCAAAGTGCTATATACCAGTTCTTTTATCAAACAGTGTTTTAAATCAATATGCTTAGAATAACCATAGTGCTTGGTGCTGTATGACAAGTCATTTGCACCTTTATTGTCAAATGCAAAGCTGATGGTATAATTTGTACTCAGTTCACACAAAGGGGTAAATTTACTAAGATTCGTATTTTCCCGTTTCAGGTCAAAGTTCAATCACGAATGACATAGAAAGTGTAAAACTGCAACTTTTTGAATTGATTACGTCTAATTTACTAAGCTGTCGTATTCGGGTTTTTCTTTTCTTCCGATGTCGATGTCATTCGTGATTTTCTGCTGTAGAATGCGGCCGATTTTGTTGTTTTGCGGCCGTGTTTGTGGGTTTTTTTACGGCTGCGTCACATGTCTGTTACGGCAGTGATTTTGATATTGCGGACGCGTTTTTAGTCCTAAGTTTCGTTTTTGTCACGCGTCCGTGATTGGTTGTATTCGTGAAGGAGGAGTGTCTGTGCATATTACTATAAAACCGCCCCAAACACACCGCACCTCGTGGGTTTAGCTAGTGGAGAGGAGAGAGGAAGGTGTATTTGGAGTTGGTGAGTTTGGTGGTGTTTTTGGTGGATTTGGAGAGGAGTTTTGTGATTGTTGAGTGCTGTACTGTGTGTGTAAGTAGTCTTGTCATATTTGTAGTATTGTTTTTTCACAGTTTGTCAACTTTTTTGTCCTTGTTTTTTTTTTATAGTCTTTTGTCATTGTTTGTGAGTAAGTGAGTGAGCGTGTGTGTTGGCTGTGTGGTGTGTAGTAGTAGTAGTAGTGGAGGAGTGTGTTTTTTGTATTGATTTTTCTGTGTTTTGTGTCGTTTGTCCTCATGTCAGACTCAGAGGTCAGTGTGGTGGCGGAGGTTAGTGAGGTGGAGGCTGATAGTGAGGTGGAGGCTGTTAGTGAGGTGGAGGCTGTTAGTGAGGTGGAGGGGGTTAGTGAGAGGGAGGAGGTTAGTGAGGAGGAGGAGGAGGGGGTGCCTGTTGCTGCATTCTCCAGTGATAGTGATGGTGTTGTGGCTCCGCAGCCACGCACCACTACCAAGACTGGCAGGAATATTAAGTTCAGCTATGCTGAAAACATGGCGTTGGTGCGTGAGCTGATGAAGCACCATCGCCAATTGTTTGGTCAGGATGCTGGCAAGGTGTCCTCCCGCAGGAAGTCTGTCCTGTGGGGGCAAGTAATAGTTGCCGTCAATAGTGAGGGTGTGGTGAGGCGGACTGAGGACACGTGTCGCAAGAGGTTCTATGACATAAAGCGGAGTGTCAAGGCCAAGATGGCCAAAGAGGCAAAATCAGCCCGCAAAACCGGAGGTGGCCCCCCTTTCCGGGCAACCTATCGGGAGTGGGAGGAGCCTGTGCGGGCACTGATTCCAGCAGAAGTGGTGTCTGCAACTCATGTCCGGGATTCGGACCGACCCACGCAGGATGGTGAGTTGGATATTTGTTAAATATTTTAAAATGTCCGCAAAATGATAATGGTGTTTTTTTTTAAGGTTAAAGGATGCAAAAATTGTTGGTCATGTATTGCAGGCCTATGCACCCTTAAGGTGTGTTTGTGTTTAGAAACTGCATTTTCCATCTTGCCTTGGCTGTAGCTTTTTAATTTTTATTGGCAAAAACAGGTGCAATGCCTGCTGGTATGTGTATTTGCAATAATTATTATGAGATATTGCTTGGACATCGGTGTTGTATCTAATAGCATTTTTTTTTATTTTAAATTTTTTAAAAAAAAAAAAGGTTTCTACAAATTCTAATTTACATTTTGGTTCAATTTGCAAGTATTCAATCTATGCAATATCTGACACATAATTCTCAAATGTAACAGATTTATTTGGTGCAACACCATGTACATTTTGATGGATCTGGGACTCAGGGTCGACAGCACAAAGGTCGACACACTTTAGGTCGACACCAATTGGTCGACACACATTAGGTCGACAGGGTCAAAATGTCGACAGGGTCAAAAGGTCGACAGGAACAAGGTCGACATGGAAACAGGTCGACATGAGTTTTTTATGTTTTTTTGGTGTAGTTTTCTTCGTAGAGTGACCGGGAACCCGAATTAGTGCACCGCGTCCCCTCGCATGGCTCGCTTCGCTCGCCATGCTTCGGGCATGGTGCCTTCGCTCCGCTACCGCTTCGCTCGGCACACTTTACCGTTCCAATCGTAGTCCACGTGGATCGTTAAGTATGAAAAGGTTCAAAAAAAGAAAAAAATCATGAAAAACTCATGTCGACCTTTTTCCATGTCGACCTTGTTCCTGTCGACTTTTTGACCATGTCGACCTTTTGACCCTGTTGACCTAATGAGTGTCGACCAATTGGTGTCGACCTAAAGTGTGTCGACCTTTGTGCTGTCGACCTGGAGTCCGGATACCCATTTTGATATACACCACAAATTAAGGAAGCACGAAGATCTTAAGCAGAAATTAGTTTAATTTACAATACCTAATAGATGGTTACAGTACACTAAGGCTTTGCAGTTATAATTTTTACACAAAGTATGGTAATAATGTTTTATCCACTTTTTCAACAGTCCGACAGACCAGCCGGCCAGACAGGCCTCAGACAACTCAGGATGATGCTGGGATTGCAGGTAAGAATTCACTGTAGTCACATATTCTGCAAACACATAGAAGTACAAAATATTAATGTTTATATATTCTCATAGGTTCTGCTTCTGTAAGCCGACCTCCTCTAAGGCGCCCATCACAGGGCTCGGGGCACTTACCCAGGAGGCCAAGTAAGACACGGCGTCTTGGCACGGAATCTGCGGCTCCATCTTCCCCACCCAGGCGGCGCATTTCTGCAGTGTCACCCCAGCCACCACTGGCACTATTGGCGAGTCCACAGAGTGATGAGCCCCGATCACCTCAGTTATCTGGTGAGTCAAAACAGAAACTAAACACATAGCAAATAATCTACACAGTACAGTTACTATGTTGTGAGTTGGAGTTGAGATTACATGTTTGCCATAACAAGCAATGTGATGTTATGTCTTCAATTGTTAAAGGTGCAAATGCTTAATTTTTCAATGTCTTAGTGGTTGATATCGCCAACATCATTTTTAAAAAAGAACATACATTTGAAAATATTTTGACCACACACGTGCACATAAAAATTATAAAAAAAAAAAAAAAACTTTTTTCAAAAACACCCTCCACAACATTATAGTGTTCACACACCTCCCCTGTCCGGTATGTAGACTGCTTACTTGCTCCGCTCCTCTGGACTATCCAGGTAAGCAGTCTATATCGTGGACAGGGGAGGTGACATAACACTGTAATGCTGTGGAGGGGAGGTAGTTAGGTGAGGATTCCGCAAGTCTGTCTATGTGCACGCCTGTGATGGTATATATGTTTTTTGAGAACAAACAAATTATAAGTTAAGAAAAACAACTCTAAAAACTTGAGAAATGGAGTATTATGAATGTAGTAATGTTTAGAACTAGCAAATATATTTTTAGAAAAGTAAACATTGCATGTTGGCCACCCCATACAGAGCCAAGCTTGATGGCCGACGTGGACCAGCAGGGACAAGACCAACAGGCAACCTTCACACTGCAACTAACACCTGTTGACCCGAGCCAGCCAATACAGCTGCAGGATATCCCCCAAGCCTCCATGAGTCCACAACTGGCACAAGCTCCACCCCAGCCACAAATACCAGATGACTTTTGGTCCAGTTGGACAAGCCAACAGGCCCAAAGCAATGCCAGCCTGACCGCACATACCCAACACCTTGCCAGTCTGCCCCATCATCTACCGCGCATTAGTCGCAACTCGGGCAGACTGATTGTCCAAGTAGGCCGAATCGCAACATCGATGGAGCAAATACGGGCAGACAACAACCAAATGCTGGCTCATTTAACGCGCATCATTGATGAGCAACAGCGCCACCAACAAACACTCGTACAACTAATACAGCACAACCAGGTTGTGAATGAGTCTTTATCCCGGATTGTAGCCAGCCACACTGCAACCAACACACAACTGAATGCAAGCATAAATAATTTGAGCAACAACATAACATTGATGGCAGCTCAACAAGTGACCTCCAGCTCTGGAACCACGACCCCTATCCAAACGCCAGTAACCTCCCCTGTTCGGCGTTCCTCCCGAGCACGTGCCAGTGAGCCAGCACAAAGCACAGCACCCAGCACACACAAGCGGAAAAAATAAGACTTTTGAAAAATTTGAGTAAAAATTTTGTTTTGACAAACACACAACTTCCTGTGTCCGTTTCAAACATTGTAAAAGCTGCTATGTATGTATGTATGTTTTTCATGGGTAATGACTGAAAATGTATTGATAACATAAACTAAGTACAATGTACACACCACTATAAACAACAAACAGTAAGTAACAAAACACACAATTGATTGTATTGCAAAGTGTTTAGTCAAGGATAATTACATCCTACAAAAACTTACCAGAAAAATACCGCTGGATCACTTCTTGCCGTACCTGCCTCCCTACATATGTACTCACACTGTCACTAGATGGTTCTAACTCCTCTGCTTGCTGACTGCTTTCTCCCTCATCATGTGCCAGATGTTGACTTAAACACAGATTATGGAGAAAACAGCAGCAGAACACAATTCTAGTCACCTTTGAGGGACTATACAACAAAAGGCCTGCAGATTTATCCAGACACCGAAACCGTGACTTCAGCACACCAAAACATCTTTCTATCACATTCCGCGTAGCCTTATGTGCATGATTGTAACTGTATTCAGCAGGAGAATCAGGTTGGGACAATGGAGTAAGGAGCCAAGAGTAGCAGCCGTAACCCCCATCACCTGAAAAACAGATATAGTCAACATTAGTACATGTGTTAGATTATTCATTCCCCTAGTCAAAACTAGAGTTTGTGGTTAAAAGACATACACACAAAACATTTTAAACATACCCAACAGCCAGCCATCAGGCATTTGTCCGTCCTCAAATTTATCGAAGAGCGATGACTGACTGAGGATGAAGGAGTCATGGCAGCCACCAGGGTAACCTGCAACAACACTCATAATTTTAAAGTTTGCATCACAGACCACCTGGACATTAGTTGATTGGGCCAGATGACTATTCGTATATATGTATTGGCGGCCCCTAGGTGATCTCAGCTGAACGTGTGTGCAATCTATGGCCCCCAGCACATTGGGCATGCCAGAAAGCTCATAGAAAGCTACCCTGACAGCACGCCACTCCGACTCCTGGGTAGGGAAGCAGATTGAGGCATTAATATGTGGATCCAAGACATCCAAAACCTGAGTGGACATTAAACAAGCTAAGGTGAGTGTCATGTTAGGTATTCTATACAATACTGTGTTGTTTGTACTTACAAAAGCAACACTTAGACATAACCGGCTATGTATTTTTTGACTCACCTGATTCAAATATCTTGAAAAGGTGGGCTGTGAGATACCAATCACGTCGCCTGCCACAGCCTGGAAGCTCCCAGTAGCCATAAAGTGTAACACAGCCAGGAGTTTGTGTAGGCCTGAGACAGAGCGAGAGCGTGCTGTCTCAGGGTCTAGGCCCAGTTTGACAAGGTCATACAGGCGGAAAATGTTGGTTCTATTTAGGCGGAACATCTGTATGACCCTATCATCGGACAATGCGTTTAAGTTTAAACGACCTCTAAAAAAACGAGGCTGGTGCAGCCTCCGCGGCACCTGGACAACCTGCTGACCATGTTCACTTACCTGGGCCTGATTTCTGGAAGCCTCATGGAGCAGTCTAAGGTATCCCACAGCAAACATAAATTCATTGGCACACACCACAGCCGCCATTTCAGAGTGAGAGAATTTCAAAATGTGCCTGGAACACTTTTATAGGGCCAAACATTCAGGTGCGAGTAATGGATAATTGAGTACACATGTAAACACGCTTTTCAAAAGCAGCCGCGTTTTTTTTTTAGGACTTTTTTACGAATTGTATTTTTTCACGGCCGCAAATGCATTTTCACGGCAGATATTACAATTACGAATGGTTAGTAAATGACCGAGATTCATATCTAAACAGGCGTATTTTGACCGATGGTGTATTCATTCGTGATTTTTACCTTGAACTTCCAAAATATTACGAATGCCCTCATCACTGCCGTGATTTGAGTTTAGTAAATTACCGAGATGACACTTTGATGAAAAAACGGCATCTCGGTCAAAATCGGGAGCTTAGTAAATTTACCCCAAAGTCTCTTTGAGCCACATCACTTCTTTTGGCTGATTCTGTGAGTGCCATACACTCAGGTTTGGTAGTAGACATTGTAGTAGATGCTGTGGAGCATCACCTCAACCTGTCCTTGTTGTTCAATAGTAACTGTCCCAGCATCCTAATTTTGCTTGATTCTTCATCTTAGAAGTTGGTCTATGATCCATGATCTTAACTTTGCACTTGTTACCTTCAGCAATGTGACTTTAACTATTTGGATTTATTACCCATCAAGCAACAAATCATCTATGAAAATAAAAAGATCAGCGCCAAATGAAAAAGTTCACCAATGGTTACATAGGGGCAGCGATGTAACAAGGCAATGAGGAAGGCTAGTCAGATGCTTGGCTGCATTGGGAGAGGAATCAGCAGCAGAAAGAAAGAAGTAATAATGCCACTGTATAGGTCATTGGTACGGCCTCATCTAGAATACTGTATTCAGTTCTGGAGGCCATATCTTCAAAAGGATATTAATACATTAGAAACTGTACAAAGGAGGGCAACTAAAATGGTGCATGGCCTACATCACAAAACATACCCAGAAAGACTAAGAAATCTCAATATGTATAGTTTGGAGCAGAGAAGAGAAAGGGGGGACATGATAGAAACTTTCAAATATATGAAGGGTTTTAACAAAGTCCAGGAGGGAAACATTCTCCAAATGAAGAGAAGCAATAGGACACGAGGACATGCACTGAGACTGGAGGGGGGGAGGTTCAGGGGAAATTTGCGGAAAAATTATTTCACAGAAAGGGTAGTGGACAAGTGGAATAGCCTCCCATCAGAGGTGGTAGAGGCTAAGACAGTAGAGCAATTTAAACATGCATGGGATAGACATAAGGATATCCTTACAAAGAAATAAGGAACAAATAAGGTTAGTGATAAAAAAAAAAATAATATATAAAAAAAAAAAAGGGGCAGACTAGATGGGCCAAGTGGTTCTTATCTGCCGACAAATTCTATGTTTCTATGTTTCTAAGAACTTAAACCAATAAAGTTCCATAAAGCAAATATATGTAGAAATATTGGTAGTTATAGTGTTTCTTCCACCATTAATTCCTAGTGGGTTGTGTGGGTGCCAAGAAGGAAAATAAATGTATGTAGTGGACACTGCATAACGTTAAGTGAAACAATCATCTACAAGTGATATGCTCACCACCTGGTTTAAAGAATTGCACCTTGGGTAAAATTGGTGGTGGTGGGAAAATTGGTGGTGGTGGCTTGCAATGTTGTCTCCTGGAATTACAGCAATTGTAGTCCTCAATGAGTAAATGGAATACAATGGAAGAAGAGCAATGTTGTAATGTTGCAAAGAATGAACCCACCAGATAAGGCTTTATTGGTCTATACTCACCCTTTGTCAGGCAGATGTTGATTTTGGACATTAATTTGGAACCATGATGGCCTCAGTAATGCTAACTGGTGAAACCTGCATCAACATTTCTGATATATACCTCCTTTATCATGAGTCTAATCCAGATATGTTATATAACATAAAATGTATATTGTAAATGGGCATTCAGCACATAGATTTTTGTTAGAACAGCAGTTCTGGGGAGGCCACACTCCTTGTCCGTAGTAATTAACTGCATTGGTGCCCTCCCATTACCATACTCACACTGGAGACCGGAACAAACATATGGTGCATAGGGTGCCACTCAGACAGCTGAGTAAATAAAACGAAGAATCCCAAAATATAAATCAATATTTCAGAGTCTTCACTACACCTCTTTTATTAGTATCCCTATGAAAGAGCTGAAGTAAAGACTCTGAAACGTTGATTCAAAATTTGGGATTCTTCGTTTTATTCACTCAGCTGTCTGATTGCTGCCCTATGCACTATATATATATACTCCAATGCTTCAATTTAATTATGGGGCAGTGTTCTATAAAGTGCCAATCAGTCCCAAAATATAGAATTCCAAATGACAGGACAATGTTTATAACAGTAGGTATTTTAATATTAATTCACAAATATGTACATCCCAGAGGTCATCAACATTTCAGTCCCACCAAGACCATTGTCAAGACATCTCATAAGACAATAACAGGATCACTCCAGATGCACACCAACCACCAATGCCTCCCAGTCCCCTTTCTTTATAGCGTGATCTATACTAGCAGTCGGTGGGGGTTAAAATACCTGGGATTATTTTGCCATTGTTCATGCTATTTCTACTTGGGGAGGAAAGATTTTACAATGGGGGTCTATGGACACAGGGGTTGGGTGCCAAACACTAAGTATGTATTTTTTAATAGAATATATAAATATATTTTTAAAAATACATTAAAAACTTTCTTTAAAAAAATGACAATTTCTGAATGTTTGTTTTGGAGAAAAAAACACATCAGTTAAGTGGTTAGTAATGTGTTCTCAGGCATGGATAAAAATGCTCACCTGAGATGTCCACAGTCACAAGACGTACAATAACAAATAAAGTAT
Source organism: Pseudophryne corroboree (assembly GCF_028390025.1). Lineage (NCBI taxonomy): Eukaryota > Metazoa > Chordata > Amphibia > Anura > Myobatrachidae > Pseudophryne > Pseudophryne corroboree. Next base: position 65,938,796 of record NC_086449.1, on the reverse strand, counting down.
ATCACAGAAAGGTCTATATGAGGCAACCACTTTACTGAAGCTTTATAGATGGTAGAAACGGGCTGGGACTCAGGGTCAACACCAATTAGTTCGACACCACTTAGGTTGACACAACTGGGTCGATACACCTTAGGTCAACACCTAAAAAAGGTTGACATGGACAATAGGTTGACACAAACACGGTCCACATGGAAAAAGGTCGACATGAGTTTAAAAAAAAAAATTGGTATCATATTCTCCGTAATGTGACGGGGAACCCCAATTAGTGTACCGTGTCCACTCGCATGGTTCACTTTGCTCATCATGCTTCGGGCAAGTTGCCTTGCTCTGCTACTGCTGCCCTTGGCACAGGTTACCGTTCCCAGTCGTAGTCCACATGGATCGTAAAGTATGAAAAAGTTCAAAAAATGAAAGAAAAATTGAAAAACTCATGTTGACCTTTTTCCATGTCGATCTTGTTCATGTCAACCTATTGTCCGTGTCGACCTATTTCAGGTGTTGACCTAAGGTGTGTTGATCAATTGGTGTAGACCTAAGTGATGTCTACCTGGAGTACGGATACCGGTAGAAACAGTCTATTGATAGAGCTGTTCTCTTTATATTCCAACAAGAATGGAACCAAGCATAAGTATGAGAAGCAGCACAAGAAGCGCTCATAGGGACTAATTCAGACCTGATCGCTTGCTAGGGCTTTTTGTACTAGTGTGAACAGATAGTCGCCGCCCATAGGGGAGTGTATTTTTGCTTTGCAAGTGTGCGAACGCATGTGCTGCAGATCGCTACAAAAAAACTTTGTGCAGACTCTGAGTAGCTCAGAACTTACTCAGCCGCTGCGATCACTGCAGACTGTCTGGGATCAAAATTGATGTCAGGATCCCTTCCTGCAAATTCCTGGACATCGCCTGCGTTTTTCCAAACACTCCCAGAAGACGGTCAGTTGACACCCACAAACGCCTTCTTCCTGTCAATCTCCTTGCGATCGGCTGTGCGAATGGATCCTTCGTAAAAGCCATCACACAGCAACGAACCACTTTGTACCCATGCAACGCACCTGCACATTGTGTTGTGTACACATGCGCAGTTCTGACCTGATCGCAGCACTGCAAAAAATGCTAGCGAGCTATATAATACACACTGGGGATAGGAAGCAGACTAATACTGTGTACTGTGATATAATTGTATATAGCTTATATTAGTGCAGGGGGTGTGCTCTGGCCCCCCCTGGACCCTGGGGGCCCATATGCACTGCACACACTGCACCCATTATAGATATGCCACTGACTCATACTAGAGAAAGAAAATAAATAAAGAAAATATATTATCTACATCCTCATAGACTATCTATAATGCCTCTTTTCCACCAAAATGCTGGGTCCAACCTGTGTTTTTAAACACAGTTCAAACCCATTTACAGCTGGGTCAGACCACATTCAAACCGCAAGCTGGACCTGTCATAGTGGTCTTTAGAACCTTTTCAGGCAGCACAGTAGCACATGGGGGGGGGGATGAGTACCCAGAAGCCCTTTTTCCTGACATAGGAGAGAGAATGGGTAAGAAATTACTAACTAAACCCCACCCCCTCACAGCAGATTGTCATTATTTGCAGGTGAATGTGTAGGGGTGGAGCCACTATGAGGCAATTCCATTAGAACAGCATCATTTTGGACATGCTCCACCTGGTATTAACCTGGGTTAAAAGTTTGGTGGAAAAGGATTAAAATAAACAATGCAGCCACATGTGTGACATATAAGTCATACCCCTTTGATGATGGATTTTTTTCTCTCGATTATGCTGTGGCCACATAACAATGGTCCCAATTTAGACTTGATTGCTAGCAGGCGATTTTTGCACTGCTGCGATCAGATAGTCGTCGCATACAGGGGGAGTGTATTTTAACTGTGTCAGTGTGCGATCGCATGTGCTACCGAGCTGTGTGAACTGATTTTGTTCAGTCTTTGCTCAGTCGAGGACTTACTCATCCATTGACAACACTTCAGCCTGTTTAGGACCGGAATTAATGTCAGACACCCATCCTGCAAACACTTGGACACACCTGTGTTTTTCCAACCACTCCCAGAAAATTGTCAGTTGACACCCAGAAATGCCCGTTTTCTGGTAGTGTTTGGAAAAACGCAGGCAAGTCCAAGCGTTTGCAGGGCGAGTGTCTGACATCAATTCCGGACACGAACAGGCTGAGTATGTCCAGACCTACTCTGAAACTATAAAAAATGTTTTTGCAGAGCTCGGCTGCAAAGGCGTTCGCACACTTGCAAAGCAAAAATACACTCCCCCGTGGGCGGCGACTATGCATTTACACGGCTGCTAAAAGTAGCTAGCGAGCGAACAACTCTGAATGAGGGCCTATGTGCACAGCAGGGAGGGCTCATATAATGTGCAGAGAGTTAGATTTGGGTGCGTTATATTGTTTCTGTGCAGGGTAAATACTGGCTTTGCTGACATAGTCTATACATCAGTTTTCCACATTTTTTACATTTTTTTCAACTTTTTCATAATTTACGATCCGCGTGAACTTCGATTGGGAATAGTAACCTGTGCCAAGCACAGTGGTAGCGGAGTGAGGAACCTTGCCCAAAGCATGGTGAGCGAAGCGACCCATGCGAGGGGACACGGTGCACTAATTGGGGTTCCCAGTCACTTTACGGAGAAAACAACACCAGAAAAAAAACCTCATGTTGACCTTTTTCCATGTCGACCTAATGAATGTGTTGACCTATTTCAGGTGTCGACCTAATCACTATCGACCAATAGTGGTCAACCTAACAACTGTCGATCTAAGTCTGGTTGACCTTATGATCCACACCCGAATTTACAGCAAGAGATTTAGGGGTCTATTTACTAAGCCTTGGATGAAGATAAAGTGAATGGAGATAAAGTACCAGCCAACCAGCTCCTAACTGTCATTTTTAAAACACTGCCTGTAAAATGGCAGTTAGGAGCTGATTGGCTGGTATTTTATCGCCGTACACTTTATCTCTGTCCAAGGCTTAGTAAATACATCCCTTAGCTCCTTTTAAAACATAATATGTGTATTGTATGTAATAAACATTATGTGCTTAATAAAAGAGAAGCCAATCAAGTTTTTCTGTGAACATGTATTCATCATATGTAATTTCCCAGCGCAGCCATATAAATTTCTGTCATACATGATTTTTCTGTAGTCACTGGGGTTCTGAGTGGTAATTGCACTAACTCCTTAATTTAACTGTACTCAAAGTAGTGAGAAATTATATATTATCCTCACCAACATGAATAATGTATCCATTGCCGTAACTAGGGGGGGGGGGGGCATGTGATCCAGGCTCAGGATTGAGTAGGGCGCTGGGATTCAGCTGCATCTGATACAGCAGGGAAGGAAGTGGAGTAACATGGGATTTGTAGTAATGTCTGTTACTGGCTAGACTTGGAGCTGTAACAGAGAGACTACAAATCCCATGAGGCATTTCTCCCAGCAGAGAGATGTCCGCTGCTGGAGCTGCGGTAGTCAGCTACCCTGAATGGCAAGCTACCCGCCTTAGCTGTGACTTGCTGCTGATATTTCTCCAGCCCCACGCAGCCCTGCATTCAGTGATGAGTCGCTGACACCAGCAGTGATTGATTGAAGCAGACCAGCACCTTCCACCTCAGTAAAGAGTGAGAGGACTGGAGGCAAAACACACACTCCCTCACTCTGACTGGTGTTAACCCCTGCAGCTAATTTAAACTAGTTTATTTAAGCTTACATATATTGGCTTAGTATATAATGCTGAGACTGTTTATTTATATCACTGTGACAGCTACAGATCATCTATATATGAAGGGGAATCTGTCCCCGAAACGTTGCTGGGATGTAATGTATAGAATACACATCTTGTTTCTTAACTACAAACCTCTGAGTGCCTCCTCATTCTTGTTTTACAACATCAGAGTTGGAGGGCATCAGAGTAAGTAAGAAACTTGTGCTTCTTGTGTGTATATATATTTATATATATATATATATGTATATAGTAAAAAAAATATTGCGCCACTTGCGAGGAAAATAACGCCTATGTATAATCTGGAAGTCATAAAATGTAGGCGCATATATATAGGTATATATATTATATAAAACAATCCACAATTTATATGGGCATCAGCTGTTCCCCAAGTATACAGGGGTGGTAAGTTCCTGAAAAGAATTTTAGATAGAAAGAAATAGAGGGGTTCTAAGTGACCAATGGTGTTTACATTAAATATAGCTAATGAAAGAACAATACTCAATGTATAAAAAAATATAAACAATTTATTATAATAACAGGAGCAATATAAAAATGAATAAAAAATAACAATATTCACATCTGAAATATACTCAAAAACAAATTATAGAACACAGATAATGTATAAATAGGCAAAAATGTATAGACAAAAGTGTATGTATAGATAAAAGATTAAAATATATATATATATATATATATATATATATATTATATACCTTATATTAGATAGAGGTCACCTAGGGTTAGTTTAACGCATTTTGTTTCAACAAATAGACGTCTGAATGAAAGGCCGGGAGCCGTGCTGGGCGCATGCGCAATGAGCACCGGAAGACGAGTCCGGACACTATCATCCGCCACCGGAAGTGTGGCGGAAGTAACACAATCATTTAGTTTTTATATGATTTATAGTGTTTCTGTTCATATAAGCATATCGCTTTTCACTGTAAACAGTGCAGTTAAACTATACCCATATATAAGTAGAGTTTTTAATGTATTTTAGTGATCGATTATGGATATATATTAAATTGAGTCACATGATGTGTCATGAGGTCGGAACCAGGAAATCAATCATTTGTGGTATAAATAGATCTTCATTCTCAGTCTGTACCTACCCCTTGAGGAAGTCTGTTGAGACAAAACGTGTTTGGGCTAACCCAAGAGGACCTCTATCTAAGATAAGATATATATATATATATATATATATATATATATATATATATCTTTTATCTATACATTTTTGCCTATTTATACATTATCTCTGTTCTTTAATTGGATTTTTTTTGAGTATATGTCAGATGTGAATATTTTTATTTTGTATTCATTTTTTATTGCTCCTGCTATTATAAGAAATTGTATATATATTTTTTATACATTGGGTATTGTTCTTTCATTAGCTATATTTAATGTAAACACCATTGGTCACTTAGAACCCCTCTATTTCTTTATATATATATTCACTCCACAACAGATGGCATTCAGAGACGTAATCATAAATGCAAAAAGGTCACATGTATTGACAAACAGTCAACCATTTTCAGAGCATTCACCCCATCCTCAGGACAATACAGTGCACAAATCTACAATGCACTGTATTGTCCTGAGGACGGGGTGAATGCTCCGAAAACATTTGACTGTTTGTCAATACATGTGACATTTTTGCATTTATGATTACGTCTCCGAGTGCCATCTGTTGTGGAGAGAATATTTGATTTGTTCAGTGGAGCACCGGAGCAGCTGGATTATACTATCAGTATATTTTTAGTGCCAGCAGACTGTGCAGTAGTATATATTATATATATATACATATATATATATATATATAGAATAGGAGATCCTTTTTGCGCTCTAAAATTGGACCTATACCTTTGATTGTACTCAATAATTTCATTAAGGGGCAAGCTTCTACACAGAGATGGTCCCCTGTCGAACAAGACCAAAAATAGGAATCAAGAAATAGTATATCTCTGTGGAGCGCACTAATGACTGAAATAAATATATTTATGTATAATACAATTTAATATGGTTATATTGGTTTCTGACAAAGAGAGGATGACATCACACAAACACCCTTTTAACTTTAATTTTTTTTTTCTTTTTATTGCTAAAATAATTACATTTCAATACTGATAAAAACTGATGTACACTTTTACAATGTGTTATTGTTCATTACAGCCAAAAAATTGAATAACAACTTTTCCAAACAATAAAAGATTTTTCCTTCAACGCGTTTCATCGTATGTCGACTTCTTCAGGAAGTCATGTAAAACTTTTGTCACACTCAGAGCACAGATATGGTAAACTGCTCTAATAATATTATTTATCCCATTGCCGGATCCTCATATATATTTTTTGGACATATGAAAGCATTGTAGGTAAGTTCTATTACGATATCCAACTAATCATTTATTGTTTCAAACTAAAAACTGGGATGTTTATACTATTTTTATGTTTTTTTTATTAGGTAAATTAAATTCAAATTTGGACAAATTAATTACAAGCCTTTGGAAGCTTAATATTAATCATCAGTAAGTATCTTTATCCGATTTGGTAGGAAATAAATAATTCTATTTATATATGTATATATATATATATCTTATTGTAGGATGGTCGCAAATAGGAAGATTCATTAAATACTACAAAACTATGGAAGTTAATTATACATAATAATTCTTAGTAAGTGTTATTGTTCAAATTATTAAAAGATAAAAATAATATTTCTATTGTAATTATTATAATTTCAGTTTTTTCTATTTTCAAATTGGTAAAATATGGATTTTAATTTTGTGAAAATACAGCTGTTTCAAACTAATGAATTACCTTTTCATAAGTAAGTAATACCATATTTATTTATTGTGGAGTCATTCATCAAAACAGCCATCAGCAAATTATTTGTTATGAATTAATTTTAAATTCTTATTAATGTTGGTATCTAGACGGATAATTGCTTTAATAAATTAAATCCGTGCAATGCCAGCTAATTTTGATATTGATATTGTGAATTGATTTTTTTCAATTTTTTATTTGATATCCAGTTAAACAATTGTCTTATTAGACCAATAAATCAAATCATTACAATGTTAGCTAAATTGGAAATAGATACATTTTTTGTGCATATTCTTCCTCATATATATATATATATATATATATATATATATATACATACACATACATATTTTAGTATTCCTCTTTGTTTCAAATTTTTATTTATACTTATTTTTCATTGTTTACTTACTTTTGATCACACTTTAAAGAAAACACTCCTGTGTAGTATACAGGTATTAGGTATCACTGCCATCATTATATTTTTTATACAATTTACAACACCTATATACTGCTTTTTTATTAGAATTTCTATATATGAGCATTTTACTTGTATAATTTTAAAAGATGAATTACCTTTTAGACTAAAACGTTTTACAATATTATTTCTATAGTTATATCAGTGTCTATATTATTTGTTAACAATGGTGGGAGAATGTTTCATTCAAACATTGTGAGTGTTGACCAGTGATTGCAATGGTCATGATAGTGATTGAAGGCTGCATCCTCAGATACAGAACTTGGGTCTTGCAGATGCATGTAGGACGTGTCTATCTCCAACAGATGCCTCCTGCTGCTTTTCAGTTTTATTTGTACATAATTGCACATCCAATTCCCTGCAGCTTTGTAATTCCTTACACATCTGAATCAGCCACTGAATGCAACAAGTATTTTACTAGGAAGATATCACTTATCAATCACATGAGTAGTTACTCTGAGGGCCTGAATGTAGCCTGTGTTTGTAGGACCAAGAAACCCAGGTCAATGAAGTCTGCATCCAAAGAAGCAGACCCTGAACCACCACCATTGTAAAAACAGTGCCAGTTGCTTGCCTCTAAATTCCAAAGCATGTCATCCTCCTGTGGTGCCAGGGGCTTGGAGCTATATCACAAGACCCAGTCTGCATATGCACGAATCCTGTGCCTGTGTAGACCCCCAAACATCAGATTTGTCTATAAACCATAGAGTGTATGTACAAATGTGAATTAGGTCCTCAGAGAATGTATGTGCTTTCTAATCTGATGTCTAACAAGACTTGACTTACATAGAAAACATTTGCTGCATTCAGAACATGTAAATTGTTTCTCTCCCGTGTGACTCTTCTGATGTGAATCAAGACCTGATTTTTGGGAAAACACTTGCTGCATTCAGAACATGTAAATGGTTTCTCTCCTGTGTGACTCCTCTGATGTACAACAAGATGTGACATCCAGGGAAAACACTTGCTGCATTCAGAATATGTATAGGTTTATCTCCTGTGTGACTCCTCTGATGTATAACAAGAGATGACTTTCGGGAAAAACATTGGCTGCATTCAGAACATGTAAATGGCTTCTCTCCTTTGTGACTCCTCTGATGCCTGAGAAGATGTGATTTATATGTAAAGCTTTTGTCACACTCAGAGCACAGATGCGGTTTCTCTCCCGTGAGACTCATCATGTATTAGATGAGAAACAAATTAGCTGCAGAAAGTTTCTGATAACCTGAAAGTGAAAATCACTTTAGTAAATTCTACAAAAGTATAAGAAGAAATGATGCCTGTAGTTGTCTTGATCAGCGATTAATGTCCCTTTCCACAATGTATTGTAATATTCTTAACGGATATCGTGCACATTTGTCCTGTACAAAAAACGTTATATTAAAAAGCATAAAGGTTACTGGGGTAATTCTACTATTACAGTAATAGTTTGTTTGTATTTGGACCATGATATATATTTCTATAGACTAACAAACATGGGACATGGGCCCTCATTCCGAGTTGATTGCTCGCTGCCAATTTTCGCTGCACAGCGATCAGGTAAAAACATGGCAAAACTGCGCATGTGTATGCACCGCAATGCGCAGGCGCGTCGTACGGGTACAAAAAGCTGTGTTGCTGTGCAATGGATCTAGCGTGGATTCCTTTCGCACGGGCGATCGCAAGGTGATTGACAGAAAGAAGGAGTTTATGACTGGCAACTGACCATTTTCTGGTAGTGGTAGGAAAATGCAGGCGTGTCTGGGCGTTTGCTGGGCGGGTGTCTGACTTCAACTCCAGACAGAACAGGCTGAAATGATCGCAAGTGCTGAGTAAGTCCAGACCTACTTAGAAACTGCACAAAATGTTTTTGCAGAGCTCCGCTGCAAAGGCGTTTGCACTCCTGCAAAGGGAAAAAAACACTCCCCCACGGGCAGTGACTATGCATTTGCAAGGCTGCTAAAACTAGCTAGCAAGCGATCAACTTGGAATGAGGGCCATGATTCAGCTTCAGTTGCAGTTATGCTAAATTAGCAAAACTGCAACTGCTTGTGATCGCATGCTGGGGCAACCTAGAATATGGCAAGGACGCCCAGTATGCAAATGGCCATCAGTGATGCAATTGCATCTCAGAAATGATCTATAGTGAATAGGGCCCATGATCCAGTCATTTACCGTTGTTTTTATATTTGTGTATTTTGCCAAATTGCTATATCCTCATTTCCAGTCAGATGATGCACAGAGTAATGTGTAGGAGTCTGTGGTGGAGCTGTCACAAAGATACTTCATTATAAATACTTACTGATATAAAGAATAATATGAGAGTATCTTTAGTGGAGCTGCCACTTACAGATCCCTTTACATATACTAACCTGCTGCACAGGGTAATATGTAAGATACTATGATTGATCTGCCACCTAGCAGGGACGTGCAGTGAGCTAATTGGCTCAGAAAGCACTAGTTAGCCCCAGATACAGATTTACATGCAATTTATGAGCCAAAGGGTACATCTGGGCATTATACACAGGTGCAGCATTATAAACTCCTGAAAATCTGGTGAGTTTCGATTAGAGATGTGTTGAAAGGATACACAGGTGAGGCACTGCCTCACCTGTCATAGACTTTTTACTCCAGCGTTTGGGTTATAAATATGATTAGAATAATGCAAAGAAGATATTTCAAGCAAATTATCAGTATTTTTCATATATTTTATTCAGTCAAAACTCTGGTTTAAATGTAATTATGACAGGAAAGGCTCTGCCTCACCTCACTGTATGTCACTGCCACCTAGATACCACTTTAAATATACTAACCTGATGCACAGAGTAATATGTTACATACTATGAAGGAGCTGCCACCTAGATATCCCTTTATATATGCTAACCTGATGCACAAAGTAATATGTAAGATAGTGTGATGGAGCTGTCACCTATATACACCTTTATATATACTAACATGATGCACAGAGTAATATGTAAGATAATATGAAGTATCTGACACCTAGATAACCCTTTATGTATAACAACCTGATACACAGAGTAATATGTAAGAAACTACATATGTAGACAGCAAGCTAGACACAGAAAAGCAGAGGCAGAACCAGCAAAGTGTCCCCTTTAAATGACTATATTAGAAAAGCTTAACAAATTACTGAAAAACTCAGCTTACGTCTGAAAGGGGATGATTCAGGAATTTACCGGGTATATGGCGTAGTGTAAAAGGGTGTCTGTGAGCAAAAACCCAGGTTGGGCCTGTGCTGAAAAACCCAGGTCTGACAAGGCAAAATCTTGGGTTATATGTCAAAAAGGGGCATAAATTAATAGATAATACAAAATATAGAATATAAATATAACAGTAATATATCCTTTTACATATGATTAAATGGATCTAATATTTAACCATATTTAAGGTAAAACTTTTTAATTATAGATAACAAGGCAATATCTACAATTGATTGTTCATGTATCTATATATTCTTATGTATAATATATTTAACTTACTCTGGAGATTCTTCCTCTCTCTCTTTCTTGCTCTTTCGTCCTACCAGGTCTCAAAGCAGTAACTCATCCAGCAGCTCCTCCATCAGCTATCAGTGGTCTGATACAGCCTATTTATAGACACTCCTCTCCCATCTCTCCCCAGTCGTTCCCAGGATGGGTAGAAGGAATTCTTACACTGAGAGGTGACATGTAAATTAGGGTGTCATAACATTAGTATATAGTCATTCAGCACATCAGCTTCTCGTGCCCAGCTCCTTGTCTTGTAAATGAGATGTAAATATTCCTATGGTCACTGACTACAATATAAAATGCTAATTACACCCTGGCAGGGGTAACACCTTGCTTTCTAATTAGATCACAGCAGCCTCTGGTATTCTGTTATGTCACCAAAGGGACATTTTATTTAGGAGTCACCTATTGTCCAGACAGTTTCCACAGAGACCTGTTCTACATGTCATCACTAATGTCACAATGATTTAATACAAAATTATTTCATGGCGAGACAAACAATTATATTTGTACAGAGTAATGTTTGTACAGCCATAAATTCATTTTGTTTCTTATGATCTTATTGACATTCTGCTATACAGGATGATAAAAATATAGAGGATACAGGTGCCTCAAGGTACAGCCTGCAACAACATACACTGGAGTCTAACCCCATGACTCCTTTGATAAAACATAGGGTGTGGATATGTCACATGGCGCTCCTTTGTTGGTTCAAGTATGAAAAAGATGTAATAGAAGATGTGAACATGGGAAATTAATAAGAATAATAAAATAATAATACATTAAAGTCAAAGGTGGATGTCTCTGTGTTGTTTTGGCCTTCATGGTGGGTGTGGGTTTGTGACATGTACCATATACACACCCTACATTCTAATATAAACTACTGTTTCACCCACTAATTTGCTTCTCTGTGTGAAAGTGGTGGTCAGCAATTTCTAGCAAAGTGACCAGGACCTGAAATGCTGGGTAAATGCCGGGAATCCCAGACATTTCTGTCTGTGAAGGGTATAATTGAGTACTGATATGAATATTATAGTACTGAGACTATACAGACCACAAAAATAATAGTTAAATAGTTTACAAGCACAATCTCACAGTATTGACAAAAGATTATGTACAGTACATATATATATATATATATATATATATATAAACATTCATATTTATATATATATATATATATATACATATATATATATATATATATATATATATATCTCCTTTCTTATGGGCGGCCCGGTGGGGTCTTTTTTTCACTTAATGCGTTTGATACAAGTCTCTGAGTGCCGCCCATAGGAAAGGAGAAATCTACAGAGGCTGATCTGAGGGGAGGGCATCTATCTAAACAAAAACACAAAAGAAGAGGGGGCACTCCATAGTGCATAAAAGTTTTATTTTAAAAAGCAATAAAAAGCTGCGACTCCAGAGAGATAAAACTCATACCAGAGAATAAAACACTGTGGGCTGGTTACCACAAGACATGAAATGTTACCCTCCAGGCAATACTCATCCCGCAGAACAACGAGTCTCCAGGGGCAGACCACGTGAAACCGCCAGCCACCAAGATGTTACATGGACCAGCCGTGTGTGCATACAGCTCCGGGCTGGATTACGCTGGTGCAGTAGGAGGATGCCTGAGGTAAGAGCAGAGAGTGTGTCGTTAGGTCACACCCTAGGGACTTGTTGTTCTGCGGACGAGTATTGCCTGGAGGGTAACAGTTCATGTCTTGTGGTAACCAGACCACAGTGTTTTATTCTCTGGTGCAAGTTTTATCTCTCTGGAGTCACAGCTTTTTATTGTTTATTAAAATTGAACTTTTATGCACTATGGAGCGCACCCTCTTCTTTTGTGTTTTTGTTTAGGTTTTATACCCATGAATCCTGGGTCTTTGGAGTTGGAGTAGGGGAGCAGCGGCCTTTATATACGTGGCAATTTGTGCAAACAGACTACAGATTATCTGTGATCTTTGCTGGACTTATTAATACATTTGGACACTGGCGCTTTCACTATTTGTTTCAATATATATATATATATATATATATATATATATATATATGTCCCAAAGAAATGTCCGGCACTCCAAACAATCTTGCAGCTGCTGCGGTGCCCACTCTATGTAATGTGCATGCAACAGAAGGATGAACCGCACGCACAGACTTGTAGAATGAATAAATCTCCGGCGTGGACAAAAGAGTCAAATAGCCAGGATGTAATTCCGACGTTTCATGTCTATTTATGAAATTTTTTCAAGGATAAAACAACACAAACATATGCAACAAGCTTTATAGAAACTCACCCAAGTGTGTGCGCTCGTTGCCGTCCTGCTCCGTGCTGAGACGCGATGACGTCACTCATATGCGACTAGCGCTGACGCACCGGCTCCTGCCAATGGAGACATACAGCTACAGTGCTCCCATCACCATAGAAACACAAACAATAGCAACAGAGACGTTCATCGGCTGCAGGGAAATCAAAATGTGAACACTGATCTAAGCTTTTATGCAATAGATAAATGTAGTTATACATTGATCGTTCAAACCCAGTGGGTGCAGGGTCTGTAATTTATGAATCCACATAGCCTCTATTTAAAGCAAAAGGCGTCCCCTATCAGCCCCTCCATTACTGAGAGGTACATGGTCTATCATTTTAAATCTCAAACTAGCCAAATTATGTCTAAAATTCTTAAAATGTCTAGTAACCGGTTGTTCTTGATCAGTCCCCTCTAAAGCATTGCGAATATACATTCTGTGCATTGCCATGCGTTCCTTAAATTGTCTAACGGTTTTCCCAACATATAAAAGCCCACATGGGCATTTGATGTAATATATGATGAACTTTGCCGAACATGTCAGGGGGTATCTGATTTGGAAAATTTTGCAAGACCTTGGATGTGAGAAAGTATCGCCTGTATCGAGATAGCTACAGGTGGAGCACCCTATGCAGCGATAATTGCCAGGTTTTCTAGATAGGAAATGTCCCGATGATGCAGATTTAAGTTTGGAAACATCATTATGCACCACATAATTCTTGATGTTCTTTCCTCTGCGCTGTCCAGTAATCAGGCGTTTATTGTACAGTGCTGGTAACTCCTGTTCTGAGTTCACCAACGGCCAAAACTTCTTAGCAGATGAATTGATGTATCTACTCGCTGTGGAGAAATCGGTAACCCAGATAATGGAATCCTGCTGATTAGTAGTAGCTTTAACTTCCAAGGAATTAGCTCTAGGGGTGGACAAAACTTTTAACATGGTTTTCTTTACAGATATAGGATTATACCCTCTAGCAATAAACTTATTCATCATCAGGTTCAGTTGTAAGGCTCACATAAACTGCGAGAAAGGAAGTCCTTGTTTTAAAGACCTTGGGTGATGACTTTCAGCTCTCAATAGGGTATTCCGATCTGTTGGCTTGTGATAGACAGTCATATGAAACTGACCATCATGTATAGAGATGGAGACGTCCAAAAAATTGATGGTACTGTTACTAACCGTGCAGGTAAATTTAATGCTGTCATCAGCCTGGTTGATAGATTGTATCATGGAAAAAAACTGATCTTTGCTGCCTGTCCAAAGGACAAATATATCGTCTATATACTGGTAGTAGCTCTGGATGGGTTGTCCAAAGCTAGAATTTGAAAAAAATAAATCTTGCTCTAAAGAGAACATAAAGGCAATAGTGTAGCTAGGTGCCATGCAAGAACCCATCGAACAGCCAAGTCTTTATATAATGAATTTACCGTCATATTGAAAATAATTTCTTGTCAATGTCAGTTCAAGTAGACTCATAAAGAAATCTAAATCTGGACCCTGATATAACAAATTATTGGTGAGTAGCCTCCTAGTTGCTGCCAAACCTCTATTATGCGGGATGCTTGTATAGAGGCTGACAACGTCTATAGTGGCCATCCACCAATGAGTCTCAACAGTAGAGATGTTCAATAATTTCAATATGAATGACGTCGTATCTTTAAGAAAAGTTCTTTCATTCTGTATAACCGGTTGTAGATAAAAGTCAAGGAATTTGGAAATTCCATAGAAAAGAGAATCTTGGGCGGAGATGATCGGCCATCCTGGGGGATTACTGGCATCCTTATGTCATTTATGTATGGTATAGATCAAAGGAATCCTAGGGTGAGGGAGTCACATACCTTTTGAGAAATTATGTTATTTTTAACAGCCGAGGAAAGGAGAGTATCCAATTCCTTCTTGAAAATGGTGGTAGGATCTTGGTCCAGTCGACTGTAAACATTTGAATCATTGAGCTGCTTTTCAATTTCAGATTTGTACTGTATGAGATCCTGGATAATAATGCCCCTGCCCTTGTCGGCGGGGCGGATTATTATATCCGTGTAAGAGCTCAAATTGTTAAGGGCAATTTTCTCCCCCTTAGTGAGATTACTGCGTACAGGAGATTTCGCATCTGCACACTTATCTATGGTCTTCCCAAGTTGTGAAGTAAAGCATCTAATGGCAGAGTTGCTGGACATTGGGTCAAATGTTGATGTTTTCTTTATAACTGGTTTATGAATATTGGGCATCTTAGTGTCCCCAAAGAATTCTTTAAGTCTAAGCTGTCTATTAAGACAGTAAAGGTCCACTTTGTTCTTAAATTCATTGGGTCTGTTGGTGGGCACAAAGGATAGACCTTTCTTAAAGCACAGACAGTTCATCTGGGGTAAGATCTTTAGAAGATACATTAAACACTACGTTTTCTTCTTGTATTTGTGCTTTCCTTTGCCTTGCCCACTCACTTCCGCGTCTGGTCCGAGATCTTCCACCGAGCTTGCTTTGGCTCAGGTAGTCACCCCTAAAGGGTGTCTTTTTGTCTGAGGTTTAGAACGTGCCCCTGAAGCCTCTCCTTCACTGGTTGAAGTAGCACCACTGCTAGAATTATCCGTATCCAATCGATTTTGTTTCCTATACCTATTAGGATTTCTACTATTTTGTGGGTAATGCGGCTTTTGATTCACCCATGCATATACATGATGTTCCTCATAATCTTTATCGACCATAATCCTTTCTTTTTTTTTAACGCAACTAGGTCCGCTTTATATTTGGTGATCTGTTCAGTCAGCTGCTCCATCCACCTATTGTCGGTGTCTTGTTTAAGCTTATCAAGGTTGATGTTTTCAAATGCCTCAATCTTTGCTTTAATGATCTTAATTTCCCTCCCAGCCTCCTCTATGACCAAATGGATAAGGTCTTAGGAGCATTTATTTAATATTGCCGCCTACCGATGGCAAAATTTAACATTAAAGTGGCCTATAGTTGGAATGTTCCGTATTCTGAAGCCTCTGGGGATTCTCTTATCTCTATAATAGTTGGATAGACTAACTCCATGAAGGTGATAATCGATCTCCTTCTGATGCAGTTTGAGTAATTGTTGGTACAGTTGCTTCATCCATATTATCCTTAAATAGGATGGCATCTACCTCTGGTTCTGAGAAACTCAAAACCGCAACAGGCACCAGGGTTAAATTGGAAAATCCTTCCACATTAGACTCTGCAGCTTGGAGTGACATCCTGTATGTAGTTTAAAAACAATGTGTTTGCTAGGTCCAGCAACACACATGAACACCTTGAGAGTATCCACAAACAATAAACGGGTGCCTTGACCAGAAACAGGACTGCTGATAAGAATTCATCTCACATGTAGGAACAAATGTAAGCCCTCTAGAGAGGAGTCTCAATTGTGCCTCATCGAGAGTAGAAGTCAATAGATTAAATACCGTCTTTAATTGTGCCTCTGATGGCCCCATCTTCTGTTGGAACCCCCCTCGCCTTGAGTGAGGTCGATACCACTTCATAAAAAACGGCTTTTAATGGTAAGCCAATCCATATTTGGATCTAAAAAATTAACTAACTCAGGATGTCCATCATTATAATCATTATCTGATGTTGAGATGGATGAACCATATTCTTTTGGAAAAGGTGTGGTACATTGGTGTCTCCCTGTTCTACTTGATCATTTATTGGTGTTATTTCCAAAGAGCCACCTGTATACTGTATGATTTTGGTAATCATTGGTTACTGTGGATAATTTTTGCTTCGAGATTAACTCCTTGTGGTAATTATCAATCTGTGTCTGTAGTCGCTCGGTTCAGTTCTGTGATTTATCATCTTGCAACAGGGCTGTATTTACCATGATGGTAGTTTCCGATTCTATATGGATCTTCTTTAGCTCCTGTCCAACCTCCTCGACAACAAGGGCAATGAGATCTAATGAACATTTATTCAGAACCCCGCACCAGCGGCTACAGAACACAGGATTATTTCTACCCAAAGTAGGTACATTGGCAATACGGAAACCACGTGGTATTTGTTTCCATCTCAGATATTCAGATTGAAATTGACCATGCAATGTAAGGTAAATATCTCTTTGTTGGTGTTATAGTACCTTATAGAAGACATCGGCCGGTGTTTCGGCCAGAAGTGATTCGAAGTCAAGTTTGTCAAATAATAGTTTTTCTATTTCATCATCTATAAAAGATATTATTCCCATTTCTGCTTGTGCTAGCAGTCCATCGTCCAATAGATGTGTCCCACTATGAGCCATATTGTAATCCTATAGTGTTGCCACTTGTCGAATGCAATAAATATGATTATGATATCATAAGCAATACAAATAGATAAAAACATTTCTGTAACAAACACACAAAGAAAAAGGTAACCAACAACTCAACAAAGGTAAAAAAGAAAGAAAGAAAGAAAGAAAGAACAAAATATCAAAATTAAGACTACCAAACATGCACTAAGAATGGTGCTCTCTTCCCACAATAGTGCGTGTGGTCGTTAGCCACAAATTATTGTCCGTATATAGGTGATGGGTGTCAGAAAATAAGAACTACCATTGGCAGATCCTACTATATATCCATACGTTATCCTGCACTCTCACTTTTATCAGAGCAAAAAGGCGGGTGCTCCCAATGTATGATTGCCTTGTGATACTTTATAGAGCCTTTGATGTATATACCATATTACACATCATGTACAGGGAAACAATTCCTATGGCGGACCATACGCTACATAGGTACTAAAGTCTATTTATTGGATAGACTGGTGAATACACTACTCTGCTAGGATTCTTCACTTCTTTTTTGGTGGTGGTGGTGGTCCTATGAATAGACGGGCACTCTTTATTATGGGGCCTGTGAGACATGTGTTCGTGACTGTAAATTTTGTCTGTTTTAGATGTATTATATACATGTATCTATGAATCCATTGAAGTATTAATCGGATGAATCACCTGCCAAAGAAAGGTTTGTCATCAGACCGAAATGTCGACAAATAAAGGTTCCTGGTGATTGTTAAGAAGAATCATTGGCTGAATGAATTTTTAAAGTACTACATATATGCGAGAGTGCACCCTCAACCTCCTGTGCATTTTTTGCGGTATATTAGTGGACTGGAGGCGGCCCATTTGGAGCACCCGCCTTTTTGCTCTGATAAAGATGAGAGTGCAGGAAAATGTATGGATATATAGTATGATCTGCTGATAGTAGTTCTTATTTCCTGACACCCATCACTTATATACGGACAAAAATTTGTGGCTAATGACCACACGCACTATTGTGAGAACAGAGCATATTTAACCTCATAGTATATATATTAACACTAAGATACTCAATTATAATATTTACTGTAAAAACTGATTTAAAACTGGTTCTGTCATCCATCTACCATACATTACATAGTAATATATAACATACTAAATAAGTTATTATAAAAACCACCTTAATTCAAACTCATGATTTAGACCATTAGGCGCTAAAGTACCTAAATTAAAAAATCTACCTCATCTCTGCTTGTGCCAATCTTTTATCTCTATTGTTCGTGCGCTTTTTATGAACTTGAAAAAAAACAATAATACATTGGCGCACAAACAATAGAGATGTAATGTATGGTAGATGGATGACGGGACCAGTTTTAAATAAGTTTTTACAATATTATCATTTAGTATCTCAGTATTAATATATATACTATGAGGTTAAATATCAAAACGTCACCTAGTAATGAAGTTTGTATTATACATATGGATACATGCAGTGCGGGGGTTACGTGAAGTCCATTTAATCAGGATTGTGTGTTCCTTGTAACCTAGCAACTAAATCTAGTTATGAGGTGACGTAACTACGTTGTTTTGGTTCATTCTCTGTGCATACATTTGTTGCGTAGGGTTTTGGTGCCGTCATCCATGAACCAAATGTTGTGATTGGTTGGTGCTGGACAGTGTAATGATGCACTGATGGCCCTGCTGTTCGTTGATTTTTCATGACGGTGCGGGCGGTGACATATGATCGCTTAGCAACGCGGAGACCAATGAACAAAGCCCTTGATGTCACAAACACTTCCGGTTCTGTACAATAAATACTGGGCTTATGTGATACACTCGGTTTCCTCGATAAAGACCTACAACAGGTCGAAACACATCGGAAGCGAGTGTATCGAACCGGTGTAGTGTTTCCAGTTGGTAAGTGTTGCAGTTTCCATTCTATGTGGGCAGTCCCGATCTTGGCCGCCGGGTCATGCACCCACATGCATAGCTTCCAATTGGTGAACACTACATGATCTCTTGGTTCTTACCACTGTTGTAAATACTTATAAATACCTGTCTGTCATTAGTGTGTTTTTAAAACCTTTTTAATAAATTGTTTTGACTATCCACCTTGCTCAAGCCTGATATTGGGATAGATGCAGTGACGGAGTCACACTAAACTTATCAAAGAAACCGTTATAGGAGGTGTTCCATCCTGTTTATCAGTGAGTATGGTACGCATTAATTGAGATTGGTGGTGGCTTTATAGAATCTTGACAAAGACGACATAATGGTGATTTAAAGATGCCTTTATGAGTGGAATTCACATGTGTGATGTCTAAGTCGGGTACGCATTTGATTACAAGCGGGATATGAAGAACCTTGAATTTCTGTTCTATTGTTGAACATACTATACCATGATTTGTTCATATTGTTTTTTAACATAACACAAACAACTGGAGGATTGGACGAGACGTATGACATCTTCTAGGAGCCATTTAACAGAGACATGACATCTTCACAGAGATCAGCGTAACTATTTAGAAATCATTTTTCCATTTTATATGGTGAACACAGTGAGTGCATGACGACTGGTTAATTTCTTTTGTGACAGAAATAGGAATAGTATCTTTTACAGATGATGAAATAGAAAAACTATTATTTGACAATTTGACTTCGAATAACTTCCGGCCGAAACACCGCCTGATGTCTTCTATAAGGTACTAAAACACAGACAAATAGAAATTGACCTTACATTGTATGGTCAATTTCTATCTGAATATCTGAGATTGAAACAAATACCACGTGGTTTCCGTATTGCCAATGTACCTACTTTGGGTAGAAATAATCCTGTGTTCTGTAGCCACTGGTGCGGGGTTCTGAATAAATGTTCATTAGATCTCATTGCCCTTGTTGTCGAGGAGGTTGGACAGGAGCTAAAGAAGATTCAGATAGAATTGGAAACTACCATCACGGTAAATACAGCCCTGTATACTTTGGACCACTGTGTTGAATACAGTATACTTATTCTAAATTTCTGGAGTGCCGTGTTTTTTAGACAGACGTCAGTCTTCCTATCTTGGCTTTATATAAACTTAACAAAGGCACACAAGTAGCTGGTTGATTATTGGAGTTTGTGGGACTATATATATAGAGATAGATAAACACGGTAGGTGACTGGCACTCCCAAATGTTAGTGAATGCCTGGGTGCCTTTAGGAAGGAAGCATTGCAGCAAATGTTAGCCCTGCAGCACTCCTAGGGCTTCATGTCTCCAGAAGACTGGCTCAAAACATCAGCGTGATGTACAAAATGCTGGTCAATGTCTCATTTTAATCAACAAAATTTTGTCAGGACATACACAATAACATAAAAATCTTACATTATATAACAAGAGAAGAGATAGAAGCCTCCACCAGAACTATCACCCAGTGCTGTGCCCATGCTGTAGGGAACCAATGACCTCACGATCCCACAATGTGCACCTCCCAGTGTCGTTACCATGGGATCCCGCACAGCGTGCACTCCAGCACAGAAAGGAAGCACCCTACAGAAAAGGTGCATACTTATTTAGAACCACAAGATGGCAGCAGAGTATAAGAATAGTGTTACAAAAAAACATATCCAGTAAGCAATCTGAAACGTAGACTGGTGCTAAGTATAAAGAGACAGAACGCTGCCATGTTCATAATGTAAGAAAACATTTATAAAACTCTCTATTAGTCCAAATGCAGTAAATTATGTATGGCTAACTGTTCTAAAGGCTATAATGCCCCAGCGAACCACCTTACTTTAAACCTAAAAAGACAAATGGTTAATTGGCCAGAATGTAAAATGTTAATCTGTAAAAGAGAATGGATCTTCAAAGTATACATCCCAGCTTGTTGGTCTCATTGACATTGCCACTGTCCGGAGATAGTGGATCCATCTGTAATAATTGTGTACTCCGATCACCTCCCCTGATGTTAATAGGGATATGGTTTATAATCTTATGCCTCATTGTGGCTAAGGGGTGTTTAAAGTCCCTAAAGTGGTGAGCCACCGGTTGGTCTTGACATTTTCTTTCCTATGCTGCTTTAATTTCCTGCCGATGCAGAGCCTTTCTCTCACAGAATTGCCTGATAGTCTTTCCAACATATAAAAGTCCACGTGGGCAACTTATGTAGTAGATAACAAAATGGTGTATGGCCTACATCACAAACCATACCCAGAAAGACTAAAAAATCTCAATATGCATAGTTTGGAGCAGAGAAGGGAAAGGGGGACATGATCTAAACGTGCAAATATATCAAGTGTTTTAAAAAAGTCCAGGAGGGAAACATTCTCCAAATGAAGAGAAGCAATAGGACACAAGGACATGCACTGATACTGGATGAGGGGGAGGTTCAGGGGAAATTTGAGGAAAAATTACTTCACAGAAATTGTAGTGGACAAGTGGAATAGTCCCATCAGAAGTGGTAGAGGTTAAGACAGTAGAGCAATTTAAACATGCCTGGGATAGACATAAGGATATCCTGACAAAGAAAAATGGATCAAATAAGGTTTGAGATAAAAATATGGTAAAAAAGGGGCAGACTAGATTGGCCAAGTGGTTATCTGCCGTCAAATTCCATGTTTCTATGTTTCAATGACCTGAGACAAGATATCACGTGTTTAATCTTACTTGAATACCCGAATGCAGGTGCGAGAATGTGGGCCCACATTCCATGTATCGGTAAGTAGTACAATCGAGACACTCGTAACTTCCCGGTTGAGGAAAGTGTTTTACCCAAGCCCGAGATGTTAATATGGACCAGGATGTCACATAGATTTTTAGTCCTCCTGTAGCTAGGCATCAGTTTTGAATCATTTACTGCGTCAACTCCAGGGCCACCTGCAATAATAGGCCACAGTTCTTTACCAGTCCGCATGTTGGTATGACAGTATGGATGACATTGTTGTACAAATTGCATCCCTTGAGGACACCAAGTGCATCTTTAGAATGTAAGCTCTCACGAGTAGGGCCTTTTTCCCTCATGTGCTTAACCTTTTCTTACATTAAAAATCCTCAACTGCCCAAATACTGCAGTGTTTTGTCAACCTTAAAACTTATCTCTATGTCCTTTACTGGCGTAGTTATGCTTAGTTACCCTGTACTTGTCCTATATTGTCTTCAACTGTAAGTCACTGTTTTCCTGTTTTGATTATGTGCATATGTACTCTGCAATTGAGCACTGCGGAACCCTTGTGGCACCATATAAATACAGGATAATAATAATAATAATAATAATAATAATCCATTCTCGGAATAGACAGAACTTGTTGCTTGACAGTTCTCAGGTGCATTGCATCGTAACCCCTGCTTATAAAGTGCATTGACTTCTCATCAATTCTAGCCTCTGCCTTAGCAGTGTTGTCAGAAATTCTTACTGCTCGGAAAAATTGTGAACAGGGAAGACTATTCCTAATGGAACTTGGATGTTTACTGTCCAATTTCAAAATTTTATTTTATTCCTGTTGGTTGGTTTCTTGTATAAGTCCATATATAAGTGACCATTTTCCTGGGAGAGCTCGACATCCAGATAGTGTACTTTATTTTCACTGATTTCAAAATGAGTGGGGGTACTGCAAGTGGGGGGGGCACAGGGGGAGTACCATGAGTTGGGGAGGGTAGTTCCACAAGTGGGGGAGGGGAGTGCCGTGGGTAGAAAGGGGGGTGCCGCAGGGGGGGGGGGGCGAGCAGATGGGGGTTTGGAGGTGTGTGTGAAAAGGGGTCAGTGGTGTAGCAGAAAGTGGGAGGGTAGAGAGAGCAGGAGAGCAGGGGAAAGCAGAGGGGCCAAAGGGATAGATATCACTCACCGTCACTGTGTGTGTGTGTGTGTGTGTGTGTGTGTGTGTGCTGTGTGGCTGCCAGGAACTGGTGACTGGAGGAGCTCTGTCACGTGAGATGACAGCTTATCCTCACAATGCCAGAGCTCCCCAAGCTGTGGCCTCTTATAGGTGCTGGCAGCTGCTAGATATAATGTGAGTGGTGCTGATGAAGTACTGGATGCAGAGCTACATGCGGCCCCACACTGCTGTCGGCCTCCCAGGAACCTTCCCAGCAGCTTTCAAGGCCAATCCGTCCCTGCAGCTTTATATGCGTCTCACACTATTTTAGATTTATCTATATCTTTGCACATTCTCCCCATACTTGTGTGGATTTCCTCGGACTGCGCTTGTTTATTTCCATACTCCAAAAATATACTGATAGGTTAATTGGCTTCCTGCACAAAAAATTAACCATAAGGTGTGTGCTTGTCTCTGTACCTGGGCAACTTAAGGTGTGTACACACGGTGAGATCCTTGCTATGTCTGATTTTGACTATGCGATTTCCCTTGAACTCCCCCAGAGCCCAGATAACACAGATTGTACAGATTTTTACTATCTGTGCTTGAGATTTTGTCTATGTGTGATTTTGTCTAAGTGCTAATTATGACTATACTTTGTACTAGATAGTACACTAGATGGCCCAAGTGTTTTTTATCTGGCATTAAAATCTATGTTTCTATGCTTTAGTAAGTGACCTTCGGAATATTTACGTCTCACTCGCTGTTCTACCTGCTCTTTGTATTTAAATGAGTGATACAAATTTGGTAATTTTTAGACATGTAAATTTGAGACATCTAAATGTCAGTAAATATTAATACGTGGTTCTTGGCAGTACCCTAGGAACACGCGTAGCAGACACAGTAAAAAGTGACAGGACCATTTTTGTAGTTTATTAAATTCTACACACTGCAGTCCAATGCAATTCAAATTTAAATGTGATTGTCCGTTTGGACATTATCATTCACGCAATGCAAGCCACACATTATATCAATATTCCAACCCCCTTTTCATCCCGTTAGGGGAGGTTTATTAAAATTCTAATTATGTAGCTTCCAGTGGCGTACGGTGAGGTCAGTGGCTGGTAATGCACTACAGCCATAATGTCCACCGAATCTGCCGATGACCCCTACTACTAACGAGCCAATGCCCGCTACTGCCCCTGAGTCGATACCCGCTGCCACCGCCACCGGCTTACAAACTCGCCCAACATAAACTGACCAAGCCCTACGCCAATAATTTGTATCTCACTCCGATACCGCCAATGCCCGCTGCCTGCCTGCTCATTATACATTTTATATATTGTAATTTTTTAGAAAATTTTAGAGTGTTTGGGACAGGAAGGGAGTGAGAGGAGGACATGAATGCAATTCTGTTGTCCAGGGCTTCCATTAACTTAATGGAGAAGGGTCTGAATGGGTTAAAAAATAAAAATGCGTGAGGTGCCCCCTCCTTAGTATAACCAGCCTCGGGCTCTTTGAGTCGGTCTTGGTTTTTTAAATACTGGGGAAAAATTGTACAGGGGTTCTTCATATTTAGACAATCAAAACCGGGCTCTTAGTCTGGTCCTGGTTCCAAAAAAATGTGGGACAAAAGATGTAGGGGTCCCCCGTATTTTTAAAACCAGCACCGGGATCCACATGCCAGGGACATAATGCCACAGCCGGGGGACACATTTACGTAGGCCGTGGCATTATCCCAACTAGTCACCCCTGGCCGGGGTTCCCTGGAGGAGTGGGGACCCCATAAATCAAAGGGTCCCCCCCCTCCAGGCACCCAAGGGCCATTGGTGAAGCCCGAGGCTGTCCCCAGCACCCCTGGGCGGTGGGTGCCAGGCGGATAGTCATGAGTGTTAAAAAAAGAATATTGTTTTTTTTGTTGTGGAACTACAAGGCCCAGCAAGCATCCCCCTCTTGCTGGTACTTGGAGGACCTCAAGTACCAGCATGTGGGCAAATAACGGGCTCACTGGTACCTGTAGTTCTACAACAAAAACAATACCCAAATAAAAACACAACGCACACACTGTGAAAGTAAAATGTTATTATAACACACTTACACACTCACACATACTTACCTACATCCCACGCCGAGAATCACGTCCACTTGTCCAGTAGAATCCAATAGTGGCACCTGTAAAAGTGAATGAAAATAAATAGTTACAGGGGGGGGGAACAAAAAGAGAGAGAGAAAGAGAGGGGAACATGCTCACTTGTCACTCCGGCCCATTGCTTAGTAATGGGACGAGACGCCTGGCAACAACAAGCAGTCTGAGTGGAGGCTGTAGAGACGGGATCTGGAGGCGGACGGCTGCAGAGACGGATGGGATGGCCCAGTGTAGAGGTGAGCACTGCGGGGACATTTTAGACAAACCAAATAGAAAACTAACTCACACCTCACTCCTGCTTCAGCCCCGACACTCCCAACGCCGGTCACAGCCCCCGGGTCCCGCACCTCTTCCGCCTCCAGCATCGCGTGGGTGACTGGACAGCGGATCCAGCACTGGATCTGCTGCCCAATCACAGGTGTCTCACTGACATGGGGGTGGTGTCCCTGTCAGCGAGGCAACTCTTTCAGTGACGCTTTCCCTATATTTTTGAATGGGCTTATACAGCCCAGTGCTTGGCCCCGCCCTCCGCTCTGCCCCAGTTCCCATTATCTATAGGAGGCACCACTATCATTGCCTCCCAAATGCATTTGAATGCATCAAATTATTACAATTAAATAAAGAAGATACTTATGACACAGACTATGTGTAATAAGTATCTTCTTTGTATGATTGTAATAATTAATCACAAGGGAGGCACAACCTCCCCTGCCTCCCCTGACTGCACGTCCCTGGTAGTTTCCTATTTCTCGCCTGAAGAATACCTATGTTACATTTCAGCTTCCTAACATATCATGAAGGAAGAGAATTAGTGATGAGTGAGTGAGTGAGTGAGTGAGTGAGTGAGGGCTTTCGCAATTATATATAGCATTTATATATACATATAGTATTTTTAATTTTTTTCAAAATTTGTGCAAACTTTTTCTTGGTGCTTTATATGTGTCATTTTGATTATATTTACAGTGAATCATTGTGATGTTCCTGCTGCTGATACTGTATGTAGAAAAGATCTGTCTTCCTAAACTCTGCCTGAACAATAGGTGACTCATAAACAATGGACTCTTTAGTGGCATAACAGAGGATGCTGTGATCTAATTAGAATGCAACGTGTTACCCCTGCCAGGGTGTAATTAGCATTTCCCATTGTAGTAAGTGACTTTAGGAATATTTACACTTCATTTACAAGACAAGGAGCTGGGCACGAGAAGCTGATGTGCTGAATGACTATATACTAATGTTATGACACCCTAATTTACATGTCACCTCTCAGTGTAAGAATTCCTTCTGCCCAACCTGGGAATAACTGGGGAGAGATGGGGGAGGAGTGACTATAAATAGGCTGTATCAGGCCACTGATAGCTGATGGAGGAGCTGCTGGATGAGTTACTGGTTGGAGAGCTGGGCAGATGGTACAGTAAGAGAAAGAAAGGATCTCTAGAGTAAGGTGATTATATTATACACATGAATATATTGATATATACATAAATATTTGTAGATGTTATTTTGTAGATCTTGTCCTGTTGTCAATACTTAAAAAGTTTTATTTAAAAAATTGTTATATAGTTAGTATTACAATATAATAGAATTATATTTCATAGGGCAAACTACTGTGAACTTTATATTCTATATTTGGAATTATCATATAAATATTTTAAAAGAAAAATATGAAGATAACACGCTGTATATGACACAGAATTATCATATAAGTCGTAGTGTAGGTAGATATTCATGAATCACAATGTAACTGAATGTAAGTCCATAATAAATGTGTAAGTATATTTATGGGCACTTACAGTCTGTCACTTATGTGTATGGGCCACATACGTAGCAGCAGGAATAATTTAGTTGTCCCTTAATCGTGACGACCAACTTTTGGTTGAACATTTGCTTAAATTTAGTCCAAAACTGTTTAATACTCAGCAATCTCAAACTTTAAATTGTATATACTGTAGTAAAATTATAGTGTCATGTATATATGATTATCTATATAGTCTCTATTAGGTACTACATAATTATCACTTATTATAATTATGTTTTAAACTCAATGCAAGTTTAAAAAAGCTTTCAGGGACTATCATCATGTCTCTAACAAATGTATCATTTATGGAAAACTGCTCTTTCTGCTGAGACAGCTTTCAGAGGTGAGAGACTTTTCTCCTGCTTCCATGGTTCTTGTCATATTTATACCCACATCAGTGGATCCGGTCACCGTGACTTCATTGCCCCTTCACCCTACCCACACAGCCAACAGCTGTGCCCCTACAACCCTGGGCACACAGCTCTCTCCTTGCTCTCGACTGCTATGTTCTCATTGTGCCTGCACCCCGAGGTGGGCACGCAGCCAATAGCTAGGCACCCCTACTTCCCCTAAAACCTGGACACACAACCCTCTCTCTGCTGCCATATGCTCCCTTTGCCTGCACCCCAAGCTGGACACACAGCCAACAGATGGGCACTTGGGCACACAGCTATCTTCACGCTTGCTGCTGCCATATGCTCCCTGTGCCTGCACCTAAGCTTGACACATAGCCAATAGATGGGCACCCCCACTTCTCCCACAACTCCGGGCGCATAGCTGCCTGTGCATCAATGCTCATTCTGAAAATGTTAATTATCACCTGCTTTTGTTGAAAATAAGTGATGAGTAGACTACTTATTACTGTGGGATTATGTGTGTATTAAATAAATATATATATACTCTCTCAGTATATTGGACTCATGTGAACGACTATTTTTTTGTATATTAGTAGTGTGGTATAATATGTGCAATATGGACCTCATTCAGTAAAGAGTGCAGAGTCTGCTCTGATACCACTTCCCCCATAAAACTGTTTCATACATCTACACCTGTGTATTATATTAAGTATCAATAGCTGCTACAGGAAAATAGAGTTATACATTCTGCAAAATACACAAATATAAAAACAATGGTAAATGACTGAGTTATATTTGTTAGTGTATATAAAAATATATAAAGTTCATTATATATAGTCACACTGATACTGTAAAAGTAGAATTACCCCAGTAACCTTTATGCTGTTAAATATTTTTTTTTTCTTGCAGGACAACAAATTTACAGGATTTTAACCAAGAAGTTATTGTAGAAAGGGACATTTTTCTCTGATCAAACCAACTACAGGCATCATTTCTCCTTACACCTCTGAGGAATCACACAAGCTGTTCTCATTTTCTGGATAGAAGAAACATTCTACAGCTAATTTGTTTCTCATCTAATACATGATGAGTCTCCCAGGAGAGAAACCACATCTGTGCTCTGAATGTGACAAAAGCTTTACATATAAATCACATCTTCTCAGACATCAGAGGCAACACACAGGAGAGAGACCATTTCCATGTCCTGAGTGCAGCAAATGTTTTACCCAAAACTCATATCTTGTTTTACATCAGAGGAGTCACACAGAAGAGAAACCATTTCAATGCTCTGAATGTAGCAAGTGTTTTACCCACAAGCGAAACCTTGTTATTCATCAGATGACTCACACAGGAGAGAAACCATTTACATGTTCTGAATGCAGCAAACGTTTTACCCAAAAGCAAGACCTTGTTAGTCATCAGAGGACTCACACAGGAGAGAAACCATTTCAATGCTCTGAATGTAGCAAGTGTTTTACCCACAAGCAAGAACTTGTTAGTCATCAAAGGACTCACACAGGAGAGAAACCATTTCAATGCTCTGAATGTAGCAAGTGTTTTACCCACAAGCGAAACTTTGTTATTCATCAGATGACTCACACAGGAGAGAAACCATTTACATGTTCTGAATGCAGCAAACGTTTTACCCAAAAGCAAGACCTTGTTAGTCATCAGAGGACTCACACAGGAGAGAAACCATTTCAATGCTCTGAATGTAGCAAGTGTTTTACCCACAAGCATGAACTTGTTAGTCATCAAAGGACTCACACAGGAGTGAAACCATTTCAATGCTCTGAATGTAGCAAGTGTTTTACCAGGAAGCAAAACCTTGTTATTCATCAGATGACCCACACAGGAGAGAAACCATTTACATGTTCTGAATGCAGCAAATGTTTTACCCAAAAGTCACATCTTGTTAGACATCAGAAAATTCACACAAGAGATAAACTATTTCAATGCTCTGAATGTAGCAAGTGTTTTACCCACAAGCGAGACCTTGTTAGTCATCAGAGAACTCCCACAGGAGAGAAACCATTTACATATTTTGAATGCAGCAAGAATTTTTCCCAGATGTCACATCTTGTTTTACATCAGAGAGCTCACACAGGAGAGAAATCATTTACTGTAAATGTGCTCAATGCAGCAAGAGTTTTATAGATATGCAATATCTTGTTATACATCAGAGGATTCATACAGGAGAGAAGCCTTTTATTTGCTTTGAATGTAACAAGTGTTTTACTAGAAATATATCACTTATTAATCATGTGAGGAGTCACACTGAGGGCCTGATTGTATCCTGTGTTTCTTAAGTAAGTTAGCTTGTATCAATTCAATATGGTTATAATTGAGGTCATTTTTATTTTGTGAATGTAACTTATGTTTTATAGAAATTAATCTTGTTAAAGAATAGAGAGGAGAAACATCAATAGTTGATCCTCTGCACCAATGTGTGTAAAAAACAATGTGTAGGGTGAAACCCCCCAAAATTGCCTGATTTGATTAGTTATTTGTAAATATATATCTTCACTACCATGGTATAAGAGGCGCTACTACTGACACCTAATACAAAAGTATACAACACACAAGAGAGAGAACAGCAGTTTCTTGGTGTAGGGATCTGGATCAAAACATAACTTTAATTGTATTTTTATAAAAAGTAGATAATTCATATTAAAATATAATAGTGAAATATTAGAAAAGAAATACATGATAAAGTGATAAAAAAATATCACTGGGGTGCACCATTTATCCTTTTTTATTATATATTTATTTCCTATATTAAAATTGTACTGGTCTTCCCATTTTTCTTGCCCTACAGTGACTAGTACACCAACACACATATGCCTAATTGTTATAGTGACATGAGGTTTAGTTTTTATCATTTTGGGGCTGTTTATACTCCTGCTATTGTATGTTTAACTTTACCTTATTGTTTATTTTTGCTGTAAGCCTACTTAAAGTCAATAAAACAGATATTTAAAAATAAAATATTAATGGGGCTGGTGCAAGTGTCCTAAATAATGTGGATTGGATATATATAAAGTCTTTAACACAGTTTCAGCTTAGCAAATGTTGCAACAATTGTAACTAAAAGTCCCAGTTTCTAAAGTAATGGCATCTAGCTGGAGCCTCACCCATGCAGAGGTGGAACTGCAATTGTTGAAGCAGGTGAATTTAACCTGGCCCCTGAGATCTAAGGGGCCCACTGCTGCCCAGATTAGCAATGAGACATCCCCTGGAAGCGACTCCCCCATACACAATGTTTTGAGCATTTTTTTATTCATGGTCCAATGCAGGGAGCAGGGTGGGCCCCACTACCTGAGGGACTTGCCCCTTACCTTAGGTAGGCAGAGCTGACCTTGTGTGTGCTGTACAGACTAATAGAGGAGTCCTGCCACCTATCAGTGCTGTTGATCCCAGCCACATGTACAATTTTTCTGATTCTCTGATGTCTATGAATTAAAGGCAGCTCACATCGAGTGTATCTGGCACTGCCAGAGTCTCACATATATACATATATAAGAGAGCGCATTAAGTTTTTAGAACAGTTTATTACACTTGAAAACACTAAAAAAATACTTCATCACAAGTTTAATTGATTAAAACATTGGTAAAGTGGAAATACAAGCGGCACAAATGAGGAGAAGCTGGGCGGTGTGTAGCGGCAGTCGGCTGCTGCTCTCCTTACGGAAAGACTGCTGACCGCGGTCGGGGTGAGAACATTTTGTTGTTCCGGTAATCAAGCAACTCCAGCAAAGGAAAAATCCAGCAGCGCGCTGCCGCAGCCGGGCACTGCTTTTTCTGGAACTTGGTACCATCGATCCTGGTCGCAGTTAGGTGAGACCTAGTTCTCCATTAATTCACCCACTACTGGCAGGAACTTATAACACACTGTGCCATTAAGGTGATAAAGCCTAAGTGATTTATCAGCTGCCGTCCAGCGCACAAAATTGGCATACAGTCTATACCATTTAAAACTGGATTCAGACTCATAAAGTTTTGTATAGACACACGATACATATTCCATCAATATAAGTGGCATATATACAAGTTTCCCTTGTGGATAATTATCCAGAACACAGTATTGCTGGACATTATCAACTTTTGCCACACTAGTGAAAAGTAAAAGGAGCCAAAGGTGTCTATAATCTGCCAGCGGTAGCTGGGAATAGATGTGTAATAAGGACTGATATGCATATATATGAAAGGTTAATTCATTTGTACAACTGAATAGGAATATACATTGCAGTGTTTCTAATAGCTCCTTGGTGTTTTTATGTATTTAAAGGAGCAATCAATCAATTAAACTTGTGATAAAGTAATTTTTTTGTGTTTTAAAGTGTAATAAACTGTTCTAAAAACTTATTGCGCTCTCTTATATATGTATATGTGTGTAACCGTTTTATAGTATAACTTCAGATTACTATGTTGGAGCTGCTTTTAGGTTTTTTATATATAGAATTTCTGTGGTGACCAGCTTATAGTTAGGAATCTTTTTGCAAGATATCTATAGTAATTAAATATAATTTATTATTGCGCCTGAAATTATACTCACATACGGACGCATATTTAAATTTCCAATCCTTTGGTTGATTAATTGGTCCGTCTGTGTGTATATATAGTGCCTGTAAAAAGGGAAATCTATATTACTGTCAGAGTCTTCCTGACCTAGAGCTAAACTAAGGAAAGCACAAGGGGTGGTCACAGACAGAGCAGAGGCTACTGTGTTCCATGCCCCCTTTTCTCCACATTACACAGGACATTGTGCTTGTGCCCCTGTCACCCACTCTCTCTCTGCATCACTCACTGACCCCCCTTATAATGCCCCAGCCAACCACCTTACTTTAAACCTAAAAAGACAAATGGTTAATTGGCCAGAATGTAAAATGTTAATCTGTAAAAGAGAATGGATCTTCAAAGGATACATCCCAGCTTGTTGGTCTCATTGACATTGCCACTGTCCGGAGATAGTGGATCCATCTGTAATAATTGTGTACTCCGATCACCTCCCCTGATGTTAATAGGGATATGGTTTATAATCTTATGCCTCATTGTGGCTAAGGGGTGTTTAAAGTCCCTAAAGTGGTGAGCCACCGGTTGGTCTTGACATTTTCTTTCCTATGCTGCTTTAATTTCCTGCTGATGCAGAGCCTTTCTCTCACAGAATTGCCTGATAGTCTTTCCAACATATAAAAGTCCACGTGGGCAACTTATGTAGTAGATAACAAAATGGTGTATGGCCTACATCACAATACATTCCCAGAAAGACTAAAAAATCTCAATATGCATAGTTTGGAGCAGAGAAGGGAAAGGGGGACATGATCTAAACGTGCAAATATATCAAGTGTTTTAAAAAAGTCCAGGAGGGAAACATTCTCCAAATGAAGAGAAGCAATAGGACACAAGGACATGCACTGATACTGGATGAGGGGGAGGTTCAGGGGAAATTTGAGGAAAAATTACTTCACAGAAATTGTAGTGGACAAGTGGAATAGTCCCATCAGAAGTGGTAGAGGTTAAGACAGTAGAGCAATTTAAACATGCCTGGGATAGACATAAGGATATCCTGACAAAGAAAAATGGATCAAATAAGGTTTGAGATAAAAATATGGTAAAAAAGGGGCAGACTAGATTGGCCAAGTGGTTATCTGCCGTCAAATTCCATGTTTCTATGTTTCAATGACCCGAGACAAGATATCACGTGTTAAATCTTACTTGAATACCCGAATGCAGGTGCGAGAATGTGGGCCCACATTCCATGTATCGGTAAGTAGTACAATCGAGACACTTGTAACTTCCCGGTTGAGGAAAGTGTTTTACCCAAGCCCGAGATGTTAATATGGACCAGGATGTCACATAGATTTTTAGTCCTCCTGTAGCTAGGCATCAGTTTTGAATCATTTACTGCGTCAACTCCAGGGCAACCTGCAATAATAGGCCACAGTTCTTTACCAGTCCGCATGTTGGTATGACAGAATGGATGACATTGTTGTACAAATTGCATCCCTTGAGGACACCAAGTGCATGTTTAGAATGTAAGCTCTCACGAGTAGGGCCTTTTTCCCTCATGTGCTTAACCTTTTCTTACATTAAAAATCCTCAACTGCCCAAATACTGCAGTGTTTTGTCAACCTTAAAACTTATCTCTATGTCCTTTACTGGTGTAGTTATGCTTAGTTACCCTGTACTTGTCCTATATTGTCTTCAACTGTAAGTCACTGTTTTCTTGTTTTGATTATGTGCATATGTACTCTGCAATTGAGCACTGCGGAATCCTTGTGGCACCATATAAATACAGGATAATAATAATAATAATAATAATAATAATACATTCTCGGAATAGACAGAACTTGTTGCTTGACAGTTCTCAGGTGCATTGCATCGTAACCCCTGCTTATAAAGTGCATTGACTTCTCATCAATTCTAGCCTCTGCCTTAGCAGTGTTGTCAGAAATTCTTACTGCTCGGAAAAATTGTGAACAGGGGAGACAATTCCTAATGGAACTTGGATGTTTACTGTCCAATTTCAAAATGTTATTTTATTCCTGTTGGTTGGTTTCTTGTATAAGTCCATATATAAGTGAGCATTTTCCTGGGAGAGCTCGACATCTAGATAGTGTACTTTATTTTCACTGATTTCAAAATGAGTGGGGGTACTGCAAATGGAGGGGCACAGGGGGAGTACCATGAGTTGGGGAGGGTAGTTCCACAAGTGGGGGAGGGGAGTGCCGTGGGTAGAAAGGGGGGTGCCGCAGGGGGGGGGGGCGAGCAGATGGGGGTTTGGAGGTGTTTGTGAAAAGGGGTCAGTGGTGTAGCAGAAAGTGGGAGGGCAGAGAGAGCAGGAGAGCAGGGGAAAGCAGAGGGGCCAAAGGGATAGATATCACTCACCGTCACTGTGTGTGTGTGCTGTGTGGCTGCCAAGAACTGGTGACTGGAGGAGCTGTGTCACATGAGATGACAGCTTATCCTCACAATGCCGGAGCTCCCCAAGCTGTGGCCTCTTATAGGTGCTGGCAGCTGCCAGATATAATGTGAGTGGTGCTGATGCAGTACTGGATGCAGAGCTACATGTGGCCCCACACTGCTGTCGGCCTCCCAGGAACCTTCCCAGCAGCTTTCAAGCCAATCCGTCCCTGCAGCTTTATATGCGTCTCACACTATTTTAGATTTATCTATATCTTTGCACATTCTCCCCATCCTTGTGTGGATTTCCTCGGACTGCGCTTGTTTCTTTCCATACTCCAAAAATATACTGATAGGATAATTGGCTTCTTGCACAAAAAATTAACCATAGGGTGTGTGCTTGTATCTGTACCTGGGCAACTTAAGGTGTGTACACACGGTGAGATCCTTGCTATGTCTGATTTTGACTATGCGATTTCCCTTGAACTCCCCCAGAGCCCAGATTACACAGATTGTACAGATTTTTACTATCTGTGCTTGAGATTTTGTCTATGTGTGATTTTGTCTAAGTGCTAATTTTGACTATACTTTGTACTAGATAGTACACTAGATGGCCCAAGTGTTTTTTTATCTGGCATTAAAATCTATGTTTCTATGCTTTAGTAAGTGACCTTCGGAATATTTACGTCTCACTCGCTGTTCTACCTGCTCTTTGTATTTAAATGAGTGATACAAATTTGGTAATTTTTAGACATTTAAATTTGAGACATCTAAATGTCAGTAAATATTAATACGTGGTTCTTGGCAGTACCCTAGGAACACGCGTAGCAGACACAGTAAAAAGTGACAGGACCATTTTTGTAGTTTATTAAATTCTACACACTGCAGTCCAATGCAATTCAAATTTAAATGTGATTGTCCGTTTGGACATTATCATTCACGCAATGCAAGCCACACATTATATCAATATTCCAACCCCCTTTTCATCCCGTTAGGGGAGGTTTATTAAAATTCTAATTATGTAGCTTCCAGTGGCGTACGGTGAGGTCAGTGGCTGGTAATGCACTACAGCCATAATGTCCACCGAATCTGCCAATGACCCCTACTACTAACGAGCCAATGCCCGCTACTGCCCCTGAGTCGATACCCGCTGCCACCGCCACCGGCTTACAAACTCGCCCAACATAAACTGACCAAGCCCTACGCCAATAATTTGTATCTCACTCCGATGCCGCCAATGCCCGCTGCCTGCCTGCTCATTATACATTTTATATATTGTAATTTTTTTAGAAAATTTTAGAGTGTTTGGGACAGGAAGGGAGTGAGAGGAGGACATGAATGCAATTCTGTTGTCCAGGGCTTCCATTAACTTAATGGAGAAGGGTCTGAATGGGTTAAAAAATAAAAATGCGTGAGGTGCCCCCTCCTTAGTATAACCAGCCTCGGGCTCTTTGAGTCGGTCTTGGTTTTTTAAATACTGGGGAAAAATTGTACAGGGGTTCTTCATATTTAGACAATCAAAACCGGGCTCTTAGTCTGGTCCTGGTTCCAAAAAAATGTGGGACAAAAGATGTAGGGGTCCCCCGTATTTTTAAAACCAGCACCGGGATCCACTTGCCAGGGACATAATGCCACAGCCGGGGGACACATTTACGTAGGTTGTGGCATTACCCCAACTAGTCACCCCTGGCCGGGGTTCCCTGGAGGAGTGGGGACCCCATAAATCAAAGGGTCCCCCCCCTCCAGGCACCCAAGGGCCATTGGTGAAGCCCGAGGCTGTCCCCAGCACCCCTGGGCGGTGGGTGCCAGGCGGATAGTCATGAGTGTTAAAAAAAGAATATTGTTTTTTTTGTTGTGGAACTACAAGGCCCAGCAAGCATCCCCCTCTTGCTGGTACTTGGAGGACCTCAAGTACCAGCATGTGGGCAAATAACGGGCTCACTGGTACCTGTAGTTCTACAACAAAAACAATACCCAAATAAAAACACAACGCACACACTGTGAAAGTAAAATGTTATTATAACACACTTACACACTCACACATACTTACCTACATCCCACGCCGAGAATCACGTCCACTTGTCCAGTAGAATCCAATAGTGGCACCTGTAAAAGTGAATGAAAATAAATAGTTACAGGGGGGGGAACAAAAAGAGAGAGAGAAAGAGAGGGGAACATGCTCACTTGTCTCTCCGGCCCATTGCTTAGTAACGGGACGAGACGCCTGGCAACAACAAGCAGTCTGAGTGGAGGCTGTAGAGACGGGATCTGGAGGTGGACGGCTGCAGAGACGGATGGGATGGCCCAGTGTAGAGGTGAGCACTGCGGGGACATTTTAGACAAACCAAATAGAAAACTAACTCACACCTCACTCCTGCTTCAGCCCCGACACTCCCAACGCCGGTCACAGCCCCCGGGTCCCGCACCTCTTCCGCCTCCAGCATCGCGTGGGTGACTGGACAGCGGATCCAGCACTGGATCCGCTGCCCAATCACAGGTGTCTCACTGACATGGGGGTGGTGTCCCTGTCAGCGAGGCAACTCTTTCAGTGACGCTTTCCCTATCTTTTTGAATGGGCTTATACAGCCCAGTGCTTGGCCCCGCCCTCCGCTCTGCCCCAGTTCCCATTATCTATAGGAGGCACCACTATCATTGCCTCCCAAATGCATTTGAATGCATCAAATTATTACAATTAAATAAAGAAGATACTTATGACACAGACTATGTGTAATAAGTATCTTCTTTGTATGATTGTAATAATTAATCACAAGGGAGGCACAACCTCCCCTGCCTCCCCTGACTGCACGTCCCTGGTAGTTTCCTATTTCTCACCTGAAGAATACCTATGTTACATTTCAGCTTCCTAACATATCATGAAGGAAGAGAATTAGTGATGAGTGAGTGAGTGAGTGAGTGAGGGCTTTCGCAATTATATATAGCATTTATATATACATATAGTATTTTTAATTTTTTTCAAAATTTGTGCAAACTTTTTCTTGGTGCTTTATATGTGTCATTTTGATTATATTTACAGTGAATCATTGTGATGTTCCTGCTGCTGATACTGTATGTAGAAAAGATCTGTCTTCCTAAACTCTGCCTGAACAATAGGTGACTCATAAACAATGGACTCTTTAGTGGCATAACAGAGGATGCTGTGATCTAATTAGAATGCAACGTGTTACCCCTGACAGGGTGTAATTAGCAATTCCCATTGTAGTAAGGGACTTTAGGAATATTTACACTTCATTTACAAGACAAGGAGCTGGGCACGAGAAGCTGATGTGCTGAATGACTATATACTAATGTTATGACACCCTAATTTACATGTCACCTCTAAGTGTAAGAATTCCTTCTGCCCATCCTGGGAATTACTGGGGAGAGATGGGGGAGGAGTGACTATAAATAGGCTGTATCAGGCCACTGATAGCTGATGGAGGAGCTGCTGGATGAGTTACTGGTTGGAGAGCTGGGCAGATGGTACAGTAAGAGAAAGAAAGGATCTCTAGAGTAAGGTGATTATATTATACACATGAATATATTGATATATACATAAATATTTGTAGATGTTATTTTGTAGATCTTGTCCTGTTGTCAATACTTAAAAAGTTTTATTTAAAAAATTG
Source organism: Pseudophryne corroboree (assembly GCF_028390025.1). Taxonomy (NCBI): domain Eukaryota; kingdom Metazoa; phylum Chordata; class Amphibia; order Anura; family Myobatrachidae; genus Pseudophryne; species Pseudophryne corroboree. The sequence goes on along the minus strand of NC_086449.1, from coordinate 65,901,086 downwards.
TTATATAGTTAGTATTACAATATAATAGAATTATATTTCATAGGGCAAACTACTGTGAACTTTATATTCTATATTTGGAATTATCATATAAATATTTTAAAAGAAAAATATGAAGATAACACGCTGTATATGACACAGAATTATCATATAAGTCGTAGTGTAGGTAGATATTCATGAATCACTATGTAACTGAATGTAAGTCCATAATAAATGTGTAAGTATATTTATGGGCACTTACAGTCTGTCACTTATGTGTATGGGCCAGATACGTAGCAGCAGGAATAATTTAGTTGTCCCTTAATCGTGACGACCAACTTTTGGTTGAACATTTGCTTAAATTTAGTCCAAAACTGTTTAATACTCAGCAATCTCAAACTTTAAATTGTATATACTGTAGTAAAATTATAGTGTCATGTATATATGATTATCTATATAGTCTCTATTAGGTACTACATAATTATCACTTATTATAATTATGTTTTAAACTCAATGCAAGTTTAAAAAAGCTTTCAGGGACTATCATCATGTCTCTAACAAATGTATCATTTATGGAAAACTGCTCTTTCTGCTGAGACAGCTTTCAGAGGTGAGAGACTTTTCTCCTGCTTCCATGGTTCTTGTCATATTTATACCCACATCAGTGGATCCGGTCACCGTGACTTCATTGCCCCTTCACCCTACCCACACAGCCAACAGCTGTGCCCCTACAACCCTGGGCACACAGCTCTCTCCTTGCTCTCGACTGCTATGTTCTCATTGTGCCTGCACCCCGAGGTGGGCACGCAGCCAATAGCTAGGCACCCCTACTTCCCCTAAAACCTGGACACACAACCCTCTCTCTGCTGCCATATGCTCCCTTTGCCTGCACCCCAAGCTGGACACACAGCCAACAGATGGGCACTTGGGCACACAGCTATCTTCACGCTTGCTGCTGCCATATGCTCCCTGTGCCTGCACCTAAGCTTGACACATAGCCAATAGATGGGCACCCCCACTTCTCCCACAACTCCGGGCGCATAGCTGCCTGTGCATCAATGCTCATTCTGAAAATGTTAATTATCACCTGCTTTTGTTGAAAATAAGTGATGAGTAGACTACTTATTACTGTGGGATTATGTGTGTATTAAATAAATATATATATACTCTCTCAGTATATTGGACTCATGTGAACGACTATTTTTTTGTATATCAGTAGTCTGGTATAATATGTGCAATATGGACCTCATTCAGTAAAGAGTGCAGAGTCTGCTCTGATACCACTTCCCCCATAATACTGTTTCATACATCTACACCTGTGTATTATATTAAGTATCAATAGCTGCTACAGGAAAATAGAGTTATACATTCTGCAAAATACACAAATATAAAAACAATGGTAAATGACTGAGTTATATTTGTTAGTGTATATAAAAATATATAAAGTTCATTATATATAGTCACACTGATACTGTAAAAGTAGAATTACCCCAGTAACCTTTATGCTGTTAAATATATTTTTTTTCTTGCAGGACAACAAATTTACAGGATTTTAACCAAGAAGTTATTGTAGAAAGGGACATTTTTCTCTGATCAAACCAACTACAGGCATCATTTCTCCTTACACCTCTGAGGAATCACACAAGCTGTTCTCATTTTCTGGATAGAAGAAACATTCTACAGCTAATTTGTTTCTCATCTAATACATGATGAGTCTCCCAGGAGAGAAACCACATCTGTGCTCTGAATGTGACAAAAGCTTTACATATAAATCACATCTTCTCAGACATCAGAGGCAACACACAGGAGATAGACCATTTCCATGTCCTGAGTGCAGCAAATGTTTTACCCAAAACTCAGATCTTGTTTTACATCAGAGGAGTCACACAGAAGAGAAACCATTTCAATGCTCTGAATGTAGCAAGTGTTTTACCCACAAGCGAAACCTTGTTATTCATCAGATGACTCACACAGGAGAGAAACCATTTACATGTTCTGAATGCAGCAAACGTTTTACCCAAAAGCAAGACCTTGTTAGTCATCAGAGGACTCACACAGGAGAGAAACCATTTCAATGCTCTGAATGTAGCAAGTGTTTTACCCACAAGCAAGAACTTGTTAGTCATCAAAGGACTCACACAGGAGAGAAACCATTTCAATGCTCTGAATGTAGCAATTGTTTTACCCACAAGCGAAACCTTGTTATTCATCAGATGACTCACACAGGAGAGAAACCATTTACATGTTCTGAATGCAGCAAACGTTTTACCCAAAAGCAAGACCTTGTTAGTCATCAGAGGACTCACACAGGAGAGAAACCATTTCAATGCTCTGAATGTAGCAAGTGTTTTACCCACAAGCATGAACTTGTTAGTCATCAAAGGACTCACACAGGAGAGAAACCATTTCAATGCTCTGAATGTAGCAAGTGTTTTACCCACAAGCGAGGCCTTGTTAGTCATCAGATGACTCACACAGGAGAGAAACCATTTCAATGCTCTGAATGCAGCAAGTGTTTTACCCACAAGCGAGACCTTGTTAGTCATCAGAGGACTCACACAGGAGAGAAACCATTTCAATGCTCTGAATGTAGCAAGTGTTTTACCCACAAGCAAGACCTTGTTAGTCATCAATGGACTCACACAGGAGAGAAACCATTTCAATGCTCTGAATGTAGCAAGTGTTTTACCAGGAAGCAAAACCTTGTTATTCATCAGATGACCCACACAGGAGAGAAACCATTTACATGTTCTGAATGCAGCAAATGTTTTACCCAAAAGTCACATCTTGTTAGACATCAGAAAATTCACACAAGAGATAAACTATTTCAATGCTCTGAATGTAGCAAGTGTTTTACCCACAAGCGAGACCTTGTTAGTCATCAGAGAACTCCCACAGGAGAGAAACCATTTACATATTTTGAATGCAGCAAGAATTTTTCCCAGAAGTCACATCTTGTTTTACATCAGAGAGCTCACACAGGAGAGAAATCATTTACTGTAAATGTGCTCAATGCAGCAAGAGTTTTATAGATATGCAATATCTTGTTATACATCAGAGGATTCATACAGGAGAGAAGCCTTTTATTTGCTTTGAATGTAACAAGTGTTTTACTAGAAATATATCACTTATTAATCATGTGAGGAGTCACACTGAGGGCCTGATTGTATCCTGTGTTTCTTAAGTAAGTTAGCTTGTATCAATTCAATATGGTTATAATTGAGGTCATTTTTATTTTGTGAATGTAACTTATGTTTTATAGAAATTAATCTTGTTAAAGAATAGAGAGGAGAAACATCAATAGTTGATCCTCTGCACCAATGTGTGTAAAAAACAATGTGTAGGGTGAAACCCCCCAAAATTGCCTGATTTGATTAGTTATTTGTAAATATATATCTTCACTACCATGGTATAAGAGGCGCTACTACTGACACCTAATACAAAAGTATACAACACACAAGAGAGAGAACAGCAGTTTCTTGGTGTAGTGATATGGATCAAAACATAACTTTAATTGTATTTTTATAAAAAGTAGATAATTCATATTAAAATATAATAGTGAAATATTAGAAAATAAATACATGATAAAGTGATAAAAAAATATCACTGGGGTGCACCATTTATCCTTTTTTATTATATATTTATTTCCTATATTAAAATTGTACTGGTCTTCCCATTTTTCTTGCCCTACAGTGACTAGTACACCAACACACATATGCCTAATTGTTATAGTGACATGAGGTTTAGTTTTTCTCATTTTGGGGCTGTTTATACTCCTGCTATTGTATGTTTAACTTTACCTTATTGTTTATTTTTGCTGTAAGCCTACTTAAAGTCAATAAAACAGATATTTAAAAATAAAATATTAATGGGGCTGGTGCAAGTGTCCTAAATAATGTGGATTGGATATATATAAAGTCTTTAACACAGTTTCAGCTTAGCAAATGTTGCAACAATTGTAACTAAAAGTCCCAGTTTCTAAAGTAATGGCATCTAGCTGGAGCCTCACCCATGCAGAGGTGGAACTGCAATTGTTGAAGCAGGTGAATTTAACCTGGCCACTGAGATCTAAGGGGCCCACTGCTGGCCAGATTAGCAATGAGACATCCCCTGGAAGCGACTCCCCCATACACAATGTTTTGAGCATTTTTTATTTATGGTCCAATGCAGGGAGCAGGGTGGGCCCCACTACCTGAGGGACTTGCCCCTTACCTTAGGTAGGCAGAGCTGACCTTGTGTGTGCTGTACAGACTAATAGAGGAGTCCTGCCACCTATCAGTGCTGTTGATCCCAGCCACATGTACAATTTTTCTGATTCTCTGATGTCTATGAATTAAAGGCAGCTCACAACCAGTGTATCTGGCACTGCCAGAGTCTCACATATATACATATATAAGAGAGCGCATTAAGTTTTTAGAACAGTTTATTACACTTGAAAACACTAAAAAAATACTTCATCACAAGTTTAATTGATTAAAACATTGGTAAAGTGGAAATACAAGCGGCACAAATGAGGAGAAGCTGGGCGGTGTGTAGCGGCAGTCGGCTGCTGCTCTCCTTACGGAAAGACAACTGACCGCGGTCGGGGTGAGAACATTTTATTGTTCCGGTAATCAAGCAACTCCAGCAAAGGAAAAATCCAGCAGCGCGCTGCCGCAGCCGGGCACTGCTTTTTCTGGAACTTGGTACCATCGATCCTGGTCGCAGTTTGGTGAGACCTAGTTCTCCATTAATTCACCCACTACTGGCAGGAACTTATAACACACTGTGCCATTAAGAGGATAAAGCCTAAGTGATTTATCAGCTGCCGTCCAGCGCACAAAATTGGCATACAGTCTATACCATTTAAAACTGGATTCAGACTCATAAAGTTTTGTATAGACACACGATACATATTCTATCAATATAAGTGGCATATATACAAGTTTCCCTTGTGGATAATTATCCAGAACACAGTATTGCTGGACATTATCAACATTTGCCACACTAGTGAAAAGTAAAAGGAGCCAAAGGTGTCTATGATCTGCCAGCGGTAGCTGGGAATAGATGTGTAATAAGGACTGATATGCATATATATGAAAGGTTAATTAATTTGTACAACTGAATAGGAATATACACTGCAGTGTTTCTAATAGCTCCTTGGTGTTTTTATGTATTTAAAGGAGCAATCAATCAATTAAACTTGTGATAAAGTAATTTTTTTGTGTTTTAAAGTGTAATAAACTGTTCTAAAAACTTATTGCGCTCTCTTATATATGTATATGTGTGTAACCGTTTTATAGTATAACTTCAGATTACTATGTTGGAGCTGCTTTTAGGTTTTTTATATATAGAATTTCTGTGGTGACCAGCTTATAGTTAGGAATCTTTTTGCAAGATATCTATAGTAATTAAATATAATTTATTATTGCGCCTGAAATTATACTCACATACGGACGCATATTTAAATTTCCAATCCTTTGGTTGATTAATTGGTCCGTCTGTATGTATATATAGTACCTGTAAAAAGGGAAATCTATATTACTGTCAGAGTCTTCCTGACCTAGTGCTAAACTAAGGAAAGCACAAGGGGTGGTCACAGACAGAGCAGAGGCTACTGTGTTCCATGCCCCCTTTTCTCCACATTACACAGGACATTGTGCTTGTGCCCCTGTCACCCACTCTCTCTCTGCATCACTCACTGACCCCCCTTATCAGGGCCGGTACAAGGGTGTTCGGCACCCCCCCTGCAAGCTATAAATTTGTGCCCTCCCAAACTTTACAAAGGTACAGCACACGTCGAAAAAGGGTTGTGATCTCACAAGGAAGGGGCATGGCCACACAATTGTACCCCCATTTAAAACGCCCCGAGTAGTGGCACTGCTTACATATAACGCCACAGTAGTAGCACCACTTACACATAACAACCTCAGTAGAAGCACAGCTTACACGTAATGACCCAGTAGTAGAACCGCTTAAACATAATAAACCCAGTAGTAGCGCAGTTTACACATAATTCCTCCAGTAGTAGCGCCACTTACACATAATGCCCCAGTAGTAGTGCAGCTTACACGTAACACCCCAGTAGTAGCGCAGCTTACATGTAACGCTCCAGTAGTAGCGTAGCTTACATGTAAAGCCCCAGTAGTAGCGCAACTTACATGTAATGCACCAGTAGTAACACCTCAGTAGTAGCGCAGCTTACACGTAATGCCAGTATTAATGCAGCTTACATGTAATGCCCCAGTAATAGCGCAGATTGAACATAATGCCCCTGTACCAATGCCCCAGTAGTAACGTCCCAGTAGTAATGCAGCTTATATGTAAGGCCCCAGTAGTAGAGCAGCTTGCATATAACGCTCCAGTAGTAACGCCCCAGTAGTAGCACAGCTTACATGTAATGCCCCAGTAGTAACGCCCCAGTAGGAGCACAGTTTACACGTAACGCCCCAGGAGTAACGCCCCAGTAGTAGCACAGCTTACAGGTAACTCCCCAGAAGTAGTGCATCTTACACATAACACCCCAGTATTAATGCAGATTACACGTAAAGCCCCAGTAGTAATGCCCCAGTAGTAGCGCAGCTTGCACATAACTTCCCAGTAGTAACGCCCCAGTAGTAGCGCAGCTTACACATAACGCCCCAGTAGTAACGCCTCAGTAGTAGCACAGCTTATACGTAATGCCCCAGTAGTAGTGCATCTTACACATAACGCCCCAGCAGTAACGCCTCAGTAGTAGCACAGCTTACACGTAACACCCCAGTAGTAGTGCATCTTACACATAACACTCCAGTATTAATGTAGATTACACGTAAAACCCCAGTAGTAACTCCCCAGTGGTAGTGTATCTTACACATAAAGCACCAGTAGTAATGCAGCTTACATGTAATGCTCCAGTAGTAAAGCCCCAGTAGTAGCGCAGCTTACACATAACGCCCCAGTAGTAACGCCTCAGTAGTAGCACAGCTTATACGTAACGCCCCAGTAGTAGTGCATCTTACACATAACGCCCCAGCAGTAACGCCTCAGTAGTAGCACAGCTTACACGTAACACCCCAGTAGTAGTGCATCTTACACATAACACTCCAGTATTAATGTAGATTACACGTAAAACCCCAGTAGTAACTCCCCAGTGATAGTGTATCTTACACATAAAGCACCAGTAGTAATGCAGCTTACATGTAATGCTCCAGTAGTAAAGCCCCAGTAGTAGCGCAGCTTACACATAACGCCCTAGTAGTAATGCCTCAGTAGTAGCACAGCTTATACGTAACGCCCCAGTAGTAGCACAGCTTACATGTAACGTCCCAGTAGTAATGCAGCTTACATGTAGCGCCCCAGTAGTAGCGCAGCTTGCACGTAACACCCCAGTAGTAACGCCCCAATAGTAGCGCAGCTTACATGCAATACCTCCACAGAAGTGCAGTTTATTCACCCCCCTCCCCTGCACACATACACATACATAAATACACATACATACATATACACACACACATACACACAAGCATGCAGGTAAAGTAATCACAGCGGCAGATGGTAATAGACTTAAATATCAGCAATCGGATAACCCAATGGAATCACACAGAGTAGCTATCACAAAGTAAGTAATAGTCCTCAATGCACAGAAGTCAGATAAATGCTTTTTGTAATATTAGGCATCAATATGGTGGCAATCATGGAAGATGCATTGCTGATAATGGAAGTTCATAGATGCAGTCAGCTAACAACTTGTACAGATGTAATGAGCTGATACTGACCAGAGAGACGTAATACTGGTGGTGCAGAGTTGATGGCGAATTACCCATGATGCTGATTCGATGGTGAAACACAGATGATGAGGGATCAATGATTGAACATCAATAGTGGAAGGAATTGTTGATGGCACACCAATGGTGACAAAAATCAATGATAGCACAACGACGGTAACAGGAATTGATGATGTCACACTGAAAGTAACCAGAATCAATGATGGGTCACTGATTTTATCAGGAATGATTTTGGAGCATTGATGGAATCAGGTGGCACAACTGGATGGAAATTGATGCATGTCTCTTTAAGTGGATAGAATCACAGTGCCTGACAAAGCCGCCCAGTTGAAACGTGCACGTCAGACGGACAGCGCATGTACACGCTGCCACCGTGATCATGATTGCGAGTATAGGTGCTGCCTAACATGAATGGATACCAGACGGGGAAGCCACATCAGATAAGTCCCGCTGGAAGTGGCAGCGCTAGTTAACAGTGAATGAATAGACACTGCAGCATTTATTGTATTCACTTGTGCTGCAGATTTCGAACATTCAACAGACTCTGTATAGCATCCATAAAAAACAAGGCGCTATGGCAAATTTGATGCTTACATATTATCGCTTCAAGCACCTAACTTAGGGGTAATTCAGAGTTGATTTCAAAGCTGCGTTTTCTCACAGCTTGCGATCAGGTCTAAACTGCGCATACGTATACACCGCAATGCGCAGGTGCGCCGGACGAATACACAGGGCATTGGGCACAGCGGCGGGCTGGTGCGAAAAAAATTGTCGCACAGGCGATCGCAAGGTGATGGACAGGAAGAAGGTATTTGTGGGTGGCAACTGACCATTTTTAGGGAGTGTCTGGAGAAACGCAGGCGTGTCCAAGTGTTTGCAGGGTGGGTGTCTGACATCAATTCTGGTCCCAAACAAGCAGAAGCGATCGCAGTGGGTGAGTACATATTAGACTACTCAGAAACTGCACAAAATCTGTTTGTGCAGCTCTGGTACACATACGATTGCACACTTGCACAACTAAAATACACTCCCCTGTGGGCGACGACTATGCAAATGCAGGACTGAAAAAAAAACCCTACCGAGTGATCAATTCTGAATGAGGCCCTTAATCACATTTATACCATATGTCTCCATCTACATGTATATATGTATGTATAGACTATTTTTAGGCAATAGGTAATACAAGGTTTCTGTAGCGATTTATAGGCATGATTACTACATGGTGTACAGTAGGGTATCCCCTATCACAGACAATTGTGATCCTTTTCCACTATACACATCTGTAAATTACTGCATTTTTCATAGAAAATCTTTCAGACACCCAGTGATTTTTAATTCTTCACTCAATTTCTGTGCTCTCTCATCAGTTGCCTAGTTACTAGGACACCATCAGCAGAAGCACACCTTATTCCATGTAGAAGCACCTGTGGGTTCTCTCATCTACAATTCAGTTTCCTATTATATGATTGTGGACAGCAGAAATCCTGGGTGTTTCCTACCTGTGAAACTTTCTCAATATCTATCACTTTAAATGGGCTGTCTAATATAATCTAAGAGTGGAATTCTTTATGACTAGAGTCCTATTTGGATAATTATCCTTACTTTATTGCTATCCATGAAATAAATTATTATTTAATTTCAAACCAAAGTACCATTTTTCTACACAAATGTAATATTACCAATTTTCATTATCAACATTTCATTAAGCTTATACGTATTAAGCATTAATAAAAACTAATTGCACATATGACCCTCTCCCCTGTACTCTCATTAACCAGTGCCAATCTATGGGCACATCAAGAGTTAAAAGCAGATACAGGTCTTTGGGGCACAAGTGTGTACTATGTGGTTCACTCATTGTAAATGTGATGCTTATGTTGCAGATTTCCAAATGCAGAAACCCAGTACAAGTTACATGTGTCCTTCGTCCTTCTGACATTTCCTTCTAGGATTACAACGAGACTAAGGGGCTAATTCAGACCTGATTGTAGCAGCAAATTTTTTAGCAGTTGGGCAAAACAATGTTCCAGTGCAGGTGGGGCAGATATAACATGTGCAGAGAGAGTTAGATTTGGGTGGGGGGTGTTCAAGCTGAAATCTAAATTGTAGTGTAAAAATAAAGCATTCAGAAATAACTCTGCACAGAAACAAAATAACCCACCCAAAATCTAACTCTCTCCCAAATATTATATCTGCCACACCTGCAGTGCACATGGGCCCTCATTCCGAGTTGTTCGCTCGCAAGCTGCTTTTAGCAGCTTTGCACACGCTAAGCCGCCGCCTACTGGGAGTGAATCTTAGCTTAATAAAATTGCCAACAAAAGATTAGCAAAATTGCGAATAGACACTTCTTAGCAGTTTCTGAGTAGCTCCACACTTACTCGGCATCTGCGATCAGTTCAGTGCTTGTCGTTCCTGGTTTGATGTCACAAACACACCCAGCGTTTGCCCAGACACTCCCCCGTTTCTCCAGCCACTCCCGCGTTTTTTCCAGAAACGGTAGCGTTCCAGAAACTGGGAGTTTTCCCATAAAACGCCCAGTTTCCGCCCAGAAACACCCACTTCCTGTCAATCACATTGCGATCACCAGAACGAAGAAAAAACCTTGTAATGCCGTGAGTAAAATACCAAACTTCATAGCAAATTTACTTGGCGCAGTCGCACTGTGGACACTGCGCATTAGCGACTAATCGCTCCGTTGCGAGAAAAAATATAACGAGCGAACAACTTGGAATGACCCCCATGGTTTTGCCCAACTGCTAACAAATGTGCTGCTACGATCAGGTCTCAATTTCCCCCTTAAACCGTCTGAAAAAGACATACAGTAGAAGGGACTCTCTATACATACCCTTACTTAATATACCAAGAGTGTCAAAACTTACCACATCCAGAGTTAATATCACATGTATATCTAACCACATTGCTCTTTGTTATACGTTATCTATAGCAGAAATGTGTATGGCAGTATATGTGTCAAAACTGAAGGCTGAGGCTAACTTAGAGAGGCCTCAGTTATAGGGGCTGGCATGTACATGAAGTCTAAGAACCGGTAGCTCAAAGGCATGACCATAACAATGGAGTTTGAAAAAACAAAGTTAGTTTATTGACACAGGTGCACAGAGGTTGAAGTGTTACTGAAGTTGATGAAAGAACACAAGTTAGTTTATTGACACAGGTGCTCAGAGGTTGAAGTGGTACTGAAGATGATGAAGGAATACTGATGGAGCTAGAGATCGATGGCAAAAAACCAATGTAGCTGGAGATCGATGACGGAACACCAATGTAGCTGGAGATAGATGGCGGAACACCAATGTAGCTGGAGATCGATGGCGGACACCGATGTAGCTGGGGATCGATAGCGGAACACCAATGGTGCCAGGCAGGGCTGCAAGCAGGATGGAACTCAGGTGTCAGGGCAGAATGGAATCTCCCGGAGCAATGTAACCTGGAAGCAGCTGAGAGCTATACCAAAGCACCACTGGAAGCTGGAAGCAAAACGGGAAGCTGGAAGCCAGTGACGGATCACTGCAGATCGCAGAATGCAAAGCTGGAACACTGCGGAGTCAGGCTGCACCGCAGGATGGTAACTGGTGCGGGTCTCTTAGTGGAGCTGGATCACAGGATTTGGAATACATGGAAGAACAAGCTGGAGAAACCACAGACAAGAGAGACATGTATCACTGGGTTAGACAACCAAAGCACGGACAATTAGGCATCCTTAATGCAGGATATTTATACCAGCTGGGAAGCAGGTATTGGCTGGGTAATTAGGCAGAGTCCAGAGTGCAGCTGCTGGGTAATTAGGCAGAGACCAGAGTGCAGCTGATGAGAAATTACCCAGATATTGACAGCATACCCCCTTTTAGAAGTGGCCCCAGGACACTTCTTAGGCTCGAGAGGAAATCTGGCATGGAAAGCCTGAACCAACTTGGGAGCATGGGCATCCAATGCATTAGTCCAGGAGTGTTCCTCAGGGCCATAGCCCTTCCAATCAATCAGGTACTGAAGATGACCATACCGGAAGCGTGAGTCCAGAATCTTGGTGACCTGATACTCAGCACCATGTTGAGTATGGACCTTAGGTACGATGGGGAGCGCAGAATGAAAACAATTCAGGATGACTGGCTTGAGGAGAGAGATATGAAATGTCCTGGGAATCTTGAGCTTGTAAGCAACTGTATTGACAACTTGATCAATCTGGAAAGGACCAACATAGCGAGGAGCAAACTTCATACTTGGGACTTTCAAGCTTAGATTTTTGGTAGACAGGTAACCAAAATCACCAGGCTTGAGGGACGGAATTGCCCTATGCTTCTTATCCGCAAACTTCTTGTATCTTGAGGAAGCTTTTAGAAGAGCTGCCCAGACATTCTTCCAGTTTTGGGAAAACTGACGAAGGGTAATATCAACTTCAGGCACAGATGTTGCTGGAAGCGGTTGAAACTCTGGAACCTTTGGATGGAACCCGTAGTTGGTAAAGAATGGTGTGGAAGAAGACTAAGAATGGTACTGATTGTTGTGACAAAATTTGGCCCATGGAAGGAGATAAACGCAGTCGTCTTGAGAAGAGGATACATAGATCCGGAGGAAGGCCTCCAAGTCCTGATTCACCCTCTTTGTTTGCCCATTGGTTTGGGAGTGTTAAACAGTAGAGAATTTTAACTTGACTTGGAGTGCCAAACATAGACTTCGCCAGAATTTGGCTACAAATTGGACACCTCTGTCGGAAATGATCTCTTTAGAGAGACCATTTAGTCTGAAGATCTCTTGGATGAAGATTTGAGACAACTTGGGAGCTGAAGGAAGACCGGAGAAAGGAATAAAGTGATCCATCTTGGTGAACCGGTCAACTACCACCCAGATTGCATTGTACTTGTTACCCTCACAAAGATCTGTAATAAAGTCCATTGATAAATGGGTCCAAGGATGGTGAGGAATAGACAGAGGTACCAATTGTCCAGCATGCGACTGGCAAGGTACCTTGTGCTTCGCACACTTAGGACAGGATGTAATAAATTCAGTAATGTTCCTCTTCAGGGTCGGCCACCAGAATGATCTGGAAACGAAATAGAAAGTTTTATGATCGATGGTGTAACACCGATGGTGCCAGACAGGGCTGCAAGCAGGATGGAACTCAGGTCTCAGGGCAGAATTGAATCTCCTGGAGCAAGATAACCTGGAAGCAGCTGAGAGCTATACAGGAAGAAACCACTGAAGCTGGAAGCTGAAAGCCAGTGACGGATCACTGCAGATCGCAGAATGCAAAGCTGGAACACTGCGGAGTCAGGCTGCACCACAGGATGATAACTGGTGTGGGTCTCTTAGTGGAGCTGGATCACAGGAGCTGGAATATCTGGAAGAACAAGTTGGAGAAACCACGGACAAGAGAGACATGTATCACTAGGTTAGACAACCAAAGCACGGACAATTAGGCAGCCTTAATGCAGGATATTTATACCAGCTGGGAAGCAAGTATTGGCTGGGTAATTAGGCAGAGTCCAGAGTGCAGCTGCTGGGTAATTAGGCAGAGAAATCCGGCAACAAGAAACAGAAAAAAATCTGCACTCTCAAATTTCATAAAGAAATAACTTATGGAGACCCCAATTAACATATCTGGGAAAATCCTGTAATTTCATGTCGGGGGTGCCACCTAAGACAACCATAAACAACACATGATACACAAAAAGAAAATGGGGTTGTACTGCTAGGTGCACAAGAAATAGGTAAAAATTTTACTTTTATTGTTATATTAAGAGACCGATAATCGGACAGCATGCAAAATATAGGGTTAAAATTGGATAAGAAATCCAAGAATGTGCTCTAAGATAGAAAAGTGATAAGAATAAAATTATGTCCGCTCCTTTGATAGAATACTTGGTACTGCAGGTATTTATATCCAAACCCAGGACACAGGACCTGGAACCAAAGTATTATTTTCTATCTCAGATTTTGAAATGTATATCTTACCAATTATCAGTGTGGAGCCCGGCTTATCAGACTGAATAATACCCCTTCCTTCCGCTATATTGTTATTTTCATTATAAGTATAGTTCATTTTTTCGGAAGAAGGCAATATATATATATATTATTTATTATTTCTAACATCAGAGACACACATATAATTTAGCCCAATAGAGCTATCAAGTTTGATTTGTATCACCGAATCTAATCAATCATATTTTATTCGGATAGACAAACCCTATGACAATTGCTGTTATCATTACTATTACTTTGTCTTTTGCCTTATAGACATTTTTTTATAGAGGATTACTAATAAAAGTTACATTTTAAATATTACAAGACCACATATTTCACAACAAAAAAAGAGACTCATAGTCTTTCTTTCCCTTTTTGGCTCCTGTACTATACAAGAACCATACACTTTCCTTTGACTAGTTTACTGAACTATCTCGGGGAGCATCGCCAAACCAGTGCCAAATACTAATTATTAGTTTGCTTTATGGCCATATGTTGGTTTATGTTAGCGCTATAGCTTTAACTTACATCATTTAAAGTACCAAGCATTTAGATTGAGAGATCCTGTGCAGACTCCACCAACCCTTTTCTGGAATTAACCCTCAACCATAACTACTATCTTCCTGTTTGAAGATAAGTTCTTCAGACAGACGATGGGTTGTGCGATGGGGTCGGCGGTGGCACTGGCCTTTGCCAACATGTACATGTGGGAGGTGGAAAAGGGTCTGTTTTTTGAAAACTCGAATATCACCAAGGAGGTTTTTCTATATTACAGATATATTGATGATCTGTTGGTCTTTTGGACTGGTAGTGAACAGATGCTCTGTGAAGTGATTGCGGCACAGAACAACTCCTCCAGTCCTATTAAACTTACTATGAAGTGGAGCAATACACAGATTGAATTTTTGGATATATCAATTAACATTCAGGAAAGAAAGATCAGTACAAGTCTATATACCAAACCCACAGACAGGAACACCATTCTCAGTTATAGTAGCTTCAATCCGGCTCCTACTGTTTTAGGCTTACCTTATTCCCAGTTCCTGAGAGTGTGCAGGATTACTAGTTCCATTGTTGAACGTGATAGACAACTTGATACCATTGAAAGCAAATTCCTACAGAGGGGGTACCCAAGACCACTGATAAAAACAGCTCGGGCCAAAGCAGTGGCCCTCAACATGTGCACTCTGTTATCTAACAAAACCCCCCAAAGGGTAAAGGATAGGATTCTATGGGTGAACACGTTTGACACAAATAGCCACCATACCAGCAAAAGGGCCAGAGCATTATGGCCCATGGTTACTTCAGATCCTGATCTGAAATCGCTGAAACACACTAGGATTATGCCCAGCTACAGATGAGGGAGAAATATCAAGGACTTGGTGGTCAAAACAGATCTTAGTAAATTCAAGAGTGACCAACCAGTGGCACGCCACTTCTTAGAGTTTAAACATGGGATAGCAACTCTCAAATATTGGGTTATAGATCAGGTACCGGAGTCGATCCGAGGAGAGAATAGGCCCCTTAAACTGCTCCAACTTGAGGCCCGTTGGATCTTCAGGCTTGACACCTTACGACCGAAGGGACTCAACGAAACATTGGGCCTGAGTTACTTTTTACAAATATGTTGGAACTGAAGGATCAGGGTTTAGCAAGTAGTGCCTTAAGTATACTTTGGTTGTAAATGAATTTATGCTATGCTTAAATGGGCTGCATTACGCTGCTTTGTTCATCTGTGTAGAGTTTACATGTATTTCCCACATGTCTATTATTTTAGAATATATTGTTTTTAACAAAGGATATGTTGGATGGTTTAGGGGTAAGTGGCAGGAATGCCAGGGATAAATATGTCTCATAGGTATATACATGTTCGTGACACTTTGGGTTTTATGAGGTTTATGGAAATGGACATTTTAATGTTATCTCGCGTGCTACTGGTCAAACAGCAGGTTGTCTGGCACTATACACATATATACATGATATGGTAACTTTATATGATGGTATTTCCCGCTTTGATTATAGTGGGTTCTGGTAGGGTTCACAGTTATTAAGACAGGGTATAATGTTTCAGGTTGAGGTGTGTTATTGTTTATTTTTCAGCAACACGTTTTGATGTTTTTTCGTCCGCCATGGGCGCTGGGCGCTCTCTTATTTAGTTTGCTGCATGACAGCAGGAGTAGATTATTTACAGAGTGTTTGTGCCTCACCTGCTGTAAGATGACCAGCGGCACGTAGATAAATGTATTTGTTTTTTGTTTTTCAGTGGCACCATGGCAACGTGACCGGGACCCGCAACGTCATCAGACGACGTCACTTCCGGCGGAAGTGGTCACTCCGGATGAACGGATGCCGGGCCCGGAACGGTGTGGCCATCGGGACCCAGGCATGGGGGCATTTTAGGGGGTGAGTGTACCTATTAATTGTGGTTGTTTTTGCACTGTATGTTATCCTGAAGAAGGGGTCTAATACCCTGAAACGTCAATTCAGCACTTTATGCACTAAAGTCACTTTGGTTTTCAAAGTCTCTGAGTGTCGCCTTATTTGTTTGCCTTATGGATATGGGGGTTCTACCCTAGTGGAGGGCACCGGAGCAAGTCAGCCCTGGGGGCAGTCCGAGTGCCGGCGGTGTGTGTGTATATATATATATACATATATATATATTGCGTAGAAGAGCTGGCACTCACCCTATAGTACTTGGCTCCGGTGCCATTTGGAATAATAAATATACGATGAACCGAGACATGCAGCGGCATTCAGAGACTGATCCCAAATCAATAACGTGCAAATGGTAAATGTAATCCATAGGAAACAAACTGAGGTGACCCAACTTTGTTTCCGATGGATTAAATTTACCGTTTGCACGTTATTGATTTGGGATCAGTCTCTGAGTGCCGCTGCATGTCTCTCTTCATCATATATATATATATATATATATATATATATATAGTAATCCAAAAAGAACGGCACTCAGGGACTGTCATAGATGCAAAAGTATATTGTGGTTTGAATCGAACGTAAACGTTTTCGGGGACACAGCCCCTTCGTCAGGATCAACAGACAATAACATTTAAAACAAGCACAAACATACATTTATATACCTGCTGGTGACTCACCTGTTCCCGTCCGCTCATCAGTCCCTCCGGCGCCGGCAAACCGCTATGACGGACTTCCTGTGGAGACAGGGACCGTGACCATGGCAACGCTGGTTTGCGTTCCACCTGCTGGGCTTCCTGTTCAACACAGCCGTCGTTAGTGCGCATGCGCAGACGCCGATGTTCCTGTGAGCGGAGAGACAGGGAAACACACAGCATGACAGACAATGTGAAAAGTGACATGCATATGAATAATGACATACACAGTAAATAATACTAATAAAAGCAGTTAGTGACGAACTGCTGCACATATACAGAACAGTGCCAAAAAACGAGAACCACCTGTATAAACATTACAATATACGGTGCTATCAATAATACTAAATAGTAATGTTAAATAATAGAATATCATCAAAACCTACAGGGTGTTCCAATTTATTTTCTCATTAAGACCCATAGGGTAAATAGTACCCAATCGCAGGATCCATTGGGATTCCCTAATTAATACATTTTTGGGTCTATTCCCCCCACGTAGTGATGCCGGAACGTGATCAATAATAAAATATTTCAAAGAGGACAGGGGGTGGCCCATTTCCTTAAAATGCTTGGCAACAGGTTGATCAATAAATCTCCCCTCTAACGTGAGACGTATGGCAGAACGATGTGCCGCCATGCGCTCGCTGAATTTACGTATAGTCTGGCCCACATAGTAAAGCCCACATGGGCAGACTATTACGTAAACTACAAATGAAGTGCTACAAGTGAGAATGTGTCTGATCTCATATGTCTTATCAGTGTGAGGGTGCTTGAAGGATTTACAGGCAATTAAATGAGTGCATGTAGCACAGTTAACACACCTATAGCAGCCCGGCTTTTTGGTATATACATTATGAGGTCTAATGGCCCCACGACCTGTGATGTCTGAATGTACCAGACGATCACGTAGATTACTCCCTCTCCTAAAGGCCGCTATAGGTCTACTATTCCTAAAGACTGGTAGGTCTGGATCGGATTTCACCAAAGGCCACAGCGCATGTGTGGCTCTTCTGATAATGGGGCTAGCTACTGTATAATCCGATACCATAGGTAATATGTCCTGTTCAGCTTTATGTTGCGGATGAAGTAAATCTGTACGTGACATGCCTAGTACTCTAATTTTCTGTTCCAACAGAACATGCCTGTCATAGCCTCTATCAAGAAATTTGGCTATGAGATTGTCTATATGTCCTTCTATTTTAGTAGAATCACTTGTGATTCTAGCAATCCTCATCATCTGAGAGAGTGGGAGGCCCTTTTTCAAGGAATCGGGATGATGGCTAGAGGCTTGAAGCAAAGTATTCCGGTCCGTGATTTTATGAGGCACTTCTGTCTCAAACTTACAATTATTCAGTAAAATCCTGACGTCTAGAAAAACCGCTTCTGTAAGGCTATATGAATACGTCAACCGGATAGGAGACTGTGCATTATTAATCACTGCCAGCAGATGTTCTAACTTCTCTGCACCGCCAGTCCATAACATGAACATGTCATCAATGTATCTGGTGTACCATAATACATTGTGACAAATTTCAGGATCCTCAAGGAAAATGACATCTTCGAAACTAAACATAAAAACATTAGCATACGAGGGGGCCACAGGCGATCCCATGGCACACCCCCGCAGCTGAAGGTAAAAGTTGCCATCAAACAAAAAATAGTTTCTTCGTAATGTCAGTTCCAAGAGGGTCAGAAACAAATCATGATTAAATTCTTCAGCATCTAAAAACGTATTGAGAAATTGGCGCATGGCTCTCAAACCCCCATCATGGGGTATGGAGGTGTACAAGCTGGAGACATCCATACACACCATAAGTGTTCCTGGAGCTACTGAATCAAATTTAGAGAGCTCTAACAGAAACATTGTGGTGTCTTTAAGAAATGATTGTTTTTTGGACAAAAGTGGTTGTAAAATACAATCAAGTAATTGAGCCACTGGTTGATATAGTGACTCACGTGCTGACACGATAGGGCGACCCGGAGGGTGAGCCCTATCCTTGTGCACTTTAGGCAAGGACAGGGACCCTAGGGTATTGTACCACCAATTTGTTATACACCTTACTGGAAATCAACCGGTCATCACATGCTTTTTTAAGGATGCTATTTAATTCTGATTGATACTGCTCAGTGGGATCTCTAGGTAATTTTAAGTAAACCAGTTTGTCAGATAATTGTGACATAATTTCTGCTCGGTAGTCACCAATGTCCTGTATGACGATGGCCCCGCCCTTATCGGCTGGCCTGATAACAATATCGTCATACTGGGCTAGATCCCGTAATGCCAAAGTTTCCTCTCTCCTCAAATTGTGTCTGATAGCTCCTGGTGCTGCTGTGTATCTTGAAACCGCACCATCAAGTAATCGTCCAAACGTTTTTAGAGAAGCATTAGTGGAGACAGGATCATATTTGGAGCTGGGTGATAACTTTAGAAAGGGATCCAAGATGGTGGTCACCGGGGGTTCTTGTTGATATTGAAAGTGTTCTTTTAATCGTAAATTCCTAGAAAATTTGTGAGCATCTCTCTTCCAGTTGAATTCATTGTATTTATTGGTCGGTACAAAACTTAAGCCTTTATTTAATACTTGTACTTCAAGAGGTTTCAACTGTCGTTGTGACAAATTAAATATTAGGTCTTCTTGGATTCTTGGAACTTTCTTCCCCCTCTTGTTTTGCCCCCCCCGGCGGGTGGGAGGATGGCCTGAGGATCCATACCGTTCCTGGGTCCCCTGCCTAAAGGGGCACTTGCTGGACGTGAAGTATCATCTGATTCAGAGACAATGAAATCGCTGTCGCTGTTTGATGTTTGATAATCTTTTCGAGCGCCAGGGTTGCGTTTTTGCCATGGGCGTCTCCTAAATGTATTTCTGCTACCTTGGTTCCCATTGTCTCCTCCTGTAAGCCACTTGTACACATGATTGTCGTCATAGTCACCATCAACGGTGCGTTTCTTTTGTTTCTTAAATTTGATCAAGTTATTTTTATATTCATTGTGCTGGAGCTCCAACTTGTTCAACCAATCATGACTGGATTCACCCACTAGGGTATGCAGATGGTCTTTCTCAAAGTTGGCAATTTTCTGTTTAGTGATTAGCAGTTCTCTGTTGGATTCCTCTATAACAGACACCATTAGGTCAAATGAACACTTGTTCAAAATAGCGATCCATCTGGCAACAAACTCAGGATTGTTGCGGCCGATTGTGGGCACATTGTGGACCCTGAAGCCTCTAGGGATTTTATGTTCGTGATAATATTCCGATAGCGAAATCGCATGCAAAAGATAATCGGTTTCGCGTCATTTCAGCTTCAGCAGCTGTTGGTACAGGTCCTCTGAGTTGACTACCGGATCATTAGTGTTCATTGCATCATTACATAGGATGGTCTCGATCTGAGCTGCAGTGTAACTAAAGGTTGTCCCTTGCGGAGGTGCAGATATAATGCAGCAACCCGAAGATTCAGCAATCGGTGCTGAAGCCTCCATTGTACTCCAACAGAATGTGATACACGTGTAGAGTAAGGTCACAGATACACTGTAGGTGGAGTCCAATCCAACTAATAAAGGTTCCAAACAGTTAGGTGTACTGGCATGTACCCCAAATAGGTAATTAAAAACTTATGCAATGTCCAAGACCCAATGTCCAAGTAAATAAATGTAGATATAAAAAGAAGATAAGGTGCCATACAACTGGTCTTCTTGGATTCTTGGAACTTTCTTCCCCCTCTTGTTTTGGCCCCCCCGGCGGGTGGGAGGATGGCCTGAGGATCCATACCGTTCCTGGGTCCCCTGCCTAAAGGGGCACTTGCTGGACGTGAAGTACAGTATCATCTGATTCAGAGACAATGAAATCGCTGTCGCTGTTTGATGTTTGATAATCTTTTCGAGCGCCAGGGTTGCGTTTTTGCCATGGGCGTCTCCTAAATGTATTTCTGCGACCTTGGTTCCCATTGTCTCCTCCTGTAAGCCACTTGTACACATGGTTGTCGTCATATTCACCATCAACGGTGCGTTTCTTTTGTTTCTTAAATTTGATCAAGTTATTTTTATATTCATTGTGCTGGAGCTCCAACTTGTTCAACCAATCATGACTGGATTCACCCACTAGGGTATGCAGATGGTCTTTCTCAAAGTTGGCAATTTTCTGTTTAGTGATTAGCAGTTCTCTGTTGGATTCCTCTATAACAGACACCATTAGGTCAAATGAACACTTGTTCAAAATAGCGATCCATCTGGCAACAAACTCAGGATTGTTGCGGCCGATTGTGGGCACATTGTGGACCCTGAAGCCTCTAGGGATTTTATGTTCGCGATAATATTCCGATAGCGAAATCGCATGCAAAAGATAATCGGTTTTGCGTTGTTTCAGCTTCAGCAGCTGTTGGTACAGGTCCTCTGAGTTGACTACCGGATCATTAGTGTTCATTGCATCATTACATAGGATGGTCTCGATCTGAGCTGCAGTGTAACTAAAGGTTGTCCCTTGCGGAGGTGCAGATATAATGCAGCAACCCGAAGATTCAGCAATCGGTGCTGAAGCCTCCATTGTACTCCAACAGAATGTGATACACGTGTAGAGTAAGGTCACAGATACACTGTAGGTGGAGTCCAATCCAATTAAAAAAAGGTTCCAAACAGTTAGGTGTACTGGCATGTACCCCAAATAGGTAATTAAAAACTTATGCAATGTCCAAGACCCAATGTCCAAGTAAATAAATGTAGATATAAACGAAGATAAGGTGCCATACAACTGGTGCACAATTGCACATTATATTCAGTTCCAAATCAGTCGGCACTCACAGATATTGAACAATTGCCCCGGTGTCCAGCTCACCAAAAATCCATAGTAATCCAAAAAGAACGGCACTCAGGGACTGTCATAGATGCAAAAGTATATTGTGGTTTGAATCGAACGTAAACGTTTTCGGGGACACAGCCCCTTCGTCAGGATCAACAGACAATAACATTTAAAACAAGCACAAACATACATTTATATACCTGCTGGTGACTCACCTGTTCCCGTCCGCTCATCAGTCCCTCCGGCGCCGGCAAACCGCTATGACGGACTTCCTGTGGAGACAGGGACCGTGACCATGGCAACGCTGGTTTGCGTTCCACCTGCTGGGCTTCCTGTTCAACACAGCCGTCGTTAGTGCGCATGCGCAGACGCCGATGTTCCTGTGAGCGGAGAGACAGGGAAACACACAGCATGACAGACAATGTGAAAAGTGACATGCATATGAATAATGACATACACAGTAAATAATACTAATAAAAACAGTTAGTGACGAACTGCTGCACATATACAGAACAGTGCCAAAAAACGAGAACCACCTGTATAAACATTACAGGGGGTGGCCCATAGTGATGAGCGCCTGAAACTTTTCGGGTTTTGTGTTTTGGTTTTGGGTTCGGTTCCGCGGCCGTGTTTTGGGTTCGACCGCGTTTTGGCAAAACCTCACCGAATTTTTTTTGTCGGATTCGGGTGTGTTTTGGATTCGGGTATTTTTTTCAAAAACACTAAAAAACAGCTTAAATCATAGAATTTGGGGGTCATTTTGATCCCAAAGTATTATTAACCTCAAAAAACATAATTTACACTCATTTTCAGCCTATTCTGAACACATCACACCTCACAATATTATTTTTAGTCCTAAAATTTGCACCGAGGTCGCTGTGTGAGTAAGATAAGCGACCCTAGTGGCCGACACAAACACCGTGCCCATCTAGGAGTGGCACTGCAGTGTCACGCAGGATGTCCCTTCCAAAAAACCATCCCCAAACAGCACATGACGCAAAGAAAAAAAGAGGCGCAATGAGGTAGCTGTGTGAGTAAGATTAGCGACCCTAGTGGCCGACACAAACACCGGGCCCATCTAGGAGTGGCACTGCAGTGTCACGCAGGATGTCCCTTCCAAAAATCCCTCCCCAAACAGCACATGACGCAAAGAAAAAAAGAGGCGCAATGAGGTAGCTGACTGTGTGAGAAAGATAAGCGACCCTAGTGGCCGACACAAACACCGGGCCCATCTAGGAGTGGCACTGCAGTGTCACGCAGGATGGCCCTTCCAAAAAACCCTCCCCAAACAGCACATGACGCAAAGAAAAAAAGAGGCGCAATGAGGTAGCTGACTGTGTGAGAAAGATAAGCGACCCTAGTGGCCGACACAAACACCGGGCCCATCTAGGAGTGGCACTGCAGTGTCACGCAGGATGGCCCTTCCAAAAAACCCTCCCCAAACAGCACATGACGCAAAGAAAAAAAGAGGCGCAATGAGGTAGCTGACTGTGTGAGAAAGATAAGCGACCCTAGTGGCCGACACAAACACCGGGCCCATCTAGGAGTGGCACTGCAGTGTCACGCAGGATGTCCCTTCCAAAAAACCCTCCCCAAACAGCACATGACGCAAAGAAAAAAAGAGGCGCAATGAGGTAGCTGACTGTGTGAGAAAGATAAGCGACCCTAGTGGCCGACACAAACACCGGGCCCATCTAGGAGTGGCACTGCAGTGTCACGCAGGATGTCCCTTCCAAAAAACCCTCCCCAAACAGCACATGACGCAAAGAAAAAAAGAGGCGCAATGAGGTAGCTGACTGTGTGAGAAAGATAAGCGACCCTAGTGGCCGACACAAACACCGGGCCCATCTAGGAGTGGCACTGCAGTGTCACGCAGGATGGCCCTTCCAAAAAACCCTCCCCAAACAGCACATGACGCAAAGAAAAAAAGAGGCGCAATGAGGTAGCTGACTGTGTGAGAAAGATAAGCGACCCTAGTGGCCGACACAAACACCGGGCCCATCTAGGAGTGGCACTGCAGTGTCACGCAGGATGGCCCTTCCAAAAAACCCTCCCCAAACAGCACATGACGCAAAGAAAAAAAGAGGCGCAATGAGGTAGCTGACTGTGTGAGAAAGATAAGCGACCCTAGTGGCCGACACAAACACCGGGCCCATCTAGGAGTGGCACTGCAGTGTCACGCAGGATGGCCCTTCCAAAAAACCCTCCCCAAACAGCACATGACGCAAAGAAAAAGAAAAGAAAAAAGAGGTGCAAGATGGAATTGTCCTTGGGCCCTCCCACCCACCCTTATGTTGTATAAACAGGACATGCACACTTTAACCAACCCATCATTTCAGTGACAGGGTCTGCCACACGACTGTGACTGAAATGACGGGTTGGTTTGGACCCCCACCAAAAAAGAAGCAATTAATCTCTCCTTGCACAAACTGGCTCTACAGAGGCAAGATGTCCACTTCATCATCATCCTCCGATATATCACCGTGTACATCCCCCTCCTCACAGATTATCAATTCGTCCCCACTGGAATCCACCATGTCAGCTCCCTGTGTACTTTGTGGAGGCAATTGCTGCTGGTCAATGTCTCCGCGGAGGAATTGATTATAATTCATTTTAATGAACATCATCTTCTCCACATTTTCTGGATGTAACCTCGTACGCCGATTGCTGACAAGGTGAGCGGCGGCACTAAACACTCTTTCGGAGTACACACTTGTGGGAGGGCAACTTAGGTAGAAAAAAGCCAGTTTGTGCAAGGGCCTCCAAATTGCCTCTTTTTCCTGCCAGTATAAGTACGGACTGTGTGACGTGCCTACTTGGATGCGGTCACTCATATAATCCTCCACCATTCTATCAATGGTGAGAGAATCATATGCAGTGACAGTAGACGACATGTCCGTAATGGTTGTCAGGTCCTTCAGTCCGGACCAGATGTCAGCATCAGCAGTCGCTCCAGACTGCCCTGCATCACCGCCAGCGGGTGGGCTCGGAATTCTGAGCCTTTTCCTCGCACCCCCAGTTGCGGGAGAATGTGAAGGAGGAGATGTTGACAGGTCGCGTTCCGCTTGACTTGACAATTTTCTCACCAGCAGGTCTTTGAAACCCAGCAGACTTGTGTGCGCCGGAAAGAGAGATCCAAGGTAGGTTTTAAATCTAGGATCGAGCACGGTGGCCAAAATGTAGTGCTCTGATTTCAACAGATTGACCACCCGTGAATCCTTGTTAAGCGAATTAAGGGCTCCATCCACAAGTCCCACATGCCTAGCGGAATCGCTCTGTCTTAGCTCCTCCTTCAATGTCTCCAGCTTCTTCTGCAAAAGCCTGATGAGGGGAATGACCTGACTCAGGCTGGCAGTGTCTGAACTGACTTCACGTGTGGCAAGTTCAAAAGGTTGCAGAACCTTGCACAACGTTGAAATCATTCTCCACTGCGCTTGAGACAGGTGCATTCCACCTCCTATATCGTGGTCAGTTGTATAGGCTTGAATGGCCTTTTGCTGCTCCTCCAACCTCTGAAGCATATAGAGGGTTGAATTCCACCTCGTTACCACCTCCTGCTTCAGATGATGGCAGGGCAGGTTCAGGCGTTTTTGGTGGTGCTCCAGTCTTCTGTACGTGCTGCCTGTACGCCGAAAGTGTCCCGCAATTTTTCTGGCCACCGCCAGCATCTCTTGCACGCCCCTGTCGTTTTTTAAAAAATTCTGCACCACCAAATTCAAGGTATGTGCAAAACATGGGACGTGCTGGAATTTGCCCAGATGTAATGCACGCACAATATTGCTGGCGTTGTCCGATGCCACAAATCCACAGGAGAGTCCAATTGGGGTAAGCCATTCCGCGATGATCTTCCTCAGTTGCCGTAAGAGGTTTTCAGCTGTGTGTGTATTCTGGAAACCGGTGATACAAAGCGTAGCCTGCCTAGGAACGAGTTGGCGTTTGCGAGATGCTGCTACTGGTGCCGCCGCTGCTGTTCTTGCGGCGGGAGTCCATACATCTACCCAGTGGGCTGTCACAGTCATATAGTCCTGACCCTGCCCTGCTCCACTTGTCCACATGTCCGTGGTTAAGTGGACATTGGGTACAGCTGCATTTTTTAGGACACTGGTTACTCTTTTTCTGAGGTCTGTGTACATTTTCGGTATCGCAACCCTAGAGAAATGGAACCTAGATGGTATTTGGTACCGGGGACACAGTACCTCCAACAAGTCTCTAGTTGGCTCTGCAGTAATGATGGATACCGGAACCACGTTTCTCACCACCCAGGATGTCAAGGCCTCAGTTATCCGCTTTGCAGTAGGATGACTGCTGTGATATTTAATCTTCCTCGCAAATGACTGTTGGACAGTCAATTGCTTGGTGGAAGTAGTAAAAGTGGTCTTACGACTTCCCCTCTGGGATGACCATCGACTCCCAGCAGCAACAACAGCAGCGCCAGCAGCAGTAGGCGTTACACGCAAGGATGCATCGGAGGAATCCCAGGCAGGAGAGGAATCGTCAGAATTGCCAGTGACATGGCCTGCAGGACTATTGGCATTCCTGGGGAAGGAGGAAATTGACACTGAGGGAGTTGGTGGGGTGGTTTGCGTGAGCTTGGTTACAAGAGGAAGGGATTTACTGGTCAGTGGAGTGCTTCCGCTGTCACCCAAAGTTTTTGAACTTGTCACTGACTTATTATGAATGCACTGCAGGTGACGTATAAGGGAGGATGTTCCGAGGTGGTTAACGTCCTTACCCCTACTTATTACAGCTTGACAAAGGGAACACACGGCTTGACACCTGTTGTCCGCATTTCTGGTGAAATACCTCCACACCGAAGAGCTGATTTTTTTGGTATTTTCACCTGGCATGTCAACGGCCATATTCCTCCCACGAACAACAGGTGTCTCCCCGGGTGCCTGACTTAAACAAACCACCTCACCATCAGAATCCTCCTGGTCAATTTCCTCCCCAGCGCCAGCAACACCCATATCCTCCTCATCCTGGTGGACTTCAACACTGACATCTTCAATCTCACTATCAGGAACTGGACTGCGGGTGCTCCTTCCAGCACTTGCAGGGGGCGTGCAAATGGTGGAAGGCGCATGCTCTTCACGTCCAGTGTTGGGAAGGTCAGGCATCGCAACCGACACAATTGGACTCTCCTTGTGGATTTGGGATTTCGAAGAACGCACACTTCTTTGCTGTGCTTTTGCCAGCTTGAGTCGTTTCATTTTTCTAGCGAGAGGCTGAGTGCTTCCATCCTCATGTGAAGCTGAACCACTAGCCATGAACATAGGCCAGGGCCTCAGCCGTTCCTTGCCACTCCGTGTGGTAAATGGCATATTGGCAAGTTTACGCTTCTCCTCCGACAATTTTATTTTAGGTTTTGGAGTCCTTTTTTTTCTGATATTTGGTGTTTTGGATTTGACATGCTCTGTACTATGACATTGGGCATCGGCCTTGGCAGACGACGTTGCTGGCATTTCATCGTCTCGGCCATGACTAGTGGCAGCAGCTTCAGCACGAGGTGGAAGTGGATCTTGATCTTTCCCTAATTTTGGAACCTCAACTTTTTTGTTCTCCATATTTTATAGGCAGAACTAAAAGGCACCTCAGGTAAACAATGGAGATGGATGGATTGGATACTAGTATACAATTATGGACGGACTGCCACGGTTAGGTGGTATAAAAAAACCACGGTTAGCTGGTATATAATACAATTATGGATGGACGGACTGCCTGCCGAGTGCCGACACAGAGGTAGCCACAGCCGTGAACTACCGCACTGTACACTGGTTGATAAAGAGATAGTAGTATACTCGTAACAACTAGTATGACTATGACGACGGTATAAAGAAAGAAAAAAAAAACACGGTTAGGTGGTATATAATACAATTATGGTTGGACGGACTGCCTGCCGAGTGCCGACACAGAGGTAGCCACAGCCGTGAACTACCGCACTGTACACTGGTTGATAAAGAGATAGTAGTATACTCGTAACAACTAGTATGACGACGGTATAAAGAATGAAAAAAAAACCACGGTTAGGTGGTATATAATACAATTATGGTTGGACGGACTGCCTGCCGAGTGCCGACACAGAGGTAGCCACAGCCGTGAACTACCGCACTGTACACTGGTTGATAAAGAGATAGTAGTATACTCGTAACAACTAGTATGACGACGGTATAAAGAATGAAAAAAAAACCACGGTTAGGTGGTATATATTATAATACAATTATGGTTGGACGGACTGCCTGCCGAGTGCCGACACAGAGGTAGCCACAGCCGTGAACTACCGCACTGTACACTGGTTGATAAAGAGATAGTAGTATACTCGTAACAACTAGTATGACGACGGTATAAAGAATGGAAAAAAAAACCACGGTTAGGTGGTATATATTATAATACAATTATGGTTGGACGGACTGCCTGCCGAGTGCCGACATAGAGGTAGCCACAGCCGTGAACTACCGCACTGTACACTGGTTGATAAAAAGATAGTAGTATACTCGTAACAACTAGTATGACTATGACGACGGTATAAAGAAAGAAAAAAAAACCACGGTTAGGTGGTATATAATACAATTATGGTTGGACGGACTGCCTGCCGAGTGCCGACACAGAGGTAGCCACAGCCGTGAACTACCGCACTGTACACTGGTTGATAAAGAGATAGTAGTATACTCGTAACAACTAGTATGACGACGGTATAAAGAATGAAAAAAAAAACACGGTTAGGTGGTATATAATACAATTATGGTTGGACGGACTGCCTGCCGAGTGCCGACACAGAGGTAGCCACAGCCGTGAACTACCGCACTGTACACTGGTTGATAAAGAGATAGTAGTATACTCGTAACAACTAGTATGACGACGGTATAAAGAATGAAAAAAAAACCACGGTTAGGTGGTATATAATACAATTATGGTTGGACGGACTGCCTGCCGAGTGCCGACACAGAGGTAGCCACAGCCGTGAACTACCGCACTGTACACTGGTTGATAAAGAGATAGTAGTATACTCGTAACAACTAGTATGACGACGGTATAAAGAATGAAAAAAAAACCACGGTTAGGTGGTATATAATACAATTATGGTTGGACGGACTGCCTGCCGAGTGCCGACACAGAGGTAACCACAGCCGTGAACTACCGCACTGTACACTGGTTGATAAAGAGATAGTAGTATACTCGTAACAACTAGTATGACGACGGTATAAAGAATGAAAAAAAAACCACGGTTAGGTGGTATATAATACAATTATGGTTGGACGGACTGCCTGCCGAGTGCCGACACAGAGGTAGCCACAGCCGTGAACTACCGCACTGTACACTGGTTGATAAAGAGATAGTAGTATACTCGTAACAACTAGTATGACGACGGTATAAAGAACGAAAAAAAAACCACGGTTAGGTGGTATATATTATAATACAATTATGGATGGACGGACTGCCTGCCGAGTTCCGACACAGAGGTAGCCACAGCCGTGAACTACCGCACTGTACACTGGTTGATAAAGAGATAGTAGTATACTCGTAACAACTAGTATGACGACGGTATAAAGAACGAAAAAAAAACCACGGTTAGGTGGTATATATTATAATACAATTATGGATGGACGGACTGCCTGCCGAGTTCCGACACAGAGGTAGCCACAGCCGTGAACTACCGCACTGTACACTGGTTGATAAAGAGATAGTAGTATACTCGTAACAACTAGTATGACGACGGTATAAAGAATGAAAAAAAAACCACGGTTAGGTGGTATATAATACAATTATGGTTGGACGGACTGCCTGCCGAGTGCCGACACAGAGGTAGCCACAGCCGTGAACTACCGCACTGTACACTGGTTGATAAAGAGATAGTAGTATACTCGTAACAACTAGTATGACGACGGTATAAAGAACGAAAAAAAAACCACGGTTAGGTGGTATATATTATAATACAATTATGGATGGACGGACTGCCTGCCGAGTTCCGACACAGAGGTAGCCACAGCCGTGAACTACCGCACTGTACACTGGTTGATAAAGAGATAGTAGTATACTCGTAACAACTAGTATGACTATGACGACGGTATAAAGAAAGAAAAAAAAAACCACGGTTAGGTGGTATATAATACAATTATGGATGGACGGACTGCCTGCCGAGTGCCGACACAGAGGTAGCCACAGCCGTGAACTACCGCACTGTACTGTGTCTGCTGCTAATATAGACTGGTTGATAAAGAGATAGTATACAATACTACTAATATACTGGTGGTCAGGCACTGGTCACCACTAGTCACACTGGCAGTGGCACTCCTGCAGCAAAAGTGTGCACTGTTTAATTTTAATATAATATTATCATGTACTCCTGGCTCCTGCTATAACAACCTGCAGTGCTCCCCAGTCTCCCCCACAATTATAAGCTTTATATACAATACATTGATGTGCAGCACACTGGGCTGAGCAGTGCACACAGACTGAGTCACTGTGTGACTGTGTATCGTTTTTTTCAGGCAGAGAACGGATATATTAAATAAAACAAACAACTGCACTGTCTCTGGTGGTCACTGGTCACTGTGGTCGTCAGTCACTAAACTCTGTCTGCACTCTCTTCTAATCTACAGTATCACAGCAATCTCTCTCTCTCTCTCTTCTAAATCTAATCTAAATGGAGAGGACGCCAGCCACGTCCTCTCCCTATCAATCTCAATGCACGTGTGAAAATGGCGGCGACGCGCGGCTCCTTATATAGAATCCGAGTCTCGCGAGAATCCGACAGCGTCATGATGACGTTCGGGCGCGCTCGGGTTAACCGAGCAAGGCGGGAAGATCCGAGTCGCTCGGACCCGTGAAAAAAAAAGTGAAGTTCGTGCGGGTTCGGATTCAAAGAAACCGAACCCGCTCATCTCTAGTGGCCCATTTCCTTAAAATGCTTGGCAACAGGTAGTTTACGTAATAGTCTGCCCATGTGGGCTTTACTATGTGGGCCAGACTATACGTAAATTCAGCGAGCGCATGGCGGCACATCGTTCTGCCATACGTCTCACGTTAGAGGGGAGATTTATTGATCAACCTGTTGCCAAGCATTTTAAGGAAATGGGCCACCCCCTGTCCTCTTTGAAATATTTTATTATTGATCACGTTCCGGCATCACTACGTGGGGGGAATAGACCCAAAAATGTATTAATTAGGGAATCCCAATGGATCCTGCGATTGGGTACTATTTACCCTATGGGTCTTAATGAGAAAATAAATTGGAACACCCTGTAGGTTTTGATGATATTCTATTATTTAACATTACTATTTAGTATTATTGATAGCACCGTATATTGTAATGTTTATACAGGTGGTTCTCGTTTTTTGGCACTGTTCTGTATATGTGCAGCAGTTCGTCACTAACTGTTTTTATTAGTATTATTTACTGTGTATGTCATTATTCATATGCATGTCACTTTTCACATTGTCTGTCATGCTGTGTGTTTCCCTGTCTCTCCGCTCACAGGAACATCGGCGTCTGCGCATGCGCACTAACGACGGCTGTGTTGAACAGGAAGCCCAGCAGGTGGAACGCAAACCAGCGTTGCCATGGTCACGGTCCCTGTCTCCACAGGAAGTCCGTCATAGCGGTTTGCCGGCGCCGGAGGGACTGATGAGCGGACGGGAACAGGTGAGTCACCAGCAGGTATATAAATGTATGTTTGTGCTTGTTTTAAATGTTATTGTCTGTTGATCCTGACGAAGGGGCTGTGTCCCCGAAAACATTTACGTTCGATTCAAACCACAATATACTTTTGCATCTATGACAGTCCCTGAGTGCCGTTCTTTTTGGATTACTATGGATTTTTGGTGAGCTGGACACCGGGGCAATTGTTCAATATCTGTGAGTGCCGACTGATTTGGAACTGAATATTATGTGCAATTGTGCACCAGTTGTATGGCACCTTATCTTCTTTTTATATCTACATTTATTTACTTGGACATTGGGTCTTGGACATTGCATAAGTTTTTAATTACCTATTTGGGGTACATGCCAGTACACCTAACTGTTTGGAACCTTTATTAATTGGATTGGACTCCACCTACAGTGTATCTGTGACCTTACTCTACACGTGTATCACATTCTGTTGGAGTACAATGGAGGCTTCAGCACCGATTGCTGAATCTTCGGGTTGCTGCATTATATCTGCACCTCCGCAAGGGACAACCTTTAGTTACACTGCAGCTCAGATCGAGACCATCCTATGTAATGATGCAATGAACACTAATGATCCGGTAGTCAACTCAGAGGACCTGTACCAACAGCTGCTGAAGCTGAAATGACGCGAAACCGATTATCTTTTGCATGCGATTTCGCTATCGGAATATTATCACGAACATAAAATCCCTAGAGGCTTCAGGGTCCACAATGTGCCCACAATCGGCCGCAACAATCCTGAGTTTGTTGCCAGATGGATCGCTATTTTGAACAAGTGTTCATTTGACCTAATGGTGTCTGTTATAGAGGAATCCAACAGAGAACTGCTAATCACTAAACAGAAAATTGCCAACTTTGAGAAAGACCATCTGCATACCCTAGTGGGTGAATCCAGTCATGATTGGTTGAACAAGTTGGAGCTCCAGCACAATGAATATAAAAATAACTTGATCAAATTTAAGAAACAAAAGAAACGCACCGTTGATGGTGACTATGACGACAATCATGTGTACAAGTGGCTTACAGGAGGAGACAATGGGAACCAAGGTAGCAGAAATACATTTAGGAGACGCCCATGGCAAAAACGCAACCCTGGCGCTCGAAAAGATTATCAAACATCAAACAGCGACAGCGATTTCATTGTCTATGAATCAGATGATACTTCACGTCCAGCAAGTGCCCCTTTAGGCAGGGGACCCAGGAACGGTATGGATCCTCAGGCCATCCTCCCACCCGCCGGGGGGGGCAAAACAAGAGGGGGAAGAAAGTTCCAAGAATCCAAGAAGACCTAATATTTAATTTGTCACAACGACAGTTGAAACCTCTTGAAGTACAAGTATTAAATAAAGGCTTAAGTTTTGTACCGACCAATAAATACAATGAATTCAACTGGAAGAGAGATGCTCACAAATTTTCTAGGAATTTACGATTAAAAGAACACTTTCAATATCAACAAGAACCCCCGGTGACCACCATCTTGGATCCCTTTCTAAAGTTATCACCCAGCTCCAAATATGATCCTGTCTCCACTAATGCTTCTCTAAAAACGTTTGGACGATTACTTGATGGTGCGGTTTCAAGATACACAGCAGCACCAGGAGCTATCAGACACAATTTGAGGAGAGAGGAAACTTTGGCATTACGGGATCTAGCCCAGTATGACGATATTGTTATCAGGCCAGCCGATAAGGGCGGGGCCATCGTCATACAGGACATTGGTGACTACCGAGCAGAAATTATGTCACAATTATCTGACAAACTGGTTTACTTAAAATTACCTAGAGATCCCACTGAGCAGTATCAATCAGAATTAAATAGCATCCTTAAAAAAGCATGTGATGACCGGTTGATTTCCAGTAAGGTGTATAACAAATTGGTGGTACAATACCCTAGGGTCCCTGTCCTATATACCTTGCCTAAAGTGCACAAGGATAGGGCGCACCCTCCGGGTCGCCCTATCGTGTCAGCACGTGAGTCACTATATCAACCAGTGGCTCAATTACTTGATTGTATTTTACAACCACTTTTGTCCAAAAAACAATCATTTCTTAAAGACACCACAATGTTTCTGTTAGAGCTCTCTAAATTTGATTCAGTAGCTCCAGGAACACTTATGGTGTGTATGGATGTCTCCAGCTTGTACACCTCCATACCCCATGATGGGGGTTTGAGAGCCATGCGCCAATTTCTCAATA
Organism: Pseudophryne corroboree; assembly: GCF_028390025.1. Lineage (NCBI taxonomy): Eukaryota > Metazoa > Chordata > Amphibia > Anura > Myobatrachidae > Pseudophryne > Pseudophryne corroboree. The sequence continues at coordinate 65,867,609 of NC_086449.1, read as the reverse complement.
CGTTTTTAGATGCTGAAGAATTTAATCATGATTTGTTTCTGACCCTCTTGGAACTGACATTACGAAGAAACTATTTTTTGTTTGATGGTAACTTTTACCTTCAGCTGCGGGGGTGTGCCATGGGATCGCCTGTGGCCCCCTCGTATGCTAATGTTTTTATGTTTAGTTTCGAAGATGTCATTTTCCTTGAGGATCCTGAAATTTGTCACAATGTATTATGGTACACCAGATACATTGATGACATGTTCATGTTATGGACTGGCGGTGCAGAGAAGTTAGAACATCTGCTGGCAGTGATTAATAATGCACAGTCTCCTATCCGGTTGACGTATTCATATAGCCTTACAGAAGCGGTTTTCTAGACGTCAGGATTTTACTGAATAATTGTAAGTTTGAGACAGAAGTGCCTCATAAAATCACGGACCGGAATACTTTGCTTCAAGCCTCTAGCCATCATCCCGATTCCTTGAAAAAGGGCCTCCCACTCTCTCAGATGATGAGGATTGCTAGAATCACAAGTGATTCTACTAAAATAGAAGGACATATAGACAATCTCATAGCCAAATTTCTTGATAGAGGCTATGACAGGCATGTTCTGTTGGAACAGAAAATTAGAGTACTAGGCATGTCACGTACAGATTTACTTCATCCGCAACATAAAGCTGAACAGGACATATTACCTATGGTATCGGATTATACAGTAGCTAGCCCCATTATCAGAAGAGCCACACATGCGCTGTGGCCTTTGGTGAAATCCGATCCAGACCTACCAGTCTTTAGGAATAGTAGACCTATAGCGGCCTTTAGGAGAGGGAGTAATCTACGTGATCGTCTGGTACATTCAGACATCACAGGTCGTGGGGCCATTAGACCTCATAATGTATATACCAAAAAGCCGGGCTGCTATAGGTGTGTTAACTGTGCTACATGCACTCATTTAATTGCCTGTAAATCCTTCAAGCACCCTCACACTGATAAGACATATGAGATCAGACACATTCTCACTTGTAGCACTTCATTTGTAGTTTACGTAATAGTCTGCCCATGTGGGCTTTACTATGTGGGCCAGACTATACGTAAATTCAGCGCGTGCATGGCGGCACATCGTTCTGCCATACGTCTCACGATAGAGGGGAGATTTATTGATCAACCTGTTGCCAAGCATTTTAAGGAAATGGGCCACCCCCTGTCCTCTTTGAAATATTTTATTATTGATCACGTTCCGGCATCACTACGTGGGGGGAATAGACCCAAAAATGTATTAATTAGGGAATCCCAATGGATCCTGCGATTGGGTACTATTTACCCTATGGGTCTTAATGAGAAAATAAATTGGAACACCCTGTAGGTTTTGATGATATTCTATTATTTAACATTACTATTTAGTATTATTGATAGCACCGTATATTGTAATGTTTATACAGGTGGTTCTCGTTTTTTGGCACTGTTCTGTATATGTGCAGCAGTTCGTCACTAACTGTTTTTATTAGTATTATTTACTGTGTATGTCATTATTCATATGCATGTCACTTTTCACATTGTCTGTCATGCTGTGTGTTTCCCTGTCTCTCCGCTCACAGGAACATCGGCGTCTGCGCATGCGCACTAACGACGGCTGTGTTGAACAGGAAGCCCAGCAGGTGGAACGCAAACCAGCGTTGCCATGGTCACGGTCCCTGTCTCCACAGGAAGTCCGACATAGCGGTTTGCCGGCGCCGGAGGGACTGATGAGCGGACGGGAACAGGTGAGTCACCAGCAGGTATATAAATGTATGTTTGTGCTTGTTTTAAATGTTATTGTCTGTTGATCCTGACGAAGGGGCTGTGTCCCCGAAAACGTTTACGTTCGATTCAAACCACAATATACTTTTGCATCTATGACAGTCCCTGAGTGCCGTTCTTTTTGGATTACTATGGATTTTTGGTGAGCTGGACACCGGGGCAATTGTTCAATATCTGTGAGTGCCGACTGATTTGGAACTGTATATATATATATATAGAGATAATCAATGAATAGGTGGGCGGCACTCACGGGACTTGTAATCCAAACATACACTGGAAACCAGGTAGAGCTACGTTTCGATTTAATGAAAATCTTCGTCATATATATAAAAGCAGTCAGGCGGCACTTGGCAGAATAATAACACAGAGGCAGGGAAGTGGTTCAACGTTTTGAGACTTTAATATCTCTTCATCAGGAGATATTAATGTCTCGAAACGTTGAATCACTTACCTGCCTCTGTGTGATTTTGCTGCTGAGTGCAACCTGACTGCTTCTATTTATTGGGTCAAAGCCACGGACATCTAGGAGGGCACTCTACCGCATACTATTGGTGTGCTGCCTGTCAACCTAATTGTACAATCATACAAAACCATTCATCACACAACACAATAGAGATTCTAATACGATAAGAAAATTTTTAAATAAACATTGGGATATTTTGTTAAAAGACCCGGTATTGGGTCCTAGTCTCCCCGAAAAACCACCGGTGGTATATAAAAGGGCACTGAATTTATAATAGATACTAGCCCCAAGTAGACTGAAACACAATAATGGTAAAGATGACTCTGTTCCTTTCCTTACAAAAACAATTGGATGATTTCCATGCAGGAAATGTATATGGTGCAAACATATGGAGAAAAAACCTTTTCAGTGGCAACTTGATGGGGGGTTTAAATATACCCTAAAGGATATGGTATCATGTAACACTACATATGTAATATTTCGGATCAAATGTAAATGCGGTTTGGCCTATATAAAAAAAAACAAAAAAGCCTGTAAAACTCTGAATACAGGAACATTTATGAAACATAAAGAATAATATTAAGACACATAGCCTGCCTCGACATTTTTCGGAGTTACATGGATCAGAAATAGGGGACCTCACTTTTACCATTTTGGAACATATAAAACCGAATCTTCGAGGAGGGAATAGAGAAATTCTATTGTCAAAACGAGAGTCTTTCTGGATCTATACCCTAAATACATTAGTGCCAGGTGGATTAAACGAGGGAATAGACATAGTTTCATTCCTTTAGAGGTTTCCCCCTTCTCTGGTTTATTTTTAGTTTTCTTGGTTTCCCTTCTCTAAATTCACACTTTTGTTTATCTAAATGCGTATGACACCTAATATGTTTCTCCATTATGTCAATGCAATTTGATTATTGTAAACAATGAGGACAGTTGATGAATTCCATATATATATAATTAATTAGAATATATCAAAGTATTTTTTTTTAAAATACACTGTATCATTTAGCACTAATACATTTATGAGTGAGGATAATCGATAAATTCCCCCAAATTAATATTATAAATATATACACAGTAACACTTTATATAAATAAAATAATAAAAATTAAAATATTAATACACCATATTACTTAGCACTAATAAGTTCTCACTGGCAGTATCAGTAATTGATAAATCTTTCCTAAAGTATAAATTAGTCACATATTAGCATTAAGCACTATAATTAAGATAAGAAAGTTATGAATAAAATATCTTTTATAAATGTATAATATATTGAATATTATTAATTAAATGTATTTATGAATTTATATAGAACAAAGTTATGTATTTTGGATAAAGATTAAATTTATGAGGTCCCACAACAGAAAAAAACACTAATATATATGAATATTAGGGGTATATTCAATTAGCAGTGATAACAGACTTTTCACGCTAAAAGTCCAGTTTCAATTTTCCAGGGAAAAAGTTTTTCACTAATTTCACTTCACCTACTCTGAAGGAGGTGAAAAGTTGGGAAAAGTCACTATTTTAAGGTAAAAATGTTTGGATATGGTACAGAACTCCTGGGACACCCCTCTTAATGACTAATTAGGCATGTTGAAGTTTTTAATTATTTTTAATTGGCCAATAATGACATGTCATTTTTGGGGTGAAAAAGTACAAAGTGATGGAAATTGGGGTTCAAGGTATGGGACAGGTATATTGGGGTGCTTTATGAGTGGGACAGATGTTTTTAGGCTTGCAGATGGGAGTAATCGGTCTGTTTCCACTTTTTTTAAAGTACCCTAAAATGACCCAAATATATACTTATACCCATTTTCGTGTACCCCAAATTTAATGAGATCATTTATTTTGCTAAAAAAATCTTGCTTTCTATCATTTTTTAATTTAAAAAAAATTGCATATAACAGCTATTTCACACAATTTAAGTCCCCAAAAACTCTCTAATGTGATCTCTAACACACTTCTCTTCGGTTTTCCTATGTTAGTTTAGCATTTTTGGGGGTACAGGCTTATTTCCCCATTTTCACCTGCACTTTTCACTGCAAGAATTTTCACATGAAACCCGTTTGGAATTAAATAGTTCGAAAAACTGAGCTTTTTCGATGCAATTTTCGCCCGATTGCCACGAAAAAAAATTCGGGTGAAAAATTGCTGCAAATTTGCAGATAATTTGCAGATAATTGAATACCCTAGAAAGTTTGCACAATCCTGCATGAAATTATGTTTTCCATTATCTTAAAAACAACTTCCATACAGTCATATTGCATTGGGGCTTAATTAGAAGCAGCTGCTGAAATGTTCATGTCCAGCTGCATGGCTCATTTATGTTGTGCTAAATAACAGAAGTTAGGAGTAAAGATCACACGTTATTGTACATGTTACCATGCTTTTGGCACATGTGGATATATATAATTTCATTCTTGAACATTCACATGTGATAATAAGACCATGAAGAGTAATTTCATCTCTTTTTTTTGTAGCAGAATGACAACTTTTATGACTGACTTATATCTATGATGCCGTTATCTGAGCATGGCACATCATATATCAAATTAAACCTCTTGGTCAGTAGATTTGCAGAATTATATTGGTGTTGTAATTAGTTGCTTCATTTTAAATTTATTTGGCATAAATTCTTGCTGCCATTTACAGTGCATCACCATTGTGCTCTTGGAAAATGTGACAGTTGGTGAACTCTCCCTGTGCACCTTCTGGGTGACCTGGAAGATGTGACCTGCTGGGTGGTCTGGAAACCGTGACAGTTATTTGCAGCCACCCACTTAGCAAGGATTTTTTGACTCCTAAGGGGGTGAAAAGGGATAAAATGTTCCATCCAGCAAACCATTGCCAGGTTGTAACCGGGCACATCAGCTAGTGTCATTTCATTATTAAACAGTTACATGTGATAATAATACCATTAGGAGTAATCTCACCTGCATATCCTATATGTGTGCCTTCCTGCATGATACAGTTTATCATTGGCTGTGATGCTTCAGTCGTCATTTTTATCATGTTCTGAGTGAGCCCTGAGCTATGCAATATAGTTTCACAGAATAAGTGTGTTTTCCCTATGGAAGACTGCAGTACTTCCACTGAGTACACCCATGTAACACCAATGTTTGCAGATTAAGGAGTATATTTACTAAAGTCCCATTTTCATCAAAATTAAATCATCAGAAATCAATCTAAATCAATGTTGTACTTGCTGGGCTAAAAGACACATTTACTTTCATTTAAAAATGTATATTAAAAAAATCAGTCAGTAAATATGTGTTTCAGAACCTTAAACCCAACATAGATTAAAATCTACCATTAGTATATAAACCCCTTAGTGCAGTGTTTTTCAACCACTGTACCGTATCACACTAGTGTGCCCTGAGCAGTCTCCAGGTGTGCCGCCATAGAAGCAGAGCCAGGCTCATCAGTGTTTTGACGCTAGTGAGGCCCTGGAGTGATCAATACTGGAGGGTTTAGCGGCTGCAGAGCCAGTTTAATTTTGGGCCCAGGCAGTATTGGCCTCTTCTGGCTTTTTCAGATGTGGCTCAGGCATTACATATGGAGAAGCTGCGACAGGACATCCTAGGACACGCAGCTGCACCATGTATCACCGTTATATTTAATTGTGCCTTGGCAATATTTAAATCTTTGTCAGTGTGCCGCGAGATGTAAAAGGTTGAAAAATCTCTGCCTTAGTGTTTAAATGGTTCAGTTACTACCAATATATGGCCACTTATCTCTTTCCTTGGTATAGGTTGGTGCTATTTATTTAGTGACCGCAATGGGATACATACGATCTGGCATCAATTTGTATATGTGTGCACAGTTCTTCTCTCAGGACTGGACATGCATAGTTGCAAATGATAACTTCTAGCATAAATTCTTGTCATCTCTAAATCAGGCCCAATATCTTAATTGCAAGGTAATAGTCCCTCCATTGCTATATCATTGTGCAGTCTTCTGCTGTAAAACCAATGTATCTATCCTCCTGTTTTCAGTAACAGATTAGTTTACAGAAGAAGAGCAAAACATTTTTGGGGAAAGTGTAATAAAGAACATTCCAAATCCAAACAAGACAATCTTCAGATGGAGTAAACTCATTTTATCCTATGTAGGCATGGTAGCAGGAGAGATCTTTTCATCTCCCTCCCACAACCTCTGTCTGGTGCCGGTCCAATCCTGGACACTAAGAAGGTGAACATGTGCAGTGCAGATTCTCCTGAATAGTTACGCAAATGTGAGAGAGTCCTACAAAATGTGGTGGAAGTAACTCACAGGAACAGCGTTTATCTCTACCACTGTCCCTGCAGGTCTCCCTATGTACATAGCATGGAAATTATCATTGTTATTGAAAATATCCACCATGATACAGAGTGTTAATAGTCACGGCAGTTCCGCAATTATTAATACTTATACCCCTCAATTTATACATTTGTGGTCAGTGGCCTACTGTATGTAAAGCCACCAATGAAATTGTAGCATTCTCCTCAATCTCCAGACCAACAAAAACAAAGTAGTCAGGAAAGGGAATGTATCTTCCACACCTGTGTTTCCCTATTTGGAATGCCTGATAATGAGGTGGTGCATAGATTTAGGCTCCCACCTATATCATCCTGAAAACAATACACATAGTGGAAAGTGACCTGGAATCACAAAATGACATTGCTACAGCAATACAACAACTCACACAGTTACTTCTGTTCCACTGTTGCTCTACAGATGCCAGAATCTCAGCACTGATTGGAATGCCGACTCTGGCATCCCGACATAAATAAAAAAACTGGGACTCCTGCCTGTTAAGCCGTGGGGGGACTTTGGCTTAGAATGCAGGGAGAGGGGGTGGGAGGTTAGGGATAGGATGCTGGGAGTAGGGCTTAGGAGTAAGCACTCCAGGGGTGAGTTAGGGTTAGGTTGCAGGGGTGGGTGGGTTAGGTTTAGGCTGTTGGTAGGATAGGTGAGGTTCAGGCACCAGCACAGAGGGTTAGGGTTAAACTGCAGGAGGAGGGAGGTTATGGTTAGGTTGCCCTAAAGGAGGGTTAGTGTTAGAGGGGTAGGGGGAGGGTAAATATGCTTACTTAACTACTGTTGATATTCTCTTCTTCAGGATGCCAGTGTCAGTCATATGACCGCAGTCATCCCATCCACCAGGATTTTATATATATCCTGTTGGCTAACTACAGTATATTGTCAGTTGTGTTTTTATTATTTTTGTGTGAAATCTTATTATGTTTGCAGGAGATAATACCTACCCCTGTTGGCCATGGCTCCTGACTCCATTATCATAACCCATGCCAGGTGCAGAATTTGATTTCAGCTCCACACATACCACCACCAGGTAGGTCATAGAATATTGTTTGGGCCTTTGCTAGGTGTTTGGAACAGTCTGTTTGCACCCTCATTTATGCAATGGAACTAGTGCTCTGTGTGCGGTGTTCCACAACATTGTAATTAGGAACCAGGAATCCTGGGACCAACATACTGTCAAGCCAGAGGATGAGTGGATTTGTGGCCAGAAAAGCAGTTCTAGTCATATAGCCACGCTCAAGGAATCTTGTGCACTCAAGGAATCTGAGAGGCTTGGAGAAGTCCTCTAGATACTTGAATATTTGGACTTCTTTTGTATGATTAATGATCCGTAAGTTACGGCTTATAGAATGATGGATCTTATACATATTACTGATAGTATTTTGAACTCTCATGTTGCTTTCTTTCACACTTTAGACACATGCTGGCAGTCCTGGTTGCCTTTGATGATAGTATCTATTCCCAGAGTGGAATACTTAGAGATGTCTTCATAGTGAGTAGGGATAATTTTTTTCTTGTGCACTCAATGGTGCTAATCAATTAAATATGATCACATATAATGGTGAAGGTGGTATATCTGATTATTGATGAAGCATGCTTTGAGGTGGCCTGGCAGGCTTGTTTTATTTTTCTTATGTTTTGTCCTTTCTTAGAAGTTGGAATACTTTGAATTTGATATGTTGCATCATGAGACTATTTATGAATTATGTTTGCCATTCCTGATGAATATTCATATTTTTGGATCGAAACGTTGAGAACACTTAGGCTACTTGGATTAAGCAGATGACTCCTTAAAGAAATCATGCCTGATGAGCTTTTCTGGAGAGTGTACCCTCCCACTTCCAAGGTGGTTCTGTGTGTATGTATATATATATATATATATATATATATTTATATATATATATATACAATTCCAATGGCGGACAATAAGGCACTCCAGAGGCTCAATATACACGGAATAAAATGTATTGACAAGAGCGACGTTTCGGGGCAGAGCCCCTTCCTCAAGGCATACCAATACAAAAGTGAAAAACAGACACTTACCCACTAAAATACCCCTCAGGGCCGAGTGCACCGTCCTCCACGTCTCCCGCCGCGTCTCCGCTCACCGCCGCTTATTACTTCTGGGTCCCTGCTTGACCTGGTTACCGCGGCAACCCAGGCAGCATGCGTTCCACCACAGAAGGAACTGCATGCGGTTCACGTCCCGTAGCGCTGGCCAGGGGGGGCGGAGAGGACCCGCATCTCAATTAAGCCCTGTACCAACAATGGACATGTATAAAAACACAGTGATACAGATAAAGCATGTAACGAGCATATTTAGCAGCACAATTCCACGTATGACATATAAGATTAACAATGCTATGGTGTCATTTAGAAAAAAACATATAGCATTACCACAGGAAGAACGTTAGCACAGGTATGACATAAACTTCATAACACTACATTATGCTGTTCCAATTGATCTTATCATTTAATCCTAATGGGGACATTGTATTGAGGCGAAAAATCCATCTGGATTCTGCCAGAAGGAGTGCTTTGTGGCGATCTCCACCCCTAAGTGACAATGGGATGTGATCTATCATAAAATATCGAAGCATGGACAGTGAGTGGCCCTTCTCTCTAAAATGGCGAGCCACCGGTTGTTCCAGGTTTCTACCCGAAAGGTGAATGGCAGACCGGTGTAGGGCCTTGCGATCCCTAAATGATCTAGAGGTTTGTCCTACATAATACAGCCCGCAAGGGCAGCATATAATACTACAAATTCTGACCTACATGTTAAGGTATGTCTATTATATGCTGCCCTTGCGGGCTGTATTATGTAGGACAAACCTCTAGATCATTTAGGGATCGCATGGCCCTACACCGGTCTGCCATTCACCTTTCGGGTAGAAACCAGGAACAACCGGTGGCTCGCCATTTTAGAGAGAAGGGCCACTCACTGTCCATGATTCGATATTTTATGATAGATCACATCCCATTGTCACTTAGGGGTGGAGATCGCCACAAAGCACTCCTTCTGGCAGAATCCAGATGGATTTTTCGCCTCAATACAATGTCCCCATTAGGATTAAATAATAAGATCAATTGGAACAGCATAATGTAGTGTTATGAAGTTTATGTCATACCTGTGCTAACGTTCTTCCTGTGGTAATGCTATATGTTTTTTTCTAAATGACACCATAGCATTGTTAATCTTATTGTCACGAACCGGTCTCTCGCCTTTGCGGTTTCTGGGGTTCATCCGTTGCCAGTGCGGTTGCTCGCGGTGCTGTGTGCCCGTGTGGGGACGCGGCGTGATCAATGGCACAGGTGGTGCAGAGTCTGGGAACTGTGAGTGCGGGGACCAAATGACCTAGGGCACTGCGGTGTGTCTGCTGTATAGGAGGTGGCCATGTTGGAGACCAAATGGCTAATGCAGAGCACTTGTGAAGACACCTGTGGGCAGGTGTAGGCCAGTCCCGTGCTTGTGCTGCCTTTGGGTAGGCTGGGATTGTGTTGCTCTGGGCCTGTGCTTTGTTGTATCAACGCTGTGCTCTAGCTCTGAGCTCTCTCCGTGCATTCCTGTGTGATTCCCGTGGTCCAGATATCGCCTCCGTTCCCAGAGGTCCGTCTGCAGCCTTCACTGCTGAAAGATCCACCGGCTCTCCGCTGTGCTGTCAGTTAATTGCACTCCTATTGGAAATAGTTGGATTCCCAGTGTCCTGCATGAGGTTACCTTGTCAGTCTGCCTATCATTCAAAGTCTGGAGGTTTCCGTTTCTCTCAGCTGTTCGTTTGTTCAACTCTGCATTTAACCCATTCATCACCTTGTCTTCTACTACAGTTTCACAGTGATCTCCGGAACCTGCAAGTAACCCAATTCAGTACTTTTAATTTGCTATGTTGTCATTACAAGGATAATTCATCACAGTCTCTCAGTTAACCCTCAAAACTCCATTGCAAATTCTTACAGTTAATTCACCATGTCTGCATTAACCAGTTAAACACAATCTGCAGTTCAGCATCAAAGCTTGTTTATATTTGGACAATTCAACATTTATTCTTCAGCTTGTTTTTGCATATGTTTCCATGAACATTTCTTTTATTTATTTTTGAGTTTTCTCTTGCATATTATTTCTGCCATTCTTGCAATACTTCAGTATAATGATGATTAACAACTAGTCATTTAACTCCTTACTGAATTGTTATTTAATAAATATATGAAGCGGAACTTTCTTCGTCCTCCCTGCTTTCTTCATACCCCAGCACCTACACCTGTGGTTGGTTCCGGGTTAACGGATTCACAAAAACACCCGGGCCTGACAGTAAGCACTGGCCACATGGATCCGTCAAGTGACCAATTCGCAGGAGGCGGTGCTACGTCAGATATCTTTTCCCGTCAGGAAAACCAGGAGTCTATACAGACACAAATAGTGCAGTTTATGCAAACTATGGCAGACCGTTTAGAGACTCTTCATACAGCTATTAAAACGTCCCAAGTTCAGATTCCAACCCCGGATGTCCCAGTTACCACTACAGCTTCTCCTGTGACGCTGCCTACGTCCCGCTTGCAGTTACCCTCTCCGAGTAAGTTTGATGGAACTCCAAAACTTTGCAGAGGATTCCTGAATCAATGCGAGATCCAGTTTGAACTGATGTCTGCCAGTTTCCCATCAGCTCGTTCTAAGGTTGCATATATTATTGCCCTCCTCTCCGGTCAGGCTCTGGAGTGGGCATCACCATTATGGGAGAGAGGTGATCCTATCCTCTCTAATTACAAAGAGTTCGTATCTTCCTTCCGGAGATTCTTTGACGAACCAGGCAGGACCACCTCAGCATCCTTGTAGAGTCTCCGTCTACGTCAAGGTTTACGTCCTGTCAGTCAATATATTATTCAGTTTCACACGTTGTCTTCAGAGTTAAACTGAAATGAGGAGGCCCTGATTGCCGCGTTTTGGAATGGACTTTCAGAAAGAATCAAGGATGATTTAACTATCCGGGATGTGCCAATTAAACTGGATGAATTGATTTCTCTCTGTAACAAACTTGATCTACGTTACAGGGAGCGATGTTTAGAGAAATCCAGGGCAGAGCGATCCAGTCCACGTGATCATCCTAGACCTCGACAAGATTCTCCATCACAGTCTCCAGTAATGACTGAAGAACCTATGCAGATTGGGCGCTCTCGCCTCACAGAGGAGGAACGACTTCGTCGTCGACAGGGTAACCTCTGCATGTACTGTGGGTCCTCCGAACATTTAGTTAAATTCTGCAAACTCCGACCGGGAAACTCTCGCCTCCTTGCTTATTCAAGAGAGGTTAAGCTAGGAGTTACTTTAGAATCACGTTCTGGGAAAGAGACAACTTTGTCTATTCAATTAGAAGTTTCAAGTTCTACAGTGAAAGTTTCAGCCCTCCTAGATTCCGGGGCAGCCAAGAACTTCATCTCCTCAGCCTTTGTCATACAGTCTAAAGTTCAAACCATGCCCCTGGAAGCAGCAGTTGCTGTTACAGCAGTGGATGGAAGTCGAATTCCAGATGGTATAATTACTCATCGAACCGTATGTCTCAAGATGAAAGTTGGTGAGCTCCATTCCGAATACCTCTCCTTCTACGTGATTCCCAAAGCCTCTCAAGATGTGATACTTGGTTTACCTTGGCTGCAGAAACATAATCCTCAACTTAATTGGCAAACCATGGAAGTCCTTTCATGGGGTAAATCTTGTACCAAGGACTGTGTAGCTACAATTGTACCTCTTCGGTCAATTAGCCTTTCCGATCTACCTCTGGTGTATCAATCCCTTGCGGATGTTTCCAGTAAGCAAGCAGCAGACTCTCTACCTCCTCATCGTGAATGGGACTGCCCAGTCGTCCTGGTTCCGGGCAAGACCCCTCCTAGGGGACAAATTCATCCGCTATCCATCCCAGAGACGCGAGCTATCCGGGATTGGTCCACTCCTACAATTCTCAAGGGGATTCAGCGATTTCTTGGCTTTGCTAATTTCTATAGGAGATTCATTAAGAATTATTCTACGTTAGCTGCTCCTATCACAGCCCTAACTCGCAAGGGAGCAAATCCTACGAACTGGTCTTCTGAAGCAATCAAAGCCTTCTCTGATTTAAAGCAAGCCTTTGTGTCAGCCCCCATTCTTCGACAGCCTGATTTGAATCGTCCCTTTCTACTAGAGGTGCATGCATCTACAGAAGCAGTAGGAGCTGTGTTGTCACAAGTCTTTGAAGATAAAAAGGTCCATCCCTGCGGATATTTCTCCCGTAAGTTCCTCCCGGCAGAACGTAATTATGCAATCGGTGAGCAAGAGTTACTTGCCATCAAGTTGGCATTTGAGGAGTGGAGATACCTTCTAGAAGGAGCTCAACATCGCATTACAGTTTATACTGATCATATGAATCTTCTGTATCTGCAGTCAGCTCAGTGTTTGAATCCACGACAAGCTCGATGGGCGCTTTTCTTCTCACGATTTGATTTCAAACTCACCTATCGTCCAGGGTCTCAGAACAAAAAGGCAGATGCCCTTTCCCGGTCCTTTGCTTCTTCTGAATTAAATGATGCTACCACGAATCAAGCCATTGTGAATCCTACGTCCTTTTTAATGACTCGAACCTCTCCAGTTCCTCCGCCTGGCAAGACCTTTGTCGCCACAAGTCTCCGAAAACGGCTGCTTACCTGGGCTCACTCCTCTTCCTTCATGGGTCATCCTGGGGTTCTAAAGACTCTCAAATTTATTCAACAGTCTTATTGGTGGCCACGTCTCAAAGCCGATGTCCAAGAGTTTATAGCAGCATGTCCTAAATGTGCCCAACATAAGAGTCAAAGAAGTTCTCCATCAGAGTTTCATCCTTTGCCAGCCCTAGAGGTTCCAGCAGCAGATCAAGAGCTTCAACGTCTATCTAGCATCTGAAGTTGTGTACGTAAGTCCTTGGTCAAAACTTCCGCTCGTTATAAATCTTTTGTAGATAGAAAACGTAAAGCTGTACCGAATTACAAAGTGGGAGACCAAGTTTGGATTTCTACGCGCAATCTCAAGTTCAAAGTTCCTTCTAAGAAATTTGCTCCCAAGTTTATTGGTCCATTTCCCATTGTAAAGGTACTCAACCCTGTGTCATACAAAGTCAAGTTGCCACCGTCTTTGAGAATTCCTAACGCCTTTCATACATCTTTACTGAAGCCTTTGATTCTCAATAAGTTCCGTACTACCCAGTCCAAATCTCCTAAAGTTCACTCTTTGCAGAATGAGGAATTTGAAGTTAAAGAGATTGTGGACTCACGTTCCCGATATGGACGTTTACAGTTTCTGGTCGACTGGAAGGGTTACGGTCCGGAGGAGAGATCCTGGGTTTTCTCTGAAGATGTTCATGCTCCAAGACTGGTAAAGAAATACTTCTCAAAAAATCCTGACAAGGTTCAAAGGTGTTCGGAGACCACACGTAGAAGAGGGGGTACTGTCACGAACCGGTCTCTCGCCTTTGCGGGTTCTGGGGTTCATCCGTTGCCAGTGCGGTTGCTCGCGGTGCTGTGTGCCCGTGTGGGGACGCGGCGTGATCAATGGCACATGTGGTGCAGAGTCTGGGAACTGTGATTGCAGGGACCAAATGGCCTACGGCACTGCGGTGTGTCTGCTGTATAGGAGGTGGCCATGTTGGAGACCAAATGGCTAATGCAGAGCACTTGTGAAGACACCTGTGGGCAGGTGTAGGCCAGTCCCGTGCTTGTGCTGCCTTTGGGTAGGCTGGGATTGTGTTGCTCTGGGCCAGTGCTTTGTTGTATCAACACTGTGCTCTAGCTCTGAGCTCTCTCCGTACATTCCTGTGTGATTCCCGTGGTCCAGATATCGCCTCCGTTCCCAGAGGTCCGTCTGCAGCCTTCACTGCTGAAAGATCCACCGGCTCTCCGCTGTGCTGTCAGTTAATTGCACTCCTATTGGAAATAGTTGGATTCCCAGTGTCCTGCATGAGGTTACATTGTCAGTCTGCCTATCATTCAAAGTCTGGAGGTTTCCGTTTCTCTCAGCTGTTCATTTGTTCAACTCTGCATTTAACCCATTCATCACCTTGTCTTCTACTACAGTTTCACAGTGATCTCCGGAACCCGCAAGTAACCCAATTCAGTACTTTTTATTTGCTCTGTTGTCATTACAAGGATAATTCATCACAGTCTCTCAGTTAACCCTCAAAACTCCATTGCAAATTCTTACAGTTAATTCACCATGTCTGCATTAACCAGTTAAACACAATCTGCAGTTCAGCATCAAAGCTTGTTTATATTTGGACAATTCAACATGTATTCTTCAGCTTGTTTTTGCATATGTTTCCATGAACATTTCTTTTATTTATTTTTGAGTTTTCTCTTGCATATTATTTCTGCCATTCTTGCAATACTTCAGTATAATGATGATTAACAACTAGTCATTTAACTCCTTACTGAATTGTTATTTAATAAATATATGAAGCGGAACTTTCTTCGTCCTCCCTGCTTTCTTCATACCCCAGCACCTACACCTGTGGTTGGTTCCGGGTTAACGGATTCACAAAAACACCCGGGCCTGACACTTATATGTCATACGTGGAATTGTGCTGCTAAATATGCTCGTTACATGCTTTATCTGTATCACTGTGTTTTTATACATGTCCATTGTTGGTACAGGGCTTAATTGAGATGCGGGTCCTCTCCGCCCCCCCTGGCCAGCGCTACGGGACGTGAACCGCATGCAGTTCCTTCTGTGGTGGAACGCATGCTGCCTGGGTTGCCGCGGTAACCAGGTCAAGCAGGGACCCAGAAGTAATAAGCGGCGGTGAGCGGAGACGGAGACGCGGCGGGAGCCGTGGAGGATGGTGCATTCGGCCCTGAGGGGTATTTTAGTGGGTAAGTGTCTGTTTTTCACTTTTGTATTGGTATGCCTTGAGGAAGGGGCTCTGCCCCGAAACGTCGCTCTTGTCAATACATTTTTTTTCCGTGTATATTGAGCCTCTGGAATGCCTTATTGTCCGCCATTGGAATTGTGCATACTGTTTGGATTATGGCACCGGGGCAAGTTGTCTATTGAATCTGAGTGCTGGCTGAGTTGTATTTATATATATATATATATATATATATATATATATATATATATATATAAAAAGGTTCCTTAATGTGCTATTAAATATATAACCTCAAACGTATACAATAAATGCACCTGAACTGCTGCATGAACAGAGCTGATACAATACTATTGGATATTAGGACATATTACTAAAAGATCTTCAAGTATAATTAATTATTTTAAGACAAAGTCAGTTCCTATAGTCTATACAGTATGAACTCAGACAAATACTTTCATAAAGAAGTCACATAAGATCATTATATATACTATAACACACTTATTTGCCATTGCTTTGGTGCACTAATATTACCAGTCATATATGAATGAAAACTATTTCTAACATTAAAACATGAACATCAGATGGTTTTGAAAATAACACCCCTAAAGAAGTCACCTTAGATTAAACGCATTGGGTGAAAAAGCACTGTCTATTATTTATGTGCTAAACAAAAGTTAATGGGCAAAAAAGCCTGTAAATTGATGTAACTCTGGTTAAAAGATGTCTGTAAGAATTAATTCTTAATTGTTTATTAATTGTTTTCATTTCATTTTAATACAATTATTTTAATAGTAAATTGAAAATATATTGGCTGTATTTGTGTATAACGTGATATTAGTCTATCCTCAGTTCATATAATTCCTTAGGTCTAGCAATAAGCCTGAGAGAATTCTAATTAAAGCGCTTAAATCCTTTTTTGATATATATATATATATATATATATATATATATATATAACATTTTAAGTTGCATACACACGGTGCGATTTTCCATGCGATATGGACTATATAGTCCATATCGCATGGAAACAGTGCATATCGCACTGTGTGTATAAGCTTGCAATGCTGATTCGCTGTCTCGTGGGATCAGCATCGCAATAAAATATAGTGGGTGCAGGCAGGGCCGATACTTACTACATGCCTCCGGGCACAATATTGCCAGTATCATCAGTTAGACTGCATCACACCATGTGTACCCACCTTTAATCTCAATCTTAAAGTGGGTACACACTAGGCAATGTGCTCCATGACAATATAAATGTGAAATATTAAAAGCCACAGGTTTCCAAACATGTTCCTCAGGTGGACACTTGCAATCTATGCCTACTTTTTCCCATTCACTTCCTGGCTCTTGGACAGCAGACATACTCTGCTATTCTGTCTACTGATAAAGATATCTGGGAACTTGCACAGATCTCTGTAAGCTCTGGCAGCAGGGTGCAAAGTACATGGACCACTGTAGACCTTAGCAAGATGCTGCCACATAACATTGTCTTTTATTTCTGCCAATCTCCGACCATGGGTGCACAATGTAGCATCTTCTGCTAACTTACCAGGACATGTGACTTCTGACCTCCGAGTGCATATTTTCTGTGCAGTAATGTTTTGTGGGTTTCCTGAAAGGTGGCACTTGCAGGTTGGTACTGGCCTGTCTTCACAGCAGGTATCATCAATATGAAGTAGCATTGTTCTTTTACAACAACATTTTTTTTTTTTTGTAACATATTATCATTTGACCATCTGTACAATCTTTGTAATTATTGTGTTCTGCAAAGTGTATTATTTCTAACAGAATTATCTTGGGTGAAGCTGCTCTGCATGGTCTCTGTGTGCAATTGTCTGGTATCTGTAAATGCATTAAAAAGCCACAAACTCTCATTCATACACACAGAGGAAGTTATACAAATTGGGTAATTGTTAAAAGGTAGGAAAAACTTTTGTGGATGGCTGTGGGAATATTTTGAACAATGTAGGCATGATATAGTGTGAAATGATCTTTACCACCCATAGTTGTGGATTTCTAAACCTGTCCCGCTTAGTGTGATGTATCGCCGGCGTTACGCTGCTCTATTTGTTATAGACTATATAATCAGCGCGGTAATTGTGCTTTGCAGTCGCATATGGTGGATAGCGTTGGTGGTTGCCTGGTACCGGACGGTGCCGTAGTAATTACTTTCTCTTATGGATAGTGGCATTTTTGGATCATGTATATCTCCCTGCTATGGGTCATTGGATGAGGTTATTTCTCAGCTGTAGGTTACGGCTGTATATTCTAATGTGTCTGGACTGTGACACTTCCTCTGTGCATTCCACTGACTTCTGGCTTTCGGCTGTGTGCGTTCTACCTCACGGAAATACCAGTAACAACAGCGCGGCGGTGGCTCTGCAATACATTTACTGCCGCAATGGTTATGTGAAGCTTCAATGTGTTTATACTTGATAAGAGGAGACACTATTTGATGTTATCACATGTCTTATGTCCCTAACATGCTGTTTGTACGCAGTAATGTTTTTAATTGTTTTCCTGTACTGATTGGTTAATTGTGGTGGGAGTGGTTTCCTTCTAGTATTTGTAGTGCCGCACGGGTGACTACATTTGCTTGTGATCCCAGTGGCTGCATGACCTGGTCTTGAAAAAGGTCCATGCTAGGTGAAGAGTTAAATGGCATCGCCCAGGCTTACCTGTTTACACTACACTGAGACCTGGGTCCTTCCCGGAACCAACCCTGCGAGCTTGCTGGGTAGGAGTCCCAAGTCTCATGACCCATGTTAACCCTTTCCTACTGAGCCACTCCTGGTTTATAACTTTTTATTACCTATTTGTCAGTTTCCTTATTACATTTTACTGTATGTTCTTATAATTTACTGATATCATTTAACATGGATGAATTTCCTTTTAATAAAAATGAGAAAATATTTTTTTAAACCAATGCACTACACCAAGATAACTGCTATTCTCTCTCCTGTGTGTTGTATACCAGTGTATTAGGTGTCAATAGAACCACCCCTTATACCATGATAGTGACAAACTATATTAAGGAATTAATAATAATTTCAGGCTATTTTAGGGCATTTCATCATACAGATTGTTTATTACATTGCACTGGTACATATGATCAGTTACAGATTTTTCTCCTCTTTAACAAGATAGATTTATATAAAACACTTCTCAAATTCCCAAAAAATAAACATTTCCTTACTTATGAAACACAGGCTACATTCAGGCCCTCAGAGTTACTACCTATGTGATTAATACACGTTATATTTCTAGTAAAACACTTCTAAGAGGAGACATTATTAATATTTACAAGTATATAAATGGAAAATACAAGGACCTATCGGGTGATTTGTTTATCATAAAAGCTTGTTTCAAACAAACATAGAAAATGATTTGGAATACTCTGCCAGAGAGGGTGGTAATGGCGGACTCAGTTAATATGTTTAAAAATGGATTAGATAAATTCCTAGATAAACAAAATATCCAAGGATATAGCATTTAAAGGAAGAGAATGTTAGAAAAAGCATGAATTATAGCTGTTATTTAGACCTATAAACATAACTTAATCTGGGTCCATTAAAGTTAACAAGTTATATACTGAGTAGTGTAAGAATTATAATACAGGTTGAACTCGATGGACATTTTGTCTATGATAATTGCAATCACTGGTCAAGACTCACAATGTTTGTAGACCATAGTCAGTCTGCATAAGCTGAAGCTTCCTCAGACTGGCCGTAGGATCCGGAAACCCAGGTCCATGAAGTCTGCATCCAAAGAAGCAGTCCCTAAACCATCCCCATTGTAAAAACAGTGCCAGTTGCTGCCCCCTAAATTCTACAGCAAGTCATCCTGCTGTGGTGCCAGGGGGCTCTGAGCTATATCACAAGTCCCAGTCTGCACATACATAAAACAGGTCTTGTGCCTGTGCAGACTCCCAAACATCAGATTTGTCTATAAACCATAGGGTTTATGTACAAAGCTGAATTAGGTCCTCAGAGTATTTTTATGCTTCCTAATCTGATGTCTAACAAGACTTGACTTACATAGAAAACATTAGCTGCATTCAGAACATGTAAATGGTTTCTCTCCTGTGTGACTCCTCTGATCTATAACAAGTTTTGACTTTCGGGAAAAACATTTGCAGCATTCATAACATGTAAATGGCTTCTCTCCTGTGTGAGTCCTCTGATGTTTGAGAAGATGTGACTTCAGGGTAAAACATTTTTTGCATTCAGAACATGTAAATGGTTTCTCTCCTGTGTGACTCCTCTGATGTATAACAAGAGATGACTTTTTGGAAAAACATTGGCTGCATTCTGAACATGTAAATGGTTTCTCTCCTGTGTGACTCCTCTGATGTTCCACAAGATGTGACTTGCAGAGAAAACATTGGCTGCATTATGAACACGTAAATGGTTTCTCTCCTGTGTGAATCCTCTGATGTATAATAAGAGATGACTTTTGGGAAAAACATTTGTTGCATTCAGAACATGTAAATGGTTTCTCTCCTGTATGAATCCTCTGATGTTGCACCAGATGTGGCTTGCAGAGAAAACATTGGTTGCATTCTGAACATGTAAATGGTTTCTCTCCTGTGTGACTCCTCTGATGCCTGAGAAGCTTTGATTTACATGTAAAGCTTCTGTCACACTCAGAGCACAGATGTGGTTTATCTCCTGTGAGACTCATCATGTATTAGATGATAAACAAATTAGCTGCAGAAGGTTCTTTCTAATCAGAAAATGAAAATATTTTTTGTAAATTCTCCAAAAGTATAAGAAGAAATGATGCCTGTACAGTAGTTGTCTTGATCAGCGATCAATGTCCCTTTCCACAATGTACTGTAATATTCTTAGTGGAAATCATGCACATTTGTCCTGTAAGAAAAAAGTTTATATTAAAAAGCATAATGGTTACTGTGGTAATTCTACTTTTACAGTAATAGTTTTTTTTTTATCTGATTCAGCTTCAGTTGCAGTTATGCAGTTATGCTAAATTAGCAAAACTGCAACTGCTTGTGATCACATGCTGGGGGCTGCCTAGGACAGGGCGAGGACGGCCAGTATGCAGATGGCCATCAGCGATGTGATCACATATCAGAAATGATCCATACTGAATAGGGCCCATGATCCAGTCATTTAGCATTGTTTTTATATTTGTGTATTTTGCCAAATTGCGATATCCTTATTTCCAGTCAGATGACGCACAGAGTAATGTGGAGGAGTCTGTGGTGGAGCTGTCACATAGTTACTTCATTATAAATACTTACCTGATATAAAGAATAATATGTATCTTTAAAGGAGCTGCTACCTAGATACCCATTTATATATACTAACCTGATGCACAGTGTATTATGTAAGGTACTACACATGCAGACAACAAGACGGACACAGAAAAACAGAGACAGAACCTGCAAATTGTCCCCTTTAAATGACTATATGTGGAAAGCTGAACAAATTACTGAAAAACTCGGAGAAAGAGGTTGAGCCGGAAATTTCCCTTGTCTGTATTGTAGTGTAAGAGGGTATTTGTGAGCAAAAATCCAGACTGGGCCAGGGTTGAAAATCCCAGGTCTTACAAAGCAAAATGTTGGGACATATGTCAAAAAGTTGCATAAATTAATAGATAATACAAAATATAGAATATAAAGATAACTGTAATATATCCTTTTACCTATAATTAAATGGTTATAGTATTTAACCATATTTACGTTAAAATGTTTTAATTTTAGATAACAAGACAATATCTACATATGTTTTTTTCCTGTATCAGTATATACTTATGTATAATATATTTAACTTACTCTGGAGATTCTTCCTCAGTCTCTTTCTTACTCTTTCATCCTCCCAGCTCTCCAACCAGCAACTCATCCAGCAGCTCCTCCATCAGCTATCAGTGGCCTGATACAGCCTATTTATAGTCACTCCTCCTCATCTCTCCACATTTGTTCCCAGGATGGGCAGAAGGAATTGTTACACTGAGAGGTGACATGTAAATGAGGGTCTCATAGCATTAGTTTATATTCATTCAACACATCAGCTTCTCGTGCCCAGCTCCTTGTCTTGTAAAATAGGTGGATATATTCCAATGGTTACTGACTACAATGGTAAATGTTAATTACACCCTGGCAGGGTAACACCTTGCATTCTAATTATATCACAGCAGCCGCTGGCCTCCTGTTATGTCACCAAAGGAACCTTTTGTTTAGGAGTCACCTATTGTCTAGGCAGAGTATCAGCAGAAAGAGCTGTTCTACATATCAGCAGGAATGTTACAATGATTCAGTACAAAACTCTTTAATAAAAAAGCAAATAATTATATTTGTACAGACTAATGTTTGTACAGCCATGAAATAATTTTGTTTCTCATAATATTGAAGAAATTCTGATATAAACGATGATGAAAAGATAGAGGATATGGGAACCTGAAGGTACAGCCTGCAACTGTATACACTTGATCCAACCCAGTAACTCACATGGCACTCCTTTGTTTATATATATATATATATGTAGAGATTATGTTCTTTTAGAGAGAGGTATTCCTCCACCCACTTTCAATTCTGAAAGAACAAACATGTGGCATAACTGCACCAATGTTTCAGCACCACGCAGGGCACTTTTATGCAAGTGTCAGCCTTAATAAAAGTGCCCTGCATGGCGCTGAAACATTGGCGCAATTATGCCACCTGTTTGATTTTTTTTTGCAGAATACACTCATTTGCATCAAGTACTTGGAGTGCCGCCTGTTCTTTCAGAATTGAGAGTGGGTGGAGGAATACCCCTCTCTCAAGACCAACCGGTGGCTCACCACTTTAGTGACTTTAAACACCCCTTAGCCACAATGAGGCATAAGATTATAAACCATATCCCTATTAACATCAGGGGAGGTGATCGGAGTACACAATTATTACAGATGGATCCACTATCTCCGGACAGTGGCACCCCTGGGCCTCAATGAGACCAACAAGCTGGGATGTATTCTTTGAAGATCCATTCTCTTTTACAGATTAACATTTTACATTCTTGCCAATTAACCATTTGTCTTTTTAGGTTTAAAGTAAGGTGGTTGGCTGGGGCATTATAGCCTTTAGAACAGTTAGCCATATATAATTTACTGCATTTGGACTAATAGAGAGTTTTGTCTCTTTATACTTAGCACCAGTCTACTTTTCAGATTGCTTACTGGATATGTTTTTTTGTAACACTATTCTTATACTCTACTGCCATCTTGTGGTTCTAAATAAGTATGCACCTTTTCTGTAGGGTGTTTTCTTTCTGTGCAGGAGCGCACGCTGTGCGGGATCCCATGGTAACGACACTGGTAGGTGCACATTGTGGGATTGTGATGACATTGGTTCCCTATGTCATGGGCACAGCGCTGGGTGATAGTTCTGGTGGAGGCTTCTATCTCTTCTCTTGTTATATAATGTAAGATTTTTATGTTATTGTGTATGTCCTGGCAAAATTTTGTTGATTAAAATGAGACATTGACCAGCATTTTGTACATCACGCTGATGTTTTGAGCCAGTCTTCTGGAGACATGAAGCCCTAGGAAAGCTGTAGGGCTAACATTTGCTGCAATGCTTCCTTCCTAAAGGCACCCAGGCATTCACTAACATTTTCAAATGGGAGTGCAAGTCACCTACCGTGTTTATCTATATATTTATAGTCCCACAAACCGCCACTCCAATAATCAACCAGCTTCTTGTGTGCCTTTGTTAAATTAAAATAAAGCCAAGATAGGCAGGCTGACGTCTGTCTAAAAAAACACGGCACTCCAGAAATTTAGAATAAATATACTGGATTTAACACAGTGGTCCAAAGTATACAGGGCTCTATTTACCGTGATGGTAGTTTCCAGTTCTATCTGAATCTTCTTTAGCTCCTGTCCAACCTCCTCGACAGCTACGGTAATGAGATCTAATGAACATTTATTCAGAACCCGGCACCAGCGGCTACAGAACACAGGATTATTTCTACCCAAAGTAGGTACATTGGCAATACGGAAACCACGTGGTATTTGTTTCCATCTCAGATATTCAGATAGAAATTGACCATACAATGTAAGGTCAATTTCTCTTTGTCTGTGTTTTATTACCTTATAGAAGACATCGGCCGGTATTTCGGCTGAAAGTAATTCAAAGTCAAATTGTCAAATAATAGTTTTTCTATTTCATCATCTATAAAAGATACTATTCCTATTTCTGTCACAAAAGAAATTAACCAATCGTCATGTGTTCACTGTGTTAACCATATAAAATGGAAAAATTATTTCTAAATAGTTACGCTGATCTCTGTGAAGATGTCAGGTCTCTGTTAAATGGCTCCTAGAAGATGTCATACGTCTCGTCCAATCCTCCAGTTGTTTGAGTTTTGTTAAAAAACAATATGAACAAATCATGGTATAGTATGTTCAACAATAGAACAGAAATTCAAGGTTCTTCATATCCCGCTTGTAATCAAATGCGTACCCGACTTACACATCACAGATGTGAATTTCACTCATAAAGGTAACTTTAAATCACCATTATGTCGCCTGTGTCAAGATTCTATAAAGCCACCAACAATCTCAATTTATGCGTACCATACTCACTGATAAACAGGATGGTACACCTCATATAACGGTTTCTTTGATAAGTTTAGCATAACTCCGTCACTTCATCTATCCCAATATCAGGCTTGAGCAAGGGGGATAGTCAAAACAATTTATTAAAAAGGTTTTAAAAACACACTAATGACAGACAGGTTTTTATAAGTATTTACAACAGTGGTAAGAACCAAGAGATCATGTAGTGTTCACCAATTGGAAGCTATTCATGTGTGTGCATGACCCGGCGGCCAAAATCGGGACTGCCTACATAGAATGGAAACTGCAACACTTACCAACTGGAAACACTACACCGGTTTGATACACTCGCTTCCGATGTGTTTCGACCTGTTGTAGGTCTTTATCGAGGAAACGAAGTGTATCACATAGCCCCAGTATTTATTGTACAGATCCGGAAGCGTTTGTGACGTCAAGGGGTTGGTTGATTGGTCGCCACGTTGCTAAGCGATCATACATCAATGCCCGCACCATCATGAAAAATCAACGAACGACAGCGGAATCAGTACATCATTACACTGTCCAGCACCAACCAATCACTACATTTGGTTCATGGATGACGGCACCAAAACCCTACACAGCAAATGTATGCACAGAGAATGAACCAAAACAACATAGTTACGTCACCTCATAACTAGATTTAGTTGCTAGGTTACAAGGAACACACAATCCTGATCAAAGGGACTCCATGTAACCCCCACACTGCATGTATCCATTTGTATAATATAAACTTCATTACTAGGGGATGTTTTGATATTTACCCTCATAGTATATGTATTAATACTGAGATACTAAATGATAATATTGTAAAAACTTATTTAAAACTGGTTCCGTCATCCATTTACCATACATTACATCTCTATTGTTCGTGCGCCAATGTATTATTGATTTGTTTCAAGTTCATAAAAAGCGCACGAACAATAGAGATAAAAGATTGGCACAAGCAGAGATGAGGTGGATTTTTTATTTAGGTACTTTAGCGCCTAATGGTCTAAATCATAAGTTTAAATTAAGGTGGTTTTTATAATAACTTATTTAGTATGTTATATATTACTATGTAATGAATGGTAGATGGATGACGGAACCAGTTTTAAATAAGTTATAAGTCCGCATGTTGGTATGACAGTATGGATGACAATGTTGTACAAATGGCATCCCGTGAGGACACCTTAAGTGCATCTTTAGAATGTAAGCTCTCACGAGTAGGGCCTTTTTCCCTCAAGTGCTTAACCTTTTCTTACATTTAAAATTCTCAACTGCCCAAATACTGCAGTTTTATGTCCACCTTGAAACTTATCTCTATGTCCTTTACTGGTGTAGTTATGCTTAGTTACCCTGTACTTGTCCTATATTGTCTTCAACTGTAAGTCACTGTTTTCTTGTTTTGATTATGTGCATATGTACTCTGCAATTGGGCACTGTAGAACCCTTGTGGCACCATATAAATACAGGATAATAATAATAATAATAATAATAATAATCCATTCTCGGAATAGACAGAACTTGTTGCTTGACAGTTCTCAGGTGCATTGCATCGTAACCCCTGCTTATAAAGTGCATTGACTTCTCATCAATTCTAGCCTCTGCCTTAGCAGTGTTGTCAGAAATTCTTACTGCTCTGAAAAATTGTGAACAGGGGAGACTATTCCTAATGGAACTTGGATGTTTACTGTCCGCTTTCAAAATTTTATTTTATTCCTGTCGGTTGGTTTCTTGTGTAAGTCCATATATAAGTGACCATTTTCCTGGGAAAGCTCGTCATACAGATAGTTTACTTTATTTTCACTGATTTCAAAATGAGCGGGGTACTGCAAGTGGGGGGGCACAGGGGGAGTACCATGAGTTGGGGGGGTAGTTCCACAAGTGGGGGAGGGGAGTGCCGTGGGTGGAAAGGGGGGTGCCGCAGGGGGGAGAGCAGATGGGGGTTGGAGGTGTGTGTGAAAAGGGGTCAGTGGTGTAGCAGAAAGTGGGAGGGCAGAGAGAGCAGGAAAGTATGGGAAAGCAGAGGGGCCAAAGGGATAGATATCACTCACCGTCACTGTGTGTGTGCGCTGTGTGGCTGCCAGGAACTGGTGACTGGAGGAGCTCTGTCACGTGAGACGACAGCTTATCCTCACAATGCCAGAGCTCCCCAAGCTGTGGCCTCTTATAGGTGCTGGCAGCTGCCAGATATAATGTGAGTGGCGCTGATGCGGTACTGGATGCAGAGCTACATGCGGCCCCACACTGCTGTCAGCCTCCCAGGAACCTTCCCAGCAGCTTTCAAGGCCAATCCATCCCTGCAGCTTTATATGCGTCTCACACTATTTTAAATCTATCTATATCTTTGCACATTCTCCCCATAATTGTGTGGATTTCCTCGGACTGCTCTTGTTTCTTTCCATACTCCAAAAATATACTGATAGGTTAATTGGCTTCCTACACAAAAAATTAACCATAGGGTATGTGCTTGTATCTGTACCTGGGCAACTTAAGGTGTTTCCACACAGTGAGATCCTTGCTATGTCTGATTTTGACTATGAGATTTCCCTTGAACTCCCCCAGAGCCCAGATAACACAGATTGTACAGATTTTTACTATCTGTGCTAGAGATTTTGTCTATGTGTGATTTTGTCTAAGTGCTAATTCTGACTATACTTTGTACTAGATAGTACACTAGATGGCCCAAGTGGTTTTTATCTGCCATTACAATCTATGTTTCTATGCTTTAGTAAGTGACCTTAGGAATATTTATGTCTCACTCGCTGTTCTACCTGCTCTTTGCATTTAAATGAGTGATACAAATTTGCTAATTTTTTAGAGATGTAAATTTGAGACGTCTTAATGTCAGTAAATATTAATACATGGTTCTTGGCAGTACCCTAGGAACACATAGAATTTGTCGGCAGATAAGAACCACTTGGCCCATCTAGTCTGCCCCTTATTTTTATTTTTTTTTAATATTATTTTTTATCACTTACTTTATTTGATCCTTATTTCTTTGTAAGGATATCCTTATGTCTATCCCATGCATGTTTAAATTGCTCTACTGTCTTAGCCTCTACCACCTCTGATGGGAGGCTATTCTACTTGTCCACTACCCTTTCTGTGAAATAATTTTTTACATTTCCCCTGAACCTCCCCCCCTCCTGTCTCAGTGCATGTCCTCGTGTCCTATTGCTTCTCTTCATTTGGAAAATGTTTCCCTCCTGGACTTTGTTAAAACCCTTCATATATTTGAAAGTTTCTATCATGTCCCCCCTTTCCCTTCTCTGCTCCAAACTATACATATTGAGATATCTTAGTCTTTCTGGGTATGTTTTGTGATGTAGGCCATGCACCATTTAGTTGCCCGCCTTTGTACAGTTTCTAATGTATTAATATCCTTTTGAAGATATGGCCTCCAGAACTGAATACAGTATTCTAGATGAGGCCGTACCAATGACCTATACAGTGGCATTATTACTTCTTTCTTTCTGCTGCTGATTCCTCTCCCAATGCAGCCAAGCATCTGACTAGCCTTCCTCATTGCCTTGTTACATTGCTTACCTGCTTTTAAGTCATCTGAAAAAGTGACTCCTAGATCCCTTTCCTCCTCAGTAGTTTCCAGTATAGTGCCATTAATACTGTATTTAGCTTTAGGATTTTTGAGACCCAAGTGCATGATTTTGCATTTTTTGGCATTAAACTGTAATTGCCAGACTCTTGACCAATCCTCTAGTCTACCTAGATCCTCAATCATTTGTTTTACCCCACCTGGTGTGTCTACCCTGTTGCATACCTTTGTGTCATCTGCAAAAAGGCATACTTTCCCTTTAATGCTATTTGCAATGTCACCAATAAAGATATTAAAAAGCACTGGTCCAAGTACAGATCCCTGGGGTACTCCACTAGTAACATTTTCCTCCTGTGAATGCACTCCATTTACCACAACTCTCTGTTTTCTATCCTTCAACCAAGATCTATCCATTCAATAATCCTAATATCCAATCCCAAACTTTCAAGCATATCCAATCCCAAACACGCATAGCAGACACAGTAAAAAGTGACAGGACCATTTTTGTAGTTTATTAAATTCTACACACTGGAGTCCAATGCAATTCAAATTTAAATGTGATTGTCCGTTTGGACATTATCATTCACGCAATGCAAGCCACGCATGATATGAATATTCCAACCCCCTTTTCATCCCCTTAGGGGAGGTTTATTAAAATTCTAATTCTGTAGTTTCCAGTGGCGTGCAGTGAGGTCAGTGGCAGGTGAGGCACTACAGCTATAATGTCCGCCAAATCTGCTGATGACCCCTACCACTACCGAGCCAATGCCTGCTACTGCACCTGAGTCGATGCCTGCTGCCACCGCTACCGGTTTACAAACTCACCCACAATAAACTGACCCAGCCCTCCACCACTAATTTGTATCTCACTCCGATGCCACCAATGCCCGCTGCCTGCCTGCTCATCATACTTGTTATATATAGTACATTTTTATAGAAAAAAAATAGTGTTTGGGACAGGGAAGGGAGTGGGAGGAGGACATGAATGCAATTCTGTTGTCCAGGGCTTCCATTAACTTAATGGAGAAGGGTCTAAATGGGTTAAAAAATAAAAAATAAAAAAGCATGAGGTCCCCCCTCCTTAGTATAACCAGCTTCGGGCTCTTTGAGCCGGTATTGGTTTTTTAAATACTGGGGAAAAATTGGACAGGGGTTCCTCGTATTTATACAACCACAACCAGACTCTTAGTTCAGTCCTGGTTCCAAAAATATGGGGGAAAAAAGATGTAGGGGTCCCCCGTATTTTTAAAACCAGCACCGGGCTCCACTAGCCAGCGGCATAATGCCACAACCGGGGTACACATTTACGTAGGTACCTGCGGCCGTGGCATTACCCCCCCCAACTAGTCTCCCCTGGCCGGGATTCCCTGGAGGAGTGGGGACCCCTTAAATCAAAGGGTCCACCACTCCAGGCACCCAAGGGCCAGGGGTGAAGCCAGAGGCTGTCCCCAGCACCCCTGGGCGGTGGGTGCCAGGCTGGTAGTCATGAGTATTAAAAAAATAATATTGTTTTTTTGTTGTGGAACTACAAGGCCCAGCAAGCCTCCCCCACTTGCTGGTACTTGGAGGACCTCAAGTACCAGCATGCGGGGAAATAACAGGCTCACTGGTACCTGTAATTCTACAACAAAAACAATACCCAAATTAAAACACAATACACACACTGTGAAAGTAAAATTTTATTATAACACACTTACACACTCACACATACTTACCTACATTCCACACCGAGAATCACATCCACTTGTCCAGTAGAATCCAATAATGGCATCTGTAAAAGTGAATGAAAATAAATAGTTACAGAGGGGGGAACAAAAAGAAAGAGAGAGAGAGAGAGAGAGAAAGGGAGAGAGAGAGAGAGTGAGAGAGAGAGAGAGAGAGAGAGAGAGAGAGAGAGAGAGAAAGAGAGGGGAACACGCTCACTTGTCACTCCGGCCTGTTGCTTAGTAACGGGGCGGGATGCCTGGCAACAACAAGCAGTCTGAGTGGAGGCTGTAGAGACGGGATCTGGAGGCGGACGGATGCAGAGACGGATGGGATGGCCCAGTGTAGAGGTGAGCACTGCGGGGACATTTTAGACAAAACAAATAGAAAACTAACTCACCCCTCACTCCTGCTTCAGCCCCGACACTCCAACGCCGGTCACAGCCGCTGGGTCCCGCCGCCTCTTCCGCCTCCAGCATCGCGTGGGTGATTGGACAGCGGATCCAGCACTGGATCCGCTGCCCAATCACAGGTGCCTCGCTGACATAGGGTTGGTGTCCCTGTCAGCGATGCACTTCTTTCAGTGCCGCTTTCCCTATCTATTTGAATGGGCTTATACAGCCCAGTGCTTGGCCCCGCCCCCGCTCTGCCCCAGTTCCCATTATCTATGGGAGGCACCACTATCAGTGCCTCCCAAATGTATTTAAATGTATCAAATTATTACAATTAAATAAAGAAGATACTTATTACACAGACTATGTGTCATAAGTATCTTCTTTGTATGATTGTAATAATTAATCACAGGGGAGGCACTGTCTCCACTGCCTCCCCTGACTGCACGTCCCTGGTTGTTTCCTATTTCTCACCTGAAGAATACCTATGTTACATGTCAGCTTCCTAACATATCAGGAAGGAAGAGAATTAGTGATGAGTGAGTGAGTGAGTGAGTGAGTGAGTGAGTGAGGGCTTTTGCATTTATTTATAGCATTTATATATACATATAGTATTTTTAATTTTTTTCAAAATTTGTGCAACCTATTTCTTGGTGCTTTATATGTGTCATTTTGATTATATTTAGAGTGAATCATTGTGATGTTCCAGCTGCTGATACTGTATGTAGAAAAGATCTGTTTTCCTAAACTCTGCCTGAACAAAAGGTGACTCCTAAACAATGGACTCTTTAGTGGCATAACATAGGATGCTGTGATCTAATTAGAATGCAAGGTGTTACCCCTGACAGGGTGTAATTAGCAATTCCCATTGTAGTAAGGGACTTTAGGAATATTTACACTTCATTTACAAGACAAGGAGCTGGGCACGAGAAGCTGATGTGCTGAATGACTATATACTAATGTTATGACACCCTAATTTACATGTCACCTCTCAGTGTAAGAATTCCTTCTGGCCATCCTGGGAATTACTGGGGAGAGATGGGGGAGGAGTGACTATAAATCGGCTGTATCAGGCCACTGATAGCTGATGGAGGAGCTGCTGGATGAGTTACTGGTTGGAGAGCTGGGCAGACGGTACAGTAAGAGAAAGAAAGGATCTCTAGAGTAAGGTGATTATATTATACACATGAATATATTGATATATACATAAATATTTGTAGATGTTATTTTGTAGATCTTGACCTGTTGTCAATACTTAAAAAGTTTTATTTAAAAAATTGTTATATAGTTAGTATTACTATATAATAGAATTATATTTCATAGGTCAAACTATTGCAAACCTTATATTCTATATTTGGAATTATCAAATAAATATTTTAAAAGAAAAATATGAAGATAACACGCTGTATATGACACAGAATTATCATATAAGTCGTAGTGTAGGTAGATATTCATGAATCACTATGTAACTGAATGTAAGTCAATAATAAATGTGTAAGTATATTTATGGGCACTTACAGTCTGTCACTTATGTGTATGGGCCAGATACGTAGCAGCAGGAATAATTTAGTTGTCCCTTAATCGTGACGACCAACTTTTGGTTGAACATTTGCTTAAATTTAGTCCAAAACTGTTTAATACTCAGTAAACTCAAACTTTAAATTGTATAAACTGTAGAAAAATTATAGTGTCATGTATATATGATTATCTATATAGTCTCTATTAGGTGCTACATAATTATCACTTATTATAATTATGTTTTAAACTCAATGCAAGTTTAAAAAAGCTTTCAGGGACTATCATCATGTCTCTAACAAATGTATCATTTATGGAAAATTGCTCTTTCTGCTGAGACAGCTTTCAGAGGTGAGAGACTTTTCTCCTGCTTCCATGGTTCTTGTCATATTTATACCCACATCAGTGGATCCGGTCACCGTGACTTCATTGCCCCTTCACCCTACCCACACAGCCAACAGCTGTGCCCCTACAACCCTGGGCACACAGCTCTCTCCTTGCTCTCGACTGCTATGTTCTCATTGTGCCTGCACCCCGAGGTGGGCACGCAGCCAATAGCTAGGCACCCCTACTTCCCCTACAACCTGGACACACAGCCCTCTCTCTGCTGCCATATGCTCCCTTTGCCTGCACCCCAAGCTGGACACACAGCCAACAGATGGGCACTTTGGCACACAGCTATCTTCACGCTTGCTGCTGCCATATGCTCCCTGTGCCTGCACCTAAGCTTGACACATAGCCAATAGATGGGCACCCCCACTTCTCCCACAACTCCGGGCGCATAGCTGCCTGTGCATCAATGCTCATTCTGAAAATGTTAATTATCACCTGCTTTTGTTGAAAATAAGTGATGAATAGACTACTTATTACTGTGGGATTATGTGTGTATTAAATAAATATATATACTCTCTCAGTATATTGGTCTCATGTGAACTACTATTTTTTGTATATCAGTAGTGTGGTATAATATGTGCAATATGGACCTCATTCAGTAAAGAGTGCAGAGTCTGCTCTGATACCACTTCCCCCATAATGCTGTTTCATACATCTACACCTGTGTATTATATTAAGTATCAGTAGCTGCTACAGGAAAATAGAGTTATACATTCTGCAAAATACACAAATATAAAAACAATGGTAAATGACTGGGTTATATTTGTTAGTGTATATAAAAATATATAAAGTTCATTATATATAGTCACACTGATACTGTAAAAGTAGAATTACCCCAGTAACCTTTATGCTGTTAAATATATTTTTTTTCTTGCAGGACAACAAATTTACAGGATTTTAACCTAGAAGTTATTGTAGAAAGGGACATTTTCTCTGATCAAACCAACTACAGGCATCATTTCTCCTTATACCTCTGAGGAATCACACAAGCTGTTCTCATTTTCTGGATAGAAGAAACATTCTACAGCTAATTTGTTTCTCATCTAATACATGATGAGTCTCCCAGGAGAGAAACCACATCTGTGCTCTGAATGTGACAAAAGCTTTACATATAAATCATATCTTCTCAGACATCAGAGGCAACACACAGGAGAGAGACCATTTCCATGTCCTGAGTGCAGCAAATGTTTTACCCAAAACTCATATCTTGTCACACAGGAGAGAAACCATTTCAATGCTCTGAATGTAGCAAGTGTTTTACCCACAAGCAAGGCCTTGTTAGTCATCAGATGAGTCACACAGAAGAGAAACCATTTCAATGCTCTGAATGTAGCAAGTGTTTTACCCACAAGCGAAACCTTGTTAGTCATCAAAGGACTCACACAGGAGAGAAACCATTTACATGTTCTGAATGCAGCAAATGTTTTTCCCAAAAGCGAGACCTTGTTAGTCATCAGAGGACTCACACAGGAGAGAAACCTTTTCAATGTTCTGAATGTAGCAAGTGTTTTACCCACAAGCAAGAACTTGTTAGTCATCAAAGGACTCACACAGGAGAGAAACCATTTCAATGCTCTGAATGTAGCAAGTGTTTTACCCACAAGCGAGGCCTTGTTAGTCATCAGATGACTCACACAGGAGAGAAACCATTTCAATGCTCTGAATGTAGCAAATGTTTTACCCACAAGCAAGACCTTGTTAGTCATCAAAGGACTCACACAGGAGAGAAACCATTTCAATGCTCTGAATGTAGCAAGTGTTTTACCCACAAGCGAGACCTTGTTAGTCATCAGAGGACTCACACAGGAGAGAAACCATTTCAATGCTCTGAATGTAGCAAATGTTTTACCCACAAGCAAGACCTTGTTAGTCATCAAAGGACTCACACAGGAGAGAAACCATTTCAATGCTCTGAATGTAGCAAGTGTTTTACCAAGAAGCAAAGCCTTGTTATTCATCAGATGACCCACACAGGAGAGAAACCATTTACATGTTCTGAATGCAGCAAATGTTTTACCCAAAACTCACATCTTGTTAGACATCAGAAAATTCACACAGGAGATAAACTATTTCAATGCTCTGAATGTAGCAAGTGTTTTACCCACAAGCGAGACCTTGTTAGTCATCAGAGAACTCCCACAGGAGAGAAACCATTTACATATTTTGAATGCAGCAAGAATTTTTCCCAGAAGTCACATCTTGTTTTACATCAGAGAGCTCACACAGGAGAGAAATCATATACTGTAAATGTGCTCAATGCAGCAAGAGTTTTATAGATAAGCAATATCTTGTTATATATCAGAGGATTCATACAGGAGAGAAGCCTTTTATTTGCTTTGAATGTAACAAGTGTTTTACTAGAAATATATCACTTATTAATCATGTGAGGAGTCACACTGAGGGCCTGATTGTATCCTGTGTTTCTTAAGTAAGTTAGCTTGTATCAATTCAATATGGTTATAATTGACGTCATTTTTATTTTGTGAATGTAACTTATGTTTTATAGAAATTAATCTTGTTAAAGAATAGAGAGGAGAAACATCAATAGTTGATCCTCTGCACCAATGTGTGTAAAAAACAATGTGTAGGGTGAAACCCCCCAAAATTGCCTGATTTGATTAGTTATTTGTAAATATATATCTTCACTACCATGGCATAAGAGGCGCTACTACTGACACCTAATACAAAAGTATACAACACACAAGAGAGAGAACAGCAGTTTCTTGGTGTAGGGATCTGGATCAAAACATAACTTTAATTGTATTTTTATAAAAAGTAGATAATTCATATTAAAATATAATAGTGAAATATTAGAAAATAAATACATGATAAAGTGATAAAAAAATATCACTGGGGTGCACCATTTATCCTTTTTTATTATATATTTATTTCCTATATTAAAATTGTACTGGTCTTCCCATTTTTCTTGCCCTACAGTGACTAGTACACCAACACACATATGCCTAATTGTTATAGTGACATGAGGTTTAGTTTTTCTCATTTTGGGGCTGTTTATACTCCTGCTATTGTATGTTTAACTTTACCTTATTGTTTATTTTTGCTGTAAGCCTACTTAAAGTCAATAAAACAGATATTTAAAAATAAAATATTAATGGGGCTGGTGCAAGTGTCCTAAATAATGTGGATTGGATATATATAAAGTCTTTAACACAGTTTCAGCTTAGCAAATGTTGCAACAATTGTAAGTAAAAGTCCCAGTTTCTAAAGTAATGGCATCTAGCTGGAGCCTCACCCATGCAGAGGTGGAACTGAAATTGTTGAAGCAGGTGAATTTAACCTGGCCCCTGAGATCTAAGGGGCCCACTGCTGGCCAGACCAGCAATGAGTTATCCCCTGGAAGCGACTCCCCCATACACAATGTTTTGAGCATTTTTTTATTTATGGTCCAATGCAGTTAGCAGGGTGGGCCCCACTACCTGAGGGACTTGCCCCTTATCTTAGGTAGGCAGAGCTGACCTTGTGTGTGCTGTACAGAGTAATAGAGGAGTCCTGCCACCTATCAGTGCTGTTGATCCCAGCCACATGTACAATTTTTCTGATTCTCTGATGTCTATGAATTAAAGGCAGCTCACAACCAGTGTATCTGGCACTGCCAGAGTCTCACATATATACATATATAAGAGAGCGCATTAAGTTTTTAGAACAGTTTATTACACTTGAAAACACTAAAAAAATACTTCATCACAAGTTTAATTGATTAAAACATTGGTAAAGTGGAAATACAAGAGGCACAAATGAGGAGAAGCTGGGCGGTGTGTAGCGGCAGTCGGCTGCTGCTCTCCTTACGGAAAGACTGCTGACCGCGGTCGGGGTGAGAACATTTTATTGTTCCGGTAATCAAGCAACTCCAGCAAAGGAAAAATCCAGCAGCGCGCTGCCGCAGCCGGGCACAGCTTTTTCTGGAACTTGGTACCATCGATCCTGGTCGCAGTTTGGTGAGACCTAGTTCTCCATTAATTCACCCACTACTGGCAGGAACTTATAACACACTGTGCCATTAAGAGGATAAAGCCTAAGTGATTTATCAGCTGCCGTCCAGCGCACAAAATTGGCATACAGTCTATACCATTTAAAACTGGATTCAGACTCATAAAGTTTTGTATAGACACACGATACATATTCCATCAATATAAGTGGCATATATACAAGTTTCCCTTGTGGATAATTATCCAGAACACAGTATTGCTGGACATTATCAACTTTTGCCACACTAGTGAAAAGTAAAAGGAGCCAAAGGTGTCTATAATCTGCCAGCGGTAGCTGGGAATAGATGTGTAATAAGGACTGATATGCATATATATGAAAGGTTAATTCATTTGTACAACTGAATAGGAATATACATTGCAGTGTTTCTAATAGCTCCTTGGTGTTTTTATGTATTTAAAGGAGCAATCAATCAATTAAACTTGTGATAAAGTAATTTTTTTGTGTTTTAAAGTGTAATAAACTGTTCTAAAAACTTATTGCGCTCTCTTATATATGTATATGTGTGTAACCGTTTTATAGTATAACTTCAGATTACTATGTTGGAGCTGCTTTTAGGTTTTTTATATATAGAATTTCTGTGGTGACCAGCTTATAGTTAGGAATCTTTTTGCAAGATATCTATAGTAATTAAATATAATTTATTATTGCGCCTGAAATTATACTCACATACGGACGCATATTTAAATTTCCAATCCTTTTGTTGATTAATTGGTCCGTCTGTGTGTATATATAGTAGAGATGAGCGCCTGAAATTTTTCGGGTTTTGTGTTTTGGTTTTGGGTTCGGTTCCGCGGACGTGTTTTGGGTTCGACCGCGTTTTGGCAAAACCTCACCGAATTTTTTTTGTCGGATTCGGGTGTGTTTTGGATTCGGGTATTTTTTTCAAAAAACACTAAAAAACAGCTTAAATCATAGAATTTGGGGGTCATTTTGATCCCAAAGTATTATTAACCTCAAAAACCATAATTTACACTCATTTTTAGTCTATTCTGAACACCTCACACCTCACAATATTATTTTTAGTCCTAAAATTTGCACCGAGGTCGCTGTGTGAGTAAGATAAGCGACCCTAGTGGCCGACACAAACACCGTGCCCATCTAGGAGTGGCACTGCAGTGTCACGCAGGATGTCCCTTCCAAAAAACCCTCCCCAAACAGCACATGACGCAAAGAAAAAAAGAGGCGCAATGAGGTAGCTGACTGTGTGAGTAAGATAAGCGACCCTAGTGGCCGACACAAACACCGTGCCCATCTAGGAGTGGCACTGCAGTGTCACGCAGGATGTCCCTTCCAAAAAACCCTCCCCAAACAGCACATGACGCAAAGAAAAAAAGAGGCGCAATGAGGTAGCTGACTGTGTGAGTAAGATAAGCGACCCTAGTGGCCGACACAAACACCGGGCCCATCTAGGAGTGGCACTGCAGTGTCACGCAGGATGTCCCTTCCAAAAAACCCTCCCCAAACAGCACATGACGCAAAGAAAAAAAGAGGCGCAATGAGGTAGCTGACTGTGTGAGTAAGATTAGCGACCCTAGTGGCCGACACAAACACCGTGCCCATCTAGGAGTGGCACTGCAGTGTCACGCAGGATGTCCCTTCCAAAAAACCCTCCCCAAACAGCACATGACGCAAAGAAAAAAAGAGGCGCAATGAGGTAGCTGACTGTGTGAGTAAGATAAGCGACCCTAGTGGCCGACACAAACACCGGGCCCATCTAGGAGTGGCACTGCAGTGTCACGCAGGATGTCCCTTCCAAAAAACCCTCCCCAAACAGCACATGACGCAAAGAAAAAAAGAGGCGCAATGAGGTAGCTGACTGTGTGAGTAAGATTAGCGACCCTAGTGGCCGACACAAACACCGTGCCCATCTAGGAGTGGCACTGCAGTGTCACGCAGGATGTCCCTTCCAAAAAACCCTCCCCAAACAGCACATGACGCAAAGAAAAAAAGAGGCGCAATGAGGTAGCTGTGTGAGTAAGATTAGCGACCCTAGTGGCCGACACAAACACCGTGCCCATCTAGGAGTGGCACTGCAGTGTCACGCAGGATGTCCCTTCCAAAAAACCCTCCCCAAACAGCACATGACGCAAAGAAAAAAAGAGGCGCAATGAGGTAGCTGACTGTGTGAGTAAGATAAGCGACCCTAGTGGCCGACACAAACACCGGGCCCATCTAGGAGTGGCACTGCAGTGTCACGCAGGATGTCCCTTCCAAAAAACCCTCCCCAAACAGCACATGACGCAAAGGAAAAAAGAGGCGCAATGAGGTAGCTGACTGTGTGAGTAAGATAAGCGACCCTAGTGGCCGACACAAACACCGGGCCCATCTAGGAGTGGCACTGCAGTGTCACGCAGGATGTCCCTTCAAAAAAACCCTCCCCAAACAGCACATGACGCAAAGAAAAATAAAAGAAAAAAGAGGTGCAAGATGGAATTGTCCTTGGGCCCTCCCACCCACCCTTATGTTGTATAAACAGGACATGCACACTTTAACCAACCCATCATTTCAGTGACAGGGTCTGCCACACGACTGTGACTGAAATGACGGGTTGGTTTGGACCCCCACCAAAAAAGAAGCAATTAATCTCTCCTTGCACAAACTGGCTCTACAGAGGCAAGATGTCCACCTCATCATCATCCTCCGATATATCACCGTGTTGTACATCCCCCTCCTCACAGATTATCAATTCGTCCCCACTGGAATCCACCATCTCAGCTCCCTGTGTACTTTGTGGAGGCAATTGCTGCTGGTCAATGTCTCCGCGGAGGAATTGATTATAATTCATTTTAATGAACATCATCTTCTCCACATTTTCTGGATGTAACCTCGTACGCCGATTGCTGACAAGGTGAGCGGCGGCACTAAACACTCTTTCGGAGTACACACTTGTGGGAGGGCAACTTAGGTAGAATAAAGCCAGTTTGTGCAAGGGCCTCCAAATTGCCTCTTTTTCCTGCCAGTATAAGTACGGACTGTGTGACGTGCCTACTTGGATGCGGTCACTCATATAATCCTCCACCATTCTATCAATGGTGAGAGAATCATATGCAGTGACAGTAGACGACATGTCCGTAATGGTTGTCAGGTCCTTCAGTCCGGACCAGATGTCAGCATCAGCAGTCGCTCCAGACTGCCCTGCATCACCGCCAGCGGGTGGGCTCGGAATTCTGAGCCTTTTCCTCGCACCCCCGGTTGCGGGAGAATGTGAAGGAGGAGATGTTGACAGGTCGCGTTCCGCTTGACTTGACAATTTTCTCACCAGCAGGTCTTTGAAACCCAGCAGACTTGTGTGCGCCAGAAAGAGAGATCCAAGGTAGGTTTTAAATCTAGGATCGAGCACGGTGGCCAAAATGTAGTGCTCTGATTTCAACAGATTGACCACCCGTGAATCCTTGTTAAGCGAATTAAGGGCTCCATCCACAAGTCCCACATGCCTAGCGGAATCGCTCTGTCTTAGCTCCTCCTTCAATGTCTCCAGCTTCTTCTGCAAAAGCCTGATGAGGGGAATGACCTGACTCAGGCTGGCAGTGTCTGAACTGACTTCACGTGTGGCAAGTTCAAAGGGCATCAGAACCTTGCACAACGTTGAAATCATTCTCCACTGCGCTTGAGACAGGTGCATTCCACCTCCTATATCGTGCTCAGTTGTATAGGCTTGAATGGCCTTTTGCTGCTCCTCCAACCTCTGAAGCATATAGAGGGTTGAATTCCACCTCGTTACCACCTCCTGCTTCAGATGATGGCAGGGCAGGTTCAGGCGTTTTTGGTGGTGCTCCAGTCTTCTGTACGTGCTGCCTGTACGCCGAAAGTGTCCCGCAATTTTTCTGGCCACCGCCAGCATCTCTTGCACGCCCCTGTTGTTTTTTAAAAAATTCTGCACCACCAAATTCAAGGTATGTGCAAAACATGGGACGTGCTGGAATTTGCCCAGATTTAATGCACGCACAATATTGCTGGCGTTGTCCGATGCCACAAATCCACAGGAGAGTCCAATTGGGGTAAGCCATTCCGCGATGATCTTCCTCAGTTGCCGTAAGAGGTTTTAAGCTGTGTGCGTATTCTGGAAACCGGTGATACAAAGCGTAGCCTGCCTAGGAAAGAGTTGGCGTTTGCGAGATGCTGCTACTGGTGCCGCCGCTGCTGTTCTTGCGGCGGTAGT
The DNA here is from genome assembly GCF_028390025.1 of Pseudophryne corroboree. Classification (NCBI taxonomy): domain Eukaryota; kingdom Metazoa; phylum Chordata; class Amphibia; order Anura; family Myobatrachidae; genus Pseudophryne; species Pseudophryne corroboree. The sequence continues at coordinate 65,827,885 of NC_086449.1, read as the reverse complement.
CCATACATCTACCCAGTGGGCTGTCACAGTCATATAGTCCTGACCCTGCCCTGCTCCACTTGTCCACATGTCCGTGGTTAAGTGGACATTGGGTACAACTGAATTTTTTAGGACACTGGTGAGTCTTTTTCTGAGGTCCGTGTACATTTTCGGTATCGCCTGCCTAGAGAAGTGGAACCTAGATGGTATTTGGTAACGGGGGCACACTGCCTCAATAAAATGTCTAGTTCCCTGTGAACTAACGGCGGATACCGGACGCACGTCTAACACCAACATAGTTGTCAAGGCCTCAGTTATCCGCTTTGCAGCAGGATGACTGCTGTGATATTTCATCTTCCTCGCAAAGGACTGTTGAACAGTCAATTGCTTACTGGAAGTAGTACAAGCGGGCTTACGACTTCCCCTCTGGGATGACCATCGACTCCCAGCAGCAACAACAGCAGCGCCAGCAGCAGTAGGCGTTACACGCAAGGATGCATCAGAGGAATCCCAGGCAGGAGAGGAATCGTCAGAATTGCCAGTGACATGGCCTGCAGGACTATTGGCATTCCTGGGGAAGGAGGAAATTGACACTGAGGGAGTTGGTGGGGTGGTTTGCGTGAGCTTGGTTACAAGAGGAAGGGATTTACTGGTCAGTGGACTGCTTCCGCTGTCGGCCCAAGTTTTTGAACTTGTCACTGACTTATTATGAATGCGCTGCAGGTGACGTATAAGGGAGGATGTTCCGAGGAGGTTAACATCCTTACCCCTACTTATTACAGCTTGACAAAGGGAACACACGGCTTGACACCTGTTGTCCGCATTTCTGGTGAAATACTTCCACACCAAAGAGCTGATTTTTTTGGTATTTTCACCAGGCATGTCAACGGCCATATTCCTCCCACGGACAACAGGTGTCTCCCCGGGTGCCTGACTTAAACAAACCACCTCACCATCAGAATCCTCCTGGTCAATTTCCTCCCCAGCGCCAGCAACACCCATATCCTCCTCATCCTGGTGTACTTCAACACTGACATCTTCAATCTGACTATCAGGAACTGGACTGCGGGTGCTCCTTCCAGCACTTGCGGGGGGCGTGCAAATGGTGGAAGGCGCATGCTCTTCACGTCCAGTGTTGGGAAGGTCAGGCATCACAACCGACACAATTGGACTCTCCTTGTGGATTTGGGATTTCGAAGAATGCACAGTTCTTTGCTGTGCTGCTTTTGCCAGCTTGAGTCTTTTCATTTTTCTAGCGAGAGGCTGAGTGCTTCCATCCTCATGTGAAGCTGAACCACTAGCCATGAACATAGGCCAGGGCCTCAGCCGTTCCTTGCCACTCCGTGTGGTAAATGGCATATTGGCAAGTTTACGCTTCTCCTCCGACAATTTTATTTTAGGTTTTGGAGTCCTTTTTTTTCTGATATTTGGTGTTTTGGATTTGACATGCTCTGTACTATGACATTGGGCATCGGCCTTGGCAGACGACGTTGCTGGCATTTCATCGTCTCGGCCATGACTAGTGGCAGCAGCTTCAGCACGAGGTGGAAGTGGATCTTGATCTTTCCCTAATTTTGGAACCTCAACATTTTTGTTCTCCATATTTTATAGGCAGAACTAAAAGGCACCTCAGGTAAACAATGGAGATGGATGGATTGGATACTAGTATACAATTATGGACGGACTGCCACGGTTAGGTGGTATAAAAAAACCACGGTTAGGTGGTATATAATACAATTATGGATGGACGGACTGCCTGCCGAGTTCCGACACAGAGGTAGCCACAGCCGTGAACTACCGCACTGTACACTGGTTGATAAAGAGATAGTAGTATACTCGTAACTAGTATGACGACGGTAAAAAGAAAGAAAAAAAAACCACGGTTAGGTGGTATATAATACAATTATGGATGGACGGACTGCCTGCCGAGTGCCGACACAGAGGTAGCCACAGCCGTGAACTACCGCACTGTACACTGGTTGATAAAGAGATAGTAGTATACTCGTAACTAGTATGACGACGGTATAAAGAAAGAAAAAAAAACCACGGTTAGGTGGTATATAATACAATTATGGATGGACGGACTGCCTGCCGAGTTCCGACACAGAGGTAGCCACAGCCGTGAACTACCGCACTGTACACTGGTTGATAAAGAGATAGTAGTATACTCGTAACTAGTATGACGACAGGATAAAGAAAGAAAAAAAAAACCACGGTTAGGTGGTATATAATACAATTATGGATGGACGGACTGCCTGCCGAGTGCCGACACAGAGGTAGCCACAGCCGTGAACTACCGCACTGTACACTGGTTGATAAAGAGATAGTAGTATACTCGTAACTAGTATGATGACGGTATAAAGAAAGAAAAAAAAACCACGGTTAGGTGGTATATAATACAATTATGGATGGACGGACTGCCTGCCGAGTTCCGACACAGAGGTAGCCACAGCCGTGAACTACCGCACTGTACACTGGTTGATAAAGAGATAGTAGTATACTCGTAACTAGTATGACGACGGTATAAAGAAAGAAAAAAAAACCACGGTTAGGTGGTATATAATACAATTATGGATGGACGGACTGCCTGCCGAGTGCCGACACAGAGGTAGCCACAGCCGTGAACTACCGCACTGTACACTGGTTGATAAAGAGATAGTAGTATACTCGTAACTAGTATGACGACGGTATAAAGAAAGAAAAAAAAAACACGGTTAGGTGGTATATACAATTATGGATGGACGGACTGCCTGCCGAGTGCCGACACAGAGGTAGCCACAGCCGTGAACTACCGCACTGTACTGTGTCTGCTGCTAATATAGACTGGTTGATAAAGAGATAGTATACAATACTACTGTACTAATATTATATATACTGGTGGTCAGGTCACTGGTCACTAGTCACACTGGCAGTGGCACTCCTGCAGCAAAAGTGTGCACTGTTTAATTTTAATATAATATTATCATGTACTCCTGGCTCCTGCTATAACAACCTGCAGTGCTCCCCAGTCTCCCCCACAATTATAAGCTTTATATAGTATATACATTGATGTGCAGCACACTGGGCTGAGCAGTGCACACAGACTGAGTCACTGTGTGTATCGTTTTTTTCAGGCAGAGAACGGATATATTAAATAAAACAAACAACTGCACTGTCTCTAAACTCTGTCTGCACTCTCTTCTACAGTACAGTATCACAGCAATCTCTCTCTCTCTCTCTCAACCCTAATCTAAATGGAGAGGACGCCAGCCACGTCCTCTCCCTATCAATCTCAATGCACGTGTGAAAATGGCGGCGACGCGCGGCTCCTTATATAGAATCCGAGTCTCGCGAGAATCCGACAGCGTCATGATGACGTTCGGGCGCGCTCGGGTTAACTGAGCAAGGCGGGAGGATCCGAGTCTGCTCGGACCCGTGAAAAAAAACATGAAGTTCTGGCGGGTTCGGATTCAAAGAAACCGAACCCGCTCATCTCTAATATATAGTGCCTGTAAAAAGGGAAATCTATATTACTGTCAGAGTCTTCCTGACCTAGAGCTAAACTAAGGAAAGCACAAGGGGTGGTCACAGACAGAGCAGAGGCTACTGTGTTCCATGCCCCCTTTTCTCCACATTACACAGGACATTGTGCTTGTGCCCCTGTCACCCACTCTCTCTCTGCATCACTCACTGACCCCCCTTATAATGCCCCAGCCAACCACCTTACTTTAAACCTAAAAAGACAAATGGTTAATTGGCCAGAATGTAAAATGTTAATCTGTAAAAGAGAATGGATCTTCAAAGGATACATCCCAGCTTGTTGGTCTCATTGACATTGCCACTGTCCGGAGATAGTGGATCCATCTGTAATAATTGTGTACTCCGATCACCTCCCCTGATGTTAATAGGGATATGGTTTATAATCTTATGCCTCATTGTGGCTAAGGGGTGTTTAAAGTCCCTAAAGTGGTGAGCCACCGGTTGGTCTTGACATTTTCTTTCCTATGCTGCTTTAATTTTCTGCTGATGCAGAGCCTTTCTCTCACAGAATTGCCTGATAGTCTTTCCAACATATAAAAGTCCACGTGGGCAACTTATGTAGTAGATAACAAAATGGTGTATGGCCTACATCACAATACATTCCCAGAAAGACTAAAAAATCTCAATATGCATAGTTTGGAGCAGAGAAGGGAAAGGGGGACATGATCTAAACGTGCAAATATATCAAGTGTTTTAAAAAAAGTCCAGGAGGGAAACATTCTCCAAATGAAGAGAAGCAATAGGACACAAGGACATGCACTGATACTGGATGAGGGGGAGGTTCAGGGGAAATTTGAGGAAAAATTACTTCACAGAAATTGTAGTGGACAAGTGGAATAGTCCCATCAGAAGTGGTAGAGGTTAAGACAGTAGAGCAATTTAAACATGCCTGGGATAGACATAAGGATATCCTGACAAAGAAAAATGGATCAAATAAGGTTTGAGATAAAAATATGGTAAAAAAGGGGCAGACTAGATTGGCCAAGTGGTTATCTGCCGTCAAATTCCATGTTTCTATGTTTCAATGACCCGAGACAAGATATCACGTGTTAAATCTTACTTGAATACCCGAATGCAGGTGCGAGAATGTGGGCCCACATTCCATGTATCGGTAAGTAGTACAATCGAGACACTTGTAACTTCCCGGTTGAGGAAAGTGTTTTACCCAAGCCCGAGATGTTAATATGGACCAGGATGTCACATAGATTTTTAGTCCTCCTGTAGCTAGGCATCAGTTTTGAATCATTTACTGCGTCAACTCCAGGGCAACCTGCAATAATAGGCCACAGTTCTTTACCAGTCCGCATGTTGGTATGACAGTATGGATGACATTTTTGTACAAATTGCATCCCTTGAGGACACCAAGTGCATGTTTAGAATGTAAGCTCTCACGAGTAGGGCCTTTTTCCCTCATGTGCTTAACCTTTTCTTACATTAAAAATCCTCAACTGCCCAAATACTGCAGTGTTTTGTCAACCTTAAAACTTATCTCTATGTCCTTTACTGGTGTAGTTATGCTTAGTTACCCTGTACTTGTCCTATATTGTCTTCAACTGTAAGTCACTGTTTTCTTGTTTTGATTATGTGCATATGTACTCTGCAATTGAGCACTGCGGAACCCTTGTGGCACCATATAAATACAGGATAATAATAATAATAATAATAATAATAATACATTCTCGGAATAGACAGAACTTGTTGCTTGACAGTTCTCAGGTGCATTGCATCGTAACCCCTGCTTATAAAGTGCATTGACTTCTCATCAATTCTAGCCTCTGCCTTAGCAGTGTTGTCAGAAATTCTTACTGCTCGGAAAAATTGTGAACAGGGGAGACAATTCCTAATGGAACTTGGATGTTTACTGTCCAATTTCAAAATGTTATTTTATTCCTGTTGGTTGGTTTCTTGTATAAGTCCATATATAAGTGAGCATTTTCCTGGGAGAGCTCGACATCCAGATAGTGTACTTTATTTTCACTGATTTCAAAATGAGTGGGGGTACTGCAAATGGAGGGGCACAGGGGGAGTACCATGAGTTGGGGAGGGTAGTTCCACAAGTGGGGGAGGGGAGTGCCGTGGGTAGAAAGGGGGGTGCCACAGGGGGGGGGGGCGAGCAGATGGGGGTTTGGAGGTGTTTGTGAAAAGGGGTCAGTGGTGTAGCAGAAAGTGGGAGGGCAGAGAGAGCAGGAGAGCAGGGGAAAGCAGTGGGGCCAAAGGGATAGATATCACTCACCGTCACTGTGTGTGTGTGCTGTGTGGCTGCCAAGAACTGGTGACTGGAGGAGCTGTGTCACATGAGATGACAGCTTATCCTCACAATGCCGGAGCTCCCCAAGCTGTGGCCTCTTATAGGTGCTGGCAGCTGTCAGATATAATGTGAGTGGTGCTGATGCAGTACTGGATGCAGAGCTACATGTGGCCCCACACTGCTGTCGGCCTCCCAGGAACCTTCCCAGCAGCTTTCAAGCCAATCCGTCCCTGCAGCTTTATATGCGTCTCACACTATTTTAGATTTATCTATATCTTTGCACATTCTCCCCATCCTTGTGTGGATTTCCTCGGACTGCGCTTGTTTCTTTCCATACTCCAAAAATATACTGATAGGATAATTGGCTTCTTGCACAAAAAATTAACCATAGGGTGTGTGCTTGTATCTGTACCTGGGCAACTTAAGGTGTGTACACACAGTGAGATCCTTGCTATGTCTGATTTTGACTATGCGATTTCCCTTGAACTCCCCCAGAGCCCAGATAACACAGATTGTACAGATTTTTACTATCTGTGCTTGAGATTTTGTCTATGTGTGATTTTGTCTAAGTGCTAATTTTGACTATACTTTGTACTAGATAGTACACTAGATGGCCCAAGTGTTTTTTTATCTGGCATTAAAATCTATGTTTCTATGCTTTAGTAAGTGACCTTCGGAATATTTACGTCTCACTCGCTGTTCTACCTGCTCTTTGTATTTAAATGAGTGATACAAATTTGGTAATTTTTAGACATGTAAATTTGAGACATCTAAATGTCAGTAAATATTAATACGTGGTTCTTGGCAGTACCCTAGGAACACGCGTAGCAGACACAGTAAAAAGTGACAGGACCATTTTTGTAGTTTATTAAATTCTACACACTGCAGTCCAATGCAATTCAAATTTAAATGTGATTGTCCATTTGGACATTATCATTCACGCAATGCAAGCCACACATTATATCAATATTCCAACCCCCTTTTCATCCCGTTAGGGGAGGTTTATTAAAATTCTAATTATGTAGCTTCCAGTGGCGTACGGTGAGGTCAGTGGCTGGTAATGCACTACAGCCATAATGTCCACCAAATCTGCCAATGACCCCTACTACTAACGAGCCAATGCCCGCTACTGCCCCTGAGTCGATACCCGCTGCCACCGCCACCGGCTTACAAACTCGCCCAACATAAACTGACCAAGCCCTACGCCAATAATTTGTATCTCACTCCGATGCCGCCAATGCCCGCTGCCTGCCTGCTCATTATACATTTTATATATTGTAATTTTTTTAGAAAATTTTAGAGTGTTTGGGACAGGAAGGGAGTGAGAGGAAGACATGAATGCAATTCTGTTGTCCAGGGCTTCCATTAACTTAATGGAGAAGGGTCTGAATGGGTTAAAAAATAAAAATGCGTGAGGTGCCCCCTCCTTAGTATAACCAGCCTCGGGCTCTTTGAGTCGGTCTTGGTTTTTTAAATACTGGGGAAAAATTGTACAGGGGTTCTTCATATTTAGACAATCAAAACCGGGCTCTTAGTCTGGTCCTGGTTCCAAAAAAATGTGGGACAAAAGATGTAGGGGTCCCCCGTATTTTTAAAACCAGCACCGGGATCCACTTGCCAGGGACATAATGCCACAGCCGGGGGACACATTTACGTAGGCCGTGGCATTACCCCAACTAGTCACCCCTGACCGGGGTTCCCTGGAGGAGTGGGGACCCCATAAATCAAAGGGTCCCCCCCCTCCAGGCACCCAAGGGCCATTGGTGAAGCCCGAGGCTGTCCCCAGCACCCCTGGGCGGTGGGTGCCAGGCGGATAGTCATGAGTGTTAAAAAAAGAATATTGTTTTTTTTGTTGTGGAACTACAAGGCCCAGCAAGCACCCCCCTCTTGCTGGTACTTGGAGGACCTCAAGTACCAGCATGTGGGCAAATAACGGGCTCACTGGTACCTGTAGTTCTACAACAAAAACAATACCCAAATAAAAACACAACGCACACACTGTGAAAGTAAAATTTTATTATAACACACTTACACACTCACACATACTTACCTACATCCCACGCCGAGAATTACGTCCACTTGTCAAGTAGAATCCAATAGTGGCACCTGTAAAAGTGAATAAAAATAAATAGTTACAGGGGGGGGAACAAAAAGAGAGAGAGAAAGAGAGGGGAACATGCTCACTTGTCACTCCGGCCCATTGCTTAGTAACGGGACGAGACGCCTGGCAACAACAAGCAGTCTGAGTGGAGGCTGTAGAGACGGGATCTGGAGGCGGACGGCTGCAGAGACGGATGGGATGGCCCAGTGTAGAAGTGAGCACTGCGGGGACATTTTAGACAAACCAAATAGAAAACTAATTCACACCTCTCTCCTGCTTCAGCCCCGACACTCCCAACGCCGGTCACAGCCCCCGGGTCCCGCACCTCTTCCGCCTCCAGCATCGCGTGGGTGACTGGACAGCGGATCCAGCACTGGATCCGCTGCCCAATCACAGGTGTCTCACTGACATGGGGGTGGTGTCCCTGTCAGCGAGGCAACTCTTTCAGTGACGCTTTCCCTCTCTTTTTGAATGGGCTTATACAGCCCAGTGCTTGGCCCCGCCCTCCGCTCTGCCCCAGTTCCCATTATCTATAGGAGGCACCACTATCATTGCCTCCCAAATGCATTTGAATGCATCAAATTATTACAATTAAATAAAGAAGATACTTATGACACAGACTATGTGTAATAAGTATCTTCTTTGTATGATTGTAATAATTAATCACAAGGGAGGCACAACCTCCCCTGCCTCCCCTGACTGCACGTCCCTGGTAGTTTCCTATTTCTCACCTGAAGAATACCTATGTTACATTTCAGCTTCCTAACATATCATGAAGGAAGAGAATTAGTGATGAGTGAGTGAGTGAGTGAGTGAGTGAGTGAGTGAGTGAGTGAGTGAGTGAGGGCTTTCGCAATTATATATAGCATTTATATATACATATAGTATTTTTAATTTTTTTCAAAATTTGTGCAAACTTTTTCTTGGTGCTTTATATGTGTCATTTTGATTATATTTACAGTGAATCATTGTGATGTTCCTGCTGCTGATACTGTATGTAGAAAAGATCTGTCTTCCTAAACTCTGCCTGAACAATAGGTGACTCATAAACAATGGACTCTTTAGTGGCATAACAGAGGATGCTGTGATCTAATTAGAATGCAACGTGTTACCCCTGACAGGGTGTAATTAACAATTCCCATTGTAGTAAGGGACTTTAGGAATATTTACACTTCATTTACAAGACAAGGAGCTGGGCACGAGAAGCTGATGTGCTGAATGACTATATACTAATGTTATGACACCCTAATTTACATGTCACCTCTAAGTGTAAGAATTCCTTCTGGCCATCCTGGGAACTACTGGGGAGAGATGGGGGAGGAGTGACTATAAATAGGCTGTATCAGGCCACTGATAGCTGATGGAGGAGCTGCTGGATGAGTTACTGGTTGGAGAGCTGGGCAGATGGTACAGTAAGAGAAAGAAAGGATCTCTAGAGTAAGGTGATTATATTATACATATGAATATATTGATATATACATAAATATTTGTAGATGTTATTTTGTAGATCTTGTCCTGTTGTCAATACTTAAAAAGTTTTATTTAAAAAATTGTTATATAGTTAGTATTACAATATAATAGAATTATATTTCATAGGGCAAACTACTGTGAACTTTATATTCTATATTTGGAATTATCATATAAATATTTTAAAAGAAAAATATGAAGATAACACGCTGTATATGACACAGAATTATCATATAAGTCGTAGTGTAGGTAGATATTCATGAATCACTATGTAACTGAATGTAAGTCCATAATAAATGTGTAAGTATATTTATGGGCACTTACAGTCTGTCACTTATGTGTATGGGCCACATACGTAGCAGCAGGAATAATTTAGTTGTCCCTTAATCGTGACGACCAACTTTTGGTTGAACATTTGCTAAAATTTAGTCCAAAACTGTTTAATACTCAGCAATCTCAAACTTTAAATTGTATATACTGTAGTAAAATTATAGTGTCATGTATATATGATTATCTACATAGTCTCTATTAGGTACTACATAATTATCACTTATTATAATTATGTTTTAAACTCAATGCAAGTTTAAAAAAGCTTTCAGGGACTATCATCATGTCTCTAACAAATGTATCATTTATGGAAAACTGCTCTTTCTGCTGAGACAGCTTTCAGAGGTGAGAGACTTTTCTCCTGCTTCCATGGTTCTTGTCATATTTATACCCACATCAGTGGATCCGGTCACCGTGACTTCATTGCCCCTTCACCCTACCCACACAGCCAACAGCTGTGCCCCTACAACCCTGGGCACACAGCTCTCTCCTTGTTCTCGACTGCTATGTTCTCATTGTGCCTGCACCCCGAGGTGGGCACGCAGCCAATAGCTAGGCACCCCTACTTCCCCTAAAACCTGGACACACAACCCTCTCTCTGCTGCCATATGCTCCCTTTGCCTGCACCCCAAGCTGGACACACAGCCAACAGATGGGCACTTGGGCACACAGCTATCTTCACGCTTGCTGCTGCCATATGCTCCCTGTGCCTGCACCTAAGCTTGACACATAGCCAATAGATGGGCACCCCCACTTCTCCCACAACTCCGGGCGCATAGCTACCTGTGCATCAATGCTCATTCTGAAAATGTTAATTATCACCTGCTTTTGTTGAAAATAAGTGATGAGTAGACTACTTATTACTGTGGGATTATGTGTGTATTAAATAAATATATATATACTCTCTCAGTATATTGGACTCATGTGAACGACTATTTTTTTGTATATCAGTAGTCTGGTATAATATGTGCAATATGGACCTCATTCAGTAAAGAGTGCAGAGTCTGCTCTGATACCACTTCCCCCATAATACTGTTTCATACATCTACACCTGTGTATTATATTAAGTATCAATAGCTGCTACAGGAAAATAGAGTTATACATTCTGCAAAATACACAAATATAAAAACAATGGTAAATGACTGAGTTATATTTGTTAGTGTATATAAAAATATATAAAGTTCATTATATATAGTCACACTGATACTGTAAAAGTAGAATTACCCCAGTAACCTTTATGCTGTTAAATATTTTTTTTTTCTTGCAGGACAACAAATTTACAGGATTTTAACCAAGAAGTTATTGTAGAAAGGGACATTTTTCTCTGATCAAACCAACTACAGGCATCATTTCTCCTTACACCTCTGAGGAATCACACAAGCTGTTCTCATTTTCTGGATAGAAGAAACATTCTACAGCTAATTTGTTTCTCATCTAATACATGATGAGTCTCCCAGGAGAGAAACCACATCTGTGCTCTGAATGTGACAAAAGCTTTACATATAAATCACATCTTCTCAGACATCAGAGGCAACACACAGGAGAGAGACCATTTCCATGTCCTGAGTGCAGCAAATGTTTTACCCAAAACTCATATCTTGTTTTACATCAGAGGAGTCACACAGAAGAGAAACCATTTCAATGCTCTGAATGTAGCAAGTGTTTTACCCACAAGCGAAACCTTGTTATTCATCAGATGACTCACACAGGAGAGAAACCATTTACATGTTCTGAATGCAGCAAGCGTTTTACCCAAAAGCAAGACCTTGTTAGTCATCAGAGGACTCACACAGGAGAGAAACCATTTCAATGCTCTGAATGTAGCAAGTGTTTTACCCACAAGCATGAACTTGTTAGTCATCAAAGGACTCACACAGGAGAGAAACCATTTCAATGCTCTGAATGTAGCAAGTGTTTTACCCACAAGCAAGGCCTTGTTAGTCATCAGATGACTCACACAGGAGAGAAACCATTTCAATGCTCTGAATGCAGCAAGTGTTTTACCCACAAGCGAGACCTTGTTAGTCATCAGAGGACTCACACAGGAGAGAAACCATTTCAATGCTCTGAATGTAGCAAGTGTTTTACCCACAAGCAAGACCTTGTTAGTCATCAATGGACTCACACAGGAGAGAAACCATTTCAATGCTCTGAATGTAGCAAGTGTTTTACCCACAAGCAAGGCCTTGTTAGTCATCAGATGACTCACACAGGAGAGAAACCATTTCAATGCTCTGAATGCAGCAAGTGTTTTACCCACAAGCGAGACCTTGTTAGTCATCAGAGGACTCACACAGGAGAGAAACCATTTCAATGCTCTGAATGTAGCTAGTGTTTTACCCACAAGCAAGACCTTGTTAGTCATCAATGGACTCACACAGGAGAGAAACCATTTCAATGCTCTGAATGTAGCAAGTGTTTTACCAGGAAGCAAAACCTTGTTATTCATCAGATGACCCACACAGGAGAGAAACCATTTACATGTTCTGAATGCAGCAAATGTTTTACCCAAAAGTCACATCTTGTTAGACATCAGAAAATTCACACAAGAGATAAACTATTTCAATGCTCTGAATGTAGCAAGTGTTTTACCCACAAGCGAGACCTTGTTAGTCATCAGAGAACTCCCACAGGAGAGAAAGCATTTACATATTTTGAATGCAGCAAGAATTTTTCCCAGAAGTCACATCTTGTTTTACATCAGAGAGCTCACACAGGAGAGAAATCATTTACTGTAAATGTGCTCAATGCAGCAAGAGTTTTATAGATATGCAATATCTTGTTATACATCAGAGGATTCATACAGGAGAGAAGCCTTTTATTTGCTTTGAATGTAACAAGTGTTTTACTAGAAATATATCACTTATTAATCATGTGAGGAGTCACACTGAGGGCCTGATTGTATCCTGTGTTTCTTAAGTAAGTTAGCTTGTATCAATTCAATATGGTTATAATTGAGGTCATTTTTATTTTGTGAATGTAACTTATGTTTTATAGAAATTAATCTTGTTAAAGAATAGAGAGGAGAAACATCAATAGTTGATCCTCTGCACCAATGTGTGTAAAAAACAATGTGTAGGGTGAAACCCCCCAAAATTGCCTGATTTGATTAGTTATTTGTAAATATATATCTTCACTACCATGGTATAAGAGGCGCTACTACTGACACCTAATACAAAAGTATACAACACACAAGAGAGAGAACAGCAGTTTCTTGGTGTAGGGATCTGGATCAAAACATAACTTTAATTGTATTTTTATAAAAAGTAGATAATTCATATTAAAATATAATAGTGAAATATTAGAAAAGAAATACATGATAAAGTGATAAAAAATATCACTGGGGTGCACCATTTATCCTTTTTTATTATATATTTATTTCCTATATTAAAATTGTACTGGTCTTCCCATTTTTCTTGCCCTACAGTGACTAGTACACCAACACACATATGCCTAATTGTTATAGTGACATGAGGTTTAGTTTTTTTCATTTTGGGGCTGTTTATACTCCTGCTATTGTATGTTTAACTTTACCTTATTGTTTATTTTTGCTGTAAGCCTACTTATAGTCAATAAAACAGATATTTAAAAATAAAATATTAATGGGGCTGGTGCAAGTGTCCTAAATAATGTGGATTGGATATATATAAAGTCTTTAACACAGTTTCAGCTTAGCAAATGTTGCAACAATTGTAACTAAAAGTCCCAGTTTCTAAAGTAATGATATCTAGCTGGAGCCTCACCCATGCAGAGGTGGAACTGCAATTGTTGAAGCAGGTGAATTTAACCTGGCCCCTGAGATCTAAGGGGCCCACTGCTGGCCAGATTTGCAATGAGACATCCCCTGGAAGCGACTCCCCCATACACAATGTTTTGAGCATTTTTTTATTTATGGTCCAATGCAGGGAGCAGGGTGGGCCCCACTACCTGAGGGACTTGCCCCTTACCTTGGGTAGGCAGAACTGACCTTGTGTGTGCTGTACAGAGTAATAGAGGAGTCCTGCCACCTATCAGTGCTGTTGATCCCAGCCACATGTACAATTTTTCTGATTCTCTGATGTCTATGAATTAAAGGCAGCTCACAACCAGTGTATCTGGCACTGCCAGAGTCTCACATATATACATATATAAGAGAGCGCATTAAGTTTTTAGAACAGTTTATTACACTTGAAAACACTAAAAAAATACTTCATCACAAGTTTAATTGATTAAAACATTGGTAAAGTGGAAATACAAGCGGCACAAATGAGGAGAAGCTGGGCGGTGTGTAGCGGCAGTCGGCTGCTGCTCTCCTTACGGAAAGACTGCTGACCACGGTTGGGGTGAGAACATTTTATTGTTCCGGTAATCAAGCAACTCCAGCAAAGGAAAAATCCAGCAGCGCGCTGCCGCAGCCGGGCACTGCTTTTTCTGGAACTTGGTACCATCGATCCTGGTCGCAGTTAGGTGAGACCTAGTTCTCCATTAATTCACCCACTACTGGCAGGAACTTATAACACACTGTGCCATTAAGGTGATAAAGCCTAAGTGATTTATCAGCTGCCGCGCACAAAATTGGCATACAGTCTATACCATTTAAAACTGGATTCAGACTCATAAAGTTTTGTATAGACACACGATACATATTCCATCAATATAAGTGGCATATATACAAGTTTCCCTTGTGGATAATTATCCAGAACACAGTATTGCAGGACATTATCAACATTTGCCACACTAGTGAAAAGTAAAAGGAGCCAAAGGTGTCTATAATCTGCCAGCGGTAGCTGGGAATAGATGTGTAATAAGGACTGATATGCATATATATGAAAGGTTAATTCATTTGTACAACTGAATAGGAATATACATTGCAGTGTTTCTAATAGCTCCTTGGTGTTTTTATGTATTTAAAGGAGCAATCAATCAATTAAACTTGTGATAAAGTAATTTTTTTGTGTTTTAAAGTGTAATAAACTGTTCTAAAAACTTATTGCGCTCTCTTATATATGTATATGTGTGTAACCGTTTTATAGTATAACTTCAGATTACTATGTTGGAGCTGCTTTTAGGTTTTTTATATATAGAATTTCTGTGGTGACCAGCTTATAGTTAGAAATCTTTTTGCAAGATATCTATAGTAATTAAATATAATTTATTATTGCGCCTGAAATTATACTCACATACGGACGCATATTTAAATTTCCAATCCTTTGGTTGATTAATTGGTCCGTCTGTGTGTATATATAGTGCCTGTAAAAAGGGAAATCTATATTACTGTCAGAGTCTTCCTAGTGCTAAACTAAGGAAAGCACAAGGGGTCGTCACAGACAGAGCAGAGGCTACTGTGTTCCATGCCCCCTTTTCTCCACATTACACAGGACATTGTGCTTGTGCCCCTGTCACCCACTCTCTCTCTGCATCAGTCACTGACCCCCCCTTATCAGGGCCGGTACAAGGGTGTTCGGCACCCCCCTGCAAGCTATAAATTTGTGCCCTCCCAAACTTTACAAAGGTACAGCACACGTCGAAAAAGGGTTGTGGTCTCACAAGGAAGGGGCATGGCCACACAATTGTACCCCCATTTAAAACGCCCCCAGTAGTGGCACTGCTTACACATAACACCACAGTTGTTGCACAGCATACATATAACGCCACAGTAGTAGCACCACTTACACATAACAACCTCAGTAGAAGCACAGCTTACACGTAATGACCCAGTAGTAGAACCGCTTAAACATAATAAACCCAGTAGTAGCGCAGTTTACACATAATTCCTCCAGTAGTAGCGCCACTTACACATAATGCCCCAGTAGTAGTGCAGCTTACACATAACACCCCAGTAGTAGCGCAGCTTACATGTAACGCTCCAGTAGTAGCGTAGCTTACATGTAAAGCCCCAGTAGTAGCGCAACTTACATGTAATGCACCAGTAGTAACACCTCAGTAGTAGCGCAGCTTACACATAACGCCCCAGTATTAATGCAGCTTACATGTAATGCCCCAGTAATAGCGCAGATTGAACATAATGCCCCTGTACCAATGCCCCAGTAGTAACGTCCCAGTAGTAATGCAGCTTATATGTAAGGCCCCAGTAGTAGAGCAGCTTGCATATAACGCTCCAGTAGTAACGCCCCAGTAGTAGCACAGCTTACATGTAATGCCCCAGTAGTAACACCCCAGTAGTAGCACAGTTTACACGTAACGCCCCAGTAGTAACGCCCCATGAGTAACGCCCCAGTAGTAGCACAGCTTACAGGTAACTCCCCAGAAGTAGTGCATCTTACACATAACACCCCAGTATTAATGCAGATTACACGTAAAGCCCCAGTAGTAATGCCCCAGTAGTAGCGCAGCTTGCACATAATTTCCCAGTAGTAACACCCCAGTAGTAGCGCAGCTTACACATAACGCCCCAGTAGTAACGCCTCAGTAGTAGCACAGCTTATCCGTAACGCCCCAGTAGTAGTGCATCTTACACATAACGCCCACAGCAGTAACGCCTCAGTAGTAGCACAGCTTACACGTAACACCCCAGTAGTAGTGCATCTTACACATAACACCCCAGTATTAATGTAGATTACACGTAAAACCCCAGTAGTAACTCCCCAGTGGTAGTGTATCTTACACATAAAGCACCAGTAGTAATGCAGCTTACATGTAATGCTCCAGTAGTAAAGCCCCAGTAGTAGCGCAGCTTACACATAACGCCCCAGTAGTAATGCCTCAGTAGTAGCACAGCTTATACGTAACGCCCCAGTAGTAGCACAGCTTACATGTAACGTCCCAGTAGTAATGCAGCTTACATGTAGCGCCCCAGTAGTAGCGCAGCTTGCACGTAACACCCCAGTAGTAACGCCCCAATAGTAGCGCAGCTTACATACAATGCCTCCACAGAAGTGCAGTTTATTCACCCCCCTCCCCTGCACACATACACATACATAAATACACATACATACATATACACACACACATACACACAAGCATGCAGGTAAAGTAATCACAGCGGCAGATGGTAATAGACTTAAATATCAGCAATCGGATAACCCAATGGAATCACACAGAGTAGCTATCACAAAGTAAGTAATAGTCCTCAATGCACAGAAGTCAGATAAATGCTTTTTGTAATATTAGGCATAAATATGGTGGCAATCATGGAAGATGCATTGCTGATAATGGAAGTTCATAGATGCAGTCAGCTAACAACTTGTACAGATGTAATGAGCTGATACTGACCAGAGAGACGTAATACTGGTGGTGCAGAGTTGATGGCGAATTACCCATGATGCTGATTCGATGGTGAAACACAGATGATGAGGGATCAATGATTGAACATCAATAGTGGTAGGAATTGTTGATGGCACACCAATGGTGACAAAAATCAATGATAGCACAACGACGGTAACAGGAATTGATGATGTCACACTGAAAGTAACCAGAATCAATGATGGGTCACTGATTTTATCAGGAATGATTTTGGAGCATTGATGGAATCAGGTGGCACAACTGGATGGAAATTGATGCATGTCTCTTTAAGTGGATAGAATCACAGTGCCTGACAAAGCCGCCCAGGTGAAACGTGCACGTCAGACCGACAGCGCATGTACACGCTGCCACCGTGATCATGATTGCGAGTATAGGTGCTGCCTAACATGAATGGATACCAGACGGGGAAGCCACATCAGATAAGTCCCGCTGGAAGTGGCAGCGCTAGTTAACAGTGAATGAATAGACACTGCAGCATTTATTGTATTCACTTGTGCTGCAGCTTTCGAACATTCAACAGACTCTGTATAGCATCCATAAAAAACAAGGCGCTATGGCAAATTTGATGCTTACATATTATCGCTTCAAGCACCTAACTTAGGGGTAATTCAGAGTTGATTTCAAAGCTGCGTTTTCTCACAGCTTGCAATCAGGTATAAACTGCGCATACGTATACACCGCAATGCGCAGGCGCGCCGGACGAATACACAGGGCATTGGGCACAGCGGCGGGCTGGTGCGAAAAAAATTGTCGCACAGGCGATCGCAAGGTGATGGACAGGAAGAAGGTATTTGTGGGTGGCAACTGACCATTTTTAGGGAGTGTCTGGAGAAACGCAGGCGTGTCCAAGTGTTTGCAGGGTGGGTGTCTGACATCAATTCTGGTCCCAAACAAGCAGAAGCGATCGCAGTGGGTGAGTACATTTTAGACTACTCAGAAACTGCACAAAATCTGTTTGTGCAGCTCTGGTACACATACGATCGCACACTTGCACAACTAAAATACACTCCCCTGTGGGCGACGACTATGCAAATGCAGGACTGAAAAAAAAACCCTACCGAGTGATCAATTCTGAATGAGGCCCTTAATCACATTTATACCATATGTCTCCATCTACATGTATATATGTATAGACTATTTTTAGGCAATAGGTAATACAAGGTTTCTGTAGCGATTTATAGGCATTATTACTACATGGTGTTCAGTAGGGTATCCCCTATCACAGACAATAGTGATCCTTTTCCACTATACACATCTGTAAATTACTGCATTTAATAGTAATAGTAATAGTAATAGTCCTCAATGCACAGAAGTCAGATAAATGCTTTTTGTAATATTAGGCATCAATATGGTGGCAATCATGGAAGATGCCTTGCTGATAATGGAAGTTCATAGATGCAGTCAGCTAACAACTTGTACAGATGTAATGAGCTGATACTGACCAGAGAGACGTAATACTGGTGGTGCAGAGTTGATGGCGAATTACCCATGATGCTGATTCGATGGTGAAACACAGATGATGAGGGATCAATGATTGAACATCAATAGTGGTAGGAATTGTTGATGGCACACCAATGGTGACAAAAATCAATGATAGCACAACGATGGTAACAGGAATTGATGATGTCACACTGAAAGTAACCAGAATCAATGATGGGTCACTGATTTTATCAGGAATGATTTTGGAGCATTGATGGAATCAGGTGGCACAACTGGATGGAAATTGATGCATGTCTCTTTAAGTGGATAGAATCACAGTGCCTGACAAAGCCGCCCAGGTGAAACGTGCACGTCAGACGGACAGCGGATGTACACGCTGCCACCGTGATCATGATTGCGAGTATAGGTGCTGCCTAACATGAATGGATACCAGACGGGGAAGCCACATCAGATAAGTCCCGCTGGAAGTGGCAGCGCTAGTTAACAGTGAATGAATAGACACTGCAGAATTTATTGTATTCACTTGTGCTGCAGCTTTCGAACATTCAACAGACTCTGTATAGCATCCATAAAAAACAAGGCGCTATGGCAAATTTGATGCTTACATATTATCGCTTCAAGCACCTAACTTAGGGGTAATTCAGAGTTGATTTCAAAGCTGCGTTTTCTCACAGCTTGCGATCAGGTCTAAACTGCGCATACGTATACACCGCAATGCGCAGGCGCGCCGGACGAATACACAGGGCATTGGGCACAGCGGCGGGCTGGTGCGAAAAAAATTGTCGCACAGGCGATCGCAAGGTGATGGACAGGAAGAAGGTATTTGTGGGTGGCAACTGACCATTTTTAGGGAGTGTCTGGAGAAACGCAGGCGTGTCCAAGTGTTTGCAGGGTGGGTGTCTGACATCAATTCTGGTCCCAAACAAGCAGAAGCGATCGCAGTGGGTGAGTACATTTTAGACTACTCAGAAACTGCACAAAATCTGTTTGTGCAGCTCTGGTACACATACGATCGCACACTTGCACAACTAAAATACACTCCCCTGTGGGCGACGACTATGCAAATGCAGGACTGAAAGAAAACCCCTACCGAGTGATCAATTCTGAATGAGGCCCTTAATCACATTTATACCATATGTCTCCATCTACATGTATATATGTATGTATAGACTAATTTTAGGCAATAGGTAATACAAGGTTTCTGTAGCGATTTATAGGCATGATTACTACATGGTGTACAGTAGGGTATCCCCTATCACAGACAATAGTGATCCTTTTCCACTATACACATCTGTAAATTACTGCATTTTTCATAGAAAATCTTTCAGACACCCAGTGATTTTTAATTCTTCACTCAATTTCTGTGCTCTCTCATCAGTTGCCTAGTTACTAGGACACCATCAGCAGAAGCACACCTTATTCCATGTAGAAACACCTGTGGGTTCTCTCATCTACAATTCAGTTTCCTATTATATGATTGTGGACAGCAGAAATCCTGGGTGTTTCCTACCTGTGAAACTTTCTCAATATCTGTCACTTTAAATGGGCTGTCTAATATAATCTAAGAGTGGAATTCTTTATGACTAGAGTCCTATTTGGATAATTATCCTTACTTTATTGCTATCCATGAAATAAATTATTATTTAATTTCAAACCAAAGTACCATTTTTCTACACAAATGTAATATTACCAATTTTCATTATCAACATTTCATTAAGCTTATACGTATTAAGCATTAATAAAAACTAATTGCACATATGACCCTCTCCCCTGTACTCTCATTAACCAGTGCCAATCTATGGGCACATCAAGAGTTAAAAGCAGATACAGGTCTTTGAAGCACAAGTGTGTACTATGTGGTTCTCTCATTGTAAATGTGATGCTTATGTTGCAGATTTCCAAATGCAGAAACCCAGTACAAGTTACATGTGTCCTTCGTCCTTCTGACATTTCCTTCTAGGATTACGACGAGACTAAGGGGGTAATTCAGACCTGATTGTAGCAGCAAATTTTTTAGCAGTTGGGCAAAACAATGTTCCAGTGCAGGTGGGGCAGATATAACATGTGCAGAGAGAGTTAGATTTGGGTGGGGGGTGTTCAAGCTGAAATCTAAATTGCAGTGTAAAAATAAAGCATTCAGAAATAACTCTGCACAGAAACAAAATAACCCACCCAAAATCTAACTCTCTCCCAAATATTATAGCTGCCACACCTGCAGTGCACATGGGCCCTCATTCCGAGTTGTTCGCTCGCAAGCTGCTTTTAGCAGCTTTGCACACGCTAAGCCGCCGCCTACTGGGAGTGAATCTTAGCTTAATAAAATTGCCAACAAAAGATTAGCAAAATTGCGAATAGACACTTCATAGCAGTTTCTGAGTAGCTCCACACTTACTCGGCATCTGCGATCAGTTCAGTGCTTGTCGTTCCTGGTTTGACGTCACAAACACACACAGCGTTCGCCCAGACACTCCCCCATTTCTCCAGCCACTCCCGCGTTTTTCCCAGAAACGGTAGCGTTTTTCCGCACACTCCCATAAAACGGCCAGTTTCCGCCCAGAAACACCCACTTCCTGTCAATCACATTGCGATCACCAGAACGAAGAAAAAACCTTGTAATGCCGTGAGTAAAATACCAAACTTCATAGCAAATTTACTTGGCGCAGTCGCACTGCGGACACTGCGCATTAGCGACTAATCGCTCTGTTGCGAGAAAAAATATAATGAGCGAACAACTTGGAATGACCCCCATGGTTTTGCCCAACTGCTAACAAATGTGCTGCTACGATCAGGTCTCAATTTCCCCCTTAAACCGTCTGAAAACGACATACAGTAGAAGGGACTCTCTATACATACCCTTACTTAATATACCAAGAGTGTCAAAACTTACCACATCCAGAGTTAATATCACATGTATATCTAACCACATTGCTTTTTGTTATACATTATCTCTAGCAGAAATGTGTATGGCAGTACATGTGTCAAAACTGAAGGCTGAGGCTAACTTAGAGAGGCCTCAGTTGTAGGGGCTGGCATGTACATGAAGTCTAAGAACCGGTAGCTCAAAGGCATGACCATAACAATGGAGTTTGAAAAAACAAAGTTAGTTTATTGACACAGGTGCACAGAGGTTGAAGTGTTACTAAAGTTGATGAAAGAACACAAGTTAGTTTATTGACACAGGTGCTCAGAGGTTGAAGTGGTACTGAAGATGATGAAGGAACACTGATGGAGCTAGACATCAATGGAGGAACACCGATGGAGCTAGAGATCGATGGCAGAACACTAATGGAGCTAGAGATTGATGGCGGAACACCGATGGAGCTAGAGATCGATGGCAAAAAACCAATGTAGCTGGAGATCGATGACGGAACACCGATGTAGCTGGAGATAGATGGCGGAACACCAATGTAGCTGGAGATCGATGGCGGACACCGATGTAGCTGGGGATCGATAGCGGAACACCAATGGTGCCAGGCAGGGCTGCAAGCAGGATGGAACTCAGGTGTCAGGGCAGAATGGAATCTCCTGGAGCAATGTAACCTGGAAGCAGCTGAGAGCTATACCAAAGCACCGCTGGAAGCTGGAAGCAAAGCGGGAAGCTGGAAGCCAGTGACGGATCACTGCAGATCGCAGAATGCAAAGCTGGAACACTGCGGAGTCAGGCTGCACCGCAGGATGGTAACTGGTGCGGGTCTCTTAGTGGAGCTGGATCACAGGAGCTGGAATACATTGAAGAACAAGCTGGAGAAACCACAGACAAGAGAGACATGTATCACTGGGTTAGACAACCAAAGCACTGACAATTAGGCATCCTTAATGCAGGATATTTATACCAGCTGGGAAGCAGGTATTGGCTGGGTAATTAGGCAGAGTCCAGAGTGCAGCTGCTGGGTAATTAGGCAGAGACCAGAGTGCAGCTGATGAGAAATTACCCAGATATTGAAAGCATACCCCCTTTTAGAAGTGGCCCCAGGACACTTCTTAGGCTCGAGAGGAAATCTGGCATGGAAAGCCTGAACTAACTTGGGAGCATGGGCATCCGATGCATTAGTCCAGGAGTGTTCCTCAGGGCCATAGCCCTTCCAATCAATCAGGTACTGAAGATGACCATACCGGAAGCGTGAGTCCAGAATCTTGGTGACCTGATACTCAGCACCATGTTGAGTATGGACCTTAGGTACGATGGGGAGCGCAGAATGAAAACAATTCAGGATGACTGGCTTGAGGAGAGAGATATGAAATGTCCTGGGAATCTTGAGCTTGTAAGCAACTGTATTGACAACTTGATCAATCTGGAAAGGTCCAACATAGCGAGGAGCAAACTTCATACTTGGGACTTTCAAGCTTAGATTTTTGGTAGACAGGTAACCAAAATCACCAGGCTTGAGGGCCGGAATTGCCCTATGCTTCTTATCCGCAAACTTCTTGTATCTTGAGGAAGCTTCTAGGAGAACTGCCCAGACATTCTTCCAGTTTTGGGAAAACTGACGATGGGTAATATCAACTTCAGGCACAGATGTTGCTGGAAGCGATTGAAACTCTGGAACCTTTGGATGGAACCCGTAGTTGGTAAAAAATGGTGTGGAAGAAGATGAAGAATGGTACTGATTGTTGTGACAAAATTTGGCCCATGGAAGGAGATGAACGCAGTCGTCTTGAGAAGAGGATACATAGATCCGGAGGAAGGCCTCCAAGTCCTGATTCACCCTCTTTGTTTTTCCCATTGGTTTGAGAGTGATAAACAGTAGAGAATTTTAACTTGACTTGGAGTGCCAAACATAGACTTCGCCAGAATTTGGCTACAAATTGGACACCTCTGTCGGAAATGATCTCTTTAGAGAGACCATTTAGTCTGAAGATCTCTTGGATGAAGATTTGAGCCAACTTGGGAGCTGAAGGAAGACCGGAGAAAGGAATAAAGTGAGCCATCTTGGTGAACCGGTCAACTACCACCCAGATTGCATTGTACTTGTTACACTCACAAAGATCTGTAATAAAGTCCATTGATAAATGGGTCCAAGGATGGTGAGGAATAGACAGAGGTACCAATTGTCCAGCATGCGACTGGCGAGGTACCTTGTGCTTCGCACACGTAGGACAGGATGCAATAAATTCAGTAATGTCCCTCTTCAGGGTCGGCCACCAGAATGATCTGGAAACTAAATAGAAAGTTTTATGATCGATGGCGTAACACCGATGGTGCCAGACAGGGCTGCAAGCAGGATGGAACTCAGGTCTCAGGGCAGAATTGAATCTCCTGGAGCAAGATAACCTGGAAGCAGCTGAGAGCTATACAGGAAGAAACCACTGAAGCTGGAAGATGAAAGCCAGTGACGGATCACTGCAGATCGCAGAATGCAAAGCTGGAACACTGCGGAGTCAGGCTGCACCACAGGATGGTAACTGGTGTGGGTCTCTTAGTGGAGCTGGATCACAGGAGCTGGAATACCTGGAAGAACAAGTTGGAGAAACCACGGACAAGAGAGACATGTATCACTAGGTTAGACAACAAAAGCACTGACAATTAGGCAGCCTTAATGCAGGATATTTATACCAGCTGGGAAGCAGGTATTGGCTGGGTAATTAGGCAGAGTCCAGAGTGCAGCTGCTGGGTAATTAGGCAGAGAAATCCGGCAACAAGAAACAGAAAAAAAATCTGCACTCTCAAATTTCATAAAGAAATAATTTATGGAGACCCCAATTAACATATCTGGGAAAATCCTGTAATTTCATGTCGGGGGTGCCACCTAAGACAACCATAAACAACACATGATACACAAAAAGAAAATGGGGTTGTACTGCTAGGTGCACAAGAAATAGGTAAAAATTGTACTTTTATTGTTATATTAAGAGACCGATAATCGGACAGCATGCAAAATATAGGGTTACAATTGGATAAGAAATCCAAGAATGTGCTTTAAGATAGAAAAGTGATAAGAATAAAATTATGTTCGCTCCTTTGAATGAATACTTGGTACTGCAGGTATTTATATCCAAACCCAGGACACAGGACCTGGAACCAAAGTATTATTTTCTATCTCAGATTTTGAAATGTATATCTTACCAATTATCAGTGTGGAGCCCGGCTTATCAGACTGAATAATACCCCTTCCTTCCGCTATATTGTTATTTTCATTATAAGTATAGTTCATTTTTTCGGAAGAAGGCAATATATATATATATTATTTATTCTTTCTAACATCAGAGACACACATATAATTTCGCCCAATAGAGCTATCAAGTTTGATTTGTATCACCAAATCTAATCAATCATATTTTATTCGGATAGACAAACCCTATGACAATTGCTGTTATCATTACTATTACTTTGTCTTTTGCCTTATAGCCATTTTGTTTATAGAGGATTACTAATAACAGTTACATTTTAAATATTACAAGGCCACATATTTCACACAAAAGTGTGCCCCAGAAGAGACTCATAGTCTTTCTTTCCCTTTTTGGCTCCTGTACTATACAAGAACCATACACTTTCCTTTGACTAGTTTACTGAACTATCTCAGGGAGCATCGCCAACCCAGTGCCAAATACTAATTATTAGTTTGCTTTATGGCCATATGTTGGTTTATGTTAGAGCTATAGCTTTAACTTACATCATTTAAAGTACCAAGCATTTAGATTGAGAGATCCTGAGCAGACTCCACCAACCCTTTTCTGGAATTCACCCTCAACCATAACTAATATCTTCCTGTTTGAAGATAAGTTCTTCAGACAGACGACGGGTTGTGCGATGGGGTCGGCGGTGGCACTGGCCTTTGCCAACATGTACATGTGTGAGGTGGAAAAGGGTCTGTTTTTTGAAAACTCGAATACAGATATATTGATGATCTGTTGGTCTTTTGGACTGGTAGTGAACAGATGCTCTGTGAAGTGATTGCGGCACAGAACAACTCCTCCAGTCCTATTAAACTTACGATGAAGTGCACCAATACACAGATTTAATTTTTGGATAAATCCATTAACATTCTGGAAAGAAAGATCAGTACAAGTCTATATACCAAACCCACAGACAGGAACACCATTCTCAGTTATAGTAGCTTCCATTTGGCTCCTACTGTTTTAGGCTTACCTTATTCCCAGTTCCTGAGGGTGTGCAGGATTACTAGTTCCATTGTTGAACGTGATAGACAACTTGATACCATTGAAAGCAAATTCCTACAGAGGGGGTACCCAAGACCACTGATAAAAACAGCTCGGGCCAAAGCAGTGGCCCTCAACATGTGCACTCTGTTATCTAACAAAACCCCCCAAAGGGTAAAGGATAGGATTCCATGGGTGAACACGTTTGACACAAATAGCCACCATACCAGCAAAAGGGCCAGAGCATTATGGCCCATGGTTACTTCAGATCCTGATCTGAAATCGCTGAAACACACTAGGATTCTGCCCAGCTACAGAAGAGGGAGAAATATCAAGGACTTGGTGGTCAAAACAGATCTTAGTAAATTCAAGAGTGACCAACCAGTGGCAGGCCACTTCTTAGAGTTTAAACATGGGATAGCAACTCTCAAATATTGGGTTATAGATCAGGTACCGGAGTCGATCCGAGGAGAGAATAGTCCCCTTAAACTGCTCCAACTTGAGGCCGTTGGATCTTCAGGCTTGACACCTTCCGACCGAAGGGACTCAACGAAACATTGGGCCTTAGTTACATTTTATAAATATGTTGGAACTGAAGGATCAGGGTTTAGCAAGTAGTGCCTTAAGTATACTTTGGTTGTAAATGAATTTATGCTATGCTTAAATGGGCTGCATTACGCTGCTTTGTTCATCTGTGTAGAGTTTACATGTATTTCACACATGTCTATTATTTTAGAATATATTGTTTTTAACAAAGGATATGTTGGTTGGTTTAGGGGTAAGTGGCAGGAAAGCCAGGGATAAATATGTCTCGTAGGTATATACATGTTCGTGACACTTTGGGTTTTATGAGGTTTATGGAAATGGACATTTTAATGTTATCTCGCGTGCTACTGGTCAAACAGCAGGTTGTCTGGCACTATACACATATATACATGATATGGTAACTTTATATGATGGTATTTCCCGCTTTGATTATAGTGGGTTCTGGTAGGGTTCACAGTTATTAAGACAGGGTATAATGTTTCAGGTTGAGGTGTGTTATTGTTTATTTTTCAGCAACACGTTTTGATGTTATTTCGTCCACCATGGGCGCTGGGCGCTCTCTTATTTAGTTTGCTGCGTGACAGCAGGAGTAGATTATTTACAGAGTGTTTGTGCCTCACCTGCTGTAAGATGACCAGCGGCACGTAGATAAATGTATTTGTTTTCGTTTTTCAGTGGCACCATGGCAACGTGACCGGGACCCCCAACGTCATCAGACGACGTCACTTCCGGCGGAAGTGGTCACTCCGGATGAACGGATCCTGGGCCCGGAACGGCGTGGCCATCGGGACCCAGGCATGGGGGCATTTTAGGGGGTGAGTGTACCTATTAATTGTGGTTGTTTTTGCACTGTATGTTATCCTGAAGAAGGGGTCTAATACCCCGAAAAGTCGATTCAGCACTTTATGCACTAAAGTCACTTTGGTTTTCAAAGTCTCTGAGTGCCGCCTTATTTGTTTGCCTTATGGATATGGGGAATCTACCCTAGTGGAGGGCACCGGAGAAAGTCAGCCCCGGGGGCAGTCCGAGTGCCGGCGGTGTGTGTGTGTATATATATATATATATATATATATATTGCGTAGAAGAGCTGGCACTCACCCTATAGTACTTGGCTCCTGTGCCATTTGGAATAATAAATATACGATGAACCGAGACATGCAGCGGCATTCAGAGTCTGATCCCAAATCAATAACGTGCAAACGGTAAATTTAATCCATAGGAAACAAACTGAGGTGACCCCACTTTGTTTCCGATGGATTAAATTTACCGTTTGCACGTTATTGATTTGGGATCAGTCTCTGAGTGCCGCTGCATGTCTCTCTTCATCGTATATATATATATATATAAATATATATAAAAGCAGTCAGGCGGCACTTGGCAGAATAATAACACAGAGGCAGGGAAGTGGTTCAACGTTTTGAGACTTTAATATCTCTTCATCAGGAGACATTAATGTCTCGAAACTTTGAATCACTTACCTGCCTCTGTGTGATTTTGCTGCTGAGTGCCACCTGACTGCTTCTATTTATTGGGTCAAAGCCGCGGACATCTAGGAGGGCACTCTACCGCATACTATTGGAGTGCTGCCTGTCAACCTAATCATACAATCATACAAAACCATTCATCACACAACACAATAGAGATTCTAATACGATAAGAAAAGTTTTAAATAAACATTGGGATATTTTGTTAAAAGACCCGGTATTGGGTCCTAATCTCCCCGAAAAACCACCTGTGGTATATAAAAGGGCACTGAATTTATAATAGATACTAGCCCCAAGTAGACTGATACCCAATAATGGTAAAGATGACTCTGTTTCTTTCCTTACAAAAACAAATGGATGATTTCCATGCAGGAAATGTATATGTTGCAAACATATGGAGAAAAAACCTTTTCAGTGGCAACTTGATGGGGGGTTTAAATATACCCTAAAGGATATGGTATCATGTAACACTGCATATGTAATATTTCGGATCAAATGTAAATGCGGTTTGGCCTATATAAAAAAAAAAAAAAAAGCCTTTAAAACTCTGAATACAGGAACATTTATGAAACATAAAGAATAATATTAAGACACATAGCCTGCCTCGACATTTTTCGGAGTTACATGGATCAGAAATAGGGGACCTCACTTTTACCCTTTTGGAACATATAAAACCGAATGTTCGAGGAGGAAATAGAGAAATTCTATTGTCAAAATGAGAGTCTTTCTGGATCTATACCCTAAATACATTAGTGCCAGGTGGATTAAACGAGGGAATAGACATAGGCCCTCATTCCGAGTTGATCGCTCGCAAGGCGAATGTAGCAGAGTTACACACGCTAAGCCTACGCCTACTGGGAGTGTATCTTAGCTTCTTAAAAGTGCGACCGATGTATTCGCAATATTGCGATCACAAACCTCGTAGCAGTTTTAGAGTAGCTTCAGACTTTCTCTGCCTGTGCGATCAGTTCAGTGCTTGTCGTTCCAGGTTGACGTCACAAACACACCCAGCGTTCGCCCAACCACTCCCACCGTTTCTCCGGCCACTCCTGCGTTTTTTCCGGAAACGGTAGCGTTTTCAGCCACACGCCCCTAAAACGCCGTGCTTCCGCCCAGTAACACCCATTTCCTGTCAATCACATTACGATCGCCGGAGCGTTGAAAAAGCCGTGAGTAAAAATACTTTCTTCATAGCAAAATTACTTGGCGCAGTCGCAGTGCGAATATTGCGCATGCGTACTAAGCGGATTTTCACTGCGATGTGATGAAAAATACCGAGCGATCAACTCGGAATGAGGGCCATAGTTTCATTCCTTTAGAGGTTTCCCCCTTCTCTGGTTTATTTTTTGTTTTCTTGGTTTCCCTTCTCTAAATTCACACTTTTGTTTATCTAAATGTGTATGAAACCTAATATGTTTCTCCATTATATCAATGCAATTTGATTATTGTAAACAATGAGGACAGTTGATGAATTCCATATATGAAATTAATTAGAATATATCAAAGTATTTTTTTTTTAAATACACTGTATCATTTAGCACTAATACATTTATGAGTGAGGATAATCGATAAATTCCCCCAAATTAATATTATAAATATATACACAGTAACACTTTATATAAATAAAATAATAAAAATTAAAATATTAATACACCATATTACTTAGCACTAATAAGTTCTCACTGGCAGTATCAGTAATTGATAAATCTTTCCTAAAGGATAAATTAGTCACATATTAGCATTAAGCACTATAATTAAGATAAGAAAGTTATGAATAAAATATATTTTATAAATGTATAATATATTGAATATTATTAATTAAATGTATTTATGAATTTATATAGAACAAAGTTATGTATTTTGGATAAAGATTAAATTTATGAGGTCCCACAACAGAAAAAAACACTAATATATATGAATATTAGGGGTATATTCAATTAGCAGTGATAACAGACTTTTCACGCTAAAAGTCCAGTTTTCGCGCAAAAAATCGGACTTTTCCCGCGAAACGCAATTACAGCCTATTCAATTTTCCAGGGAAAAAGTTTTTCACTAATTTCACTTCACCTACTCTGAAGGAGGTGAAAAGTTGGGAAAAGTCACTATTTTAAGGTAAAAATGTTTGGATATGGTACAGAACTCCTGGGACACCCCTCTTAATGACTAATTAGGCATGTTGAAGTTTTTAATTATTTTTAATTGGCCAATAATGACATGTCATTTTTGGGGTGAAAAAGTACAAAGTGATGGAAATTGGGGTTCAAGGTATGGGACAGGTATATTGGGGTGCTTTATGAGTGGGACAGGTGTTTTTAGGCTTGCAGATGGGAGTAATCGGTCTGTTTCCACTTTTTTTAAAGTACCCTAAAATGATCCAAATATATACTTATACCCATTTTCGTGTACCCCAAATTTAATGAGATCATTTATTTTGCTCAAAAAATCTTGCTTTCTATCATTTTTTTAATTAAAAAAAATGCATATAACAGCTATTTCACACAATTTAAGTCCCCAAAAACTCTCCAATGTGATCTCTAACACACTTCTCTTCGGTTTTCCGATGTTAGTTTAGCATTTTTGGGGGTACAGGCTTATTTCCCCATTTTCACCTGCACTTTTCACTGCAAGAATTTTCACATGAAACCCGTTTGGAATTAAATAGGTCGAAAAACTGAGCTTTTTCGCTGCAATTTTCGCCCGATTGCCACGAAAAAAATTTGGGTGAAAAATTGCTGCAAATTTGGAGATAATTTGCAGATAATTGAATACCCTAGAAAGTTTGCACAATCCTGCATGAAATTATGTTTTCCATTTTCTTAAAAACAACTTCCATACAGTCACATTGTATTGGGGCTTAATTAGAAGCAGCTGCTGAAATGTTCATGTCCAGCTGCATGGCTCATTTATGTTGTGCTAAATAAAAGAAGTTAGGAGTAAAGATCACACGTTATTGTACATGTTACCATGCTTTTGGCACATGTGGATATATATAATTTCATTCTTGAACATTCACATGTGATAATAAGACCATGAAGAGTAATTTCATCTCTTTTTTTTTTGTAGCAGAATGACAACTTTTATGACTGACTTATATCTATGATGCTGTTATCTGAGCATGGCACATCATATATCAAATTAAACCTCTTGGTCAGTAGATTTGCAGAATTATATTGGTGTTGTAATTAGTTGCTTCATTTTAAATTTATTTGGCATGAATTCTTGCTGCCATTTACAGTGCATCACCATTGTGCTCTTGGAAAATGTGACAGTTGGTGAACTCTCCCTGTGCACCTTCTGGGTGACTTGGAAGATGTGACCTACTGGGTGGTCTGGAAACCGTGACAGTTATTTGCAGCCACCCACTTAGCAAGGATTTTTTGACTCCTAAGGGGGTGAAAAGGGATAAAATGTTCCATCCAGCAAACCATTGCCAGGTTGTAACCGGGCACATCAGCTAGTGTCATTTCATTATTAAACAGTTACATGTGATAATAATACCATTAGGAGTAATCTCACCTGCATATCCTATATGTGTGCCTTCCTGCATGATACAGTTTATCATTGGCTGTGATGCTTCAGTCATCATTTTTATCATGTTCTGAGTGAGCCCTGAGCTATGCAATATAGTTTCACAGAATAAGTGTGTTTTCCCTATGGAAATCTGCAGTACTTCCACTGAGTACATCCATGTAACACCAATGTTTGCAGATTAAGGAGTATATTTACTAAAGTCCCATTTTCATCAAAATTAAATCATCAGAAATCAATCTAAATCAATGTTGTACTTGCTGGGCTAAAAGACACATTTACTTTCATTTAAAAATGTATATTAAAAAAATCAGTCAGTAAATATGTGTTTCAGAACCTTAAACCCAACATCTATGGAAATCTACCATTAGTATATAAACCCCTTAGTGCAGTGTTTTTCAACCACTGTAACGTGGCACACTAGTGTGCCCTGAGCAGTCTCCAGGTGTGCCGCCATAGAAGCAGAGCCAGGCCCGACAGTGTTTTGCCGCTAGTGAGGCCCTGGAGCGATCAATACTGGTGGGTTTAGCGGCTGCAGAGCCAGTTTAATTTTGGGCCCAGGCAGTATTGGCCTCTTCTGGCTTTTTCAGATGTGGATCAGGCATTACATATGGAGAAGCTGCGACATGACATCCTAGGACACGCAGCTGCACCATGTATCACCGTTATATTTAAGTGTGCCTTGGCAATATTTAAATCTTTATCAGTGTGCCGCGAGATGTAAAAGGATGAAAATCTCTGCCTTAGTGTTTAAATGGTTCAGTTACTACCAATATATGACCACTTATCTCTTTCCTTGGTATAGGTTGGTGCTATTTATTTAGTGACCGCAATGGGATACATACGATCTGGCATCAATTTGTATATGTGTGCACAGTTCTTCTCTCAGGACTGGACATACATAGTTTGCAAATGATAACTTCTAGCATAAATTCTTGTCATCTCTAAATCAGGCCCAATATCTGAATTGCAAGGTAATAGTCCCTCCATTGCTATATCATTGTGCAGTCTTCTGCTGTAAAACCAATGTATCTATCCTCCTGTTTTCAGTAACGGATTAGTTTACACAAGAAGAGCAAAACATTTTTGGGGAAAGTGTAATAAAGAACATTCCAAATCCAAACAAGACAATCTTCAGATGGAGTAAACTCATTTTATCCTATGTAGGCATGGTAGCAGGAGATATCTTTTGATCTCCCTCCCGCAACCTCTGTCTGGTGCCGGCCCCAATCCTGGACATTAAGAAGGTGCGCATGTGCAGTGCAGATTCTCCTGAGTAGTTACGCAAGTGTGAGAGAGTCCTACAAAATGTGGTGGAAGTAACTCACAGGAACAGCGTTTATCTCTACCACTGTCCCTGCAGGTCTCCCTATGTACATAGCATGGAAATTATCATTGTTATTGAAAATATCCACCATGATACAGAGTGTTAATAGTCACGGCAGTTCCGCAATTATTAATACTTATACCCCTCAATTTATACATTTGTGGTCAGTGGCCTACTGTATGTAAAGCCACCGATAAAATTGTAGCATTCTCCTCAATCTCTATACCAACAAGAACAAAGTAGCCAGGCAAGGGAACATATCTTCCACACCTGTGTTTCCCTATTTGGAATGCCTGATGATGAGGTGGTGCATAGATTTAGGCTCCCACCTATATTATCCTGAAAACACTACACATAGTGGAAAGTGACCTGAAATCACATACTGACATTGCTACAGCAATACCACAACTCACACAGTTACTTCTGTTCCACTTTTGCTCTACAGATGCCAGAATGTCTGCACTGATTGGAATACCGACTCTGGCATCCTGACATAAATAAAAAAGCTGGGACTCCTGCCTGATAAGCCTTGGGGGGGACTTAGGTTTAGGCTGCAGGGAGAGGGTTAGGCTGTGGGGGTAAGAGGGCTAGGATGCTTGGAGTGGGGGTTAGGATTAGGCACTCCAGGGGAGAGTTAGGATTAGGTTGCATGGGTGGGTGGGTTAGGTTTAGGCTGTGGGTAGGGTAGGTGAGGTTTAGGCACCAGCACGGAGGGTTAGGGTTAAACTGCAGGAGGAGGGAGGTTAGGGGTAGGTTGCCCTAAAGGAGGGTTAGTGTTAGAGGGCATACTTCTGAGGAAACAGCCACAGTCACAAGGCCGAGAAACGCTTTAAGTGTGACCCCTGCTCATGTGGACACAATTATCCTGAAAGCAGCCTCCATCTCTCCCAGTGCCTGTGAAGCTCTGTGGTATTCCGCTTACCACGGGCCAGCATCCAGCAGTCAGTAGAGTCTTCAAACCACTGACCGGAAAATCTTCTTACATCCCCAGCTATACAGCTATTTCTACACACTTTCTCCAGTGGGAGATCCCCGGCACTGGTGTCAGCGGTGAAGCCGCAGAGCGCTGTGTGGGATGAGAACGAATGCACAGCTGGAGGTGTGGCAGCAGAATGGCACTGGTGAGCTAAGCTTTGAATTTGATATGGCCGCAGTGGACACATGCTAAATTGTGAATCACGGCACATTCTCACTGAGATCTTTTACTTGCACCATTTGCTCAAAGACGGGGACGCCCATCAGAAGCTATACAGCTGGTACTAGTAGTCTCTGTTAGGAGACTTATATGACTGTTAGTCAATCTGATTCAATTTCATACAATCCAGCGTGCTTATTATCAGAGACATTGTTTATTCATTACATCACAACGCTGTCCCAGCGGGAGAATACAAGCATTCTTGAATCTATGTGCTAATTCATTCCTCTAGATATGTTAGGGCTGTGAAGTAATTGAATATTATTTGAGTATATACAAATGTGCATTGTGGAGAAATTTGTATTACACATGTCATGAGACATTGTCTCAATTAGATTAGAAGCAATTCATGTGCTAGGGTAACCACTGTGGGAGCTGAGTAAAGCAATACAATTATTGCAGGAGATCTGGATAGAGGTCCATATGAATATTGGTAATAATTAGGTGTTGTAATATTTTTATAATTTATTTTTTACATGATATATGTGATAATGTTTTTATAATATATTTTTTAATAAAAAGCCTTTATTTCGGACGGCGCTTTCAATTATTTCTATGTTAGTGTTAGAGGGGTAGGGTAAATATGCTTACCCAACCCCTGTTGAGATTCTCTTCTTCAGGATGCCAGTGTCAGTCATATGACCGCAGTCATCCCATCCACCAGGATTTTATATGTATCCTGTTGGCTAACAACAGTATATTGTCAGTTGTGCTTTAGAAGTACAGTATATGTTGCTATTGTTATGTTTGTGTAAAAACTTATAATGTTTGTAGGAGATAATACCTACCCCTGTTGGCAATGGTTCCTGACTCCATTATCATAACCTGTCCCAGGTGCAGAATTTGATTTCAGCTCCACATATACCACCACCAGGTAGGTCATAGAATATTGTTTGGGCCTTTGTTAAGTGTTTGGTGCAGTCTGTTTGCACCCTCATTTATTCAATGGAACTAGTGGTTCAAATAATTGCTCTGTGTGTGGTGTTCCCCAACAATGTAATAAGGAACCAGGTATCCTGGGACCAACCTACTGTCAAGTCAGAGGATGAGTGGGTTTGTGTCCAGAACAGCAGTTCTAGTCATATAGCCACGCTCAAAGAATCTGAGAGGCTTGGAGAAGTCCTCAGGATACTTAAATATTTGGACTACTTTTGTTTGATTAATGATCCGTAAGTTACAGCTTATAGAATAATGGATCTTATACATATTACTGATAGTATTTGGAACACTCATGTTGCTTTCTTTTATACTTTAGACACATGCTGGCAGTCCTGGTTGTCTTTGATGATATTATCTATTCCCGGAGTGGAATACTTAGAGATGTCTTCATAGTGATGAGTAGGGCTATTTTTTTTCTTGTGCGCTCAAGGGTGCTAACTAATTAAATATGATCACTTATTATGGTGAAGGTGGTATATCTGATTATTGATGAAGCATGCTATAAGGTAGCCTGACAGGCTTGTTTTATTATGTTATGTTTTGTCCTTTCTTAGAAGTTGGAATACTTTGAATTTGATATGTTGCATCATGAGACTATTTCTGAATTATGTTAGCCATTCCTGATGAAAATTCATATTTTTGGATCGAACCATTGAGAACATTTAGGCTACTTGGATTAAATAGATGACTCCTTAAGGAAATCGTGCCTTATGATCTTTTCTGGAGAGTGTACCCTCCCCCTTTGGAATACTTTGAATTTGATATGTTGCATCATGAGCCTATTTATGAATTATGTTAGCTATTCCTGAAGAATATTCATATTTTTGGATCAAAACGTTGAGAACATTTAGGCTACTTGGATTAAACAGATGACTCCTTAAGGAAATCATGCCTGATGATCTTTTCTGGAGAGTGTACCCTCCCCCTTCCAAGATGGAACTGTGCATACATATATAAAGATTCCTTAATGTGCTATTAAATATATAACCTCAAACATATATAATAAATACACCTGAACTGCAGCATGAACAGAGCTGCTACAAAACTATTGGATAATAGGACATATTACTAAAATATCTTCAAGTATAATTCATTATTTAAAGGCAAAGTCATTTCCTCTATTCTATACAGTATGAACTAAGGCAAAAACTCACCTTCATTAAGAAGTCACATAAGATCATTATATATACTATAACACACTTATTTGCAATTGCTTTTGGTGCACTAATATTACCAGTCATCTATGAATGAAAACTATGTTTAATGTGTAAAAGTCACCTTAGATTAAACGCGTTGGTTGAAAAAGCTCTGTCTATTATTTATGTGCTGAACAAAAGATAATTGACAAAAAAGGCCTATAAATTGATGTAAATCTGGTGAAAATATGTCTGTAAGAATTAATTCTTAATTGTTTATTAATTGTTTTAATTACATTTTAATAAAATAATTTTAATAGTAAATTGAAAATATATTGGGTGTATTTGTGTATAACAGGGCTGGCCAAACCGGTCCTCGAGATCTACCAACAGTTCACATTTTCCAGACTACCTAGCTGGTGCACAGGTGTAGTCATTACTAATTAAGATGTGCTGCATTCATTCCTATCTGACAATTCTACAGATCTCCAGGAGGCCTGGAAAACATGCACTGTTGGTAGATCTCGAGGACTGGTTTGGCCAGCCCTGGTGTATAAGGTGGTATTAGTCTATCCTAAGTTCATATAATTGCTAAGGTCTAGCAATAAGCCTGAGAGAATTCTAATTAAAGTGCTCCTCAAAAAACCTTTTTTGAGATATATATATATATATATATATATACAAACGCTCGGCTCCGGCACTCCAATGACAATTAACCTGCTAGGGTGCCTTCCCTGTGGGACAAACCCACATAAACATGCAGACAGGATCAAGGCGGCACTCAAAGACTTGCACAGATGGTGAAAAGGCATCCGGACCAGGATGCTGTTTTTAATAAGTGTTACGTTTCGGAGATGTATCACCTTCCTCAGACAGTGATACACTGCATTGAACAGATATAAATACAAGAATCAATTAGTGCCACTTACCCCCTTCCCCACAGGGAAGGCACCCTAGCAGGTTAATTGTTATTGGAGTGCCAGAGCCGAGCGTTTGTATATTGGGCACCACGCACCGCTGCGGCGGATAAGTTCGTTGTGGCAGCTCAGGGCACCCAATATTGGACCATTTCCCTCCTTCTGAAGATCTCTTCACGGGTCACAGCACTACAGCACTTTACACTTGATTGCACTGGACTGCATGTGGTTATTTAAACCTGTGTGATATACAAGCATTTTGCACAGTGCCATAAGCTGACATGGCTACAATGGATGGTGAAGGGGATTTCACAGCATTCTTAATTGAATGCGATAACTACGAGACGCTCAGTTTTTCAGATGTTGATGCAGAGAAAATACTGCACAAAGATATAACCTTATCGGATGATCCAGTTGATTCATGTGCGGGTATTTACCGTGAGTTGTTTAAACTAAAGAAGAGGGAATTAGATTTTCTCTATCATAGTAGAACTCTATCTGATTATTTTTGGGCAAAGCATATACCCAGGGGGTTTCGGGTACACAATACCCCGACTATCGGCCGATACAACACCACTTTCTGCAAGCGGTGGATTTCCATTCTGAACAAATGTTCGATGGACCTGATCTTACTTGTGATCGAGGAATCCACAAGAGAACTAAAACTCACTACAGATAACATTAAGCCGTTTGAATGTAAACATCTCACCAAAATCAAGGCAGATTCTTCAACTGACTGGCTTGCCAAATTTCAGGAACAATTTGATGCTTATAAAAACGATTTACTGAAGTATAAAAGGGAAAAGCATAAGAAAGTCATTGCCGATTACGCACAACATCGGGTATATACGTGGTTGAACCAGACGTCTTCATTCAATAGGAGGGGGAGAGGAGCATATACGCACAGACGCCCTCAACGTGTACATTTTTCCAGCACATCCGCAAGTGAAAATGATGATCTAGTTGAAAATAAAGCTGGAAGTAGACAGGCAACCCCTTTAGGGGTGGATA
Organism: Pseudophryne corroboree; assembly: GCF_028390025.1. Classification (NCBI taxonomy): domain Eukaryota; kingdom Metazoa; phylum Chordata; class Amphibia; order Anura; family Myobatrachidae; genus Pseudophryne; species Pseudophryne corroboree. Next base: position 65,790,381 of record NC_086449.1, on the reverse strand, counting down.
CCCGGGCAGGTCCCACCGCTCGGGGATGAGGTACAATACTCAAGCAGATATTTAGCGAAATTTTCATGTATGTCATGTTTTGGTCTTAATCACTATGGTTTTTAACATAATGCACTATATTTATCTAGCATCTAGATGGTTTTATTTTATACATTGCTTATGCTTTGTTGTTTTTTACCTGACAGCTAATGGCGCGTCGTCATGGCAACCGGCCGGCCCATGTACAACACTTCCTGGCCTGTGGTGACGCAGAGACCGGAAGTGTTGGACGGGGGAAGTCTGGAACACCGCGATGTATGCAGCTGTGAGCGGGGGTAGGGGGTTAGTGGCACTAATTGATTCTTGTATTTATATCTGTTCAATGCACTGTATCACTGTCTGAGGAAGGAGATACGTCCCCGAAACGTAACACTTATTAAAAACAGCATCCTGGTCCGGATGCCTTTTCACCATCTGTGCAAGTCTTTGAGTGTCGCCTTGATCCTGTCTGCATATATATATATATATATAAAACATCCAAGAATAACGGCACTGGAGACTGTCAGCAAATATAAATACTGTATTGAGAGGTAGACGTTTCGGAGTATATACTCCGTCCTCAGTACCACATACAATCAACTAACAAAACAAATACAAACATTTAAATACCTGTGCATTGCCGCGCTGTCCTCGCCACCTCACGCCGGGTCCTCTCTTCCGGTCTTCACATCCAACATCCCCTGTTTCCGCTGATGTCACCGTTGCCATGGTCACGCACAGCGTGCATGTCATCAGCCCCGCCGCCCGGAATTACAGGGGGTTGGATGCGCGTCCGGCTATAGGAAACCCTGCGAGTTGGGTAATCGAGGGCAACTGCAGCAAAAAAAACATAAACATACAAACAAATTATATAATACACATATAGAAAGTAAACAAAAAAGATTTTAAAACAGAATCACAAGCAGCATCAGGAAACATACTGGCCGAAGGTGCCTGTATGGGGGGAACTCATGACAGCGCTCCAATGTATACACCCTAACTGGCTCACTACTAATCTCAAAAATAGCTAAATATAAATACATGTATTATAACTACTGTAGTGCCAAGGCTATAACGCATTCCAATTAATTTTGTCATTAAGCCCACCTGGGGCAAAAGTATTGAGTCGCATAATCCATCTGGACTCCCTTTCCAAAAGTGCCCCAGCCCCTTCCCCTCCTCTAAGTGACAAAGGGATATGGTCTATTCCAAAATACCTAAGATCATCAAGGGTATGCCTTGCCAACTTAAAGTGGCGAGCCACTGGTTGGTCAATGACCTTGCCCTCCAAAGTTAACTTAATGGCAGATCTGTGCACCGCCATTCTCTCACTCAACTTACATGTAGTCTGACCAACGTAAAAAAGACCGCACGGACAGACTACAACATAAACGACAAAAGAAGTACACGTAAATTGAGCTATTTTTGAGATTAGTAGTGATCCAGTTAGGGTGTATACATCGGAGCGCTGTGATGAGTTCCCCCCATACAGGCACCTTCGGCCAGTATGTTTCCTGATGCTGCTTGTGATTCTGTTTTAAAATCTTTTTTGTTTACTTTCTATATGTGTATTATATAATTTGTTTGTATGTTTATGTTTTTTTTGCTGCAGTTGCCCTCGATTACCCAACTCGCAGGGTTTCCTATAGCCGGACGCGCATCCAACCCCCTGTAGTTCCGGGCGGTGGGGCTGATGACACGCACGCTGTGCGTGACCATGGCAATGGTAACATCAGCGGAAACAGGGGATCTGTGATGTGAAGACCAGAAGAGAGGACCCGGCGTGCGGCGGCGAGGACAGCGCGGCAATGCACAGGTATTTAAATGTTTGTATTTGTTTAGTTAGTTGATTGTATGTGGTACTGAGGACGCAGAATATACTCCGAAACGTCTACCTCTCAATACAGTATTTATATTTGCTGACAGTCTCCTGTGCCGTTATTCTTGGATGTTATGTCATTGCTTTCATCTGGCACGGGGAGAAGTTGCTACATTTGTTGCGGAGTGCCGGCTGCTATGGACTGTTTGCATTGGTGTCGTTTGGACACCATTTGCAGGGCACCCACATATACTATTTCTACAAGCCTTCAGATACCTGTTCTTTTACAGAAGCAGCACAGGTCTGGTGTGTGCGAAGGTTGCCAAGTGGTGAGCATTCATCATAATCCTTTTGGTATATAGTGCTGTATTTTTGCAAGAAAACATTGACAGACTATATTGACCATCAGCAACAGTGGTATATACGAGCTGGTGATCACTTTGGCTTAGTGGACATCATGGAAAGACAATCCATTGCAGCTCTCAACCCCACAGGATGCAATATTATGCAAGCAATGACCCCTGGTGAAACCTTTGGCTATACGCCAGCCCAAATTGAAAATATTTTATTTAAAGACACACCATCAACCATGGACCATACCATGAAAGCGGATGATTATTTCTTCCAGCTGATGAAGCTTAAACGCTGTGAGATCGATTTTTTTCTACATGACACATCCCTGTCTGAATATTACATGGAACACAAGATACCACGTGGATTTAGGGTATGGAATGTCCCCACAATTGGGAGACATAATCCTGATTTTGTGAGAAAGTGGATTGGGATATTGAATCGGTGCGGATTTGACCTTATGATTCTGGTCATTGAAGAATCGTATCGAGAATTAGAGCTGACGCAGAACAAAATTGCAGCTCTGGAGAGGGAAAAATCCATATTGGAGAAAGATACCTCCCAAGATTGGATACAAAGATTGGAGAAACAGTGTGTCCAATATAGATGTGAACTGTTGAAATTCAAACGCAACAAAAAATCTTTAGTGGACCAAGATTATGAAGAGAACAAAGTCTACCATTGGCTTATGGGTACTGAACCCACTGGAAAAACAAGACCCACGGGTAGACGAAGGCCGTGGCAAAACCCTAGAAAGAAGGGTGATAAGGGTGGAGGCTCTAGTAGTGACAGTGAATTCATCTTCTCTGAATCAGAGGATAATACCCACCAGAGAGCGGTCCCTTTAGATCAGAGTGGCCGAGATGGGGCCCTGTGCACAACAAGCCTCCCACGCGCAGGGGTGGCCAGAACAAAAGGGGTAAGAGCCGTAACGCTCAAGAAGAACCCCTAGTCTTCAATTTATCTAAAAGATCATTTTCAGCCCTTGAGATGCAGGTTCTCAATAAGGGCCTTAGTTTTGTTCCTACTAACACACATGATTCCTTCAATTGGTCTTGCGATTTACATAAGTTCACACGCAAACTACGTCTTAAAGAACATTTCCAAAACTCTGTGTCAACCAATTGTTCTTCAATTTTTGCCCCATTTCTTGGCAAGGTCTCCAGGTCTAAGTTTGATCCCAGCTCACAGAATGCATCAATAAAGACGTTTAGTCGATTAATGGATGATTCGGTTACGAGATTCCTGGCAGCGACAGGTAAAATTAGGTTTAATCTTTCTCAAAGTGAAAGGGCGGCATTGGATCAACTTTCTTCATACCAGGACATAGTTATCAGGCCCGCCGACAAGGGCGGGGCCATAGTGATCCTTGATCTAGAGTATTACAGAAATGAAATTAGATCACAATTGTCTGAGGTTGGGGTATATAAGAAACTAAAGGTGAATCCCGTTTTGGAATATCAAAAGGAGCTGTTTGGGATCCTTAAACAAGCTTCTGATAAGAACTTACTCCCTGAGAAAATATTAAAGATTCTGTGCGTGAGTCATCCAAAAAATCTTATACTCTATACGCTCCCTAAGCTCCACAAACATGAAACGCTTCCACCTGGGAGACCGATCATCTCCGTAAGAGACTCCCTATACCAACCAGTGGCTCAACTCCTGGATAGTATATTACAGCCCTTGTTGGTCAATCAAAGGACATTCCTTAAAGACACTACTTCCTTTCTTATAAAGTTACAGGAATTTGGAGAAATTTCAGCCCATACCCTTCTCTGTTGTCTGGACGTGTGTAGTTTATACACGTCGATACCACATGAGGAGGGGTTGCGGGCTATGAAGGCCTTTTTGAATTCGAATTTGTCTCCACAATTATTCGACCACAAATTGTTTCTGACTTTGCTTGAACTCACACTGTGTAGAAATTACTTCCTGTTTGATGGTGATTTTTTTCTTCAGCTACGAGGGTGCGCGATGGGATCATCAGTCGCACCCTCGTATGCAAATGTGTTCATGTTTGAACAAGAGAACAGGATGTTTTTTAGCAACCCAACAGTCAGTGCCAACATCTTAATGTATACGAGGTACATAGACAATGTGTTCCTGTTGTGGGTTGGAGGACAGGAATCCTTTGAGTCTCTTATGTCATAGATCAATGGTTTGGCGTCTCCTATCAAGTTCACATATACTTGTAGCAGCTGTGAAATTAACTACCTTGACGTCAAAATTAGATTAAAAAATTGTAGGATTCAGACTGAGATCTACTCCAAACCCACAGACAGGAACACACTTCTTTTAGCCTCTACTCACCATCCAGAGCCCTTAAAGAGGGGGCTACCAGCATCTCACATGATGCGGGTGGCGCGTATTACTAGTGAGAGTGCAGACGTACCTGGATTACTTGACAATATGATTGCTAAATTTGTGTGTCGAGGCTATGATAAAACGCTATTAGAAGAGCAGAAACAGCGGATTTTGCACATGCCCAGAGCAGATTTATTGCAATCTAGATCCAAGAGTAATAGGAACATCTTGCCTCGGGCTTGTGACTATACCACGGCAAGTCCCATAGTCCGCAGAGCATCTAAGGGTTTGTGGCCTATTGTAGCCTCGGATCCAGATCTACCAGTGTTTAAGGATACCAGGCCTATAATAGCGTTTAGGCGTGGTTGTAATCTTAGAGACCGTTTAGTGAAGTTGGATATTACTGGGATGGGTGGCAGCGCCATTCCAAATGTGCATTATAAGGCGCCAGGGTGTTATAGATGCCCTAAATGTGCCACATATCGATATATGGTAGTATGTAAAGAGTTTAAGCACCCACATATTGATAAAATGTACACCATTAGACATGTTATTACATGCAGTACTTCTTTTGTCGTTTATGTTGTAGTCTGTCCGTGCGGTCTTTTTTACGTTGGTCAGACTACACGTAAGTTGAGTGAGAGAATGGCGGCGCACAGATCTGCCATTAAGTTAACTTTGGAGGGCAAGGTCATTGACCAACCAGTGGCTCGCCACTTTAAGTTGGCAAGGCATACCATTGATGATCTTAGGTATTTTGGAATAGACCATATCCCTTTGTCACTTAGAGGAGGGGATAGGGCTGGGGCACTTTTGGAAAGGGAGTCCAGATGGATTATGCGACTCAATACTTTTGCCCCAGGTGGGCTTAATGACAAAATTAATTGGAATGCGTTATAGCCTTGGCACTACAGTAGTTATAATACATGTATTTATATTTAGCTATTTTTGAGATTAGTAGTGATCCAGTTAGGGTGTATACATCGGAGCGCTGTGATGAGCTCCCCCCATACAGGCACCTTCGGCCAGTATGTTTCCTGATGCTGCTTGTGATTCTGTTTTAAAATCTTTTTTGTTTACTTTCTATATGTGTATTATATAATTTGTTTGCATGTTTATGTTTTTTTTGCTGCAGTTGCCCTCGATTACCCAACTTGCAGGGTTTCCTATAGCCGGACGCGCATCCAACCCCCTGTAGTTCCGGACGGCGGGGCTGATGACACGCACGCTGTGCGTGACCATGGCAACGGTGACGTCAGCGGAAACAGGGGATGTGTGATGTGAAGACCGAAAGAGAGGACCCGGCGTGCGGCGGCGAGGACAGCGCGGCAATGCACAGGTATTTAAATGTTTGTATTTGTTTTGTTAGTTGATTGTATGTGGTACTGAGGACGGAGTATATACTCCGAAACGTCTACCTCTCAATACAGTATTTATATTTGCTGACAGTCTCCAGTGCCATTATTCTTGGATGTTATGTCATTGCTTTCATCTGGCACGGAGAGAAGTTGCTACATTTGTTGCGGAGTGCCGGCTACTATGGACTGTGTGTGTGTATATATATATATATATATATATATATATATAACAACCAAAATGCTCCGGCACTCCAGAAATCCCGCAGGACCGACTTGCTCAGGTGCCCTCCCCTGGGGGGTCACCCCAGGATACACACAAAGACAAAAGAGGCGGCACTCAGAGTCTTGAAAGCAGTGTCAAACTTGTATTAAGTGCGATCTACGTTTCGGGGACCATCTCCCCTTCGTCAGGATAACTGCACAAGTGATTCAAACAGACATAAATAACAGTGAACTTACCCCCGTGTCAGATTCCCCACGCCCGTTCTCCCCTGGCCACGCCACTCAGGCATCCCGTCCGGCGTCACTGCTCACTCCGGCGAAACCGGAAGTGACGTCGCGGCTCCCTCCTGTGTGACCATGGAGACGCTAAACAACAACAACAAAAGCAGGTGTAAAAAACATCGTGTCTAGCAATAAGACTGTAGCATTAGCAGCAATACAGATAAAGTGCATCCAAATAATAACATGACAATACATTAATCGTGTTAAACAATCTAAAAATATCTGGTCATGAATGATCTTTACGATTATTTAAAAAGAGCAGTGTCACTATTTCCATGTGAACACCTTCATGTGTATAGTAGATTAAAACTCAGCAAATGTAGATAACGACATCACGGTGCGCCTAGATCATTGGATATGAATACTCAATGCCACTTAGGAACTTCCATATAATTAATTAATTGGTAAAGTAACATCCTGCAAGGGCTTCCTGAGGGCCAGACTTACCAGGAAGCCCTTGTAGGTGTCAGTGCAGGATGTTACTTTACCAATTAATTAATTATATGGAAGTTCCTAAGTGGCATTGAGTATTCATATCCAATGATCTAGGCGCACCGTGATGTCGTTATCTACCTTTGCTGAGTTTTAATCTACTATACACATGAAGGTGTTCACATGGAAATAGTGACACTGCTCTTTTTAAATAATCGTAAAGATCATTCATGACCAGATATTTTTAGATTGTTTAACACGATTAATGTATTGTCATGTTATTATTTGGATGCACTTTATCTGTATTGCTGCTAATGCTACAGTCTTATTGCTAGACACGATGTTTTTTACACCTGCTTTTGTTGTTGTTGTTTAGCGTCTCCATGGTCACACAGGAGGGAGCCGCGACGTCACTTCCGGTTTCGCCGGAGTGAGCAGTGACGCCGGACGGGATGCCTGAGTGGCGTGGCCAGGGGAGAACGGGCGTGGGGAATCTGACACGGGGGTAAGTTCACTGTTATTTAAGTCTGTTTGAATCACTTGTGCAGTTATCCTGACGAAGGGGAGATGGTCCCCGAAACGTAGATCGCACTTTATACAAGTTTGACACTGCTTTCAAGACTCTGAGTGCCGCCTCTTTTGTCTTTGTGTATATATATATATATATATATATATATATATAAAATTTCAATTGCATACACACGGTGCGATTTTCCATGCGATATGGACTATATGGTCCATATTGCATGGAAACAGTGCATATCGCACTGTGTGTATAAGCTTGCAATGCTGATTCACGGTCCCGTGGGATCAGCATCGCAATAAAATATAGTGGGTGCAGGCAGGGCCGATACTTAATACATGCCTCCGGGCACAATATTGCCAGTATCATCAGTTAGCCTGCATCACACCATGTGTACCCACCTCAATCTTAAAGTGGGTACACACTAGGCAATGTGCTCCATGAGCGACATCACTTAGTGTGTCCCCCTCCCTGCTCGTGCCACCCAAGTGGGCATACACACTGTGCAATATTGCTAGCTATATCACACAGTGACGTTATGCCGTGGACGTCCCAAGCATGCTAATTTGGATCATGAGTCCAAATTGAGCTGCCTGGCCAGGCAACAGTGAGCCTTGTAAATGAGGCGCAGGGCCGCTCATCATTCATCATTTACTGTGTACAAACAGGGTCAAAATGAGCGACTTCATGTACTATATTGACTAGTGTGTACAGGCCTTCAGTCTTAATCTAATTTTATTTTGAAGAAAGGTTCTAGAAATTTAGGTTTAGTGTTTGATGTAGCTAAAGAGCAAAGTGTGTCGCGCAAAAATCAGGACTACTTGCCACAATTTGACAATATAAATGTGAAATATTAACTGACAAAGCCACAGGTTCCCAAACATGTTCCTCACGTGGACACTTGCAATCTATGCCTACTTTTTCCCATTCGCTTCCTGGATCTGGGACAGCAGACATACTCTGATATTCTGTCTAATGATAAACATATCTGGGAACATGCACAGACCTCTGTAAGCTCTGGCAGCAGTGTGCAAAGTACATGGACCACTGTAGACCTTAGCAAGCTGCTGCCACATACCATTGTCTGTTATTCCAGGCAATGACCTCTGACCATGGGTGCATAATGTACCATCTTCTGATAACTTACCAGGACATGTGACTTCTGACCTCTGAGTGCATATCTCCTGTGCAGTAATGTTTTGTGGGTTTCCTGAAAGGTGACACTTGCAGGTTGGGACTGGCCTGTCTCCGCAGCAGGTATCAATATGAAGTAACATTGTTCTTTTACAACAACATTGTTTATTTGGTAACATATTTTCATTTGACTGTCTGTACAATCTTTGTAATTATTGTGTTCTGCAAAGTGTATTATTTCTAACAGAATTATCTTGGATGAGACTGCCCTGCATGGTCTCTGTGTGCAATTGTCTGGTATCTGTAAATGCATTAAAATCCACAAACTTTCATTCATACACACAGAGGAAGTTATACAAATTGGGGCTCTGGTAAAAGGTATGAAAAACTTTTGTGGATGGCTGTGGGAATATTTGGAACAATGTAGGCATGATATAGTGTGAAATGATCTTTACCACCTATAGTTGTTGATTTCTAAACCTGTCCCGCTTAGTGTGATGTATCGCCGGCGTTACGCTGCTCTATTTGTTATAGACTATATAATCAGCGCGGTAATTGTGCTTTGCAGTGGCATATGGTGTATAGCGTTGGTGGTTGCCTGGTAACGGGCGGTGCCGTAGTATACACTTTCTCTTATGGATAGTGGCATTTTTGGATCATGTATATCTCCCTGCTATGGGTCATTGGATGAGGTTATTTCTCGGCTGTATATTCTAATGTGGTCGGACGGTAACACATTTCCTCTGTGCATTCCACTGACTTCTGTCTTCCGGCTGTGTGCGTTCTACCTCGCGGAAGTGCCAGTAATAACAGCACGGCGGTGGCTCTGCAATACATTTACTGCCGCAATGGTTATGTGAAGCTCGGATGTGTTTATACTTGATAAGAGGAGCCACTATTTGATGTTATCACATATGTCTTATGTCCCTGACATGCTGTTTGTACGCAGTAATGTTTTTAATTGTTTTCATTTACTGATTGGTTAATTGTGGTAGGAGTGGTTTCCTTCTAGTATTTGTAGTGCCACATGGGTGACTCCATTTGCTTGTGACCCCAGTGGCTGCATGACCAGGTATTGAAAAAGGTCCATGCTAGGTGAAGAGTTAAATGGCATCGCCCAGGCTTACCTGTTTACACTACACTAAGACCTGGGTCCTTCCCGGAACCAACCCTGCGGGCTTGCTGGTTGGAGTCCCAAGTCTCTTGACCCGTGTTAACCCTTTCCTACTGAGCCACTCCAGGGTTATAACTTTTTCATACCTCTTTGTCAGTTTCCTTATTACATTTTACCGTATGTTCTTATAGTTTACTGATATCATTTAACATGGATGAATTTCCTTTTAATGAAAATGAGAAAATATTTTTTAAACCACCAAGATAACTGCTATTATCTCTCCTGTGTGTTGTATACCAGTGTATTAGGTGTCAGTAGTACCACCCCTTATACCATGATAGTGACAACTTATAATAAGAAATAAATAATAATGTCAGGCTATTTTAGGGCATTTCATCAGACACACTGTTTATTACATTGCACTGGTACATATGATCAGCTACAGATGTTTCTCCTCATTAACATGACAGATTTATATTAAACACATCTCAAAATCCAAAAAAATACACATAACCTTACTTGTAACCATATTGGAGTGATACAAGGTAACTTACTTATGAAACACAGGCTACATTCAGGCCCTCAGAGTTACTACTCATGTGATTAATACGTGTTATATTTCTAGTAAAACACTTGTTGCATTCAGTAGGTGATTCAGATGTGTAAGGAATTACACAGCCGCAGGGAAGTGGATGTGCAATTCTGTACAAATATAATGCAAACACAGCAGGAGGCATCTGTAAGAGATAGACACCTACTGCATGCATCTGCAAGACCCAAGTGCTGTATCTGAGGTACTGTATCGAGATTCAATATAGAAAAATGTAAAGTTATGCACCTTGTGACTGAGAACAATCGTGCAGCCTATAAAAGAAATGGGGAAATTGTAGGGGAGACAGTAGTGAAAAAAGATTTGAGGGTGCTCATTGATAATAGACTTAGTAGCTGATCCCAATGTCAAAGTGCAGCAACAAAAGCAAATAAGGTATTAGGATGCATAAAACGGGGAATTGAGACAAGGGATGTGAGTATAATCCTGCCACTGTACAAATCATTGGTACGGCCACACCTTGAATATTGTGTACAGTTCTGGGCACCACTCTATATAAAAGATATCTTAGAACTAGAAAGGGTTCAGAGGTCGAGCATCTAAACTGATAAAGGGGTTAGAGGCACTGGACTATGAGGAAAGGCTTACTAGGTTAGATATGTTTATACTCAAAAAGAGGCCTCTAAGAGGAGACATTATTAATATTTACAAGTATATAAATGGAAAATACAAGGATCTATTGGGTGATTTGTTTATCAAAAAGGCTTGTTTCAAACAAACATAGAAAATGGTTTGGAATTCTCTGCCAGAGAAGGTAGTAATGGCGGACTCAGTTAATATGTTTAAAAATGGATTAGGTAAATTCTTAGATAAACAAAATATCAAAGGATATAGCATTTAAAAGGAAGAGAATGTTAGTAAAAGCATGAATTATAGCTGTTATTTAGACCTATAAACATAACTTAATCTGGGTCATTAAAGGTAACAAGTTATATACTGAGTAGTGTAAGTATTATAATACAGGTTGAACTCGATGGACATTTTGTCTATGACAATTGCAATCACTGGTCAAGACTCACAATGTTTGCAGACCATAGTCAGTCTGTATAAGCTGAAGCTTCCTCAGACTGGTCATAGGATACAGAAACTCAGGTCCATGAAGTCTGCGTCCAAAGAAGCAGACCCTAAACCACCCCCATTGTAAAAAAGAGTGCCAGTTGCTGCCCCCTAAATTCTACAGCATGTCATCCTGCTGTGGTGCCAGGGGGTTGTGAGCTATATCACAAATCCCAGTCTGCACATACATAAAACAGGTCTTGTGCCTGTGCAGACTCCCAAACATCTGATTTGTCTATAAACCACAGGGTTTATGTACAAAGCTGAATTAGGTCCTCAGAGCATTTATATGCTTCCTAATCTGATGTCTAACAAGACTTGACTTACATAGAAAACACTTGCTGCATTCAGAACATGTAAATGGTTTCTCTCCTGTGTGACTCCTCTGATGTATAACAAGTTGTGACTTTCGGGAAAAACATTTGCTGCATTCAGAACATGTAAACGGCTTCTCTCCTGTGTGACTCCTCTGATGTGCGAGAAGATGTGACTTCTGGGTAAAACATATTTTGCATTCAGAACATGTAAATGGTTTCTCTCCTGTGTGACTCCTCTGATGTATAACAAGATGTGCCTTGCAGAGAAAACATTGGCGGCATTCAGAACATGTAAATGGTTTCTCTCCTGTGTGACTCCTCTGATGTATAACAAGTTGTGACTTTCGGGAAAAACATTTGCTGCATTCAGAACATGTAAACGGCTTCTCTCCTGTGTGACTCCTCTGATGTGCGAGAAGATGTGACTTCTGGGTAAAACATTTGCTGCATTCAGAACATGTAAACGGCTTCTCTCCTTTGTGACTCCTCTGATGTGCGAGAAGATGTGACTTCTGGGTAAAACATATTTTGCATTCAGAACATGTAAATGGTTTCTCTCCTGTGTGACTCCTCTGATGTATAACAAGATGTGCCTTGCAGAGAAAACATTGGCGGCATTCAGAACATGTAAATGGTTTCTCTCCTGTGTGACTCCTCTGATGTATAACAAGTTGTGACTTTCGGGAAAAACATTTGCTGCATTCAGAACATGTAAACGGCTTCTCTCCTGTGTGACTCCTCTGATGTGCGAGAAGATGTGACTTCTGGGTAAAACATTTGTTGCATTCAGAACATGTAAATGGTCTCTCTCCTGTGTGACTCCTATGATGCTTGAGAAGCTTTGATTTATATGTAAAGCTTATGTCACACTCAGAGCACAGATGTGGTTTCTCTCCTGTGAGACTCATCATGTATTAGATGATTAAAAAATTAGCTGCAGAAGGTTTTTGCTTATCAGGAAATTAAAATAGTTTTTGTAAATTCTCCAAAGGTATAAGAAGAAATGATGCCTGTAGTTGTCTTGATCAGCGATAAATGTCCCTTTCCACAATGTATTGTAATATTCTTAGTGGAAATCGTGAACATTTGTCCTGTAAGAAAAAAGTTTATATTAAAAAGCATAATGGTTACTGGGGTAATTCTACTTTTACAGTAATAGTTTTTTTTTTTTTTGTATTTGGACCATGATATATATTTCTATAGACTAACAAACATGGGACCTGATTCATCTTCAGTTGCAGATATGCTAAATTAGCAAAACTGCAACTGCTTCTGATCACATGCTGGGGGCTGCGTAGCACAGGGCAAGGACGCTCAGTATGCAAATGGCCATCAGCTATGCGAACACATATCAGAAATGATCCATACTGAACAGGGCCCATGATACAGTCATTTACCTTTGTTTTTGTATTTGTGTATTTTGCCAAATTGCTATTCCAGTCAGATGACGCACAGAGTAATGTGTAGGAGTCTGTGGTGGAGCTGCCACATTATAAATAGTTTCCAGATATAAAGAATTATATGTATCTTTAAAGGAGCTGCCACATAGATCCCTTTATATATACTAACCTGATTCACAGAGTATTATATAAGATATTATGATGGAGCTGCCACCTAGATACCCCTTTATATTTACTATCCTGATGTACAGGGTAATATGTAAGATACTACATATGTAGACAGCAAGCCAGACACAGAAAAGCAGAGGAAGAACCAGCAAATTGTCCCCTTTAAATGACTATATGTGGAAAGTTTAACAAATTACTGAAAAACCCAGCTTATGTCTGAAAGAGGTTGACCCGGGAATTTCCCTTGTCTATGTTGTAGTGTAAGAGGGTGTTTCTGAGCAAAAACTCAATTGGGCACGGGTTAAAAATTCCAGTTCTGACAAGGCAAAATCTTGGGTCATATGTCAAAAAGGTGCATAAATTAATAGATAATACAAAATATAGAATATAAAGATAACAGTAATATATCCTTTTGCATATAATGAAATGGTTATACTATTTAACCATATTTACATTAAAATGTTTTAATTTTAAATAACAAGAAAATATCTATAAATGTTTTTCATGTATCAGTATATACTTATGTGTAATATATTTAACTTACTCTGGAGAATCTTCCTCTGCCTTTTTCTTACTCTTTCAACCTCCCAGCTCTCCAACCAGCAACTGATCCAGCAGCTCCTCCATCAGCTATTAGTGGCCTGATACAGCCTATTTATAGACACTCCTCCCCCATCTCTCCCAGGATGGGCAGAAGGAATTCTTACACTGAGAGGTGACATGTAAATTAGGGTCACATAACATTAGTATATAGTCATTCAGCACATCAGCTTCTCGTGCCCAGCTCCTTGTCTTGTAAAGGAAGTGCAAATATTCCTATGGTTACTGACTACAATGGGAAATGGTAATTACACCCTGACAGGGTAACACCTTGCATTCTAATTAGATCACAGCAGCCTCTGACCTCATACTATGTCACCAAAGGAACCTTTTGTTTAGGAGTCACCTATTGTCCTGGCAGAGTATCAGCAGAAAGAGCTGTTCTACATATCAGCAGGAATGTCACAATGATTCAGTACAAAACTATTTCATAAAGAAGCAAATAATTATATTTGTACAGACTAATGTTTGTACAGCCATGAAATAATTTTGTTTCTCGTGATCTTTAAGACATTCTGATATAAATGAGGATGAAAAGATAGAGGACATGGGAACCTCAAGGTACAGCCTGCAGCTGTATACACTGGATCCAACCCAGTAACTCTTTGTTAAAAATGAGTGTGGATATGTCACAAGGCACTCCTTTGTATATATATATATATATATATATATATATATATATATATATAAAACTCCAAATAACATGTTTGCACTCTTGATGTCCCTACTTATCAGGACCAAACATAACAAAGAAAAACAGGTGGCACTCTCCAATGTTGTAACATAAAATTTAGAATTATTTTAATTTCACTTCCCTATAAGAGGAGGATCCATTAATTAGGTCACAATATTTCACAAATGACCAGCAAACACATATTTCAGGTTTATGTAACCATACATTCACAACTGGTATAGTTACCAACAGCCCAGCAAGTTTTAGTGCCTTAATTAGAATTTATAGTCCATAGCAATATTTGTTAATGTCCATCTGTAATGACACATATCTTGTGTTGCTGAATCAAAAATTACATTTATACATTAAGGTCAGTATTCATCAGTCGGTGTCTTTGGTCGACTTTGGCTGCCTGTTGCGCCATTCAGGACATTATATCTAAAAGCACAAACAACATACAATATCCCAATAAGAATATATTTTTTAAGCCACTGTGTAGGGACTATCCGCTCCCAATTCCACCATGTGCCAATGTCCACATACCTGTAGAGCCTGACCTCTGGCGCACGTTCCACACCATTGCACATGTCTGCTCTCATCAATCAACTTCCTACAGGGTTTAACTTCCCCTCTGACCGGAACTGGGAAGCGTCACTTGAGTCCAACTGTAGTTCACTTCCTACTCCAGGAAGCGACTACAGCTCCCAGACTCCCTAGAGCCGTACAGCGCCCTCCAACTTCCTACTATCTATGCGTGTCACAGTGCATTCCACCAATGTTTGTTGCTTCCTATTAGACCATCTATATCAGTGATGGCTAACCTTGACACTCCAGCTGTTGTTGAACTACATATCTCAGCATGCCCTGCTACGGTTTTGTTATTTGGCCATGCTAAAACTGATGCAGGGCATGCTGGCATGTGTAATTCAACAACAGCTGGAGTGTCAAGGTTAGCCATCACTGATCTATATCCATAGACATCATTTACATCTAGCAGGCTAATACTAGCCAATGTAACTTAATCTTGCAACTCCGTGACATCAATAATTATAGGGGACTTGTAGTAACCTTATTGTTTACTTATAGCACAAAACATTCTTCATGACTGTTCTCATTTTTAACACCTATAGTTGGGTTTTACCAGTGTGTCCCCTCACAGTGGCCTTTACAATGCATATTCACATATACAAAAAAATAAAAAACTGTTTTTACTTACACGAACACAAAAAGTACAAAGAAAAATGTAGAAAAAATATTTTCTCAATATGCACTTCACCCTAAAGCATACACAATACAAATATTATAAAGATGTTATAAATCCGAACCATTGCCAAAGTTATGATGGATTGATCTTGCCCAATATTTTTGCCACAAGGACGAATACCACGTCTAAAATTTCATTCAAAGGGGAAATATTGACACTTGTATTTAAATTATATACACCACAACAAATTAGTATTTTTTGAATTTGATTAAATAAAAGCTTAGTTTTAATTGAAAATAAATATACCATTTTACATATATACACAAAAGAGTGCTCCAAACAGAGGAATATTCTCTCTCCCGGAGTGCTGTGGGTCACCACACACATCGGATAGTCATGTTGCAGGAACTGCTCTGCTGCTTCCCGCACTGCCGCAGTATAGAGAAGAGATGAGGGGCTGAGTGGGAGGTACAGGCGCCGACCCTACCATTAAACTGGATACGCGGCTGATAAGGAGCCACAGTAAGAAGGGCATTGGTCAGTCTGGACCATGCTCCCAGCCTACCCAAAAGCTCATGTGCATCCCTGAAAGTATTCCTTTTCCAGCAGCAGCTCACTCTATATGCTCGGTGGGCTGATCGTGGCTGTACGGTGATTGGCAGCTGCAGAAAGCCGAGCCTTCAGTGTTGCTATAAGAGTGTGTGGTACTAGTAGGTCAGGTCACCCCTGCCTCCCCAGTCATCCACTATCTCCAGTACTGCTGTCTCCCCAGTCACCTACTATCTCCATGTTGCCGACTATTTCCCTGTACTCTTGGCCATGCCCCTTGCTTGTGAGACAACATCCTTTTTTGTGGCACAAACAGTCCCTTTAAAGAGTTTTTCTCATTAAGGAGTGCAAATACATATATTTGCTTACCAAAAACAAGAAGCTTGGGCACCTCTTAAGAGTCAGAGGGAGGACAGAATATAGAAAGGGAGGGATGGTTTCTTAGAGGAACGCGGATCAGTTGTGTCTGGTCTCTAGTGAGAGGCCAGCCATTGGAAAGCAGAGCGATGACTGATATAAATTCCAGTATAGCCAATAGAAGGGCCCCTTGCAGCAACAAAACCAGGGCATTACTTAAAGAGTAGTGCACATGCTTGGCCTTTTGATGCATGTGCAACTCAGGAGGATCCACAGCTTCCATAATACAGGGCTTTGAAATCAGGTGCAAAATGTAAGTTTAATAACAGATCTATCTAGAAATCTATATTTGACACACACATAACTGTTGTTCTCTGGAACTCACTATTATTCTGGGTATGTATGTATATATGTATGTATGTATGTATGTATGTATGTATGTATATAAGTATTTATTTTGTACTTTTTTCATTCCCTTTCCTCCCATCTCACCCTGTTATTTTCTCTGTGTTCCACCTTTCTCTCTGGTTGTGTCTATACCCCTTTCAGTTAGTGTACCTGGATGTGACGTCTAGTGAGGGCAGTAGTGGGGTTTCATGCCCTTAAAGGGGGTCATTCTGAGTTGTTTGCTCATTGACGATTTTCACAACGGAGAGATTAATGCAAAAATGCGCATGCACATGGTACGCAGCACGCATGTGCTAAGTATTTTAGCACAAAACTCAGTAGATTTACTCACGTCCGAACAAAGAATTTTCATAGTTGAAGTGATCGGAGTGTGATTGACAGGAAGTGGGTGTTTCTGGGAGGAAACTGACCATTTTCTGGGAGTGTGCGGAAAAACGCAGGCGTGCCAGGATAAAAAGCAGGAGTGTCTGGAGAAATGGGGGAGTGTCTGGCCGAACGCAAGGCGTGTTTGTGACGTCAAACCAGGAACGAAACGGGCTGAGCTGATCGCAGTGTAGGAGTAAGTCTCGAGCTACTCAGAAACTGGTAAGAATTATTTATTCGCAATTCTGCTAATCTTTTGTTCGCAAATCTGCTCATTTAAGATAAACTCCCAGAGGGTGGCAGCCTAGCGTGTGCAATGCTGCTAAAAGAAGCTAGCGAGTGAACAATTCGGAATGAGGGCTAAAGTGCTGTTATTTTGTCACAAATTTACTTTTTTTACTGTTATCTGGACACCAAGAGTAGAAAATTGTATTATCCCATCTACCTCCCATCTAGCCCCTGTTATTCCTCATGTCTTCCTCCCATCTTCCACTGTTCTTCCCCTATTTTCCGCCCATGTTAATAAAATAATTAATGTAATATAATAAATTAAGCGCTTATATTTTTCTGATTCCAACACACATACATAAATACGTACATATACACAAACACAACAATGTATATACAACACTGACCACACACTAGTGATGAGCGCCTGAAATTTTTCGGGTTTTGTGTTTTGGTTTTGGGTTCGGTTCCGCGGCCGTGTTTTGGGTTCGACCGTGTTTTGGCAAAACCTCACTGAATTTTTTTTGTCGGATTCGGGTGTGTTTTGGATTCGGGTGTTTTTTTCAAAAAAACCCTAAAAAACAGCTTAAATCATAGAATTTGGGGGTCATTTTGATCCCAAAGTATTATTAACCTCAAAAACCATAATTTCCACTCATTTTCAGTCTATTCTGAATACATCACACCTCACAATATTATTTTTAGTCCTAAAATTTGCACCGAGGTCGCTGTGTGAGTAAGATAAGCGACCCTAGTGGCCGACACAAACACCGGGCCCATCTAGGAGTGGCACTGCAGTGTCACGCAGGATGGCCCTTCCAAAAAACCCTCCCCAAACAGCACATGACGCAAAGAAAAAAAGAGGCGCAATGAGGTAGCTGACTGTGTGAGTAAGATAAGCGACCCTAGTGGCCGACACAAACACCGGGCCCATCTAGGAGTGGCACTGCAGTGTCACGCAGGATGGCCCTTCCAAAAAACCCTCCCCAAACAGCACATGGCGCAAAGAAAAAAAGAGGCGCAATGAGGTAGCTGACTGTGTGAGTAAGATAAGCGACCCTAGTGGCCGACACAAACACCGGGCCCATCTAGGAGTGGCACTGCAATGTCACGCAGGATGGCCCTTCCAAAAAACCCTCCCCAAACAGCACATGACGCAAAGAAAAAAAGAGGCGCAATGAGGTAGCTGACTGTGTGAGTAAGATAAGCGACCCTAGTGGCCGACACAAACACCGGGCCCATCTAGGAGTGGCACTGCATTGTCACGCAGGATGGCCCTTCCAAAAAACCCTCCCCAAACAGCACATGACGCAAAGAAAAATAAAAGAAAAAAGAGGTGCAAGATGGAATTGTCCTTGGGCCCTCCCACCCACCCTTATGTTGTATAAACAAAACAGGACATGCACACTTTAACCAACCCATCATTTCAGTGACAGGGTCTGCCAAACGACTGTGACTGATATGACGGGTTGGTTTGGACCCCCCCCCCAAAAAGAAGCAATTAATCTCTCCTTGCACAAACTGGCTCTACAGAGGCAAGATGTCCACCTCATCATCATCCTCCGATATATCACCGTGTACATCCCCCTCCTCACAGATTATCAATTCGTCCCCACTGGAATCCACCATCTCAGCTCCCTGTGTACTTTGTGGAGGCAATTGCTGCTGGTCAATGTCTCCGCGGAGGAATTGATTATAATTCATTTTAATGAACATCATCTTCTCCACATTTTCTGGATGTAACCTCGTACGCCGATTGCTGACAAGGTGAGCGGCGGCACTAAACACTCTTTCGGAGTACACACTTGTGGGAGGGCAACTTAGGTAGAATAAAGCCAGTTTGTGCAAGGGCCTCCAAATTGCCTCTTTTTCCTGCCAGTATAAGTATGGACTGTGTGACGTGCCTACTTGGATGCGGTCACTCATATAATCCTCCACCATTCTTTCAATGGTGAGAGAATCATATGCAGTGACAGTAGACGACATGTCCGTAATCGTTGTCAGGTCCTTCAGTCCGGACCAGATGTCAGCATCAGCAGTCGCTCCAGACTGCCCTGCATCACCGCCAGCGGGTGGGCTCGGAATTCTGAGCCTTTTCCTCGCACCCCCAGTTGCGGGAGAATGTGAAGGAGGAGATGTTGACAGGTCGCGTTCCGCTTGACTTGACAATTTTCTCACCAGCAGGTCTTTCAACCCCAGCAGACTTGTGTCTGCCGGAAAGAGAGATCCAAGGTAGGCTTTAAATCTAGGATCGAGCATGGTGGCCAAAATGTAGTGCTCTGATTTCAACAGATTGACCACCCGTGAATCCTTGTTAAGCGAATTAAGGGCTCCATCCACAAGTCCCACATGCCTAGCGGAATCGCTCCGTGTTAGCTCCTCCTTCAATGTCTCCAGCTTCTTCTGCAAAAGCCTGATGAGGGGAATGACCTGACTCAGGCTGGCAGTGTCTGAACTGACTTCACGTGTGGCAAGTTCAAAGGGCATCAGAACCTTGCACAACGTTGAAATCATTCTCCACTGCGCTTGAGACAGGTGCATTCCACCTCCTATATCGTGCTCAATTGTATAGGCTTGAATGGCCTTTTGCTGCTCCTCCAACCTCTGAAGCATATAGAGGGTTGAATTCCACCTCGTTACCACTTCTTGCTTCAGATGATGGCAGGGCAGGTTCAGTAGTTTTTGGTGGTGCTCCAGTCTTCTGTACGTGGTGACTGTACGCCGAAAGTGTCCCGCAATTCTTCTGGCCACCGACAGCATCTCTTGCACGCCCCTGTCTTTTTTTTTTAAATTCTGCACCACCAAATTCAAGGTATGTGCAAAACATGGGACGTGCTGGAATTTGCCCATATTTAATGCACACACAATATTGCTGGCGTTGTCCGATGCCACAAATCCACAGGAGAATCCAATTGGGGTAAGCCATTCCGCGATGATCTTCCTCAGTTGCCGTAAGAGGTTTTCAGCTGTGTGCGTATTCTGGAAACCGGTGATACAAAGCGTAGCCTGCCTAGGAAAGAGTTGGCGTTTGCGAGATGCTGCTACTGGTGCCGCTGCTGCTGTTCTTGCGGCGGGAGTCCATACATCTACCCAGTGGGCTGTCACAGTCATATAGTCCTGACCCTGCCCTGCTCCACTTGTCCACATGTCCGTGGTTAAGTGGACATTGGGTACAGCTGCATTTTTTAGGACACTGGTGACTCTTTTTCTGAGGTCTGTGTACATTTTCGGTATCGCCTGCCTAGAGAAATGGAACCTAGATGGTATTTGGTACCGGGGACACAGTACCTCCAACAAGTCTCTAGTTGGCTCTGCAGTAATGATGGATACCGGAACCACGTTTCTCACCACCCAGGATGCCAAGGCCTCAGTTATCCGCTTTGCAGTAGGATGACTGCTGTGATATTTCATCTTCCTCGCAAAGGACTGTTGGACAGTCAATTGCTTGGTGGAAGTAGTACAAGTGGTCTTACGACTTCCCCTCTGGGATGACCATCGACTCCCAGCAGCAACAACAGCAGCGCCAGCAGCAGCAGGCGTTACACTCTTAGATGCATCGGAGGAATCCCAGGCAGGAGAGGAATCGTCAGAATTGCCAGTGACATGGCCTGCAGGACTATTGGCATTCCTGGGGAAGGAGGAAAATGACACTGAGGGAGTTGGTGGGGTGGTTTGCGTGAGCTTGGTTACAAGAGGAAGGGATTTACTGGTCAGTGGACTGCTTCCGCTGTCACCCAAAGTTTTTGAACTTGTCACTGACTTATTATGAATGCGCTGCAGGTGACGTATAAGGGAGGGTGTTCCGAGGTGGTTAACGTCCTTACCCCTACTTATTACAGCTTGACAAAGGGAACACACGGCTTGACACCTGTTGTCCGCATTTCTGTTGAAATAGTTCCACACCGAAGAGCTGATTTTTTTGGTATTTTCACCAGGCATGTCAACGGCCATATTCCTCCCACGGACAACAGGTGTCTCCCCGGGTGCCTGACTTAAACAAACCACCTCACCATCAGAATCCTCCTGGTCAATTTCCTCCCCAGCGCCAGCAACACCCATATCCTCCTCATCCTGGTGTACTTCAACACTGACATCTTCAATCTGACTATCAGGAACTGGACTGCGGGTGCTCCTTCCAGCACTTGCAGGGGGCGTGCAAATGGTGGAAGGCGCATGCTCTTCACGTCCAGTGTTGGGAAGGTCAGGCATCGCAACCGACACAATTGGACTCTCCTTGTGGATTTGGGATTTCGAAGAACGCACAGTTCTTTGCGGTGCTACTGCTTTTGCCAGCTTGAGTCTTTTCATTTTTCTAGCGAGAGGCTGAGTGCCTCCATCCTCATGTGAAGCTGAACCACTAGCCATGAACATAGGCCAGGGCCTCAGCCGTTCCTTGCCACTCCGTGTGGTAAATGGCATATTGGCAAGTTTACGCTTCTCCTCCGACAATTTTATTTTAGGTTTTGGAGTCCTTTTTTTACTGATATTTGGTGTTTTGGATTTGACATGCTCTGTACTATGACATTGGGCATCGGCCTTGGCAGACGACGTTGCTGGCATTTCATCGTCTCGGCCATGACTAGTGGCAGCAGCTTCAGCACGATGTTAGGCGCCGGGGTCCGCTCGTCGGTGCGGCCCGGCGCCTAGCAACCAGGGACGCCGTGCACGTACAGCCGCCGGCTCCCTGGCAACGCTAGACGCCGGGCGCACGGAGCCGCTCAGACCCTAGCAACGGGGACGCCACGTTCGGGCCGCGTTCCCCGTTGCTGGGTCTTTTCTAATTTGTATAAATGGTGTGCTGGCCGTGCAGCATGCAAGCTGCACGGCATTACTTGTGATTACTCAGTCTGGCTCCTGATTGGGGAGCTCACAGTTATAAGCACCCTTTGGACTTCTCACAGACGCCGGTGATAGCTTCCTGTTTGCCTGTGTCAGTTACAGAGAGTTTCCAGTCCTGGTCAATCCGGTTGTTCCTGTCCTCAGTGATCCTGTACTCGGAAGTTTGTCATCTATTCCTGGAGTCTGACCGAGCACCTTTAACATCCTGTGGTGTTCGTGAGTCGCGGCGTAGCCGTGTGTTGCGGCTTGACCGCTTACTGTTTATTATTTTGTATCTTTGTGTTCTGGAGCTTTTGCGGAGGATTCCGCTCCCCCTGGTCCACTCTGGTATCCAGCGGTGCTGGATAGGAGTGACGGATCAGTGGATCTTTGGTTGTCCTTTTCCCTGGCGGCTAGTCCGCACATACTTCTTTGGTTAAGTTAGTTAGCTTGTAACCCCTGGCCTGGTTGCTTAGTCAGAGGGCCCCTTGTTATCACCCTGTCTCGGATTTCCCTTTGTCTCCCATTAAGACCTGAGGGGGCATCGGGGTTGGGCAGACATAATCCGCCCTTCGAACGCGGCTGCCATGGGCTCAAGCAACCATAGTCTCGCAGGGGATTTCTGATAACACGGGCGAGACAACGGAGTTAGGGCGCCAGGGGTTACTAGGCTCTCCTGCTCCCACAACCAGTATATCTTTCCAGTACTCAGACCTCTGCCATAAGATCTCCTCTGGTCTGGAGTACGGGAATCATAACATTATCACCGGCCAGACTAAAATTTAAAATTAAACAGGAGTTAATTTTTTCCCTTGTTCAGTTGGGAGATTTGTCGGCCTCATGAATCCCACCGGTGTCGGGCCAAATCCTGGCCAGCTTCTAGTTAGCCAGATTCAAGAACTTACTCAGATGGTTCAGGATCTGTCCCTTCGGGTGAGGTCACAGGAAGATCTGTTACGGACTTCCCCAAGGGTCATTCCTGAACCAAAAATGCATCTGCCTGACCGTTTTTCTGGGGATAGAAAACAGTTTTTTAATTTTAAAGAGTCTTGTAAACTTTATTTTCGTTTGAGACCAGTCTCCTCAGGTACGGAGGCTCAGCGGGTTGGAATTATTATTTCTCTGCTACAGGGGGATCCTCAGACCTGGGCTTTTGGTTTAAAGACAGACGATCCGGCTTTATTTTCTGTAGACGCCTTTCTGAAGTCTTTAGGACTGTTATATGACGACCCTGATAGAGAGGCATCCGCCGAGACTCAGTTGCGTGCTCTCAAACAGGGTAGGGATCCCGCAGAGAATTATTGTACGGAGTTTCGCCGTTGGTCGAACGACTGTGGATGGAATGACCCAGCCCTGCGCAGTCAGTTTCGCCTCGGCTTATCTGAGTCTATAAAAGACAGTCTCCTTCAGTATCCCACTCCTGAGACTCTCGATAAACTCATGGAGCTCTCTATTAAGATTGATCGTCGGCTCAGAGAGCGGAGGGCTGAAAAAGGAGCATCTGTCGGGTCAACTCCTTGTGTTTTTTCCATCCCTGTGGACATAGAGGAGCCTATGCAGATAGGTCTCTCCAAACTGTCTTCTGAAGAAAGAACCAGAAGGCAAAATTCTGGTCTTTGTTTATACTGTGGAGGTAAGGGACATTTTGCCCGTAGTTGTCCGAACAAGTCGGGAAACGTCTCGACCAAGTGAATTGTGAGGGGGTTCACTTTGGTCTGCAGCTTATCTCCTCAAATAATTCACTGTTAGTCCCAGCTAAAGTTTCCTTTGGCAGCCTCTGTTCCTCGGTCTCTGTTTTTGTGGACAGTGGAGCTGCAGGGAACTTTATGGATTTAACATGGGCCAAGACCTTAGGTATTCCTCAGTTAGCCTTGGGTAGGTGTATCACCATGCATAGTTTAGATGGGAGTCCCTTGTCCAATGGGGTTATTTCTCTCTGTACACCTCCTGTTCTACTCTCGGTAGGAGCTCTGCATTCTGAAAAAATTGAGTTTTTCCTCACCCATTGCCCAGCAGTTCCAGTGGTTCTGGGTCACCCTTGGCTGGCCTTTCATAATCCCATCATTGATTGGCAGTCGGGGGAGATCTCACAATGGGGTACCATCTGTAATAAAGAATGTATTACGCTTCCCATCAGAATAGCTGCTGCCATTCCCGCACCCATTCCTGTGGAATACCAGGATTTTGTTGATGTTTTTTCCAAGGGCAATGCGGATATTCTGCCTCCCCATAGGCCTTATGATTGTGCTATTGAGCTAATTCCTGGTGCCACTTTGCCTAAGGGAAGGTTATATGCATTGTCCGGACCTGAAACTGTGGCCATGAATGAGTATATTAAAGAAAGCCTAGGGAAAGGATTTATCAGGCCATCTAAATCCCCTTTAAGTGCAGGCTTCTTCTTCGTAGAGAAGAAGGATGGTTCACTCAGACCCTGCATTGACTTTAGAGCCTTGAATAAAATCTCAGTAAAAAATACTTACCCTCTGCCACTGATCTCTGTCCTCTTTGATCAGCTACGTTCGGCTGTGATTTTTTCTAAGATTGACCTGAGAGGAGCATATAACCTTATCAGAATCAAGTCAGGGGATGAGTGGAAAAAGGCATTCAGTACTCAGTCGGGCCACTATGAGTATCTGGTTATGCCATTCGGCCTGTCTAACGCTCCGGCAGTTTTCCAGGATCTCATTAACGATGTGCTCCATGAATTTCTTGGAAAATTCGTTGTAGTCTACTTAGACGATATTTTGATTTATTCTGACTCTGTAGAACAACATGTTACCCAGGTGCGTCAGGTTCTAAAAAAATTACGTGAAAATCACCTATATGCCAAGCTGGAGAAGTGTGAATTTCATGTCACGGAGGTATCCTTTTTAGGATACATTATTTCCCCTCGGAAATTCCGTATGGAACCAAAGAAGCTCCAAGCCATCCTCAGTTGGGCGCAACCCACCAACTTAAAAGCAATTCAGCGCTTTTTAGGGTTTGCGAACTACTATAGAAGATTTATTCACTCTTTCTCTGACCTAGTTGCTCCCATTGTGGCACTGACTAAGAAGGGAGCAGATCCTACCAATTGGTCACGTGAAGCTGAGTTTTCTTTTCAGGCCTTGAAACAAGCCTTTGTCTCAGTCCCTGTCCTCGGACACCCCAACCCAGAATTGCCTTTCATTGTTGAGGTTGATGCCTCAGATGTGGGAGTAGGGGCTATCCTGTCTCAGAAGGATCCGGATTCCCTTGAATTACATCCTTGTGCCTTTATGTCCAGGAAATTCTCTTCTGCTGAATCCAACTACGATGTTGGTAACCGGGAATTGCTGGCTATTAAATGGGCTTTCGAGGAGTGGAGGCATTGGCTTGAGGGAGCGACTCATATCATTTCAGTTTTGACTGATCACAAAAATCTTCAATACATTGAATCAGCTAAACGACTGAATGCCCGGCAGGCTCGTTGGGCTTTATTTTTTACTCGTTTCAAATTCATTATCACCTTCAGGCCAGGTTCCAAGAATACCAAGGCAGATGCCCTGTCACGCAGTTTTCTTCCAGTTCAAGACAACAGTCCTGTTACGCCCATACTTCCGTCTTCAGTCATTCGGGCAGGCCTCACACAGGATTTATTTACCCAGTTAAAGCTGCTTCAACATCAAGCTCCTGGAAATACTCCTGCTGGTCGTCTTTTTGTCCCTGAGTTTTTGAGAGCAACTGTTTTGACGGAGTTTCATGATAGCAAAGTTGCCGGGCATCCGGGAATCGCTAAGACTTTGGAATTAGTCTCCCGCTCAGTATGGTGGCCTGGTCTTTCCAAAGACATTAAGGAGTTTGTTTTTTTCGTGTCAGGTTTGTGCACAGCATAAAGTTCCCCGTTCTTTGCCTATCGGTCAGCTTATGCCCTTGAATGTTCCTCTTAGGCCATGGTCTCATATCTCCATGGATTTTGTGGTGGACCTCCCTCTGTCAGCCGGATGCCGAGTCATATGGGTGGTAGTGGACCGTTTTAGCAAAATGGCCCATTTCATTGCTCTTCCCCGATTGCCATCTGCCCAGGGATTGGCAGTCTTGTTCCTCCGCCATGTTTTCAGACTCCATGGGTTACCCACTGATATTGTTTCTGATCGGGGTCCACAATTCATTGCACAGTTTTGGAAATCTTTTTGTGTCTCATTGAAGATGAAATTATCTTTAACGTCAGGCTACCATCCCCAATCCAACGGGCAGACTGAGCGAGTTAATCAATCACTAAAACAATATTTGCGTTTGTACTCGGCCAAACTCCAAAATGACTGGTCTGAGTTTCTTCCATTGGCAGAGTTCGCTTACAATAATGCCTGTCATTCCTCCACCAATGTGTCTCCATTTTTTGCAGTTTTTGGTTTTCACCCCAGAGCTAATTCCTTTTTTCAACATTCCTCTGTCTCCTCACTGACCTTGACCTCTCATCTTAGGCTCATTTGGAGAAAAGTGCACCTGGCTCTCAGAAAAGCGGCATTTCAGGAAAAGAGATTTTCTGACAGGCTCCGGCGGCCGTGCACTTTTAAAGTAGGAGATAGGGTATGGTTGTCGACTCGCAACATTAAACTTCGACAAACCTCAGCCAGATTGGGTCCTAAATTTATTGGACCATTTCACATTATCAAAAAAGTCAATCCAGTTGCCTTCCGGTTACGTTTACCAAAAACTTTACGGATCGGAAATACTTTCCATTGCTCATTGCTGAAACCATATGTTTCGTCCAGTAGATTTCCTCATAAGATATCTCAGGGGAGATCACCAATAGATGTACAGGGTCAGCAGGAGTTCTTGGTGGAGAAGGTTCTCGATTCCAAGTTGTCCCGGGGTCGGCTTTATTTTTTGGTGCATTGGAGAGGTTATGGTCCAGAAGAAAGGTCTTGGGTCCTGGATAAGGATCTCCATGCCCCGAGGCTCAAGAGGGCATTTTTTCGAGAATTTCCTCGGAAACCTGGCTTTAGGGGTTCCTTGACCCCTCCTCAAGGGGGGGGTACTATTAGGCGCCGGGGTCCGCTCGTCGGTGCGGCCCGGCGCCTAGCAACCAGGGACGCCGTGCACGTACAGCCGCCGGCTCCCTGGCAATGCTAGACGCCGGGCGCACGGAGCCGCTCAGACCCTAGCAACGGGGACGCCACGTTCGGGCCGCGTTCCCCATTGCTGGGTCTTTTCTAATTTGTATAAATGGTGTGCTGGCCGTGCAGCATGCAAGCTGCACGGCATTACTTGTGATTACTCAGTCTGGCTCCTGATTGGGGAGCTCACAGTTATAAGCACCCTTTGGACTTCTCACAGACGCCGGTGATAGCTTCCTGTTTGCCTGTGTCAGTTACAGAGAGTTTCCAGTCCTGCTCAATCCGGTTGTTCCTGTCCTCAGTGATCCTGTACTCGGAAGTTTGTCATCTATTCCTGGAGTCTGACCGAGCACCTTTAACATCCTGTGGTGTTCGTGAGTCGCGGCGTAGCCGTGTGTTGCGGCTTGACCGCTTACTGTTTATTATTTTGTATCTTTGTGTTCTGGAGCTTTTGCGGTGGATTCCGCTCCCCCTGGTCCACTCTGGTATCCAGCGGTGCTGGATAGGAGTGACGGATCAGTGGATCTTTGGTTGTCCTTTTCCCTGGCGGCTAGTCCGCACATACTTCTTTGGTTAAGTTAGTTAGCTTGTAACCCCTGGCCTGGTTGCTTAGTCAGAGGGCCCCTTGTTATCACCCTGTCTCGGATTTCCCTTTGTCTCCCATTAAGACCTGAGGGGGCATCGGGGTTGGGCAGACATAATCCGCCCTTCGAACGCGGCTGCCATGGGCTCAAGCAACCATAGTCTCGCAGGGGATTTCTGATAACACGGGCGAGACAACGGAGTTAGGGCGCCAGGGGTTACTAGGCTCCCCTGCTCCCACAACCAGTATATCTTTCCAGTACTCAGACCTCTGCCATAAGATCTCCTCTGGTCTGGAGTACGGGAATCATAACACACGAGGTGGAAGTGGATCTTGATCTTTCCCTAATTTTGGAACCTCAACATTTTTGTTCTCCATATTTTAATAGGCACAACTAAAAGGCACCTCAGGTAAACAATAGAGATGGATGGATACTAGTATACAATTATGGATGGACTGCCGAGTGCCGACACAGAGGTAGCTACAGCCGTGGACTACCGTACTGTGTCTGCTGCTAATATAGACTGGTTGATAAAGAGATGTAGTATGTATGTATAAAGAAGAAAGAAAAAAAAACCACGGGTAGGTGGTATACAATTATGGACGGACTGCCGAGTGCCGACACAGAGGTAGCTACAGCCGTGGACTACCGTACTGTACTGTGTCTGCTGCTAATATAGACTGGATGATAATGAGATGTAGTATGTATGTATAAAGAAGAAAGAAAAAAAAAACACGGGTAGGTGGTATACAATTATGGACGGACTGCCGAGTGCCGACCCAGAGGTAGCTACAGCCGTGGACTACCGTACTGTACTGTGTCTGCTGCTAATATAGACTGGTTGATAATGAGATGTAGTATGTATGTATAAAGAAGAAAGAAAAAAAAACCACGGGTAGGTGGTATACAATTATGGACGGACTGCCGATTGCCGACACAGAGGTAGCTACAGCCGTGGACTACCGTACTGTGTCTGCTGCTAATATAGACTGGTTGATAAAGAGATGTAGTATGTATGTATAAAGAAGAAAGAAAAAAAAAACACGGGTAGGTGGTATACAATTATGGACGGACTGCCGAGTGCCGACACAGAGGTAGCTACAGCCGTGGACTACCGTACTGTGTCTGCTGCTAATATAGACTGGTTGATAAAGAGATGTAGTATGTATGTATAAAGAAGAAAGAAAAAAAAACCACGGGTAGGTGGTATACAATTATGGACGGACTGCCGAGTGCCGACACAGAGGTAGCTACAGCCGTGGACTACCGTACTGTGTCTGCTGCTAATATAGACTGGTTGATAAAGAGATGTAGTATGTATGTATAAAGAAGAAAGAAAAAAAAACCACGGGTAGGTGGTATACAATTGTGGATGGACTGCCGAGTGCCGACACAGAGGTAGCTACAGCCGTGGACTACCGTACTGTACTGTGTCTGCTGCTAATATAGACTGGATAATAATGAGATGTAGTATGTATGTATAAAGAAGAAAGAAAAAAAAACCACGGGTAGGTGGTATACAATTATGGACGGACTGCCGAGTGCCGACACAGAGGTAGCTACAGCCGTGGACTACCGTACTGTACTGTGTATGCTGCTAATATAGACTGGTTGATAATGAGATGTAGTATGAATGTATAAAGAAGAAAGAAAAAAAAACCACGGGTAGGTGGTATACAATTATGGACGGACTGCCGAGTGCCGACACAGAGGTAGCTACAGCCGTGGACTACCGTACTGTACTGTGTCTGCTGCTAATATAGACTGGATGATGATAATGAGATGTAGTATGTATAAAGAAGAAAGAAAAAAAAACCACGGGTAGGTGGTATACAATTATGGATGGACTGCCGAGTGCCGACACAGAGGTAGCTACAGCCGTGAACTACCGTACTGTGTCTGCTGCGACTGGATGATAAATAATGATATAAAAAATATATATATATCACTACTGCAGCCGGACAGGTATATATTATATAATGACGGACCTGCTGGACACTGTCTGTCAGCAGAATGAGTTTTTTATAGAATTAAAAAAAAAACACCACACAAGTCACACGACGAGTTTTTAACTTTTTCAGGCAATCACAATATAGTATACTAACTATACTGGTGGTCAGTGTGGTCAGGTCACTGGTCAGTCACACTGGCAGTGGCACTCCTGCAGCAAAAGTGTGCACTGTTTAATTTTAATAATATGTACTCCTGGCTCCTGCTATAACCTATAACTGCTCCCCAGTCTCCCCCACAATTATAAGCTGTGTGAGCACAGTCAGATATATACATAGATGATGCAGCACACTGGGCTGAGCACACAGATATGGTATGTGACTGAGTCACTGTGTATCGTTTTTTTCAGGCAGAGAACGGATTATATTAAATAAAACTGCACTGTCTGGTGGTCACTGTGGTCAGTGGTCAGTCACTAGTAAACTCTGCACTCTCTACAGTACTCCTAAGCTCCAATAAATCAAGTGTCTCTGTCTCAAATCAATCTCACTCTCTCTCTTCTAATCTAAATGGAGAGGACGCCAGCCACGTCCTCTCCCTATCAATCTCAATGCACGTGTGAAAATGGCGGCGACGCGAGGCTCCTTATATAGAATCCGAATCTCGCGATAGAGTCCGAGCCTCGCGAGAATCCGACAGCGTCATGATGACGTTCGGGCGCGATCGGGTTAACCGAGCAAGGCGGGAAGATCCGAGTCGCTCGGACCCGTGAAAAAAAACATGAAGTTCGGGCGGGTTCGGATTCAGAGGAACCGAACCCGCTCATCTCTACCACACACCCATATCAGTAGGTACACCCCCACCTTCTTCATCCCAACATTGCACCTGTTGCTTAAAAATTATCCCATCTTCTGGCTGCAGTGTGCTACTCCATGCTCACTGCTCCTACCTCCAAAGCAGAGGATACAGGGTCAGACTTATGTGTAAGAGTTGTGGAGGGATGAGAAGCTGATAGAGGGTGGGACATGAACTTTTACATATGCACCTGACCATTGGTAGCCTGCTACACTTTAGATCCTCTCCGGACTCCAAACGGGGGCTCTGTAACAAATATGGCAAAGACAGGAAGGGCAATGGAGGAGGTTGCTCTATTCATGGCATGCACCTGGAGGTGACCACCTCTATTGTCTCTAGTAGTTCCTTCACATTTACCCTGAGATGATCACGTTTTCCACATTCCCATGGTGTGTGCAGAGATAATGGCAGCATCCTGGTGCATCAGCTGACAGTAGGTGTTACAGGATCAGTAGCATGTGTTACCCATCTATGGTCAGTGTGGCTGGTGAGAAATGTATTATATGCCCATACCGAGGTCAGAGTATGGGGATTATACAATTTTTATAAAAACATTAATAGACCATATGGTGTATATTAAGTATTGTTATTAGCTGCATAATGTAGAGGCCTCTGTGCTGCACATGTAACTGGAATTGGAGATAAAGCAATTTGACAATATAGAATTTTTTTTAAAGAATAGTAAAAGACTAGATCATAAATGTTAGTGTAAATATATATACATCATGTTCCTTATACAATATAACATTATTACTGTACAAGTAGATCTACACAAGTAATCTTTAAGCTTTTAAATGTGATCTTTTCTTTCTTACAGGATAAAATACTGGACAAAAATGGAGCAGGATTCCCACTAAGAATAAGAGACATAATGGAAAGGGAAACTGTTCTCTGATCAAGCCAACTAAAGATTTCATTTCTTTATAAAATTCTGAGGGATTCACAAAAAAACTATTTTCATTTTCTTGGTAGGAGAAACCTTGAAAATAGTAGTTTGACAAAACCAATTTACTAAACCATCAATCCTGATGGCTAACTACCTGTTTGTTGGAGGTGCTCCTGGAATTATGTAGTTAGTACATGACTTTCTGATGTGTGTGGTGAACCGCAGAACTCTGGGAGAGATAAAATTCCTTTGTTTGGAGCACTCTTTTGTGTATATATGTAAAATGGTATATTTATTTTCAATTAAAAATTAGCTATTAATAAATCAAATTAAAAAAAATACTAATTTGTTGGGCTATATAATTTAAATACAAGTGTCAATATTTCCCCTTTGAATTAAATATTTGAAGTGGTATTCGTCCTTGTGGCAAAAATATTGGGCGAGATCAATCCATCATACTGGACAAAAATGGAGCAGGATTCGCACTAATTATAACTTGCTAACAATATCGCACAGTGACGTTATGCCGCGTCCGGGCCTTGCATGCAAATTTGCTGCCTGGCCAGGTGACAGTGAGCCTCATTAATGAGGCGTGGGGTTGCTCATCATTCATCGTTTACTGCGTACACACTGGGCAATATAGTAAAATATATCGCTCAGGAAGGGTCAAAATAAACAACATAATTTACTATATCGACTAGTGTGTACAGGCCTTCAGTTTTAATCTACTTTTAGTTTGAAGAAAGGTTCTAGAAATGTAGGTTTAGTGTTTTGATGTAGCTAAGGACAAAGTGTGTAGTGCAAAAATCAGGACTACTTGCCACAATTTGACAATATAAATGTGAAATATTACCTGTCAAAGTCACAGGTTCCCAAACACGTTCCTCAAGTGGACACTTACTGCCAATCTATGCCTACTTTTTCCCATTCGCTTCCTGGCTTTGGGACAGCAGACATACTCTGCTATTCTGTCTACTGATAAAGACATCTGGAAACTTGTACAGACCTCTGTAAGCTCTGGCAGCAGGGTGCAAAGAACATGGACCACTGTAGACTTTAGCAATCTGCTGCTGCATACCATTGTCTGTTATTCCAGGCAATCTTTAGCACATGTGACCTCTGACAATGGATGTATAATGTACCATCTTCTGATAACTTACCAGGACATGTGACTTCTGACCTCCGAGTGCATATCTCCTGTGCAGTAATGTTTTGTGGGTTTCCTGAAAGGTGGCACTTGCAGGTTGGGACTGGCCTGTCTCCGCAGCAGGTATCAATATGAAGTAGCATTGTTCTTTTACAACATTGTTTATTTAGTAACATATTTTCAACTGACTATCTGTACAATCTTTGTAATTATTGTATTTTGCAAAGTGTATAATTTTTAACAGCATTAACTTGAGTGAAGCTGCCCTGCATGGTCACTGTGTGCAATTGTCTGTTATCTGTAAATGCATTAAAAATCCACAAACTCTTATTTATACAGATAGGGGTCAATTCTATTCGGCAACTAAAGAATAGCGCCGGGAATTAGCTCCCGACGCTATTCAATTCTGCTACTAGTTGCCCGCAATTGTCGGGAATTCTTCTCTCATCCCCGGGGGATGAGAGAAGAAACCCGACAAAAGTCCTGCCTCGCGGCCGGCGCGAGGCTGATTCTGTCGGGAATCAGCCTCGCGCCGGGTAGTTAAGTCGGAGAATGCCCGTTCTCCCGGCAAAACTACCTGTTAAGTCGGCGAGAACGGGACATCGCCGACTTAACTTTAGCTGAATTGAATAGCGTCGGGAGCTAATTCCCGGCGCTATTCTTTAGTTGCCGAATAGAATTGACCCCATAGAGGAAGTTATACAAATTGGTGCTGTGGTAAAGGGTTGAAAAACTGTCATATTGGTGAAAAGTTATATGACATTGACCAGGCTTACCCGTTTACACTACACTGAGACCTGGGTCCTTCCCAGGACCAACCCTGCGAGCTAACCAGGTTGGATTCCCGAGTCACATGACCCATGTTAACCCTTTCTTACTGAGCCACTCCCGGGTTATCACAGCAATAACCAAAGTTTTTAGTGCCAGTGGAATAGGGGTATTATAGTGTGTATCCAGCTTAACGGGCTAAGAATTATTGGGTATACAATGCAAATTATTGCACCACTTGCCCCAGCTCCATTCATTTATTTGTATAACTTTTTCATACCTATTTGTCAGTTTCCTTACTGCATTTTACAGTATGTTCTAATAGTTTACTGATATCATTTAACATGGATGAATTTCCTTTTATGAAAATGAGAAAATATTTTTTAAACCAATGCACTACACCAAGACAACTGCTATTATCTCTCCTGTGTGTTGTATACCAGTGTATTAGGTGTCAGTAGTACCACCCCTTATACCATGATAGTGACAAATTATATTCACAAATAAATAATAACTTCAGGCTGTTTAGGGAGTTTCATTATACAAATTGTTTATTACATTGCACTGGTACATACGATCAGCTACAGATGTTTCTCCTCCCCGGTCTGTAACAAGACTGGTTTATATAAAACACTTCTCACATTCAAAAAAAATACACATAACCTTACTTGTAACCATATTGCAGTGATACAAGGTAACTTACTTATGAAACACAGGCTACATTCAGGCCCTCAGAGTTACTACTCATGTGATTAATACACGTTATATTTCTAGTAAAACACTTGATGCATTCAGTGGCTGATTCAGATGTGTAAGGAATTACACAGCCGCAGGGAAGTGGATGTGCAATTCTGTACAAATAACACTGAAACACAGCAGGAGTCATCTGTAAGAGATAGACACCTCCTGCATGCATCTGCAAGATCCAAGTGCTGTATCTGAGGTGATGTATCGAGATTCAATATAGAAAAATGTAAGTTTATGCACCTTGGGACTAAGAACAATCAGGCAGCCTATAAATTAAATGGGAAAATTGTAGGTGAGACAGTAGTGGAAAGAGATTTGAGGGTGCTCATTGATAATAGACTTAGTAGCCGATCCTAATGTCAAAGTGCAGCAACAAAAGCAAATAAGGTATTAGGGGGTCAATTCAATTCAGTGACAGTTTGTCTTCAAATTCCTGACTATACAAACTCCCGTGCATCACGGGAATTTAATTGTCAGGAATGTAATTTTTAGTCGGCAATTCAATTCAGAGAGAGATATTGTAATTAGTCTGACTTAAATATGATTGTCGGGAATTTGCAAACTCACGGGAATTCAATTGTCAGGAATGTGTTTGTTTGTTTTTTTTAGTCTGAAATTCACTTCAGGGAGGGATATTGTATTTAGTCTGACTTAAATATGCAAGTTGGGGGAAGGGACAGGGAGGAGACTTATTTTCCCTCCTTTTACTCACAGGAATGTAATGTTAAGGCAAGACTTTGGAGTAGAAGCCACAACCATTTTGGTACTGACATGATAGGAATGGTAGCAGCAGTGGGAAGCAGTAAATTGTTATTTGGAAGTGTTGAAAAACATTAATCATCGCTTTATAATGTGACTTAATTGTTGTTGGCACCAGTAGGGTAAGCTTGCTGGCACTGTGACAGCCAAAGGCAGGGAATCTCTAATAATCACACTTACTTAGATTGGTTTAGGGCGGCTTGCTTGGCATCATCAATATGGAAGTGTAATGGTTGAAGATCTTGGGCAATCGACTTTAGCCATGTTTTCTTTAGCGTATCACTTACTATTTTCCATTCCTCAGGAATGTGTTACAGTATTTAGGCACTAGTATGGTATTCTTTTAGGCTCCATTCTGCAGACATGTCCAAACCACTTTAAACTAGAGATGAGCGGGTTCGTTTATTACTCAGATTAACTCGGTTCTCAAAACAGCATCTTATTGGCTCACGGATGTCACATGTTTTGTATAGCCAATAGAAAAAATCCGGATAAAACCGAACTGGCGTTAATTCTGGCGTTAAATCCGAACCTCCTCATCTGTACTTTAAACGCTGTCTTTTAATATAGGATTCAACTGTGGGTTGGTCTTTGAATAGTTTTCGGATGTTTTAATTTCTCCGTTGTTAGGCCGTTTTTAAGTATTGCCATTATTCTGAACCATAAAGTAAATTTATTCTAACTGATATGTTGAATACCCTAATTTTTGTGCCAATGGTAATTTCCTTTTGGTCCCCGAGGCCTTTTTCCAGAGTTGCAAAGGCAGCTGTGGCACTCGTGATGTCACTTGTAGCAGCTATCTGTTGACCGTTCATAGTTGAACCCAGGTATTTAAAGGTATCCACTTGTTCGGCGGTAGTATGCAGGGGAGGGTGTGTACAGTGAGAAGTAGTGAAGTGTGTGCATTGAGAGGGTGCAGGGTAGCTGCAGTTGTGTTTGCGGGGAGGGGTATGCAGAGTAATAGGTAGTGTACCGTGTGTGGGGAAGGGAGTGTTGGGGGGATGTTTTCATGTGATCGGCGGTCAGGAGACGGACAATCACATGACCTCCCCCTACATCCCGCACCTTCACTATCCCGGCGGGCCGCATGCCAACCAACAGTGACTATTCCCATTCCTGGGTGTCCGTGACACCCATAGAGTGGGAATAGAAGCCGTGGTGAGCGCAGGGCACCACCGAGCCCTCAGCGCAGTGAGCCCTCAAGGTTCCGCTGCTGGTATGCTTACCACCTGTCAGCCATTCCGCACCCGAGTGTTGGTTGAGAGGTAGGCATGCACAGGTCAAATGTGGATATTTCACTATGCAAATGGGTATGTACCCAACTCCAAATTACTTCTAAAGTTGCAAAAATACTGACCTGCAGTACATTTCTCCATGCATATGTGTTTGCCCTTTTCACTTTGGGAATTGCCCCTGTGCAAATGTCTTATGTTCTCATATAGTTAATATTCAGGGGTCAATGTACACTAAGAGTAGGTTACTAATATGGTAGCATGAACTGTCGATCAACCGATTGTCCAGCCTAGTTTACTAGGTGCAGGGTAGTGGGGTGCAGGGTAGTGGCTGTAGTATAGTGTTTGTGGGGATGGGGGTGCAAGATAGTGTGTGCAGGGAGGGGGGTGCAGTGCAGGGTAGTGACGGATTATGCAGGGAAGGGAGTGAAGTAGTGTATTGGGTGAGAGGTAAGGGGGGTACACATAGAGATCAGTACTTAAATTCTAAGCAATCTGCCTAGATTGCTTAGAAGTTAAGCAAGGATCTCTCCATGTGTACCCCACAGCGATAGCAATGCGCAGCCCCGCGCTTCACTATCCCTGGTGCTAGATTGAGCCTGCATGCTGGCTCAATCTAGCACATCACTCATTTCACCGCTGGGTGACATGAGCGACTCCCCCCTCCTCACTCAGTACACATCTCTGGGGAAATCTCCCTGTGTGTATGGGGCTATAGTGTACTGTAGGTGGGGCCGGGAGTAGAGATTAGCAGCAGTACTGTAGTGTGTGCAGGGTGAGCGGTGTAGAGTAGCAGCAGTAGAAAAGTGTTTTTTTATTTTATTTAGTAGTGTAGTGCAGTGGTTTTCCAAACTTTTTTGTATCGCCACCTGAGTATCAGAATTTTTTTCACAGCACCGCAAGTCCAAAAGTTTATTTAAAAATTCTGAAAATAATATTAAATTAAGTAAAATGTTTTTCGAAGGCTAAATTCAGTTTCAGAACGGATTGAATAGTGCCAGTAGGGGGCTCTTGCAGCTAGTCAATTTAACGCTCCGTAAATCAGAGAATGCCGGTTCTCGCAACTTAAACCTGCTGTTTTGTAGGGAAAACCAGCATTCTCTGACATAACTGCCCTGCTGCAATGTTGTTTGCGGTGCACTGCGGCACAAAACACATCGCTGTCCTAGTTGGGTAATTATGTACTATACGATAAGATTTGATCGGTGTCCTCTTAAAACTCCAATCAGGTGCATGCAGTCCTTCCCCCTTCAGATGAAATCCTCTACTGCAGCAAGATTATTAGTTGAAACAACTAAGAAGGGAGAGGGAAAAACCATTTGTAAAACTAGCCAGTGGGAATATAAATGTGCTGGATTGAAAAATGAGACCTATTTACACTATTTCTAATAGCTTAGTATTAAATTCAAAACAAAAATTGGTCAACTGTCACCCCTTGGGGGATGAGAGAAAAAAAGGGAGAGTTTAAGTCTAAAATTGTCGGGAATTTGAACTCTCTCCCCACCCGCGAGTTCATTGAATTGGTCTGACCATTATAACCTATAGGGAGAACAAATTGTCAGGAATTGTATATACATCGCCGACTAAACAGTCACATTGGCGACAATTGAATAGGTGGGAATTCCAATTGTCAACAAAACTAAAGTAAACTAGTGGAATTGGCAACTAGACATTGAATCGAATTGACCCCTAGGATGCATAAAACGGGGAATTGAGACAAGTGATGTGAGTGTAATCCTGCCACTGTACAAATCATTGGTACGGCCACACCTTGAATATTGTGTACAGTTCTGGGCGCCGCACTATATAAAAAAAATATTGTAACTAGAAAGGGTTCAGAGGTTGAGCCACTAAACTGAGCAAGGGGTTAGAGGCACTGGACTGTGAGGAAAGGCTAACTGGTTTAGATATGTTTAGACTTGAAAAGAGGCCTCTAAGAGTAGACATTATTAATATTTCTAAGTATATAAAGGGACAATACAAGGATCTATCAGATGATTTGTTTATCAAAAAGGCTCTACATAGTACACGAGGGCACTCTCTGAGGTTGGAGGAGAGAAAGTTTCAAACCGAACGTAGAAAATGGTTCTAAGGGCAGTAAGGGCAGTAAACATTTGGAATACTCTGCCAGAGAAGGTAGTAATGGCAGACTCATTTAATATGTTTAAAAATGGATTAGAGAAATTCCTAGATGAACAAAATATCCAAGGATATAGCATTTATAGGAAGAGAATGTTAGAAAAAGCATGAATTATAGCTCTTATTTTGATCTATAAACATAATTTAATCTGGGTCATTATAGTTAACAAGTTATATACTGATTAGTGTAAGAATTATAATACAGGTTGAACTCGATGGACATTTTGTATTTTTTTAACCTAATCTACTATGTTACTATATTACTATGACAATTGCAATCAGTGGTCAAGACTCACAATGTTTGCAGACCATGGTCAGTCTACATAATCTGAAGCTTCCTCAGACTGGCCGTAGGATACGGAAATCCAGGTCCATGAAGTCTGCATCCAAAGAAGCAGACCCTAAACTACAGCATTGTAAAACATCGCCTTTGCTGCCCCATAAATTCCACAGCATGTCATCCTGCTGTGGTGCAAGGGGGCTGCGAGCTATATCACAAGACCCAGTCTGCACATACATAGAAATGGTCTTGTGCCTGTGCAGACCCCCAAACATCAGATTTGTCTATAAACCATAGAGTTTATGTACAAAGCTGAATTAGGTCCTCAGAGCATTTATATGTTTCCTAATCTGATGTCTAACAAGACTTGACTTACATAGAAAACATTAGCTGCATTCAGAACATGTAAATGGTTTCTCTCCTGTGTGACTCCTCTGATGTCTAACAAGATGTGACTTCTGGGAAAACATTTTTTTGCATTCAGTACATGTAAATGGTTTCTCTCCTGTGTGACTCCTCTGATGTATAACAAGAGATGACTTTCGGGAAAAACATATCTCGCATTCAGAACATTTAAATGGATTCTCTCCTGTGTGAATCCTCTGATGTATATCAAGAGATGACTTTCGGGAAAAACATTTGCTGCATTCAGAACATGTAAATGGTTTCTCTCCTGTGTGACTCATCTGATGTTTCACAAGATGTGACTTGCAGAGAAAACATTGGCTGCATTCTGAACATGTAAATGGTTTCTCTCCTGTGTGACTCCTCTGATGTCTAACAAGAATTGACTTCTGGGAAAACATTTTTTTGCATTCAGTACATGTAAATGGTTTCTCTCCTGTGTGACTCCTCTGATGTATAACAAGAGATGACTTTCGGGAAAAACATATCTCGCATTCAGTACATGTAAATGGTTTATCTCCTGTATGACTCCTCTGATGTATAACAAGAGATGACTTTCGGGAAAAACATTTGCTGCATTCAGAACATGTAAATGGTTTCTCTCCTGTGTGACTCATCTGATGTTTCACAAGATGTGACTTGCAGAGAAAACATTGGCTGCATTCTGAACATGTAAATGGTTTCTCTCCTGTGTGACTCCTCTGATGTATAACAAGAGATGGCTTTCGGGAAAAACATATGTCGCATTCAGAACATTTAAATGGTTTCTCTACTGTATGAATCCTCTGATGTATAACAAGAGATGACTTTCGGGATAAACACTTTATGCATACAGAACATGTAAATGGTTTCTCTCCTGTATGACTCCTTTGATGTGTGAGAAGATGTGATTTACATGTAAAGCTTATGTCACACTCAGAGCACAGATGTGGTTTCTCTCCTGTGAGACTCATCATGTATTAGATAATAAACAAATTAGCGGCATAAGGTTTTTGCTTATCAGAAAATTAAAATGGTTTTTGTAAATTCTCCAAAGGTATGAGAAGAAATGATGCCTGTAGTTGTCTTGATCATCGATCAATGTCCCTTTCCACAATGTACTGTAATATTCTTAGTGGAAATCGTGCATATTTGTCCTGTAAGAAAAGTTTATATTAAAAAGCATATTGGTTACTGGGGTAATTCTACTTTTACAGTAATAGGTTTTTTGCACTTGGACCATGTTTATATCGACTAACAAACATGGGAACTGATTCAGCTTCAGTTGCAGTTATGTTAAATTAGCAAAACTACAACTGCTTGTGAGCGCATGCTGGGGGCTGCCTAGAACAGGGCAAGGACGCCCAGTATGCTAATGGCCATCAGCGATGTGATCACATATCAGAAATGATCCATACTGAATAGGCCTATGATCCAGTCATTTACCATTGTTTTTATATTTGTGTATTTTGCCAAATTGCTATATCCTCATTTCCAGTCAGATGACGCACAGAGTAATGTGGAGGAGTCTATGGTGGAGCTTTCACATAGATACTTCATTATAAATACTTACCAGATATAAAGAATTATATGTATCTTTAAAGGAGCTGCCACGTAGATACCCCTTTCTATATACTAACCTGATGTACAGAGTAATTTCTAAGATACTATGATGGAGCTGCCACATAGATCCCTTAATATATACTAACCTGATGCACAGAGTAATATGTAAGATACTATGATGGAGCTGCCACCTAGATACCCCTTTATATATACTAACCTGATGCACAGAGTAATATGTAAGATACTATGAAGGAGCTGCCACTTAGATACCCCTTTATATTTACTAACCTGATGCAGAGGGTAATATGTAAGATACTACACATGCAGACAGCAAGCCAGACACAGAAAAGCAGAGGCAGAACCAGAAATGTGTCCCCTTTAAATGACTATATGTGGAAAGCTGAACAAATTACTGAAAAAACAGGCTTATGTCTGAAAGAGGTTGACCCAGGAATTTCCCTTGTCTATATTGTAGTGTAAGAGGGTGTTTGTGAGCAAAAACCCGGATTGGGCCCGGGTTTAAAATCCCTGGTCTGACAATGCAAAATCTTGGGTCATATGTCAAAAAGGTGCATAAATGAATAGTTAATACAAAATATAGAATATAAAGATAACAATAATATATCCTTTTACATATAATTAAATTATTAAACTATTTCACCATATTTACATTTAAACGTTTTAATTTTAGAAAACAAGACAATATCTACAAATGTTTTTCATGTATCAGTATATACTTATGTATAATATATTTAACTTACTCTGAATTTTCTTCCTCTGTGTCTCTCTTACTGATTCATCCTCCCAGCTCTCCAACCAGTAACTCATCCAGCAGCTCCTCCATCAGCTATCAGTGGCCTGATACATCCTATTTATAGTCACTTCTCCCCATCTCTCCCCAGTAGTTCCCAGGATGGGCAGAAGGAATCCTTACACTGAGAGGTGACATGTAAATTAGGGTCTCATAACATTAGTATATAGTCATTGAGCACATCAGCTTCTCCTGCCCAGCTCCCTGTCTTGTAAATGAGGTGTAAATATTCCTATGGTTACTGACTACAATGGTAAATGTTAATTACACCCTGGCAGGGTAACACCTAGCATTCTAATTAGATCACAGCAGCCTCTGGCCTCCTGTTATGTCACCAAAGGAACCTTTTGTTTTGGAGTCACCTATTGTCCAGGCAGAGTATCAGCAGAAAGAGCTGTTCTACATATCAGCAGGAATGTAACAATGATTCAGTACAAAACTCTTTCATAAAGAAGCAAACAATTATATTTGTACAGACTAATGTTTGTACAGCTATGATATAATTTTGTTTCTCATGATCTAAAAGACATTCTGATATAAATGATGATGAAAAGATAGAGAATATCGGAACCTCAAGGTACAGCCTGCAACTGTATACACTGGATCCAACCCAGTAACTGTATTGTTAACAAATAGGGTGTGGATATATCACATGGTGCACCTTTGTATATATATATATATATATATATATATATATATATATATATATATATAGTCCCGCAATGGTGTGGCACTCGGCTTTGATGAATAAGCAATAAACCAGTCAGGTCTTACAACCTTTGGTAAAAAAACATAAGAACTTTTTGCTGGACACAACTATGTTCTTGAATGAACTTATTACTATGCGGGAGATTCCTGAAGGGGCATGGATGATCTGTGCAGATGTTGTAAGCTTATATACAGTGATACCACAGGAGGCATGCTTACAAATGGTTAAAGAGTTTTTGGTTACCAGTGGTGTATATGCTGAGCATTTTGTGGAATTTTGTATTAGTTTATTGGAATTTGTTTTGAAAAAAAATTATTTTTTATTTGATAATAAGTATTACATTCAATTGAGCGGATGCTCAATGGGTTCTGCTGTTGCTCTGATGATAGCTAATATTTTTATGTTTAACATAGAACAGAAAATCTTTTTCTCTAATCCAGATTTTTAATCTAACATTATATTGTACAAACGATTTATAGATGATTTATTTATTGTTTGGAGTGGTACTGAGACATCTTTCATGGAATTAATAGAAATTAATAATAACAGTCATTGTCCCATTAAATTTACCATCAGAATGAGCCAAGAAAAAATTGATTTTCTTGATGTGGATATTAAGATTGAGGCTCAAAAATTTGTGACATCAGTACACACAAAATTAACTGATCGTAACACACTCCTTCAATACACTAGTTGTCATCCGCCTAGTTTAAAGAAATCACTACCTTATTCACAGATGCTGAGAATTAGGAGAATTAATTCTGACAGTGACTTAGCTAGAACACAGATGGAGTCTTTAATTGAGAAACTTGTCATAAGAGGTTATCATAGACAAGATTTGATGAAAACTAGGGACCGAGTAATGACAATTGAAAGAATGCTATTATTAGAAAAATCGGAGACAAAAAAGAATGAGAAGACACGATTCCCGGTAATTAATCGATTTAATACTCAATCTAAAAATGTCAATGCGGTAATTAAAAAGCATTGGCATGTTATTAAAACGGACCGTCAATTGCCCTTTCAGAATATGAATCCCATGCCATGTTTTACAAGAGGTCGTAATTTAAGAGATCTGTTGGTGCACGCCGACATCAGTGCCATTAACAAGGATAAACCATCACATTTTTTGTCTAATAAAAGCTTAGGCTGTTTTAAATGTGGTTGTACCACCTGTGGTTATCTGATTCCTGGTGATACCTTTTGTCACCCTCATACAGGAAAAGAGTATCGTATTAGACATCATTTAACCTGCAATTCAACCTATGTGGTGTATCAGATTATCTGTCCCTGTGGTCTTTCCTATATAGGTAAGACCCAGGGCAGATTTAAAGATCGCATGTCGGCGCACCGATCGGCCATTAGAGGGGCTTTGGTCAGTAAGAGCAAATCTGACCAACCT
Source organism: Pseudophryne corroboree (assembly GCF_028390025.1). Lineage (NCBI taxonomy): Eukaryota > Metazoa > Chordata > Amphibia > Anura > Myobatrachidae > Pseudophryne > Pseudophryne corroboree. Next base: position 65,746,779 of record NC_086449.1, on the reverse strand, counting down.
GTAGCTCAGCATTTTGCCGAATTTAACCACAGCGTTGCTAGTATTAAATACAGGATGATCGATTTTGTTAAGAAGCCTCTAAGGGGTGGCGATCGTAATCGATTATTGCTGCAACGTGAGACAGAATGGATTTACCGTCTGGGAGTATTATCACCCAGAGGGCTAAATGAATATCTGAGCTTTAGTTGCTTTTAGAAACTACTCCTTTGAAGTATATGGATACTTTTTTCAGAACCGTAGATGTGATGATTTATTGTTGGTTGTCATGGTGATGGGAGTCACTAACGTGATGATGTATTACGTGTTGGACGCTAGGGGGAAGTTCAAACGGACCTCCTGGCGCGAATTCACTCTGGGTGCATGATTATAAAGGTATGTAATGTCATTTATATGCATTGTATCCAGACGATAGTGCAATAAAGCACTGAAACGTTGTAAGACCTGACTGGTTTATTGCTTATTCATCAAAGCCGAGTGCCACACCATTGCAGGACTATATTTATACATGTGTATATGTGGAGGCACCGGCGCAGCTATTTGTATTCTCCGTGGAGTGCCGGTCTGAAAATTGCTATATATATATATATATATATATATATATATATATATATAGCAAAGACGATGTAGGCGGCACTCAGAATATACTGCACAGCTCAAGCAGGTTAGATAGTGACGTTTCGAAGTTTAATCACCTCTTCTTCAGATTACAAACAAGAAGCATAAAACACATACCTTTATAGTATCTCCCCACAACGTGCACTGAGCTCAGTCACAGGTCCGTCCGGAAATGCCCACTGATGACGTCACCGTACTGAGCCACAACACCTGAGCACTCAATATACACACACCCACAATAAAACAGGAATGAATAACAAAAACTTTAAAATATATACAGATAAAGACATCAGTATATAGTATAAGTGACACTGGCATAGCATAAACTTATACAAGAATTGTGAACATAAAAATGGCACACTGAATAAATCCTCTATATCAATCTCTTCATAAATAGACTGAAAAACAGAGAAGTGAAAATAAATTCTTCATAATAGCAAATCTACTACTATTAAATTGAGGCACACTTCCTATACCCCCATTACTTATAAAAAGCAACAAAGCCCTAGCGTCTCGGGTTCAAAGTTTGAAGTTCAAAAATTCAAAGGGATTCTTTCCTAAGTAGACAAGCAGACCTGTTACCTCCTCGAAGTTTCTCTGGTGCATGATCTATAGTCATATACTTAAGCATAGCTACGCTATGATGCACCTGAGCAAAATGACGGGCAACAGGTTGATCGCTATTCCCGGACAATAGTGCATTCCTAATGGCTAATTTATGGTTCCCTCAAAGTGCGGTCAGTTTTGCCAACATAGCAAAGCACGCATGGACACGTGATAAGGTAAATAATGAATCTAGTGGTACAAGTAACCCGATGCTCAATCGAGTATTTACGTCCACTATGAGGGTGAGAAAAACATGAGCCTGTGGTCAGAGAATGACATGTGTTGCAATTCAAGCAGCGAAAGCAGCCCTTTCTTAGTGACATACAATTTTGTTCGCTATTAGCCGAATGTTGTCCGGTAATATCAGTTCTCATAACCCAGTCCCTAATGTTTTTTCCTCTAGTGTATGTTGGCACAATGGACACAGTACTCAGATTTAAATCCTTATCCGTGCCTACAATAGGCCACAGTGTTTTGGATGTTTTAGAAATGGACTGGCTGTATGTATTAAAATGATTTACCCAAGGCAACCGATCACTCTCACGTTTCTTATGTTTACCTGTTAGCAATATGTCTCTATCCATATTTAAAGCTCTATATTTAGCCAACAACAATGTCTCCATAGGGTATCCCCTTTGACTGAATTTGATCATCATTTCATCTATATGCCTGCATGCTACTGTCTTATCACTGCAACTACATTCTGCCCGTATAAGCTGAGAATACGGTAGTCCGTACTTAAGTGGTTTAGGATGAAAGCTTTCTGCGTGTAGTAACGTGTTCCGATCTGTGGGTTTATGGTACAATTCAGTATGTAATGCTCTATCACGAACAGAACAGTTACATTAAGATAGTTAACACATTCCTTACTTGTGCTACAAGTAAACTTAATGGGATGATCGGACTTATTGTGTTTATCAATGAAAGAAACAAATTCTTCCTCAGTTTTAAGCCAGATGATAAAGAGATCATCTATATACCGTTTGTAAACTAGAATCGATTCAGCCACACAACTATCAAAAAAGATATCTTTTTCAGCACAAAACATGTATGCATTAGCATACAATGGGGCCACAGGGGACCCCATCGCACACCCAGCTGTCTGCATGTAAAACCTGCCATCAAATATAAAATAGTTGTTTGTCAAAATCAATTCAAGTAAATTCACCACAAAATTGACATCTGGTCCAACGTATGCGCTATTATCGGTCAATAGCTTACGAACGCCTGCCAAACCCATATTATTAGGCATGACAGTATAAAGGCTGGAAATATTCACACTGCACAAAACACTATTCGGAGGGACATTCCCCAACAACCTAATGCAATTAATAAACAAAGTAGTATCAAGTAAATATTGTTCATTATTAACGATGCAAGGTTGCAATAATGTGTCAATGTAAGTCGCTGCCTTTTGAAACGAAACATCACGGGCAGCGATGATAGGCCGACCCGGAGGGTTAACTAAACTCTTGTGGATTTTAGGTAGGGAATAAAGAACAGGTACCACCAGATGATCAGTAATGAGAGCCTTCATTAACACACTAGAAATTATGTTGTTATCCACTGCCAGCTGCAATTGCTCAATAAGTAGTTGAGAAAATGTCCTAGTAGGTTCACCTGGTAATAATCTATATACCTTACTATCACTGAGCTGTCTCTGCAATTCACTTCTATACACATGTAAATCCTGTATCACAATGCCCCTGCCTTTGTCGGCGGGGCGTATTGTGATATCAGAATAGCTAGCAAGATCTTTAAGAGCCTGAAACTCTGATTTATTCAAGTTATTATCATTAAGTTATTATTATCAAGTTGTTTCTCAAGCATTTCAAATAGGACAGTAATCTGTCACGGTTGCAGCAGGCAGTGACTGTCTATATGAAAATAAATAAATAAATGTTATAAACAATTACTATAGCCAAAATTCTATTCGGTATACTTCTCATTAGTCTCCTATGTATGCTTGATGCGATTAATAAATTGAAATGGTCTTCATATTGTTTCCTTCCATGATCATAAATACCTCCTCATAAAACTCACCTCACCATTGATAAAATGAAGAATCATGTATCCACATGTATATACTCTTTATAGATCATATAGAATAAATATCATCAGAGAAAAGTAATTGTGAGAAACATATCCAGTTATGATGGATTGATCTCGCCCAATATTTTTGCCACAAGGATGAATACCACTTCTAATATTTAATTAAAAGGGAAATATTGACACTTGTATTTAAATTATATACCCCAACAAATTTGTATTTTTTGAATTTGACTAAATAAAAGATAAGTTTTAATTGAAAATAAATATACCATTTTACATATATACACAATAGAGTGCTTCAAACAAAGGAATTTTCTCTCTCCCGGAGTGCTGTGGGTCACCACACACATCGGATAGTCATGTTGCAGGAACTGCTCTGCTGCTTCCTGCACTGCCGCAGTATAGAGAAGAGATGAGGGGCTGAGTGGGAGGTACCAGGGCCGACCCTACCATTAAAGTGGATACGCGGCTGATAAGGTACCACAGTAAGAAGGGCATTGGGCATCCTGGACCATGCCCCCAGCCTACCCAAAACCCCATGTGCATCCCTGAAAGTGTTCCTTTTCCAGCAGCAGCTCTCTCTAGATGCTGGGTGGGCCGCCATGGCTGTGTGGTTATTGTCGACCGCAGAAAGCCGGGCCTTCAGTGTTACTATAACTGTGTCTGGTGCTAGTAGGTCAGGTCACCCCTCCTCCCCAGTCACCCACTATCTCCAATACCGCTGTCTCCCCAGTCTCCTACTATTTCCCTGTCGCCGATGATCTCCCTGTACTCTTGGCCATGCCCCTTCCTCGTGAGGACAAACTGTCCCTTTAAAGAGTTTTTAATCATTAAGGAGTGCAAATATATATATTTGCTTACCAAAAACATAAAGCTTGGGCCGGCCCTTAAGGGGACAGAGGGAGGACAGGATATAGAAAGGGAGGGATGGTTTCTTAGAGGAACACGGATCAGTTGTGTCTGGTCTCGAATGAGAGGCCAGCCATTGGAAAGCAGTGCGATGACTGATATAAATTCCAGAATAGCCAATAGAAGGGCCCCTTGCAGTAACTAATCCAGGGCATAAACTAAAGAGTAGTGCACATGCTTGGCCTTTTGATGCATGTGCAACTCAGGAGGATACTCGGCTTCCACAATACAGGGCTGTGAAATTAGATGCAAAATGTAAGTTTAATAACAGATCTATCTAGCAATCTATATTTGACACACACATAACTATTCTCTGGAACTCACTATTATTCTGGGTATGTGTGTATATAATATGTATTTTGTACTTTTTTCATTCCCTTTCCTCCCATCTCATCCTGTTTCTGAGGGATTCACAAAAAAACTATTTTAATTTTCTTGGTAGGAGAAACCTTCTACTGCTAATTTGTTCTTATCTAATTAACAGAATGAGTATCACGGGCGAGAAACCACATCTCTGCTCTGAGTGTGACAAAAGCTTTACACGTAAATTACATCTTCTCACACATCAGAGGAGTCAGACAGGAGAGAAACTATTTACATGTTCAGAATGCAGCAAGTACTTTACCCAAAACTCACAACTTGTTATACATCAGAGGAGTCACACAGGAGAGAAACCATTTCAATGCTCAGAATGCAGCAAAGGTTTTACCAATAGGCAACAACTTTTTAGACATCAAAGGATTCATACAGGAGAGAGATCCTTTAAATGTTCAGAATGTGGCAAGTGTTTTGTCAACAAGCAACAACTTGTTATACAGCAAAGGATTCATACAGGAGAGAACCCATTTAAATGTTCAGAATGTGGTAAGTGTTTTGTCAACAAGCAATATCTTGTTATATATCAGAGGAGTCACACAGGAGAGAAACCATTTCAATGCTCTGAATGCAGCAAGTGCTTTACCCACAGGAATAAACTTGTTATACATCAAAGGATTCACACAGGAGAGAAACCATTTAAATCTTCTGAATGCAGTAAGTGTTTTACCCACAAGGACCAACTTGTGATACATCAAAGGGTTCACACAGGAAAGAAACTATTTCAATGCTTTGAATGCAGAAAATGTTTTACCCACTGGAACCAACTTGTTAGACATCAGGCGGGAGAGAAACCATATCAATTATCTGAATACAGCAAGTGTTTTATTTGTAAGATTTGTAAGATAACACTTAGTAATGACATAAGGAGTTCCACTGATATACTGGACGTAGCCTGTGTTAAGTAAGTTGCCATGTATTACTTCAATAAAACTTCAAATTAGGAATTTTTTTTCTGAATGTGACTTTTTTATATAAATCAATTTTGTTAAAGACTGGAGAATAGAAACATCTATAGTTGAATCTCTGTTCCAGTGTAATGTAATATACAATGTGTATGGTAAAACTCCCTAAAAATGACCTGAGTGGTATTAGCACACTTTTCTGTCAAACAAAAAGTGACAGATGCCACACCTCCAAATCTTAACATAAATGCCCAGTTTCCACCTACAACCCACCTCCAAATACACCCCGAAATGCCCACAAAACCTCCCATAACACCCCCTGACACTCCCTGATTTACGCCCATTTTTTATATAATTTTATCTAAATATCATCATTTGATATCATTTGATATAAAAAAAAATATTAGTCTTAGGGCGATCACAAAAGTGTCTTACAAGATGTGTTTTGTCAGATAAGTCTCATAGGGTTCAAAAAAGCCACAGTATGTAACACAGTACAGCTAATCAAAACAATTGCTAAAAAAAGGTATTTCACAGTGTTAAACCCAGGCACTTATTGTGGCTTTGATAAATATTATAAGTCTAATAAAGGAGTGTTTAAAAGATCGGAAACTAAGAAATGGCTTCAAGATAAAGATGCCTATAGGTTGGATAAGATGGACTTCAGAATTTTTAAAACACAAAACTTTTCTCATAGAAAAAGGGTTGCACAATCTAACCATAATTTCAAAATAATTACATTATTCATGCTGGACATGCTCAGACATGTATATATCTCTATTATTTAAAAAATAATATTGTTGTTATTTTTTGCAAACATATGTAGAAACATAGCGTATTTGTGTTTATGTAGTAGATTTTTTTTAAATATTTTAATTTTTGTTACATCAATAATGCAAGTTGATTTAATGTTTATAATATATTACACAAGCTTCCTTGTTATTCATCACCAGAAGCAAATCCAAAGAAAATCCACTGATTCTGTGATTTTTACCAATTTAAATAAAAGTTATATTTTATTTTAACTCAGTGCTTAAGATACCTTATTTTTCACCAAGTCACGGGGGGGGGGGGGAGGGGGGGGGCTCTTACAAAAGACTCTAATAAGACATGAGCTGTGCCAGATAAGACTTTACTTACAATTCTATTACAGGACATCTCTAATCTACAAAATGCTAACAATTGTTTATTATCACATTCATGTCTTACCTTAAAATGTAAGTATACATTGTACTTATTGTAATCTCTTTTCATTTTCTGAACATGCTTTTCAAAATGGTCTTTCACAAATTTCTGCAAGTGCTGCTCACTAATTGTATACTGCAACTCGAGTAGTAGTATAAGAACTTGTTCACTGCTGGTTAATAAAGTGCATTTTTGTAATAAAAAAGTATATTTGCATTTTTGTTACACCAATAATACAAGTGTGTTAAATGTTTATGATATAGTAAAGAAGCCTCCTTGTTACCCATCACAAGAAGCAAATCAAATAAGTTATTTACACATATATTATATTACATTGTTCTTATGTCAGCACAGCTATTATATATTTGGTGCCACAGTAACTAAACAGGAAAGGAGAACAGTGTTATTGTGAGGCTGGACATGACAGGGCAGAAAGCAGCCAGTGGTGATACAGTATGTATCAGAGATGGGTCAATCTGCTGAAAAGCTCTTAGAGGTATGAATTTCAGTAGACTGTATTTGGATTCATGTTTTTCTGTAAAATGTATGGTGTTATTGAGTATAGCTGGTGTTAGAAAGTGTTCAGTGAATGTAAATAAACATATTAATGTGTCCACAGCAAGAAATACAGTTTCTAAAATGTTGTTGCTTTGATGTAGCATATAGATAATCATTTATAAGATATTATTATGTTAATGTACATGTGATAGAAAAAAAATATAAAGTAAAAAATGAGGGTCCATTCAGAAATAGTAAAATGTAGAAATATATGTAGGTTTGGTGCTTCCATTTTTTTAGATGTTGGATTGCCAGAAATAGGCAAACTTTCCTCAGTTTTCTGTTCATTATACAGTCAGTAACATGTTTATATGTTTTGTGTGCAGTCTACTTTATAAATACAGTACAATAGTCTTGTATTAGAAAATAACAGAACAGTGAAAAAGGTGCAGCCGAGCTGTAAAAACAAAGATGCTAAGTCTTTAAATGCTGCAAAAACTAGTAGATGTAAGTGAATCAGCCCTGGCACATCTACTGATTATATGTATTCATGACAAAATATACAGTAAGAGGGGGAAAACCACATACCATAGCCAATAACAGTCCAAACACTCTCACGGGCAGAGTAATAATTATGGAGTAGTGATACTATAATACGGGATGTGTTCAGCATCTCCTTACACTAAATACTGTTTACTGTCTGCATATCAATAAATCCACTTGAAGGAACAATTCATATTTTCCAGTTTTCTTTAAGGATACATAAAAAAGACAAACGCACATGCAACATGATGGCACTGTGTGACCAAGTATACAGACATCTACTCACATGTACTAAAGCCATTTAATACATAATATAATAAGCCACCATATAGCATGTTACCCCTTTTTGTGTAGGATTCCTACAGGATGTAAAGATGGTAATAAGCACTTCAAAGCCATAATGCCCCAATCACATTAGACACAGCAGGAAAATCCTACAGTCAGCAAAAATGACAGATATTGCTGATCCAGGGGAGCTGGTCCCGGTAGTACACTTGATGTGTATGTCCTGTCTAATGAGTCTGTGGCACAGTATGCATATAGTCCTTTATATACAGTGCATAAAACAGCTTCAAATAGTTACATAACAACCCTGCTAATTGTCTAAAATCTCTGTGAAGTTTTCAGAAAACCAGAAGTAACATGGCCGCCAACCAGTACTGCAAGTATTCCAGTAAGCGTTGCAAGTGCTCCGAACAGAAAGTAATATTGTTCCCATTCTCACACTGCATTCTAAATACTTAGGGGGTCATTCAGACCTGATCGGTCAATAGCATTTTTTGCAGTGCTGGGCTCCAGTCAGAACTGCGCATGCATAGAGGCACTGTAATTCGCAGGCGCGTTACATGGGTACAAAGCGGATCATTGCTATGTGATGGGTTTTATGAAGAAGCAATTCGCACAGCCAATCGCAAGCAGATTGACAGGAAGAGGGCGTTTGTGGGTGATAACTGACCATTTTCAGGGAGTGGTTGGAAAAACACAGGCGTGTCCATACATTTGCAGGGAGGGTTCCTGATGTCAATTCCGGCCCTGAACAGTCTGAAGTGATCACAGCGGATGAGTAAGTCCTGGGCCACTCAGAGACTGCACAAAGTTTTTTTGTAACGCTCGGCTGCACATGCGTTCACACACTTGCAGAGCAAAAATACACTCCCCTATGGGCGGCGACTATCTGCTCGCAGCAGCGCAAAAAACCCTAGTGAGCGATCAGGTCTGAATTAGGCCATTAAACAGGAAGTATATGCGGCCAATCATGCGTTCCTCACCATTCCTAATTCAGGAGTTGCAGGGTACAGTGTGTTAATATTAACATAATACATAAATACGTTTTTTTCTTCTCCAAGTCATAGGGCAATCACAAAAGTCTCTTACAAGATGAGTTGTTTGAGATAAGAGCTTGGCTACACCACCACACCTTTGTGTAAAATTAACCCTTAAATGGTGCAAATTAGAGGAAGAATGATAAAGTCCCCATTTACATTATCCCAATATGATACATTACTACTCTATGCCAATATTGTTTACAAGCCAGCATACAACTGCTATGGAATGGATCATGTTGTGCAGTAACTAACATTTGCAACTTAGAGGAATAATTATGTATTTTTAACCAAGAGAGTCATTGGCCACAGATACGCAGAGGAATGGCAAATTAGGTTTAAATTAAATATTTGTTTTCTACAAAGGGCGTGGTATCTGCAGCTCCCACACACCGCTGTGGTTTAGCCTTATGGGATCATCCATGTTGATAGACCCATTTGAATTTGCTAACAGTATTAGCACTGGAAGCCCTAAAATAAATTAACAATTGTTGCAGTAAGGAGTTTACCTATAAATCTGGAATTGGAAATGTACAGCTGATGAAATGTAGTACATAGGGGTTTTATTCTTTTCCTACTTTTTCAGATTTCAGATGGCATTTGTGGTTTATCTGTATGGGCATAAAATTAGTTCTTCTTGTTGTATAAGGCAGTGGTACTGTATAATAGAATTCCCCAACCTGGTATGGTTGCTGGGAAAGAGGAAGAGATTAGCAGGGACAAGCTTTGCAATAGATATCACTTGCCTCCTTAAAACTCACTGCCTCATGAAAATGTTATAGTGGATGCTGAAAGTTCCATTATAACTTTCTAAGGTGTGTAAATGTTTTCCCTTTCTTTTACTTCAGGCGTTCAGTTATACAGGTGGTTTACATTTATCTCATCTTTGCGCTGGATTTTTTTTTCTGTTATTTTTATTTCCAAATGCTTTTAATGAAATGGTGTGATCTGTCGGCCTTGTCAGCATGTCATTAATATTTTTCTACAATGTTCCTTTCTGAGAATATAATTAAACGTATAAAGACAACTAGATCACTTTTACCACTATTATAATATACAAGTCAAGTTAACCTATAAACGCCTGTGAATTATACAGTATCTGCATGTTATCCATTGTAATTGTTGAAGTCTGATAGATATAACGGCCACCATCATACATAGTTATGGATATTAGAAGTCACTTTCGATCTCCTTACTGCCTTCTCATTGACTTTTATACCATGCTCAGAAAAAATAACTCAGGCCCTCATTCCGAGTTGATCGGTCGCAAGGCGAATTTAGCAGAGTTACACACGCTAAGCCTACGCCTACTGGGAGTGTATCTTAGCATCCTAAAATTGAGACCGATGTATTCGCAATATTGCGATCACAAACTACTTGGCAGTTTTAGAGTAGCTCCACACTTACTCTGCCTGTGCGATCAGTTCAGTGCTTGTCGTTCCTGGTTTGACGTCACAAACACACCCAGCGTTCGCTCAGACACTCCCTCGTTTCTCCGGCCACTCCTGCGTTTTTTCCGGAAACGGTAGCGTTTTCAATCACACGCCCCTAAAACGCCGTGTTTCCGCCCAGTAACACCCATTTTCTGTCAATCACACTACGATCGCCGGAGCGAAGAAAAAGCCGTGAGTAAAAATCCTATCTTCATAGCAAAGTTACTTGGCGCAGTCGCAGTGCGAATATTGCGCATGCGCACTAAGCGAAATTTCACTGCGATGCGATGAAAAATAACGAGCGAACAACTCGGAATGAGGGCCTCAGTACTCTGATAACCTAAGGTTGCAAGTTGGGGCAAGATTTACAGCTGGTTCCACTCTAAAGAATTAAAATGACTCAAAAAAAAGGGGTTAATACTGTGTCCAACTGAGTGCCATCAAAAACAGCATTGCTGTAACTATTCCTGTCATTTCCAATAGTGGTTAAATAGACTTTAATCTGGGTTACCCCATGGATATTCACATATGTATAAATTTTAATACTTATAGCACATTAATTGTCAGTTATTGATTTATGATTATTTGTATATCTACAGCTACTGTCATTTATATATGATAAATCCATGTTCTCCATCTGGAAATAGTAACCATTTCTTACAATTGTTATCATAGGATATATAGTGTAGAGTGCCTATTAAATCTTCCCTCAATATTTGCATTTAGGGGGTAATTCCAAGTTGATCGCAGCAGGATTTTTTTTTAGCAATTGGGCAAAACCATGTGCACTGCAGGGGAGGCAGTTATAACATGTGCAGAAAGAGTTAGATTTGGGTGTGTTATTTTATTTCTGTGCAGGGTAAATCCTGGCTGCTTTATTTTTACACTGCAAATTAGATTGCAGATTGAACACACCCCACCCAAATCTAACTCTCTCTGCACATGTTAAATCTGCCTCCCCTGCAGTGCACATGGTTTTGCCCAATTGCTAAAAAAAATCCTGCTGCAATCAACTTGGAATTACCCCCCTAGTAATAATACTGGACTATGAAAGTGATGTTAAATAATTTAGAAAATTAGATTACTTACATTTAAAAATAAATAATTTGTGAATTAATCATCTCATTCATGAAAGTATTGAATTTAATATTTGCATAATGTTATTTTACAGATTTTTCCAGTAAAACTTAATGTTAGCGTTGTAAACGTGTGCTGTCCAATAGGCACACAGACATTTGTCCTCAGGGTTTACCTTCCCTGAGGGTCTCCACAGAGGGTTGTATGACTTTCTTTCATTATACTGTGTGTATTCAGAATTTATATTGACTGTGCTTGTATAGACTGTTATTATATTAATGTGTGTGTTAACATCAGGTTCTACTTAATCACAGTCCTAACATGGGCAAAGTTGATGACTATTTCCCTCCTGTATTTTAAATGGTACTGAAGAGGCCGGTGCAGGCAGACACTCCTGGAGCTTAAATTGGGAGGAATGGCTGTAGCTGTTTATGGTAGAGAGAGAAGAAAGCCCACTACCACCTAGAAAATTATTTTACTATAGGGCCTCTCCCTATACCAGAGCATTGAGGGCAACATGTAGCAGTATTCCCTGATGCTGGCTCCTCTTGTAGGCTTAGATGAAACCCATGGGGACTGTCAATGGAAGGAACAACCAAATCGCAGCCTGTGCTTATTATTCCTGCTCACTTATCCCCTGTTCCCTCTGATGCCATATAAAGTTTGTCAATTAACTAGATTTGATGTAATTATGGAAATAACTCCATTCAAAATGTAAATCTGAATGAAGAAAGTTTCTGTTTACATTGCAAGTACCAGATATACACCATCAGTCCCTCTAATGGTCTTGAAGGGGCTGCGCAGGGGATGTAGTTATGTGACTGGTGGTCAGGAGATCGCCAGTCACAATACCAATCTCTACATCCCACCCCCTCACAATCCAAGACACCACACATAGTCCACAACATCCATAGAGTGGGAATAGAACCTGCCCGCAGCGTGACGAGCGCACCAAGCCCACAAGGGTCATGTTGCACTCAACCCCCGCTGGCATTTAGCTGCCGGAATACCAGGGTTGGTATGCTGACCGGCCATCTCCTGACCACCAGTCACACATACCACACCTCATCCCACACCCAGATTGGTATATGAAATCTTTATTTACAAAATATGGTACTACCAATCACATTAAAGGTAAACATCTTACTACATATGTTGTTAATTGCTTCATTAAAGCAATAATATCAAATGTAATTTTAATGTAATGCAAAAGTCCCCAGCAAGGCAGAAACTGTGATGTTTATGTCACATATGGTAGAAAGAATTGGGTGTACAACCGCAATGTTGCGCAATAAATATAAGCCGCCTTGCTTCTACACACCAAGGAAAAAACACATAAATTCCATAAAATACGAGAATGCAAGTGGGATGGTGTAGTTAGCACTGGCGCTCAAAATTTTTTAAAAGGATGTATCTCTTTTTGTTTGGAGGGATATGGCGGCCGCCAAAGCAATTAGGCCAATTGAAATACAAATATAAAATATAAAGGCTTTTATTTATGACATAAAATGATACTGACATCAACATACATAAAGTGCATCTGTGGGGCTGGACCAGTTTATGGGTGAATATACAAATTGGAAAAGATGTCTCTCACCATGAATCAGTGCTGCGGTGGGCTAGCTTTTGAATAAGCAACAGGGTCCCAGGCTGAAATAGCCTAGGCACCACCGCAACAGATTTTGTTCAGCTTGTGAGTCCTTTGTGTCCACCACTGGTCCTCTCCCCTCTATGGTACTACCAATCACATTAAAGGTAAACATCTTACTACATATGTTGTTAATTGCTTCATTAAAGCAATAATATCAAATGTAATTTTAATGTAATGCAAAAGTCCCCAGCAAGGCAGAAACTGTGATGTTTATGTCACATAGTCAGGGCCGGCGCTACCCGCTCAGCAAGGTCTGCAAAGCGGGGAGGCGCTGGGCTAGAGAGGCGCTCTCCCTGCTCCGCAACCATACTGACGAGCAGCGCCTGCCTCACCGGCCGTACAGAGGAACTTCATCACGGATCTCCTCCTGCAATAGGGCCCTCCCCCCATCCTGCTCACTCTCCTGGAGACACAGCACAGCAATCTCCAGCACGCCCGCTCCCTCCCCTCCCTCTCCATCACGTGATACACACTGACCTGTGTGTACTGTGTAGTGGAGGAGGAAGCAGCATGAGGAGAGGAGCAGCACTAAGTGCCAGCCACACGAGGAGCAGTGGCTCAGGTTAGTGCAGCTGCTGCAGATAAACAAAGGGGGAGACTGTCCTTTTACTGTGTGCTGGGAGGGGGGGTCCTTTTACTGTGTGCTGGGAGGGGGAGGGGGAGACTGTCCTTTTACTGTGTGCTGGGAGGGGGAGGGGGGGTCCTTTTACTGTGTGCTGGGAGGGGGAGGGGGTCCTTTTACTGTGTGCTGGGAGGGGAAGGGGGTCATTTTACTGTGTGCTGGGAGGAGGAGGGGGTCCTTTTACTGTGTGCTGGGAGGGGGAGGGGGTCCTTTTACTGTGTGCTGGGGAGGGGGGGGGGCTCCTATTACTGTGTGCTGGGAGGGGGGTCCTATTACTGTGTGCTGGGAGGGGGGGGGGTCCTATTACTGTGTGCTGGGAGGGGGAGGGGGAGACTGTCCTTTTACTGTGTGCTGGGAGGGGGAGGGGGGGTCCTTTTACTGTGTGCTGGGAGGGGGAGGGGGTCCTTTTACTGTGTGCTGGGAGGGGAAGGGGGTCATTTTACTGTGTGCTGGGAGGAGGAGGGGGTCCTTTTACTGTGTGCTGGGAGGGGGAGGGGGTCCTTTTACTGTGTGCTGGGGAGGGGGGGGGCTCCTATTACTGTGTGCTGGGAGGGGGAGGGGGGTCCTATTACTGTGTGCTGGGAGGGGGGGGGGTCCTATTACTGTGTGCTGGGAGGGGGGGGGGTCCTATTACTGTGTGCTGGGAGGGGGGGGGTCCTATTACTGTGTGCTGGGAGGGTGAGGAGGTCCTATTACTGTGTGCTGGGGAGGGGGGTCCTATTACTGTGTGCTGGGGAGGGGGGTCCTATTACTGTGTGCTGGGAGAGGGGTCCTATTACTGTGTGCTGGGAGGGTGAGGAGGTCCTATTACTGTGTGCTGGGGAGGGGGGTCCTATTACTGTGTGCTGGGAGGGGGGTCCTATTACTGTGTGCTGTGGAGGGTAAGGAGGTCCTATTACTGTGTGCTGGGGAGGGGGGGGGGAATCCTGTTACTGTGTGCTGTGGAGGGTGAGGAAGTCCTATTGTGTGCTGGGGGGGTCCTATTACTGTGTGCTGGGGGTGTCCAATTAATGTATGCTTGGCGAGGGGGGTCATTAATCTACTTGTGGAGGGGGGTCCTATTACTCTGCGCTTGGGGAGGGGTGTCCAATTAATCTGCTTGGGGGGATCCTATTAATGTGGGAGGGGGAGGGGTGCCCTATTCTGTGCTTGAGGAGGGGGGTCATACTAATGTGTGCTGGGGGAGGGGGTGTGTCCTATGAATGTGTGCTTGGGGTGAGGGTTCATATTAATGTGTGCAGGGAGGCGGATGCAGGGTAGCGGTGATGTAGTATGTGGGGAGTGTGGTTCAGGGTTGCAGCTGCAGTGTAGTATGCGTGGAAGGGGGGCAGGGATAGTACCAGGGCCGGCGCTACCCGCTCACCAAGGTCTGCAATGCAGGGAAGCGCCGTGCTGGATAACGGCCAGCAACTATGTCAGCGTCTTATAATGAGTCAAATTAACTCATTACAAGCCGCCTGTGCTGTGTGCGCCACCGGAGGAGAAAAGGAGCAGTGTCAGGGGAGGTCCCGGAGGAGAAGGAGGGAGTGGGACTGGAGCCACAGCAGCGCTATGTAATTGGTAGCGGTGCCGCTGCAGCAGTCCCTCTCCTTCCGCATTGGCTGGCTGGTGCTGCTGTGAATGCTAGGATGCGCTTCCCTCATCCCAGCATTCACAGCGGCGGCAGCCAGCCAATGCGGAAGGAGAGGGGACTGCTGCAGCGGCGCCACTACCAATTACATAGCGCTGCTGTGGCTCCAGTCCCCCTCCCTCCTCCTCCTTCTCCCATACCCGGGATCTGCCAGCACGAGGAACCTGACTGCCTGAGCCAGCGCGGAGAGATGGTAAGTATCATCTATTCTGTCTGCCTCTCTCTCTATCTATCCCTGTGTATCTATCTATTCTGTCTGCCGTAATGTGTAAAAAGGGGATGCTGTCTGCCGTACTGTTTAAAAAGGGGGACGTTGTCTGCCCTAATGTGTAAAAAGGTGCTGTCGCACAAAGTTGCATCCAGGCATTGCCCCTGGACGCACCTGTGTGATTTGTGGGTCCACCTGAAAATGGTGGAAAGAATGAAAAACAAATCTGATTTATTCTCACTTTGGGACCTCTTCTTTAACTGTTAACATTCGGTTGAACTCGATATTGAGAGTTGGGTACATCATGATGTGTTTGCATTGGTGCAGGTGTGCGCAGAAATCTGCTTATCAAGTGCAATTGGAAAGTGCAGTATACATCCAGTTACTAGTATGGTGATAGGGCCTCTTCCACCTCAAGGGATCAGAGCATTTGTGCAAATACTAGCGCTCAGTTTGGTCGTAAATGACTTTTATTAACTCAGCAATTAATTTTATTGTATAAGTAACACTGTGTAATGTGACTGATGGACACTATATTGTGCGTTGTAATGTGAATTGGTACTATTCTTTGGTCACGCCCCTTCCCAATTAAGCCACGGCCCTAAATTTTTGGTGCGTGCCTTAGGCGCGCATCTGTCCCTTTTACGTGTGTGAGAAAGGGCGCAAATTCATTTTTTGCAGGAGGGCGCCAAACACCCTAGCACCGGCCCTGCACATAGTGCTACATAGTGCTCAGTGCACCGCTGTAACCAAACCATGGTAGCACAATAGGTGAGAAAGCAGCTGTAAGCCTGACACACTTAGTCTGCAAATACACAAACCTGGCAACAGAAAATGTTCAAACAGAAACTCCTACCAGACATTTATACTAATACCTGTGAACCACACGGCTTCCAGCTTCCATTAGAATAAGCATGAAACTGTGACAGGAGACTCTGTATTACAGAACTGGCAGAGCCCTGGAAATGATGGCTGCATGCACTATTTCATTGCTCTGTAGTTGGTTTTGTCTGAGTCCTACTCACTAGTGAAGTGGTCCCCAAACCCAGTCCTCAAGGCACCCTGCAAGACAGGTTTTAGGGATTTCCATATGTGGATTTCTTTTATTTATTTATTTTGTCATATATTGTGCCTGAGGAGGAGGGCATCTATATGTTTCTGCAGGCAACGGCATAGTTTAACATGTGGAATAGGATGGCCTCCCAGCTCTTTTAGAACTACAAGGCACAGCAAGCATCACAGCTCCTTCTCTACTCACAATAGACACTTGATAATTTACTTCCCTAGTTCCATGTGGCCCCTAATCTGACCCTGATTTAGATGTCATAGAAAGTGACCACAATCCACATAGAAGTAATCAATAGTTGTAGTGTCAGGATCTATCATTGTACCAGTCTCTGCTCTTCTGCTGTGATTATTTCTCACCTGTGATGTGCACTATGTCAGGTTCTGTCATTAAATGAGAACTTGCAAAAATACAGATGGTGAAGGGTCACTGCACTAGTGAATGGCTGCAACGAGAGGTATATAGGAGAAGTCACTCTTTCTCCAGAAATTAATGTACAAAAAACAAAAATATACTCTCAATTTGCGCTAAACATAGGTCCATAGATGAAAGTATATATCTTTTGGTCCCAAATAATCCTATGAGTCCTTCAGATCTGTACTGGATGTGGAACCCCAAAATGACACACATACTGTACTCACAAGTGCAGTGCGTGTGAGATGCTCATAAAGGTGTCTTTATCCCTTGGTCCTCGAAGTTCATAATAAAGATGTTCTCCTCTGTGAGCTGGGCCTCATGGGTCCCAGGAAGAGAAAGGGGAAACAGAAAACCAATGGTATAGTACGTCCAAATGGTATAGTGTCCCCCCACAAAATGATCAATGTTGTCACCATGGAGGTCATTCCGAGTTGATCGCTCGTTGTTTTTTTTTTCGCAACAGAGCGATTAGTCGCTAATGCGCATGCGCAATGTCTGCAATGCGACTGCGCCAAGTAAATTTGCTATTAAGTTAGGTATTTTACTCACGGCATTACGAGGATTTTTCTTCGTTCTGGTTATCGTAATGTGATTGACAGGAAGTGGGTGTTTCTGGGCGGAAACTGGCCGTTTTATGGGTGTGTGTGGAAAAACGCTACCGTTTCTGGGAAAAACGCGGGAGTGGCTGGAGAAATGGGGGGAGTGCCTGGGCGAACGCTGGGTGTGTGTGTGATGTCAAACCAGGAACAAAACTGACTGAACTGATCGCAGTGGCAGAGTAAGTCTCAAGCTACTCAGAAACTGCCAAGAAATTTCTATTCGCAATTATGCGAATCTTTCGTTCACAATTCTGCTATGCTAAGATTCACTCCCAGTAGGCGGCGGCTTAGCATGTGCAAAGCTGCTAAAAGCAGCTTGCGAGCGAACAACTCGGAATGCCCTCCCATATACGTGAAACGTACCGTACTTACATAAGTACGTAAAATTGATTCTTATAAAGGTATCTTTAAGTACGAATAAATGAGGCGTACCCCAACTCACTTTCAGCAGGATATGGGTTATGCACTTCAAAGTTTCTTTTATCCTCCTCCTCTTCTTCTTCCTGCAGCTGCTCCAGCCTCTGTGTCCTCCTTGTTCAAAGCTCTACCACCCACAGCTGCAGCCTCTGCACACTTGACGTGAAATAGAGATTAAGGTAATCTAGTTCTCAGGACCTCAATGTACGACGCTGTTGTGTGAAAACGCACAGCAGCGATTGGGTTTGAATGACCCCCATGGTGCAGTGAGTGACTGTACAAGAATGCTTAAAAAACAAAACATTTTGTTTAAAGATTAACCAATAGTATAATTTGGATTTTACATGATATTGAGAGCCAATACCTGAATTGCATGATAGCAATCCTTCTTTTGCTTATAGCACTGTGCAATCACCTGTTGTAAAATCAAGTATATTTACTCATGTGGACAATCATGGATCAGTCTATAGAACAGTAGTGTCTCAGTTCCCAGTACTATCACATCAAGTAGTAGCACTTTTTGACCTGAACTAGTCATAAGATATTCTTTAAATTGTAATAAAGGATATTCCAAATCCAAACAGTGGGGCAGATGTATTAACCTGGAGAAGGCATAAGGAAGTGATAAACTAGTGATAAATGCAAGGTGATAAACACACCAGCCAATCAGCTCCCATATGTAAATTAACAGTTAGGAGCTGATTGGCTGGGGCATTATCACCTTGCACTTAACACTACTTCATCACTGGTTTATCACTTCCTTATGCTTTATACAGGTTAATACATCTACCCCAGTGTTTGCTAATCTCAAAGAATATCTCTTCATTTAAATAGTCAGGTAGAAAGTTACTGGTTAATGAGTTGCTTTATTACCATATGTGCAGCCATCACACTCCATGTAGGTCAAGATGTCAACCGTGGCACTCTAAATTAACAAGACACCTATAAAAGCTCTCACGCAAAGCTGAACATCAGTGGCTTAAATATCGTATTCCTAGCGACTTTCTTACATCTAAGACTGTCTACCACTCTTATCATAATGCCCTGGACTCTGCCAAACAAACATATTTCCAAACTCTCATCTCTGCTCAAGCCTCTAACCCCAAATGACTTTTTAATGCATTTAAATCAATTTTGAACCCTCCCTCACCAAACCCACCAGCCACTATCAAGGCGCAAGATCTTACCTCCTTCTTCAAGGACAAGATTGATGAGATCTGAGATGAAATGGTATGCTCTTCTTCAGCCAGTGACCTGCTCAATTCTATACCTGAACCCTCTAGCACTTTATCCTCATTTGATCCCACAACTGTAGATGAAGTATCAACACTCTTCTCAGCCTGCTACTCCACTACCTCTCCTCTTGAGCCTATACCCTCACAAGTAAGTAAATCTCTGTCTTCTGTGCTCATACGAACCTTAACTAACATCTGTAATCTCTCTCTCTCTCTCTTGGTATCTTTCCTTCACTGTTAAAGCATGCACTGATTACTCCCATTCTGAAAAAACAAAATTCTAACCCTAACACTCTCTCAAACTACCGTCCCATCTCTCAGCTGCAATGCCTCTCCTAGCTACTTGAGAGATTTGTTTACATTAGCCTCACACACTTTCTTAAAACACACAATTTATTTGACCCACTTCAGTCAGACTTTCATTCCCAGCACTCCACAGAGACAGCACTGACTAAAGTAGCGAATGATCTAGTCACTGCAAAGTAAAACGGCCATTACTCACTTCTTATTCTCTCTGCTGCTTTTGACACTGTTGACCATTTTCTTCTCATACAAACACTACAATCCCTAGGTCTTAAAGACACAGTCCTCTCTTGGTTCCTATCCTACCTATCTAATAGCTCCTTCTGTGTTCGCTTCTCTGAATCCACCTCCTCTTCGCTACCTCTTTCAGTTGGAGTACCACAAGGCTCGGTCTTAGGTCCTCAGCTTTTCTCAGCCTATACCTAATCTCTTGGTAAATTTATCAGCTCTTTTGGATTTCACTATCATCTGTATGCAGATGATACTCAAATCTACCTATCCTCCCCAGATTTGTCACCATCTGTATTGGTCAGGGTCACTGAAAGCCTTTCTGCTGATTCATCTTGGATGTCATCATGCCACCTCAAACTCAATATTTCCAAAACAGAGCTACTTATATTTCTACTAGTAGTTACTAACCCGTTATCTCTATCACTGTTGAGAACTCAACAATCAATCCTACCCCACTAACTCGCTGCCTAGTTGTCATACTTCACTCAGAACTGACCTTTGCTCCCACATTCAATCTGTCTCAAGATCATGTTACATGCATCTAAAAAACATATCCAAAATACAAGCATACCTTACACAAGACACTGCAAAAACGCTAATCCATGCTCTCATTATCTCCCGCATTGATTATTGCAATAGTCATCTTAGTGGTCTTACCAAAAAGAGACTCTCACCACTACAATCCATTCTGAATGCAGCTGCGAGGCTAATCTTCCTTCTAGAAAGGTCATCGTCTGCAGATCCACTCTGTCAGTCCCTCCATTGGTTACCTGTATTCTACCGTATTCAATATAAAATACTTTTACTCACACATAAGGCCATTAACCATACTACACCAATGTACATCTCTTTGCTCATCTCAAAATATCTCCCAACCCGACCATTCCGATCTTTACAAGATCTGCATCTCTCATCCACACTCATTACTTGCTCCAATGCACGACTGCAGGACTTCCTTCGCGCTGCACCCACTCTGTGGAATGCACTATCATGCACAATAAGCCTCTCTTCTAGTCTCCAAACCTTCAAACGTTCCCTGAAAACTCACCTTTTCAGGCTAACTTATCACATTCCAGAACCTCTCACTCAACCTTCATAAGCTTTCCTATCTGATTATATCCCCAGTGTACATATCCTCCACATATTTTCTCCTTCTTCACTTTCCCTTCTTTCTGACCAGGGTTCATCATTGCTGTGATGTGATATCATGCAACCCACCTAGAGCCTTTGCAATCCGGTGGACAAATATGCAATATATAATGCCTTTCCTTGTGTATCAATGCCTATTTCCCTATAGATTGTAAACTTGCGAGCAGGCTGTCTGTTTGTTAATTACCCAGTTTTGTGGTATCATTGTGTCCAATTGTAAAGCGCAACAGAATTTGCTGCGCTATATAAGAAACTGTTAATAAATAAATAAATAAATAAATATGGAAAATAGCTAACTCTCTTACACCCCCGGCTGTGGCAGGAAATGGCAGTTGGAATCCAAAATATAAAATGTGGAACTGGTATGATGTCCACAACATGTGCTCCTTGGCTCAAACAAGTCACTTCTTATTTCTCTCCTATTGTAGAGTTTTCTTTGCAACAATTCTACAATGAAGACCTGATCAATGTCTCTTCCAAACAGTGGATGGAGAGACGTGAATGCTTGATCTCAATTTAGCATTTAATTGGTTGTAAGATGCTATTACAATCTCTGTGGTTGCTAAGTCTGGTTCCATCATAGAGTCTAATTCAGACCTGATAGCTGCTGTGTGTTTTTGCACAGCGGGCAATCAGGTCTGAACTGTGAATGCACAGGCGCCGCAGTGTGCAGGCACATGATAGTGATGCGAATGGCATCTAAGCCCAGTGATCGCCACTGCCTGATTGACAGGCAGAGGCGTTCAGCTGGGCGAGAGGGGTCAGGCCAGCGGCAGTCGGCCGCGGTTTTAGTTGCATTGTCTGAGCAATGCAGGCGTGCCCGGACCATGGGGGGGGGGGGTCCACGGTGGCTGCATGATGTCACACGCAGCCGCTGTGACCCGGAGAGCGATGGGTAGCTCCCTGTCAGCGCGCAGGAGCTGCACTGGTATGGAGCTACTCTACAGGTACAAAAACATCAAGCATTGCCGCCATGTCATACCTTTGTACCTGTGTGGGGGGAATAGGGGTGCATAGCCAGACATGCTGGGTGGACTAGTTCTGTGCTGTGGGGCATCCCCCCGCATGTCTGTGAAAGTTATCATAGATGTGCTAAGTCTGAATTACCCCCATAGATCTGTATGTTTTTCACTGCTGAGCTAAATTAAACTTTCAAAGTTGTTGGATTATTCCACCTTCCTATCTTAAAATAGTGATAAGATGTCATTTATATTTGCCTACTTGATCTGTTAGTGACATACTATGGACATCTACATCATAAAAAGAGGGTTTTACACCAATTTAAGACTCCCCATATCCTTGATTGACATTAGACATTACCAAGCAAAACTCATGATTAACTCATTGTGACTTAACATTTTATACCTATAAAAATGTACTCGAGTTATAAATGAAAACTACTTGTTGGGAGTGCATCTAATAAAAAAAAATCAAGAAAAATATTCCTTTCGAAAAGATTCATTCATAGGCAATAAATTCACGATGCACATATGTCTAAGAAACTAATATTAAGCCTTTATAGCACAATGCAATGTCTTGATCATGAGAAACATAATTTCATTCAGGTTTGTACAGACTTTTCACTGATACGCTCTCTCTTTTCCCTCTCTCGCCCTTTTCCCTATCTATCTATCTATCTATCTATCTATCTATCTATCTATCTATCTATCTATCTATCTATCTATCTATCTATCACAGTATCCAATGGTACAAATACCTGGTGCCCTCACAACAGTGCAAAACTGTTATATAGCATTCGTAGGTGCAGCACTCATGGGATGAAGAAAAGGAAACACAGCCATGTAATATCCACGTTTCAGTATGTATTTACCATCTTCAGGATATAAAACACACAACAAACAGCTTACCTGAAATACATCTACCACCAAGTGAGTGTGAGAGCAGCATGGAGCGGGCACCAGCATCATCCATCCTTCCGGAAGCTGATGCGTCCAGCTTCCGGAAGGACAGATGATGCTGGCGCCCGCTCTACGCTGCTCTCACTCTCACTCAGTTGTAGATGTATTTAAGTTAAGCTGTTTGTTGTGTGTTTTATATCCTGAGTTTCCTTTTCTTCATCCCATGAGTGCCGCACCTATGAACGCTATATAACAGTTTTGCACTGCTGTGAGGGCACCGGGTATTTGCACCATTGGATACTGTGAGTGCCGGGTACTGCGATCTCCTATATTGAATATTGTTCAGTCGGTTATGAACATATTCTGACCAAGGCATCCCTCCTGATTTTGTACTACTTATATCGCCACCTTTAGGATTTTTTCACTTATGTGATTGTTTTTAATTCATTTATGTTGGACAGTTTTGCAGCCACAACTCAATATTTACTGCGGGCTATATGCATGTTTCTGGAACTTCTAGATTGCTTGTGCATTGAATGTTTATTGATTCTGATTGAATTCTGTGTTCTCCTGTATTGATTTACTGCCTGATCTAAGATGGCTGAACTGAATAATGATATTGCATTTAAGCCCCTGTTATTTCCTATTGGGGATACCTTTGGATTTTCCGATGCTGAGGCTGATAATATTTTACATATAGATTGCCTTAAGATTGCTCCTGAGGCAGTTACTGCAGAGATTGTCTATTGTGATCTATTACGACCTAAAAAGAGAGAAATTGATGTCCAGCGTCATTCAATTACTTTGAGTGATTACTACAGATACAAGAAAATACCTTGCGGCTTCAGGGTCAAAAAATGTCCAACAATTGGATGGAATGACCCTAGCTTCTGCAAGAAGTGGATCGGCATTTTAAATAAATGCTCATATGATCTCATTATTTCTGTGATTGATTAGTTTAATAAAGAACTGACTGCTGTTAAAGAAAACATTGATTCCTTTAAAAATATCCATTTGCCAACACTTACCACTGACACTGATATGGAGTGGATTGCTAAACTGGAGAACCAGATTGCAGTCTATAAAAGAAATCTTACCAAGTATAAAAAGGAAAAATCTCAAAAAGTCGACTTGTACTATGAATATTATAAAGTTTACAGGTGGATGTCAGGGGGTAATGATAATGGTAATACACAATTTTTTCAGAATTGCAGATACCCTAAAACAATGTATGACACAGCAACATCAGAGGAACAATCCAGTAGTGCTAATGACACTGGTAACAGGAAACCTGGTAGAACTCAAAGACAAATGATCCCTTTAGGGGTAATGACACGCTGAAAATACGCCATGCAGGTAACTGCTTCACATGAAGAGGAGGACAAAACATCAGGAGGGAGACGTGGAAAAAACTCCCCTCCAACAGAAGAAATAGTATTTAATCTTTCTTCTTATGTCTTGTCCAATGCAGAAAAAAGCCTATTACAGAAAGGCTTATCGTTTTTTCCATCAAATTCATTTAATAAATTGCAATGCCACATTGACAAAAACAGATTCCAGAGGCAGCTTAAGCTTAGATAATTTTTTGGTGACAAAAAGAAAAACCCAGGTGTTGAGAAGGAACCTATTCCTGTACATCTGAAACAATTTGCCAAACGGTCCACTTTTGAACCTGCTTCAATGAATGCCTCAATTAAAACCTTCATGAGAGTTTTGGAACATGATATTGGTGAATTACAGCAGCATCAGGATTTTTCACATCCTAATCTTACCCCATTTTATCATAGAGCTTTGCAAACATTGTCAGCAAATAACTTATCTGCCCTGAGGATAAGGGGGGCGGAATTGTTTTACAGGACTTGATGGACTATCGAGCTGAAATACAGTGGCAATTACAGGATGATGTTACGTATCTTCATCATCAAGGGGATCCTACTAATATATTTTGACAAGAACTTAGGGAATTAATTATGTTGGCTAGGGATCAGAATATTATCAGCGAAACCATTGGTGATATCTTGTTTCCAGATTTTCCTATAAAGGGGTACCCTCCCGCTGGTAGATCGATTATTTCGGCCCATGGGTCTCTTTCACAACCTTCAGCAGTATTTATTGATTCATTTCTACAACCTTTAGTTCAGCAACATGACAATTTTCTTTTAGATATAACTATGTTTCTTAATATGTTGTCTAAGCTTGGTTCTCTGCCAGCGATATTTGGCTTGTGACAGCAGATGTCACAAGTCTACTGTATATACCATAATACATCATGTAGTAGGCTTAGCAGCATCCAAGAAACTGTTATTATCTAATGAATTATTAACACCAGCGTTTATCGAATTTATGTTACAGTTGCTTTGTCATGCTCGGCTTGAGTTGGGGATCTGACGACTGATCATTTACTGAGGGAGCTACTATCGGCAAAGGAAGGAAACGAGGTGGCTGTATGTAGTTCTTACTCATGTATTAAAGACTTAGGCCCAAATATGTAGAGGGGTAGGCAAATGAGGACAATGACCGAGAACGATACATTGATGAAAGATTAATTCAGTTTTAATGAGACCTCACTCATATACAATGACTAGGAGATAAGTCTGAATGAATTCTGAAAGATGAAATGTTCGAGACTTGTAAACAATGCTAAATAATTCTGAATGAAGAAGTGACTTGTGATTTGTAAATGATGCTAAAGAACACTGAATAAATAGATGTCTTGTGATTTGTAAACAATGCTGAAGAACACTGAATGAAGAGATGACTTGTGCTACGATGTTGAAGAGAGGATGTTGAATAGAGGACCCTCTACCAGATAGAGGACCCAGTGGTTAAACTGAAAGAGCAGGTGGACTGGGAGCAAATGACTGCAATAACAGAACTGACCACTGGGTGGCCACAACAGAACCAAGAAACCAAGGGTTAACCTGGGTGCACAGAGCTTGAGCACCTTATAGCAGCAAGTAACTTGAAACACTGGCACCATAGCTAGGCATCAACCTTTTTTTATAAGGGAAGACTGCACCGGATTGGCTGGACGCGAACTGGGATACCTATTGGCTTGGCTTGGTCTCCAACATGGTGTTTCCCTGCACATAGGACACATGTGGAACCAGCACACAGCCACAACCTCTGGCCTCACCCTCCCAAATGCCGCACTCCAGCAACAGGACAGTTGGAAATGGACACCTCCGGCTGCTATGCTCCGCTCCTCTTGACCTGGAACCCGGCCGGCAGTTGCACGGCAGTCACACTGGAGGACCTCTCTGCCACAGCTCCTATCTGCCGCAGCTACACCAGCCAGCTAACAGGAAGGCCGCTGGGACCAGAATTAGAGGTAAGACTCCGGATGCTGACATGCTTGAGTTTGTGTTGATAAAAATAAGATTTTACTCACCGGTAAATCTATTTCTCGTAGTCCGTAGTGGATGCTGGGAACTCCGTAAGGACCATGGGGATTAGCGGCTCCGCAGGAGACTGGGCACAAAAGTAAAGCTTTAGGACTATCTGGTGTGCACTGGCTCCTCCCCCTATGACCCTCCTCCAAGCCTCAGTTAGGATACTGTGCCCGGACGAGCGTACACAATAAGGAAGGATTTATGAATCCCGGGTAAGACTCATACCAGCCACACCAATCACACCGTACAACTTGTGATCTGAACCCAGTTAACAGTATGATAACAGAGGAGCCTCTCGAAAAGATGGCTCACTACAACAATAACCCGATTATTTTACAATAACTATGCACAAGTATTGCAGATAATCCGCACTTGGGATGGGCGCCCAGCATCCACTACGGACTACGAGAAATAGATTTACCGGTGAGTAAAATCTTATTTTCTCTGACGTCCTAGTGGATGCTGGGAACTCCGTAAGGACCATGGGGAATATACCAAAGCTCCCAAACGGGCGGGAGAGTGCGGATGACTCTGCAGCACCAAATGAGAGAACTCCAGGTCCT
This sequence comes from Pseudophryne corroboree, assembly GCF_028390025.1. Lineage (NCBI taxonomy): Eukaryota > Metazoa > Chordata > Amphibia > Anura > Myobatrachidae > Pseudophryne > Pseudophryne corroboree. The sequence continues at coordinate 65,719,917 of NC_086449.1, read as the reverse complement.
CCTCAGCCAGGGTATCAAATTTGAAAAGCCGAGACCCCTCAGGCAGCCGCCCAAGATGAGCCCACCTTCCTTGTGGAGTGGGCATTTACAGATTTTGGCTGTGGCAGGCCTGCCACAGAGTGTGCAAGCTGAATTGTACTACAAATCCAACGAGCAATTGTCTGCTTAGAAGCAGGAGCACCCAGCTTGTTGGGTGCATACAGGATAAACAGCGAGTCAGATTTTCTGACTCCAGCCGTTCTGGACACCTAAATGTTCAGGGCCCTGACAACGTCTAGCAACTTAGAGTCCTCCAAGTCCCTAGTAGCCGCAGGCACCACAATAGGTTGGTTCAGGTGAAACGCTGAAACCACCTTAAGGAGAAATTGAGGACGAATCCTCAATTCCGCCCTGTCCGAATGGAAAATCAGATAAGGGCTTTTACAGGATAAAGCCGCCAACTCTGACTCGCGCCTGGCTGAGGCCAGGGCCAATAGCATGACCACATTCCATGTGAGATATTTTAACTCCACAGATTTGAGTGGTTCAAACCAATGTTACTTTAGGAACCTCAAAACTACATTGAGATCCCAAGGTGCCACTGGAGGCACTGGAGGCACAAGAGGAGGCTGTATATGCAGTACCATTTTTACAAACGTCTGAACTTCAGGGACTGAAGCTAGTTCTTTCTGGAAGAAAATCGACAGGGCCGAAATTTGAACCTTAATGGACCCCAATTTCAGGCCCATAAACACTCCTGTTTGCAGGAAATGTAGGAATCGACCTAGTTGAAATTCCTCCGTCGGGACCTTCCTGGCCTCGCACCACACAACATATTTTCGCCAAATGCAGTGATAATGTTTTGCGGTTACATCCTTCCTGACTTTGATCAGGGTAGGGATGACTTCATCCGGAATGCCCTTTTCCTTCAGGATCCAGATCCTCCGTGAGCATCTCTTGAAGTTCCGGGTACCAAGTCCTTCTTGGCCAATCCGGAACCACGAATATAGTTCTTACTCCTCTCCGTCTTATAATTATCAGTACCTTGGGTATGAGAGGCAGAGGAGGGAACACATACACTGACTGGTACACCCACGGTGTTACCAGAGCATCCCCAGCTATTGCCTGAGGGTCCCTTGACCTGGCGCAATACCTGTCCAGTTTTTTGTTGAGGCGTGACGCCAACATGTCCACCTTTGGTTTTTCACAACGGTTTATAATCATGTGGAAGACTTCTGGATGAAGTCCCCACTCTCCCGGGTGGAGGTCATGCCTGCTGAGGAAGTCTGCTTCCCAGTTGTCCACTCCCGGAATGAACACTGCTGACAGTGCTATCACATGATTTTCCGCCCAGCGAAGAATCTATGCAGCTTCTGCCATTGCCCTCCTGCTTCTTGTGCCGCCATGTCTGTTTACGTGGGCGACTGCCTTGATGTTGTCCGACTGGATCAACACCGGCTGACCTTGAAGCAGAGGTCTTGCTAAGCTTAGAGCATTGTAAATGGCCCTTAGCTCCAGGATATTTATGTGAAGTGATGTCTCCAGGCTTGACCATAAGCCCTGGAAATTCCTTCCCTGTGTGACTGCTCCCCAGCCTCGAAGGCTGGCATCCGTGGTCACCAGGACCCAGTCCTGAATGCCGAATCTCCAGCCCTCTAGAAGATGAGCACTCTGCAACCACCACAGAAGAGACACCCTTGTCCTTGGTGACAGGGTTATCCGCTGATGCATCTGAAGATGCGACCCGGACCATTTGTCCAGCCGGTCCCACTGAAAAGTTCTTGCGTGGAATCTGCCTAATGGGATTGCTTCGTAGGAAGCCACCATTTTTCCCGGGACTCTTGTGCATTGATGCACTGAGACTTGGCTCGATTTTAGGAGGTTCCTGACTAGCTCGGATAACTCCCTGGCTTTCTCCTCCGGGAGAAACACCTATTTCTGGACTGTGTCCAGGATCATCCCTAGGAACAGAAGACGAGTCGTCGGAATCAGCTGCGATTTTGGAATATTGAGAATCCAACCGTGCTGCCGCAACACTACCTGAGATAGTGCTACACCGACCTCCAACTGTTCCCTGGATCTTGCCCTTATCAGGAGATCGTCCAAGTAAGGGATAACTAAAACTCCCTTCCTTCGAATGAGTATCATACCTTGGTAAAGACCCGGGGTGCCGTGGACCATCCAAACGGCAGCGTCTGAAACTGATAGTGACAGTTCTGTACCACAAACCTGAGGTACCCTTGGTGAGAAGGGTAAATTGGGACATGAAGGTAAGCATCCTTGAAGTCCAGAGACACCATGTAGTCCCCTTCTTCCAGGTTCGCAATCACTGCTCTGAGTGAATCCATCTTGAATTTGAACCTCTGTATGTAAGTGTTCAAAGATTTAAGATTTAAAATCGGTCTCACCGAGCCGTCCGGCTTCGGTACCACAACAGTGTGGAATAATACCCCTTTCCCTGTTGCAGGAGGGGTACCTTGATTATCACCTGCTGGGAATACAGCTTGTGAATGGCTTCCAAAACTGCCTCCCTGTCGGAGGGAGACGTCGGTAAAGCTGACTTTAGGAAACGGCAAGGGGGAGACGTCTCGAATTCCAATTTGTACCCCTGAGATACCACCTGAAGGATCCAGGGGTCTACTTGCGAGTGAGCCCACTGCGCGCTGAAATTCTTGAGACGGGCCCCCACCGTGCCTGAGTCCGCTTGTAAAGCCCCAGCGTCATGCTGAGGGCTTGGCAGAGGCGGGAGAGGGCTTCTGTTCCTGGGAACTGGCTGATTGCTGCAGCCTTTTTCCTCTCCCTCTGTCACGGGGAAGAAATGAGGAACCTTTTGCCCGCTTGCCCTTATGGAAACTAAAGGACTGCACCTGATAATACGGCGTCTTCTTATGTTGAGAGGCAACCTGGGGTAAAAAAATGTGGATTTCCCAGCTGTTGCCGTTGCCACCAGGTCTGAAAGACTGACCCCAAATAACTCCTCCCCTTTATAAAGAAATACTTCCATATGCCGTTTGGAATCCGCATCACCTGACCACTGTCGTGTCCATAACCCTCTTCTAGCAGAAATGGACAGCGCACTTACTCTTGATGCCAGTCGGCAAATATCCTGCTGTGCATTACGCATATATAGAAATGCATCTTTTAAATGCTCTATAGGCAATAATATACTGTCCCTATCTAGGGTATCAATATTTTCAGTCAGGGAATCCGACCACGCCAACCCAGCACTGCACATCCAGGCTGAGGCGATTGCTGGTCGCAGTATAACACCAGTATGTGTGTAAATACATTTTAGGATACCCTCCTGCTTTCTATCAGCAGGATCCTTAAGGACGGCCGTCTCAGGAGAGGGTAGAGCCCTTGTTTTGACAAGCGTGTGAGCACTTTATCCACCCTAGGGGGTGTTCCCCAACGCACCCTAACCTCTGGCGGGAAAGGATATAATGCCAATAACTTTTTTAGAAATTATCAGTTTTTATCGGGGGAAACCCACGCTTCATCACACACCTCATTTAATTCCTCAGATTCAGGAAAACTACAGGTAGTATTTCCTCACCGAACATAATACCCCTTTTGGTGGTACTCGTATTATCAGAAATGTGTAAAACATTTTTCATTGCCTCAATCATGTAACGTGTGGCCCTACTGGAAGTCACATTTGTCTCTTCACCGTCGACACTGGAGTCAGTATCCGTGTCGGCGTCTGTATCTGCCATCTGAGGTAACGGGCGCTTTAGAGCCCCTGACGGCCTATGAGACGTCTGGACAGGCACAAGCTGAGTAGCCGGCTGTCTCATGTCAACCACTGTCTTTTGTAAAGAGCTGACACTGCCACGTAATTTATTCCAACAGTACATCCACACAGGTGTCGACCCCCTAGGGGGTGACATCACTATTACAGGCAATTGCTCCGCCTCCACATAATTTTCCTCCTCATACATGTCGACACAAACGTACCGACACACAGCACACACACAGGGAATGCTCTGATAGAGGACAGGACCCCACTAGCCCTTTGGGGAGACAGAGGGAGAGTTTGCCAGCACACACCAGAGCGCTATATATATATACAGGGATAACCTTATATAAGTGTTTTTCCCCTTATAGCTGCTGTTTTGTTAATACTGCGCCTAATTAGTGCCCCCCTCTCTTTTTTAACCCTTTATGTAGTGTAGTGACTGCAGGGGAGAGCCAGGGAGCCAACCTCCAATGGAGCTGTGAGGGAAAATGGCGCCAGTGTGCTGAGGAGATAGGCTCCGCCCCTTTTTCGCGGACCTTTTCTCCTGCATTTTTATGGATTCTGGCAGGGGTTAAAATTCATCCATATAGCCCTGGGGGCTATATGTGATGTATTTTCGCCAGCCAAGGTGTTTTTATTGCTGCTCAGGGCACCCCCCACCCCCAGCGCCCTGCACCCTCAGTGACCGAAGTGTGAAGTGTGCTGAGAAGCAATGGCGCACAGCTGCAGTGCTGTGCGCTACCTTGGTGAAGACAGGATGTCTTCTGCCGCCGATTTTCCGGACCTCTTCTAGCTTCTGGCTCTGTAAGGGGGGCGGCGGCGCGGCTCTGGGACCGGACTCCATGGCTGGGCCTGTGTTCGATCCCTCTGGAGCTAATGGTGTCCAGTAGCCTAAGAAGCCCAATCCACTCTGCAAGCAGGTGAGTTCGCTTCTTCTCCCCTTAGTCCCTCGATGCAGTGAGCCTGTTGCCAGCAGGTCTCACTGAAAATAAAAAACCTAAAACTAAACTTTCACTAAGAAGCTCAGGAGAGCTCCTAGTGTGCACCCTTCTCGTTCGGGCACAAAAATCTAACTGAGGCTTGGAGGAGGGTCATAGGGGGAGGAGCCAGTGCACACCAGGTAGTCCTAAAGCTTTACTTTTGTGCCCAGTCTCCTGCGGAGCCGCTAATCCCCATGGTCCTTACGGAGTTCCCAGCATCCACTAGGACGTCAGAGAAAAAAAAAATATTTGATGTGGCCTACTATCTACAAAAATAAGGTTATTCTATGGAGTCCTCTGTGGCCCCTGCCTACTCCAACTGTTATATGTTTGGGATCGGACAAGACCGGTTTTTTTAGTAAGCAAATCATTAGTTCTCAGATTATGTGTTACATGCAGACAATAGTGAAGGAGGCATCAAGCCTAATAGACTATGCACTATGTAGTGCATATGTAGGTATGTAGTGTATAATAATGTATTTTTTATTTTTCAACCAACCAATATAAAGAATACATTTTCATGGATAAGAATCCAGGATTACTCTTTAGTTTAGGTTGGAGGTGTGCCTGAAAGCAAAGTACAATATCAAGTTTGGGGCCAAAGCCAGAGAAGGCTTCCTTTGTGGCACAATCTTTTTTAGTAGTAAATACTATAAATATTAAAACTTAACATTTATTCTAATATGTTAACAAGGGGAGTAGGGAAATTTCTTAATGAGCTGGACATAAGAAAAATGTTTGTCCACCTGGGATGTGTGTTAAATCAATTTAAATTCTAGCCCAAATTGCATTCCTATTTCATTCCGCTTTAATAGCTATCAGAGTGAGACAATCTAAACTTAGAACAATAACCGTCAAAATATACCTATCTGAACTTTGATATAGGAATGCCAATAGTTGTGTACTCCCTTTATCTTTTTATCCCAAGAGAGGTTTATAATACCTCTATTAGGCAAGAATTGATATATAAAGGGGACACGTTTAAATAAAAAACAAGAGTGAACAATATAGGAAAATTAGTATAAAAATCTATGTACAGGCTGTATTTAACTAATTACTAAGACCTTTCTAAATAATTTATGGTCCTTAATCAGCCTATCATATGCAGCTCCTTGCTTAGCACCCATCTAGCGTGCACTAATTATTGGCGTCAAGTCTTATTATAACCTTCTCTGCAATGTGATTTCACAACAATGAGCTCTCATTGTCTCCATTCACTGCCCGAAGGCACATGGGACAAAAGTAGAAGGGGAATCCCATATCAACACCGGGACATCCTTTTTCCTTTATCTGAATATATTTCATTTATGTTACCTGCTACCACTGTGGTGTTATTATATATTATTACTGGAGGCATATTACACAACAAAAATATTTTTTTCCTGCTGTAAACTTTTGAGGTGTTTAGTCTGAATGATATAGCACATTCAGACATATATATATATATATATATATATTGTTATATATATATATTGTTATATATATATATTGTTATATATATATATTGTTTTATATATATTTATATATATATATATATATATATATTGTTATATATATATATTGTTATATATAAATATATTGTTATATGATGTAGACATTTATAAAGGTATGAGAACCCTGTAATGATAACTACTGCTACCGAAAATCTAAATAGAGACACTTTAATAATTTATGTTTAAGTGTTGCCTGAAATGATACAGTGTTAAACCTACTTTTATATATTTTTTGCTTAGCATTGTAGTTAGAGGGGGAATGTCTCCAAGTGCTGCTGTAAAGTTTTTGAGGATTTTGGAGTTTGAATTATATAGCACATTCAGACATATATCTGTATATATGATTTATACATCAATAGAGGTATGAGAACTCTGCACCGGTAACTACTGATGTCGATAATCCACGTAGAGACACTTTAAATAATTTATGTTTTAGTATTGCTGGAATGATACAGTGTTACATCTACCTGCTTATAATGTCTGCTCTGCATTTCAGCTAGAGAGGAGGTGTCTCTAAGTGTAACAAATTGAATGGGAACTAGGTTACAGAAATGTTTCTTTATAACCTATCCAATGGAAACTATGTTCCAAAAGCTGGGATCAGCAGCACTAAACTAAAATTGTGATATAATAGCACACGTGTTCTAGTTTGGAATTCAATTTATGCACTAATCTCACTTAAAGTGGTCCTAACAGCAATCATCTCAAAAGTAGATGCTATTATTCCTAATAATTGAGAAAAATCAGTTTCAATTAAAGAGGTTTGACAGTCTCAATAATGGAGGAATTTTGGTGTAGAAATGTCAGAGCCTCAATTATTCCCAGAAATAGAACTTTCCCAGGTACCACTTACTTCTCCAGGTTTGACTGTATAAACATAATTTATATATATATATATATATATATAGAGGAAGCAGGTGGTGCGGCACTCCAATGACTGACACAGAGACAATATTGTAAATATTGTCTCTGTGTCAGTCATTGGAGTGCCGCACCACCTGCTTCCTCTGTCTATTATTGTGAGGGCACCCAATGCTTTATTATGTTTAAGCGGCTGTGCCGGACCCCTGCCTTTTTCTATATATATATATATATATATAAACTGTTTGGAATAGGCGGCACTCATAGGACTTTTCAATAATGTAGAAAATCAGACTCAGCAGTCAATGTTGTCAACGTTTCAATTTAGTAAATAAATTTTCGTCAGGACATAAATATAAACATATACCAACTCACCTTATAAAGCTTCACCCAGTGCACAGTTCATGCCGCCGCGTCCCGCGCTGGTCACGTCTGACGTCATCACTACGCGTCCGTCCCGGATCTCCTGACGCCAGGTTGCCAGGTTACAGGGAAACACAGCGGCCAGTGTAAACAAACCCCTCACCATCAGATACTGTAAAGAAATTGCGGCAGTATTAAGGATTTTCTTAATCAAATCCATGTATAATCAATTAAATCAGTAAGGCAGTAATATATATACACATATATTTCTGATGATTATCACAATACCAACATCCACCAGAATTATATGAAGCAATGGAGACTAAGCTGATCATTCAGTCCATGGGGTTTTACTGTATCTAACTCGTAAATCCATCGTGCCTCACGTTGTAGTAGTATTCTAGCTCGATCACCTCCTCTGGGACTTTCAGGAACAAAGTCAATCATTTTATAACGTAATGTTGAAAGATTATGCTTAAACTCCTTGAAGTGTTTAGCGACTGGTTGATCGATTTGTTTCCTTTCCAATGCTTGACGAATGGCACTCCTATGTTGTGCCATGCGTTCACGTAAAGTGCAAATCGTTTTGCCTATATAAAATAAGCCGCAAGGGCAGCGTATATAGTATACGACAAAACGGCTAGTGCAGGTCAGGACATGGTGAATTTTAAATTTCTTTCCCGTTCTGGGATGTGCAAATGTATCTCCTGGTTCAAGAAAGCTGCATGTGGTGCAGCCAGTACAACGATAGTTCCCCGGCTTCTTAGTTAAAAAGTGCTGTGACTTGCTGTTCTTTGCAGATACTAGTGCCGTGATATCCGTGTGTACCACCCAATCACGGATATTTTTAGATCTTTTATAACAGGGTAATAGCTTGGTATTCTGCAGTAGAGGAAGGTTTTTATCACTTGTGATGATTGGCCAATGTCTCTTAGCTACTCCAGTGATCTCTATACTGGATGTTGAGTATTCATTTATAAATGTGATTCTATCCTCTACATTCATCTTTTTGTTCTTTTTCTTTAATAATTCAGATCTTGGAATAGACATGGCTCTATTCATAGCCATACGCAAGGTCTGTGCTGAATACCCTTTTTGTAAGAATCTCCTCGTCATAAGATTCAACTGTTCACTTTCGAACAGTTAAATCTTATGACGAGGAGATTCTTAAAGAAAAAGAACAAAAAGATGAATGTAGAGGATAGAATCACATTTATAAATGAATACTCAACATCCAGTATAGAGATCACTGGAGTAGCTAAGAGACATTGGCCAATCATCACAAGTGATAAAAACCTTCCTCTACTGCAGAATACCAAGCTATTACCCTGTTATAAAAGATCTAAAAATATCCGTGATTGGGTGGTACACACGGATATCACGGCACTAGTATCTGCAAAGAACAGCAAGTCACAGCACTTTTTAACTAAGAAGCCGGGGAACTATCGTTGTACTGGCTGCACCACATGCAGCTTTCTTGAACCAGGAGATACATTTGCACATCCCAGAACGGGAAAGAAATTTAAAATTCACCATGTCCTGACCTGCACTAGCCGTTTTGTCGTATACTATATACGCTGCCCTTGCGGCTTATTTTATATAGGCAAAACGATTTGCACTTTACGTGAACGCATGGCACAACATAGGAGTGCCATTCGTCAAGCATTGGAAGGGAAACAAATCGATCAACCAGTCGCTAAACACTTCAAGGAGTTTAAGCATAATCTTTCAACATTACGTTATAAAATGATTGACTTTGTTCCTGAAAGTCCCAGAGGAGGTGATCGAGCTAGAATACTACTACAACGTGAGGCACGATGGATTTACGAGTTAGATACAGTAAAACCCCATGGACTGAATGATCAGCTTAGTCTCCATTGCTTCATATAATTCTGGTGGATGTTGGTATTGTGATAATCATCAGAAATATATGTGTATATATATTACTGCCTTACTGATTTAATTGATTATACATGGATTTGATTAAGAAAATCCTTAATACTGCCGCAATTTCTTTACAGTATCTGATGGTGAGGGGTTTGTTTACACTGGCCGCTGTGTTTCCCAGTAACCTGGCAACCTGACGTCAGGAGATCCGGGACGGACGCGTAGTGATGACGTCAGACGTGACCAGCGCGGGACGAGGCGGCATGAACTGTGCACTGGGTGAAGCTTTATAAGGTGAGTTGGTATATGTTTATATTTATGTCCAGACGAAAATTTATTTACTAAATTGAAACGTTGACAACATTGACTGCTGAGTCTGATTTTCTACATTATTGAAAAGTCCTATGAGTGCCGCCTATTCCAAACAGTTTATGCATTGCTTTTTTGGAGGGCACCTGGGTTGATGCAGCTTCTAAGGTGGAGTGCCGGGCAATAGACTGTATATATATATATATATATATATATATATATATATGTCTGTTTATGTTATGTTATAATATACAGTATATATAATGTGAATATGTTATAATTTATCAGTGAATCATTGTGAAGTTCCTGCTGATATGTAGAACAGGTCTTTCTGCTGATACTCTGCCTGGACAATAGGTGACTCCTAAACAAAAGGTCCCTTTGGTGACATAAGAAGAGGTCAGAGGCTGCTGTGATCTAATTAGAATACAAGGTGTTACCCTGCCAGGGTGTAATTACCATTTCCCATTGTAGTAAGTGACTTTAGGAATATTTAAACCTCATTTACAAGACAGGGAGCTGGGCACGAGAAGCTGATGTGCTGAATGACTATATACTAATGTAATGAGACCCTAATTTACATGTCACCTCTCAGTGTAAGAATTCCTTCTGGCCATCCTGGGAACTACTGGGGAGAGATGGGGGAGGAGTGACTATAAATAGGCTGTATCAGGCCACTGATAGCTGATGGAGGAGCTGCTGGATGAGTTACTGGTTGGAGAGCTGGATGGATGGAGCAGTAAGAGAGAGAGACAGAGGAAGGATCTTCAGAGTAAGGTAATTGTACTATAGATTAGGATATATTTATATGTATACAACATTTATAGATATTATATTGTAGATATTGTCTTGTTATCAATACTTAAAAATGTTTACCGTAGCAATGGTTATATAGTTAGTAAAGCAATATAAATAGTTTCTACTTAAAAAGGATATACAGGTTGAGTATCCCATATCCAAAAGTTTTCATATACACCTTATACACGCAGCCTGAAGGTCAATTAATACAATATTTTTAATAACTGTGTATTAAACAAAGCTTGTGTACATTGAGCCATCAGAAAACAAAGGTTTCACTATATCAGTCTCACTAAAAAAATCTGTATTTGGGAATATTCCGTATTTTGGAATATTTGTATATGGGATGCACAACCTGTACTACTATAAGCTTTAGATTTTATATTATGCATTTTTTATTAATATTGTTTTGCAAAAACAACCCCACAAAAATAATGGAATATAACATTTATATTACATAATCTACATGTTTCTATGGGTCACAGTGTAGTTAGATATTCATGAAGCATTATACAAATGAATGTAAGCTCATATAATATATTATTATTATATATCATATAATATATTGATGGACATTTATAGTTTGTCTCATAAAACCTGCAGAAACAATCTAGTTGTCCCATAATCTTATAAACAAACAATCTGCTGAGCAATTATTACAATTTAGGCCCAAATCATTGGATCATTTGGGTGACACCAATACATTGTTTATCAGTCATGTATCATTTGTGTATAATACAGCTGTATATACTCTGTCAGACACCCAGTGTGTTACACAGAAATTCCCTTTTTACCCTTTAAAAATCAGGCATTTCCTGTGACAATTATCACTGGTTCCTCTGCAGACATCACAGAGCAGAATAACTGCATACACACTGAGCGATTTTCACCTGGCCCAGCGATATTCACGGAATTGAACTACTTGCCACTTGCCATCACCGCTCACTGCTCATCACTCGTCCATACACATACTAGGAGGTTTGTAGCTCTAAAGCGCCTAGTGTGATATGGGCATTAAGTATTGGCATCTGCTGCAGGAATGTAAAGGCCTCTGTGCGGCACATGTAACTGGAATTGGGGATATAGCAATTAGACAACTTACAAATATTTTAAAAGAATGGTAAAAGACTGGATCAAGTTTCTCAGTGTACATAAATATAATGTATAATGTCATGTTTCTTACACAATATAACATTATTACAGTACAAACAGATTTATAACAGTAACCTTTATGCTTTTAAGTGTGATCTTTTTCTTGCAGGACAATAAGGAGCAAGATTCCCTCTAAGAATATAATAAGATATAATGGAAAGGGACATTGTTCTCTGGTCAAGCCAACTACAGACATCATTTCTTTAGAAACCTCTTAAGAATTCTCAAAAACATTATTTATTTTGTTAAGGAGAAGCCCTATGAGGCTAAATTTTATCTTATCTAATACATGATGAGTCTCACAGGAGAGAAACCACATCTGTGCTCTGAGTGTGACAAATGCTTTACATATGTATCAGAGCTTCTCAGACATCAGAGGATTCACACAGGAGAGAGACCATTTACATGTTCTGAATGCAGTAAGTGTTTTTCCCTGAAGTCACATCTTGTTGTACATCAGAGGAGTCACACAGGAGAGATACCATTTACATGTTCTGAATGTAGCAAATGTTTTACCTATAAGTCATGCCTTGTTATACATCAGAGGAGTCACACAGGAGACAAATTATTTAAATGCTCTGAATGCAGCAAGTGTTTTTCCCGAAAGTCACATTTTGTTACACATCAGAGGAGTCACACAGGAGAGAGACCATTTCAATGCTCCGAATGCAGCAAGTGTTTTTTCCGAAAGTCACTTCTTGTTACACATCAGAGGAGTCACACAGGAGAGAAACCATATAAATGCTCTGAATGCAGCAAGTGTTTTACCCAAAGGCCACATCTTGTTATACATCAGAGGAGTCACACTGGAGAGAAACCATATAAATGCTCTGAATGCAGCAAGTGTTTTACCCAAAGACCACATCTTGTTACACATCAGGGGTATCACATTAGAGGAACCATATAAATGATGTGAATGCAGCAAGTTTTTAACTAAAAAGATAACACTTACGAGTATTAATCACATGGGGAGTCACTCTGAGGGCCTGACTGTAGGATATGTATGATAAATATGTTATCTTATATCACTTCAATATAGTTACAAGTGAGGACATTTTATTTTCTGAATGTGACAAGTGTTTTATATATAAATCAATGTTGTTAAAGACCAGAGAAGAGAACCATTTATAGTTGTACCTCTGCACCAATATAATGTAATAAACAATGTGCATGGTAAAACTCCCCAAAATTACTGAAACGATTATTTATATATTTGTAATTATAATTCTTACACTCTCATCACATAAGGAGCGCTACTACTGACACCTTATACATTAGTATATAAAAAGAGCTGAGAGGAGTTTTTTCGGTGCAGTGCACTGGATTAAAACATTTTTGGTATTTTCATAAAAATAAGATTATCCATATTAAACAATATCATCAAACAATTAGAACAATTAGAACATAAGATGAAGTAACTAAAGTGATAAATAGGGTATAAATGACATAAAAAAGAACAACGTATCTGGTGTAAGTGTTGATGGTGCATCTGATAGTGCCACTGATCTCTGTAATATACAGATGTTCTGCTCATGTAGGTGCTGGGACTAGTAGAGGAAAGAGGTCTCTATCCAGTAGAGAATTCCAGCAGCTCCTCTCAGTTTCTTTCTATAGGATCACTTCAATTACCTGCAAATTTCTCATGTCCACAAGTAAGTGTGACTGTATGTGCCAGTTACAGTACAGCTGGACTCAAGGATGTGTCCATACACACAGGGGCAAAGCCAGAACTTTGTGGCCCCAATAGCAACATATTGAAGGGGCCACTGTCCCAATGCTTGTATAGAGACACCTCTCTGCAGCAGGTGTTAATTTTATGCCCCATAGTAGATCCCTACTTTATTTCCTGAGCCATAGTAGTGCCCCAGTTCATGTCATGTCACATTGTAGAGCTGCCAGTATATATTATTCATCACAGGACCCCCAATCCACATTATTGGGTTGATCCTATTAACTGCAAAGAGTGCGATGTGCCATTGCTGCAGTGTTTAAATGCGAGCAATGGCACCTGATCTCACACCCTTCGTGGGCTGAATTTGCACAAAAGTGCTTGGAGCCCTATGGGGCAGAGAGCACTTTTGTGCATATTCAGGCTGCCATAAAGTGCGGCCGCTGCCACGATGATTTGAACCCGCAATATCATCACAACTAATGATATCAAGCCCTATGACTACAGTGTTCCCAGTTCATATTATGTCACATTACAGTGCCTTATGCCACACTAGTGTCTCGACTTCATCATGTGACACATCACAGTGCCCCAGTTCATATTATATAACATTATAATTTCATCGAGTTTATGTTATACCACACTACAATAAGGTCCAGGGACATAATTACATATATAATTGGATATATTGCAGACCCCAAGGCAAAGTTGTAAGGGCTGAAGTATATACCAGGGGTTCTCAAAGTCGGTCCTCAGGACCCCACACAGTGCATGTTTTGCAGGTAACCCAGCAAGTGCACAGGTGTATTAATTACTCACAGACACATTTTAAAAGGTCCACAGGTGGAGCTAATTATTTCACTTGTGATTCTGTGAGGAGACCTGCAACACATGCACTGTGTGGGGTCCTGAGGACCGAGTTTGAGAACCTGTGGTATATACCATTCAATGGGCAAACATGTATGTATCTCATGTAAATTTGACAGGGAAAGTGAGGCCCTCTCTGCTATTGGCCCTATAGCAGCTGCACTCCCTACACCTATGGTAACTACACCCTTGCACATACACCTATCCTCCATTTGCACCAAGTAGCACCATTTATTGTGCCACAGACTTTGCTACAGATGTGTCACATACAGATTACTGAAGTTGGTGCCATGGCACTCAATTTGGCCTGACAATAATGGTCATTTCGAGTTGATCGCTAGCTGTTTTCAGTCGATGTGCAGTGATGAGGCAAAAAAACGGCACTTCTGCACATGCGTATGCCGCGCAATGCGCTCACATGACTTACTATTACAATGAACGATGTCGTTTCACACAAGGTCTAGCGAAGCTTTTCAGTCGCACTGCTGGCTGCAGAGTGATTGTCATGAAGTGGGCGTTTCTGGGTGTCAACTGACCGTTTTCAGGGAGTGTTCGAAAAAACACAGGCAAGCCAGGGAAAATGCAGGCATGGCTGGGCAAACACAGGGCGTGCTTGTGATGTCAAAACAGGAACTGAACAGTCTGAAGTGATCACAAGCACTGAGTAGGTTTTGAGCTACTCTAAAACTGCCCAAAAAACTTTGTAGCTGCTCTGCGATCATTTTGTTGGCACTTCTGCTAAGCTAACATACACTCCCAGTGGGAGGTGGCATAGCATTTGCACGGCTGCTAAAAACTGCTAGCGAGTGATCAACTCGGAATGACCACAATGGCCTGACATGGGCCCTCATTCCGAGTTGTTCGCTCGCAAGCTGCTTTTAGCAGCTCTGCACACGCTAAGCCGCCGCCTACTGGGAGTGAATCTTAGCATAGTAAAATTGCGAACAAAAGATTAGCAGAATTGCGAATACCGGTAGATACTTCTTAGCAGTTTCTGCGTAGCTCGAGACTTATTCTGCCACTGCGATCAGTTCAGTCAGTTTCGTTCCTGGTTTGACGTCACAAACAGACCCAGCGTTCACCCAGACACTCCCCCATTTCTTCAGACACTCCCGCGTTTTTCCCAGGAACGGCAGCGTTTTTTCGCACACACCCATAAAACGGACAGTTTCCGCCCAGAAACACCCACTTCCTGTCAATCACATTACGATCACCAGAACGAAGAAAAAACCTTGTAATGCCGTGAGTAAAAAACCTTACTTCATAGCAAAATTACTTGGCGCAGTCGCACTGCGAACATTGCGCATGCGAATTAGCGACTAATCGCTCCATTGCGAGAAAAAACAACGAGCGAACAACTCGGAATGACCACCATGATGTGTTCCTGCCGTGCAGTCTGCTGGGTAGCAAAGTTGCAATTCTGAGTTTCACCACTGGGTGGCCAGTGTAATATACAAATAAGAGCTTTGCAGACCACGGGGGTTATTCTGACCCATTCGCACGCAGCAGTTTCTCGCAACAGTGCGAACGGGTCATTATGGCGCATGCACAGCAGCCGCAATGCGCAAGCGCGTCGTTACCCGGCAATGGCTATCACTAGGCAGCGACGCTGCTTATGAAGAAAGCGATTGCATTGGCGATCGCAAGAAGATTGACAGGTGGAAGGTGTTCCGGGGCGTCAACTCACCGTTTTCTCGGAGTGGTGAGTCCAACGCAGGCATATCCATGCGTTTGCAGGGCAGGTGTCTGACATCCATTCCGGGACCAAACAGGCTAAAGAAATCGCAGCAGTTAAGTGAGTCTAGAGCTACTTAGAAACTGCACAAGATATTTTTGCATAGCAGGGCTGCACAAGCAATCACAGCCTTGCTATGCAAAAATCCCTCCCCCTTAGGCAGCGACTAATTGATCACACAGGCTGCAAAAAGTAGCTTCTTGCGATCAACTCGGAATGACCCCCCCATGGACTGACTACTTCATGCTGTATGAAAGGATATTAAGACATAAAAAAAAGAAGAACTATAAGTCTAATCTGGGGCACACTTTAAGATAAATTAGTTTAAAAAAACTTTTATTCATTTATTTAAAATCCTAGGCATTGTGCGACATAATGGATTAAGACTAAACAATGTGATTAAGTTTACATCCAATTACTTATATCATAGATAGCGAAAATATGTTCGTTATCCTGAAAATCTCCCAAAATATTTATCACCTCATAGATTTAATATGTGGGGATATGGCTTCCCCCCTCAAGCACTCATTCTATACATGTCCAATGTGAATCATTTCAGTTTTTTCTAAGTAGAGCGATTTGTTGGAGTTTTTATGTACTCTCTATGCAATAAATATAAAAAATAAAAACGTATGCGTATTCAAAAAATGAGGCATCTATAAACAGTCTCTGTGGAATCATAGAACATTAGTACATATATGTACATAGTTTTTACCATGCGAGTACTGTTGGAGTTTGTACATACTCTTTGTACAAAGAATAAAGGTACGTACATTCAATCACCAAAAATAATTATCAATAACCCATCTCTACAAGATTCTACCATTTATACAATATACAGATGGAGCCAGGCTCATCTTGTCTTCTCTGCTGTGTCTAGGTGCCCCAAGGTTTATTAGCATAAACCATTCACCTATTGTTCTCAGCTGCAATACAATACAGGAGGGGATTAAGCCCGACTGCCCTGGCTCAGTTAATCCTAGTAAAGGGCAAGATGAAGATGGCTCCATCTCTAGATACAGTTTGTGATCCTTTGTACAGTCAGCACATACAGTGACAGACCTTGATGATGGAATTAAACACTTATAGTAGAGATGAGCAGGTTCGGTTTTACTTGTATTTACTCGGGGCTCGAAACGGCATCTTATTGGATCACGGTTGTCACGCGTTTTGGATAGCCAATAATCAAAACCTAAAATACCCGATTAAATCCGAGTAAAACCGAACCCGCTCATCTCTAACTTAAAGCAGTTACATTTTTAAAAAACCTCTTTGCACAACCTCACAGGATGACATCTAAGAGAGACCCATTGTGAGGCCACCAAAAAGTGACCATGAATTCACTATTTAATGGTTTAGAATCCTTTGGGTTTGGATGTTCTCTCTTTGCGTTTATTACAAAACTGCACAGTTGCCAAGAGTGATTATATACAGTATGTATCACTAAGACACCCACCTATGAACCACAGTCATTTTGGTGTTAATAGAGGTATGAAAAATGCACCAGTGCATATTAAGGATTGATGCTTTTTCATACGGTGCATATTTAGGATTGATGCATTTTCATACCTCTATTAACCCCAAAATTACTTTGGTTCATAGGTGGGAGTCTTAGTGATACATATATAATCACAATTGGCTACCATGCAGTTTTGTAAAAAACAGAAAGAGAGAACATACATTCCCCAAGGATACTACACCATTAAGTAGTGAATTCATGGTCACTTTTTGGTGGACTCACAATGGGTCTCTCTTAGATATCATCCTGTGAGGTTGTGCAAAGAGGTTTTGTTTTCATTTGTAACTTCTTTCAGTGTGTAAATCCATCATCAAGGTCCATCACTGTATGGGGTAAATGTACAAAGGATCACAAACTGTATCTATGTTGTATAAATGTTAGAATCTTGTAGAGATGAGTTATAGATAATAGAGATGAGCGGGTTCGGTTTCTTTGAATCCGAACCCGCACGAACTTCACTTTTTTTTCCACGGGTCCGAGCGACTCGGATCTTCCCGCCTTGCTCGGTTAACCCGAGCGCGCCCGAACGTCATCATGACGCTGTCGGATTCTCGCGAGGCTCGGATTCTATCGCGAGACTCGGATTCTATATAAGGAGCCGCGCGTCGCCGCCATTTTCACTCGTGCATTGAGATTGATAGGGAGAGGACGTGTCTGGCGTCCTCTCCATTAGAATAGAGATAGATAGATTAGATAGAGAGAGATTGTGCAGAGTCGCAGACAGAGTTAGTTTACCACAGTCAGTGACCAGTGCAGTTGCTAGTTAACTTTTATTTAATATAATATATCCGTTCACTTCTCTCTGCTATATCCGTTCTCTGCCTGAAAAAAAAAACGATACACAGCACAGTCAGTCACACAGTGTGACTCAGTCTGTGTGCACTCAGCTCAGCCCAGTGTGCTGCACAGTCATCAATGTATAAATTAAAAGCTTATAATTAATTGTGGGGGAGACTGGGGAGCACTGCAGGTTGTTAGCAGGAGCCAGGAGTACAATTATATTAATTAACAGTGCACACTTTTGCTGCAGGAGTGGTGACCAGTGCCTGACCACCAGTATAGTATTGTTGTATACTACTAATATCTCTTTAAATATCAACCAGTCTATATTAGCAGCAGACACAGTACAGTGCGGTAGTTCACGGCTGTGGCTACCTCTGTGTCGGCACACGGCAGGCAGTCCGTCCGACCAGAATTGTATTATTTATTATTATATACCTACCACCTAACCGTGGTTTTTTTTTCATTCTTTATACCGTCATAGTGTCATCCTAATTGTTACGAGTATACTACTATCTCTTTATCAACCAGTGTACAGTGCGGTAGTTCACGGCTGTGGCTACCTCTGTGTCGGCACACGGCAGGCAGTCCGTCCGACCAGAATTGTATTATTTATTATTATATACCTACCACCTAACCGTGGTTTTTTTTTCATTCTTTATACCGTCATAGTGTCATCCTAATTGTTACGAGTATACTACTATCTCTTTATCAACCAGTGTACAGTGCGGTAGTTCACGGCTGTGGCTACCTCTGTGTCGGCACACGGCAGGCAGTCCGTCCGACCAGAATTGTATTATTTATTATTATATACCTACCACCTAACCGTGGTTTTTTTTTCATTCTTTATACCGTCATAGTGTCATCCTAATTGTTACGAGTATACTACTATCTCTTTATCAACCAGTGTACAGTGCGGTAGTTCACGGCTGTGGCTACCTCTGTGTCGGCACACGGCAGGCAGTCCGTCCGACCAGAATTGTATTATTTATTATTATATACCTACCACCTAACCGTGGTTTTTTTTTCATTCTTTATACCGTCATAGTGTCATCCTAATTGTTACGAGTATACTACTATCTCTTTATCAACCAGTGTACAGTGCGGTAGTTCACGGCTGTGGCTACCTCTGTGTCGGCACACGGCAGGCAGTCCGTCCGACCAGAATTGTATTATTTATTATTATATACCTACCACCTAACCGTGGTTTTTTTTTCATTCTTTATACCGTCATAGTGTCATCCTAATTGTTACGAGTATACTACTATCTCTTTATCAACCAGTGTACAGTGCGGTAGTTCACGGCTGTGGCTACCTCTGTGTCGGCAGTCGGCAGGCAGTCCGTCCATCCATAATTGTATTATTATTATAATATATACCACCTAACCGTGGTTTTTTTTTCATTCTTTATACCGTCGTCATAGTGTCATACTAGTTGTTACGAGTATACTACTATCTCTTTATCAACCAGTGTACAGTGCGGTAGTTCACGGCTGTGGCTACCTCTGTGTCGGCAGTCGGCAGGCAGTCCGTCCATCCATAATTGTATTATTATTATAATATATACCACCTAACCGTGGTTTTTTTTTCATTCTTTATACCGTCGTCATAGTGTCATACTAGTTGTTACGAGTATACTACTATCTCTTTATCAACCAGTGTACAGTGCGGTAGTTCACGGCTGTGGCTACCTCTGTGTCGGCAGTCGGCAGGCAGTCCGTCCATCCATAATTGTATTATTATTATAATATATACCACCTAACCGTGGTTTTTTTTTCATTCTTTATACCGTCGTCATAGTGTCATACTAGTTGTTACGAGTATACTACTATCTCTTTATCAACCAGTGTACAGTGCGGTAGTTCACGGCTGTGGCTACCTCTGTGTCGGCAGTCGGCAGGCAGTCCGTCCATCCATAATTGTATTATTATTATAATATATACCACCTAACCGTGGTTTTTTTTTCATTCTTTATACCGTCGTCATAGTGTCATACTAGTTGTTACGAGTATACTACTATCTCTTTATCAACCAGTGTACAGTGCGGTAGTTCACGGCTGTGGCTACCTCTGTGTCGGCAGTCGGCAGGCAGTCCGTCCATCCATAATTGTATTATTATTATAATATATACCACCTAACCGTGGTTTTTTTTTCATTCTTTATACCGTCGTCATAGTGTCATACTAGTTGTTACGAGTATACTACTATCTCTTTATCAACCAGTGTACAGTGCGGTAGTTCACGGCTGTGGCTACCTCTGTGTCGGCAGTCGGCAGGCAGTCCGTCCATCCATAATTGTATTATTATTATAATATATACCACCTAACCGTGGTTTTTTTATACCACCTAACCGTGGCAGTCCGTCCATAATTGTATACTAGTATCCAATCCATCCATCTCCATTGTTTACCTGAGGTGCCTTTTAGTTCTGCCTATAAAATATGGAGAACAAAAAAGTTGAGGTTCCAAAATTAGGGAAAGATCAAGATCCACTTCCACCTCGTGCTGAAGCTGCTGCCACTAGTCATGGCCGAGACGATGAAATGCCAGCAACGTCGTCTGCCAAGGCCGATGCCCAATGTCATAGTACAGAGCATGTCAAATCCAAAACACCAAATATCAGAAAAAAAAGGACTCCAAAACCTAAAATAAAATTGTCGGAGGAGAAGCGTAAACTTGCCAATATGCCATTTACCACACGGAGTGGCAAGGAACGGCTGAGGCCCTGGCCTATGTTCATGGCTAGTGGTTCAGCTTCACATGAGGATGGAAGCACTCAGCCTCTCGCTAGAAAACTGAAAAGACTCAAGCTGGCAAAAGCACCGCAAAGAACTGTGCGTTCTTTGAAATCCCAAATCCACAAGGAGAGTCCAATTGTGTCGTTTGCGATGCCTGACCTTCCCAACACTGGACGTGAAGAGCATGCGCCTTCCACTATTTGCATGCCCCCTGCAAGTGCTGGAAGGAGCACCCGCAGTCCAGTTCCTGATAGTCAGATTGAAGATGTCAGTGTTGAAGTACACCAGGATGAGGAGGATATGGGTGTTGCTGGCGCTGGGGAGGAAATTGACCAGGAGGATTCTGATGGTGAGGTGGTTTGTTTAAGTCAGGCACCCGGGGAGACACCTGTTGTCCGTGGGAGGAATATGGCCGTTGACATGCCAGGTGAAAATACCAAAAAAATCAGCTCTTCGGTGTGGAGGTATTTCACCAGAAATGCGGACAACAGGTGTCAAGCCGTGTGTTCCCTTTGTCAAGCTGTAATAAGTAGGGGTAAGGACGTTAACCACCTCGGAACATCCTCCCTTATACGTCACCTGCAGCGCATTCATAATAAGTCAGTGACAAGTTCAAAAACTTTGGGTGACAGCGGAAGCAGTCCACTGACCAGTAAATCCCTTCCTCTTGTAACCAAGCTCACGCAAACCACCCCACCAACTCCCTCAGTGTCAATTTCCTCCTTCCCCAGGAATGCCAATAGTCCTGCAGGCCATGTCACTGGCAAGTCTGACGAGTCCTCTCCTGCCTGGGATTCCTCCGATGCATCCTTGCGTGTAACGCCTACTGCTGCTGGCGCTGCTGTTGTTGCCGCTGGGAGTCGATGGTCATCCCAGAGGGGAAGTCGTAAGCCCACTTGTACTACTTCCAGTAAGCAATTGACTGTTCAACAGTCCTTTGCGAGGAAGATGAAATATCACAGCAGTCATCCTACTGCAAAGCGGATAACTGAGTCCTTGACAACTATGTTGGTGTTAGACGTGCGTCCGGTATCCGCCGTTAGTTCACAGGGAACTAGACAATTTATTGAGGCAGTGTGCCCCCGTTACCAAATACCATCTAGGTTCCACTTCTCTAGGCAGGCGATACCGAGAATGTACACGGACGTCAGAAAAAGACTCACCAGTGTCCTAAAAAATGCAGTTGTACCCAATGTCCACTTAACCACGGACATGTGGACAAGTGGAGCAGGGCAGGGTCAGGACTATATGACTGTGACAGCCCACTGGGTAGATGTATGGACTCCCGCCGCAAGAACAGCAGCGGCGGCACCAGTAGCAGCATCTCGCAAACGCCAACTCTTTCCTAGGCAGGCTACGCTTTGTATCACCGCTTTCCAGAATACGCACACAGCTGAAAACCTCTTACGGCAACTGAGGAAGATCATCGCGGAATGGCTTACCCCAATTGGACTCTCCTGTGGATTTGTGGCATCGGACAACGCCAGCAATATTGTGTGTGCATTAAATATGGGCAAATTCCAGCACGTCCCATGTTTTGCACATACCTTGAATTTGGTGGTGCAGAATTTTTTAAAAAACGACAGGGGCGTGCAAGAGATGCTGTCGGTGGCCAGAAAAATTGCGGGACACTTTCGGCGTACAGGCACCACGTACAGAAGACTGGAGCACCACCAAAAACTACTGAACCTGCCCTGCCATCATCTGAAGCAAGAAGTGGTAACGAGGTGGAATTCAACCCTCTATATGCTTCAGAGGTTGGAGGAGCAGCAAAAGGCCATTCAAGCCTATACAATTGAGCACGATATAGGAGATGGAATGCACCTGTCTCAAGTGCAGTGGAGAATGATTTCAACGTTGTGCAAGGTTCTGATGCCCTTTGAACTTGCCACACGTGAAGTCAGTTCAGACACTGCCAGCCTGAGTCAGGTCATTCCCCTCATCAGGCTTTTGCAGAAGAAGCTGGAGGCATTGAAGAAGGAGCTAACACGGAGCGATTCCGCTAGGCATGTGGGACTTGTGGATGCAGCCCTTAATTCGCTTAACAAGGATTCACGGGTGGTCAATCTGTTGAAATCAGAGCACTACATTTTGGCCACCGTGCTCGATCCTAGATTTAAAGCCTACCTTGGATCTCTCTTTCCGGCAGACACAGGTCTGCTGGGGTTGAAAGACCTGCTGGTGACAAAATTGTCAAGTCAAGCGGAACGCGACCTGTCAACATCTCCTCCTTCACATTCTCCCGCAACTGGGGGTGCGAGGAAAAGGCTCAGAATTCCGAGCCCACCCGCTGGCGGTGATGCAGGGCAGTCTGGAGCGACTGCTGATGCTGACATCTGGTCCGGACTGAAGGACCTGACAACGATTACGGACATGTCGTCTACTGTCACTGCATATGATTCTCTCAACATTGATAGAATGGTGGAGGATTATATGAGTGACCGCATCCAAGTAGGCACGTCACACAGTCCGTACTTATACTGGCAGGAAAAAGAGGCAATTTGGAGGCCCTTGCACAAACTGGCTTTATTCTACCTAAGTTGCCCTCCCACAAGTGTGTACTCCGAAAGAGTGTTTAGTGCCGCCGCTCACCTTGTCAGCAATCGGCGTACGAGGTTACATCCAGAAAATGTGGAGAAGATGATGTTCATTAAAATGAATTATAATCAATTCCTCCGCGGAGACATTGACCAGCAGCAATTGCCTCCACAAAGTACACAGGGAGCTGAGATGGTGGATTCCAGTGGGGACGAATTGATAATCTGTGAGGAGGGGGATGTACACGGTGATATATCGGAGGGTGAAGATGAGGTGGACATCTTGCCTCTGTAGAGCCAGTTTGTGCAAGGAGAGATTAATTGCTTCTTTTTTGGGGGGGGTCCAAACCAACCCGTCATATCAGTCACAGTCGTGTGGCAGACCCTGTCACTGAAATGATGGGTTGGTTAAAGTGTGCATGTCCTGTTTTGTTTATACAACATAAGGGTGGGTGGGAGGGCCCAAGGATAATTCCATCTTGCACCTCTTTTTTCTTTTCTTTTTCTTTGCATCATGTGCTGATTGGGGAGGGTTTTTTGGAAGGGACATCCTGCGTGACACTGCAGTGCCACTCCTAGATGGGCCCGGTGTTTGTGTCGGCCACTAGGGTCGCTAATCTTACTCACACAGCTACCTCATTGCGCCTCTTTTTTTCTTTGCGTCATGTGCTGTTTGGGGAGGGTTTTTTGGAAGGGACATCCTGCGTGACACTGCAGTGCCACTCCTAGATGTGCCCGGTGTTTGTGTCGGCCACTAGGGTCGCTAATCTTACTCACACAGTCAGCTACCTCATTGCGCCTCTTTTTTTCTTTGCGTCATGTGCTGTTTGGGGAGGGTTTTTTGGAAGGGCCATCCTGCGTGACACTGCAGTGCCACTCCTAGATGGGCCCGGTGTTTGTGTCGGCCACTAGGGTCGCTTATCTTACTCACACAGCGACCTCGGTGCAAATTTTAGGACTAAAAATAATATTGTGAGGTGTGATGTGTTCAGAATAGGCTGAAAATGAGTGTAAATTATGTTTTTTGAGGTTAATAATACTTTGGGATCAAAATTACCCCCAAATTCTATGATTTAAGCTGTTTTTTAGGGTTTTTTTAAAAAAACACCCGAATCCAAAACACACCCGAATCCGACAAAAAAAATTCGGTGAGGTTTTGCCAAAACGCGGTCGAACCCAAAACACGGCCGCGGAACCGAACCCAAAACCAAAACACAAAACCCGAAAAATTTCCGGCGCTCATCTCTAATAGATAATCATTTTTGGTGATTGAATGTACATACCTTTATTCTTTGTACAAAGAGCATGTACAAACTCCAACAGTATTCACATGGTAAAAACTATGTACATATATGTACTAATGTTCTATGATGTTATGATTCCACAGAGACTGTTTATAGAGGCATTTTTTAATACACATTTGTATTTTTTTATATTTATTGCATAGAGAGTACATACAAACTCCAATAATCGCTCTGATTAGAAATAAACTGAATTAGACATGTATATAATAAGTACTTGAGAGGGTCAGCCATATCTCCACATACTAAATCTATAATATAAACAATTGGATGCAAAATTGATGAAATTTTTTAGTATTAATCCATTATGTCACACAATTCCCAAGATTTTAGATGAATTAATAAAAGTTTGTTTTTTTATTAATTTATCATAAAGTGTGCCCCAGATTAGGTTTATAGTTCTTCCTTTTTTACGTCTTCATAAAAATACTTTATGTAGTTGCTTTGACTATTTTACTGGGAGCACCACCAACCGAGTGCTTTAAAGAATGTTCTCCTAATACAGCCCATATGTTGGTACATAACATTGATTATTGATTGATTATTTCAAAATACCTGTGTGTTGTATGAAAAGATAGCTTACTTCCATCAGCAGTCGTTGTGGCCCGATTTGGGGAGAGATGTGTGCTGAGTGAACCGCTCAGCACACATCTCTCCCCCCGCTCAGCACAGCGTGATGTGTGCAGTGCGGGGGGGGAGATGGCGCTTATTTCACCCAGCGGGTGAAATGAGCGATGTGCTAGACAGGCCTATCTAGCACCAGCGACAGCGAGGCGCAGGGCTGCACATCGCTATCACTGTGGGGGGTACACACGGACAGATAATTCTTAATTTCTAAGCAATCTGGTCAGATTGCTTAGCTTCAGATTGCACCCTGGGTGACAACACATGACCCTGTGCCTGGCTGCCTTAGTGGGGTCAATCTATGCTGTGCTCTATGTTATATGTCACTGCACAGTCACCATTACTGTTTACAGAGAGCCCAGTTTACTGTAACAACCACACCCACTACCTCGCAAACTCTGCCCCCTCAATGCAGGCTCCGCCTCTTCTAGGTCCGCGATTCAGAGTTTGCAGGATGAAATGTACAATTAGAAAAGTGTAAAATAAAACTTAATAAACACACACCTGCCTGACCACCACACAAGGATCCTGCTGCATTACCTCAGCTACTCTACAGTTTAGCTGCATGGTCACGTGATGCTATGGTGCCAGTAGCAAAAAGAAACAGCCGAGCTGCCCTTGGATGAGAAGGGAGGAAGGCCCCCCTCCTTCTCCGGACTCCTCCACTACATCCCCCTCTGGCCAGACGCAGCTCTGCACACTAGCTCAGCCTCATTCTGTTAAGGGGGGGGTGGTGGTTTGCAGCGTGACGGCGGGTGGCATGTAATGAGTCAGTCTGACTCATTGTAGTGTCTCCACCTGTGGGCCCCTTCATCACAGCAGAGTCCCGAGGCATTGCACTGGCTGCACCACTCAATGTTCTGCCCCTGTACCTACGATAATAGCATACCACACCAAAGAATGTCCTGAGTTGTGACTTACATTTTGGCTTAGGCCATGTGAGGACTGCTTCCACCTTGCTGTGTTGAAATTTAACTTGCTCTTGGCCTACAATATACTCCAAAATCTATGCCTGCACAATTCTGATGGCACACTTCTCCCAGTTGGCTGTGAATCTGTGTGCCCATAGAGCAGTGATTTTCAACCTTTTTTTACTCGCGGCACACGAACAATATTTTAAAATTGCCAAGCCACACCATAAGTTCCTCACAGAAAAAAACAAACCACACACATTGGCCCTAAGTAAAAAAAAAAAAATCCATACAAACATTGGCCTACACAGGAAAAACAATCACATTGCTCCCCACATAAATTATTCACATTGTTCCCCCCATAAATCCATAAATCATATTGCTCCCCACAGGAGAAATAACATAACAAATATTAGCCCCTACCAGTCAGCTGTCCTCCTCCCTGTCCCTCAGTGGTGGGGGTTGTTCATAGTGGAGTGCTGCGAATACTGAGCAGCGGGCGGTCATGCAGGTGTGGATGTGGGTGGGCATGGAAAGCTGTGTATGCAGGCAGGAACTGGAAGATGTGTATGCAGGCGGGTGGGCTGGCTGGGTGGTGAGATGCGGCAGTCGTGACCTATGATATCACACCGCCGTGTCTTCAAGGCATAGGTCACGGCCGGAGCATGACTAATCCTCTAAGAAGAGCCTGGGCCAACAGTTCACTCTGAAGGTGCAGGAAGCTCCTCTGGCTCCGCGGCACACCTTGCAACTGGTCGCGGCACACTACTGGTTGAAAAAGCCTGCCGTAGAGACTGTAATATTGAATCCACCTCTGGAAGGTGTGACTTCCAGTCAGAGCTAAAAATGATAATGTCATCTAAATATGCTGCTGTGGATTCCCTTTGCGGCTGATATATTCATAGCTTTCTGAAAAGTTGCATGGATGCCATGCAAACCAAAGGGCAGCACTTTATACTGGAACAAACCCTCTGCGGTAGAGAAGGCTATTGTTTCTTTGGCAGCTTCCATCAGAGGAATTTGCCAGTACCCCTTAATTAAATCTAATGTGGTGAGATACTGGCTTGTTGCTAAGTTTTCCACCAGTTCATCAACCTGGGGCATAGGATAGGAATCAAACTGGGGCTCTATATTTAACTTTCTGAAGTCATTACAGAATCTCAAAGCTCCATAACACTTGGGCTCTAAAACAAAGGGATGATTCAATTCACTGTTTCACTCCTCTATGACCCCTAGGCACAGCAGCTCATCCAGTTCCAATTTTACTGCTGCCTGTTGGGCCTCAGATATACAATATGGCAGTGGTTCCTAAATTATTTTGAGTCACGGTGCCCTAGAGTATCAGAATTGTTTTCACGGCACCGCTAGGCCAAAAGTTTCTTATTGAGAAATTCAGAAAAAAATATTAAATTAAGTAATTTGTGTTTATATGTTATCTTTAACTTCAGTGAAGAGGTGAGGGACAGGGTTCACATCATGAATGAACACATGCAGTGGCGGAACTAGACCGTGGTTGGCCCTCGTGCAACAATATGCATTGACTTCCCCCATAATCCAAAAAATGTGTGCCAAAAAATAGGGCATGATCTCATTGAGAAGGGGTGTGGGCATACAATAGTACCACCAATTAAAATTATGCCCCACAGTAGTGCAACTGAACAGTAGTACTCCTTATATACTGTACATTACACCACACAGTAGTGCTCCTGATACACGTTACGCCACACAGTTCTGCTCCTTTTACACATTATGCCACTCTAAAGCTGCTTATACATGTTATAACACACAGTAATGCCTCTGATACATGTTACACCACACAGTAACATTCTTTATATAAGTTACGACCCACAGACGTGCTCCTTATACATTTTACACCACTTAGTAGTGCTCCTTATACACGTTATGTTACAGAGTAGTATTATTTATATATGTTACACCACACAGTAGTGCTCCTTATACACGTTACACCACACAGTAGTGCTTCTAATATACGATACAACACACTGTAATTGCTCATTATACACATTACAACACACAGTAGTGCTCCTTATCACATTACGCCACACAGTAGTGCTCCTTTTACCTGTTACGCCAATATACTAGGCACTATGGGTACATTTAGGGTGAGGCTGGGGGTTAGGCACTGGGGGTTGGCTAGGGTTATGCTGTGGAGGGGAGAAGATAAGGTCAGGCAATATGGGAAGGTTTAGGGATTAGGGATTAGGGGAAAATACTCACCAGATCACTGCTGAGACATCGCCTCTGCAATGTGATCCAGAAAAAGGCACTGCTGCTACCGGTACAAAGTACAAAATTGTTAGATCCAAGAGACTGTTTGTTGACAGTTCTTCATGTCGACATAATGAATGACAGTATGATAACTGTCGGCCAATCGTATCCAACTCCCACAAAAACTCGGGACTCTTCTCAGTGTATAAAGATGGGACAATTCCTTTGCACAAAGATACCCAAGGCCCATGGAGACAGATGCCTGCACTATGCATCATGCAGCCAGCAGCAGCACATGCACCCTGGGTGACAACACATGATCCTCTGCCTGGCTGCCTTAGTGGGGTCAATCTATGCTGTGCGCTATGTTATATGTCACTGCACAGTCACCGTTACCGTTTACAGAGAGCCCAGTTTACTGTAACAACCACACCCACAACCTCCCAAACTCCACCCCCTCAATGCAGGCTCCGCCTCTTCAAGGTCCACGATTCGGAGTTTGCAGGATGAAATGTACAATTAGAAAAGTGTAAAATAAAACTTAATAAACACACACCTGCCTGACCACCACACAAGGAATGCTGCTGCACTCCCTTAGCTACTCTACAGTTTAGCTGCATGGTCACGTGATGCTATGGTGCCAGTAGAAAAAAGAAACATCCAAGCTGCCCTTGGATGAGAAGGGAGGATGG
Organism: Pseudophryne corroboree; assembly: GCF_028390025.1. Lineage (NCBI taxonomy): Eukaryota > Metazoa > Chordata > Amphibia > Anura > Myobatrachidae > Pseudophryne > Pseudophryne corroboree. The sequence goes on along the minus strand of NC_086449.1, from coordinate 65,690,754 downwards.
CCCCCCTCCTTCTCCGGACTCCTCCACTGCATCCTCCTCCCCCCTCCGGCCAGACGCAGCTCTGCACACCAGCTCAGCCTCATTCTGTTAAGGACAGATGGTGGCTTGCAGCGTGACGGCGGGTGGCATGTAATGAGTCAGTCTGACTCATTGTAGTGTCTCCAACTGTGGGCCCCTTTATCACAGCGGAGTCCCGAGGCATTGCACTGGCTGCACCACTCAATGTTCTGCCCCTGAACCTACGATAATAGTCCACCACACCAAAGAATGTCCTGAGTGGTGACTTACATTTTGGCTTAGGCCATGTGAGGACTGCTTCCACCTTGCTGTGTTGAAATTTTACTTGCCCTTGATCTACAATATATCCCAAAATCTATGCCTTCACAATTCCGATGGCACACTTCTCCCAGTTAGCTGTGAATCCGTGTGCCCGTAGAGACTGTAATATTGCATCCGCCTCTGGAAGATGTGACTCCCAGTCAGAGCTAAAAATGATAATGTCATCTAAATATGCTGCTGTGGATTTCCTTTGCGGCTGATATATTCATAGCTCTCTGAAAAGTTGCCTGAATGCCATGCACACCAAAGGGCAGCACTTTATACTGGAACAAACCCTCTGCGGTAGAGAAGGCTACCGTTTCTTTGGCAGCTTCCATCAGAGGAATTTGCCAGTACCCCTTCATTAAATCTAAAGTGGTGAGATACTGGCTTCTTGCTAAGTTTTCTACTAGTTCATCAACCTGGGGCATAGGATAGGAATCAAACTGGGGCACTATATTTAACTTTCTAAAGTCCTTACAGAATCTCAAAGCTCCATAAGGCTTGGGTTCTAAAACAAAGGGATGATTTAATTCTCTATTTCACTCCTCCATGACCCCTAGTCACAGCAGCTCATCCAGTTCCATTTTACTGCAGCCTGTTGGGCCTCAGATATACAATATGGCAGTGGTTCCTAACTTATTTTGAGTCACAGTGCCCTAGAGTATCAGAATTGTTTTCACGGCACCGCTAGGCCAAAAGTTTCTTATTGAGAAATTAAAAAAAAATATAAAATTAAGTAATTTGTGTTTATATATTATCCTTAGCTTCAGTTAAGAGGTGAGGGACAGGGTTCACGTCTGTTTGTCCGCATATTTTATGATTGTAAGCTACAAGCACTGGTTTTGTCTATTAAACTGATGATAAATAATTTGAATTGGTCCTGGACCACCAGCTCAGGGCACCCCTGCAAGTACCATGAGGCACCCCAGGGTGCTACGGCATACAGTTTGAGAACCACTGAAATATGGCCTTTGTTTTATCACCACAGAACTCAACCTGGTACTGTGCTACTAAGTTTACCACTTCTTGTTTCTGGCTACGACTCAAAGTGACTTCAATGGGCACCTGACATTCTGGGGTTTTCACAGCCACTAAAGAGGGCTGACTGGCACTTTCTTTTCAAGGCTTCAACAAACTCACATGGTAGACTTGTACCTATTTCCTTCTACCTTCCTAACGTACCTTATAGTTCACAGGTGCCACCGCCTCTATGATCTCATAAGGGCCTCGCCATTGGGCATAGAGTTTACTTTCAATATTAGCCACTAGTACCAGCACTTTGTCACCCATATTAAAGGTCTGGTTGACAGCAACAATGTCATGAATGCATGTTTGATGCTGGTGAGCCCTGACCATATGTTTGGTCAGTAGTGACGTAATTTGCCTTAGACAGCCATTCAACTGGGATAAAAAACTAAACAATGTTAGGCTCTTGGGATGATTGCTGCTCCCACCATTCTTTTAATAGATCTAGTATCCCTCTGGGTTGTCTTCCATAAAGGAGTTTGAAGGGGCTAAACCCCATAGAGGCTTAGGGTACCTCTCAAACTACAAACATTAGCTAAGGTAAGAGTAGGTCCCAATCTCTCTTCTCCTGTGACACTGCCTTGTTTATCATCTGCTTAAGGGTTCAGGTAATGCATTCAATCAAGTGGTCTCTCTGCAGGTGGTAAACCAAAGTGATAATTCTCTCCACCTTTCATGAAATACACTGGCAAAGTGGGCATATACTGTACACAATATTTTACAATTTTTAAGAAGATGCTGTAGTTTTGCAAGTGTTAACAAGTCTTGGGCCATAAATTTGACACCTGAAATCAACAGAGGGAGGTTACTTGCATATGACCCACTTGTATTTTGCCTGGCCCAATGCTGTTTTCTGCATGAAATACACCGGCATCCCGAAGGTAAGTATCACACAAGCATTCACCTCCTTGTTTGTGTGCATCCACTGTAAGGATGCATGGTCGGTGATTAGCCGGAATTCTCGCACCAACAAATAGTATTTTACTGACTCTAAAGCCCATTTAATCACCAACACTTCTGCTCCACTTGTGTTTTTTGGGCAGCAATTTCCGTCTGAGGTAGAGGATGGGTTTCTCTTCCCCTTCTACCTCTTGGGAAAGGACTGCCCCTAACCATGTACCAGAGGCATCAGTCTGCAACACAACCTGGTTTCTTGTATCAGGAGCTTGCAATACAGGCTCTGCGCACAAAGCAGTCTCTGCAGGCCTAGACCTTACTATCTTGTCTGGGAACTGTTAACTCAGACATCAGTTAAGGATGCTGCCCTGGTGGCAAAATCACGAATGAACACATGCAGTGGTAGAACTAGACCGTGGTTGTCCCTGGTGCAACAATATGCATTTACTCCCCGCATAATCCAAACAATGTGTGCCAAAAAATAGGGCATGGTCTCACTGAGAGGGGTGTGAGCACACAATAGTACCACCAATTCAAATTATGCCACACAGTAGTGCAACCAAACAGTAGTACTCCTTATATTCTGTACGTTACACCACCGAGTATTGCTTCTGATACACATTACCCCACACAGTTCTGCTCCTTACACACATTGGGGGTAATTCTGAGTTGATCGCCGCAGGAATTTTGTTAGCAGTTGGGCAAAACCATGTGCACTGCAGGGGAGGCAGATATAACATGTGCAGAGAGAGTTAGATTTGGGTGGGGTGTGTTCAATCTGCAATCTAAATTGCATCATAAAAATAAAGCAGACAGTATTTACCCTGCACAGAAACAAAACAACCCACCCAAATCTAACTCTCTCTGCACATGTTATATCTGCCTCCCCTGCAGTGCACATGGTTTTGCCCAATTGCTAACAAAATACCTGCTGCGATCAACTCAGATTTACCCCCATTATGCCATACACTAAAGCTCCTTATACATGTTACAACACACAGTAGTGCCTCCTATACATGTTACACAACACAGTATACTTATATACGTTACGCCCCACCTTTCAAAGGTGACATAGGTCTTTCCCTAATTTAGACACGAAAGGGGTACCTTGGTCCGCCAGGACATCTTTTAGTATTCCTAGATGGGTATACAGCATCAACAATTCCCGGACAATAGCGCTAGATTTCATGTTACATAGTGGTATGGCCTCCGAGTACCTGGTGGCATACATAGTCTACCACCCCATCAGATCCATAAAAATTAACTCAATAGGCATGAAAATGATAGGCAGGGGAACCAAGGGCTCCCTAAATTCTGTCTGGGGTGTGGTCTTTTGGTACACTGGGCATTCCTGACAATCATTTTTTACTGTGGCATGAATGCCTGGCCAGAAAAACCATAGCTGGATACGCTGGAGAGTTTTCTCCTCCGCTAAATGGCCACTCTATAAATGCATGTGAGCCGCCCTCAATACCAGCTGTTTTCGGGGAACCAGCAACTGGTCTACCCTTTTATCTTGCAAGTAAATTACAAGGTAAAACAAATAATTTTTTCATGACAAAGGTACAACTTCAGGTGGTAAAGCAGAGTTTACCTAACCATTAACCACAATCCCATTTTAAAAAGCATTGGACCAGTTGCGTCATTCTGTTGATCTCACCGAAAGTCCTGCAAAGACACACTTTCACCAATGGGGGACCAATGTGTCTCAATCTCACTTTCCTGCTGCTGCTCACTGGCAAGAGAGGGCATTACAGTCATACAACCTTGGCCTCCAGTAGATCTTGGCCCCTGGGACAGCTCAGCCTCTGTATGTCAGCCAATGTCATGCCAGGTAACAACCTCCTGTAAAAGTAGGAAGTCCCGGCCCAGGATTACTGGATAAGGAGGTTTAGATGATCTGTGGCTACCATATTTACTGGCCGTCTGCAGGTGCACTTGTGGGTATACTTTTATGTCCCCAAGTATACATAGCACTTTTACCAGGAAGAGAACCTGGCCAGACCGGGGAGGAACCAGGTTAGCAGAGACGATAGACAATTCACTGGCAGTGTCAACCAAGGCCCAGATATCCCTTCAATCTGTACCATCAGATGAAACGAGGGTAGTTTTAGCTGGGGAAATACTACCAGTTGCCATACCGACTACATGTTGTGCTGTTTTCCCTGAGCTGAAATCCACTGGCTCAACCTGCTTTAGACAGTACTGCCCTGCATGACTGGGCTCCCCTCACTCAAAACATATTGAAATGGGCTGTTCGGTTTTTTTTCAATTTTTTTTTTTATTGAAGCATTAATAATCCAATTTCAAATCATTGTGACAAATCAAAAGAAATTTTTCAGGACTACAGGAAATCAACATGCATTAACATGAAATATGAGACCTCCTTATACTGTTAAATAATATAATGTCACAAATGAGGTACTATATATATGTATACATATGCACATACTATATTTGAACAAATATCAGGATAATCACAATCATAGTCAATATTTGCCGTGCCACCAGTGCCCCGCCATCCCCGCACCACCCCCTAGGTCAAAATAGGCCTCATTTAAGACACTTAGTTCTGCTTCTATTATCCACCAAAATATTGTATTTCAGAGGAATCGGAGGGTAATTTGCTTCCATTTGTGACATGTACCAAGTCGTGTCTTTTAGGCTATTATGACTTTGTGTTCGTATTGGTAATTATAAGGTGGCTATAGAACCTCTCCACATTAGCCCCCTTAGCCAGAACTACTTCAACCCACTGCATTCTGAATAATGTAATTTAGCTTTAAAAAGTGATAATAGTGGCTGAGATGCTTGTAGCCAGGTTTGTAGAATGGTCTTGCAGGCTGCCGCTCCTATAGCTAACAAGAGACATTTGCCGCTATGCGATGTGCGAGCATTGGGAGGAAGCATGCCAAACAGAGCCCATTCAGGTGCCATAGGGATATAATTAACCAAATTATCAATTGAATATTTTCTGACCTGAACCCAAAAACTTCGGATTATGGGGCAATCCCAAAGACAATGAAATAAAGATGCTGAATTAGCGCCACATTAATTGATTAATCGACTTTGCGTCTTTATTAGAAATCGCATAGGGAAGCGCTTGTATTAGAAACATTAATTTTGGAAATTAATTAATTTTAATAAGATTAGCCCTACCCAAATATGACAACAAATTTTTCCAGCCGTCTAGTTCTGTTGCTATGGAGCGTATCACTGAAGAAAAATAAAGGTCATAAAGGTGGAAAGGATTATGAGAGATTTTAACCCCAAGGTAAGTAAAGTGTTGGTGAGCCCACATTATAGGGATGCTGGACTTAAACGAAACACGAGATGAGGGGTTTCCGAGATGAAACGCCACTGATTTAGACGTGTTAACTACGAATCCAGACACCAGTCCAAAGTCAGCCAAAAGAGAAAATACTCTATCAAGAGACTCAGAAGGGTCATTTACAAACAACAAGATGTCATCTGCGAAAACGGTTAGCTTTATTTCCTCATGACCAATCTTAATTCACCGAAAATAGTTACCAACTTGGAAAATTCGGAGCAGTGGATCTATGGCTAAGTTGAATAAAATAGGGGAAAGGGGGCAGCCCTGTCTGGTGCCCCTCAACATAACAATTGGGTTGCTACAGCATCCATTTATTAGCAAAGAGGTGGAAGGGCTAGTGTAGATGTATTTTATAAAATTAATGAAAACAGGATCAAATTGTTGTCCGTGGAGAACCCGAAGTAAGTGCGGCCACAGGACAGTATCAAACGCCTTAGTTGTATCTAAATTTAAAAGAATATTTTGAGTGCTAGATTCTCCATAAGATTTCCCCACCACTGCTATTGTTGTTCGGATTCCTTTAACTAAGTGTTTGTTACGGACAAACCCCAGCTGGTGATCTGTAAGAAGCTGAGGAAGCAGCAGCTGAAGTATGTCCGCCATCATTTTTGTCAGTAATTTAATGTCCGAGTTAAGTAACGTGATCGTGTTAGGCGCCGGGGTCCGCTCGTCGGTGCGGCCCGGCGCTTAGCAACCAGGGACGCCGTGCGCGTACAGCCGCTGGCTCCCTGGCAATGCTGGACGCCGGGCGCACGGAGCCGCTCAGACCCTAGCAACGGGGACGCCACGTTCGGGCCGCGTTCCCCGTTGCTGGGTCTTTTCTAATTTGTATAATGGTGTGCTGGCCGTGCAGCATGCAAGCTGCACGGCATTACTTGTGATTACCCAGTCTGGCTCCTGATTGGGGAGCTCACAGTTATAAGCTCCCTTTGGACTTCTCACAGACGCCGGTGATAGCTTCCTGTTTGCTGATTCTGTTACAGAGAGTTTCCAGTCCTGATCAATCCGGTTGTTCCTGTCCTCAGTGATCCTGTACTCGGAATTTGTCATCTATTCCTGGAGTCCGACCGAGCACCTTTAACATCCTGTGGTGTTCGTGAGTCGTGGCGTAGCCGTGTGTTGCGGCTTGACCGCTGATTATTTATTATTTATTATTTGTACCTTTGTGTTCCGGAGTTTTGCGGAGGATTCCGCTCCCACAGATCCACTCTGGTATCCAGCGGTGCTGGATAGGAGTAACGGATCAGGGGATCTTTTGGTTGTCCTTTTCCCTGGCGGTTTGTCCGCACATACTTTTGGTTCAGTTAGATAGCTTGTAACTCCTGGCCTGGTTGCTTAGTCAGAGGGCCCCTTGTTATCACCCTGTCTCGGATTTCCCTTTGTCTCCCATTAAGACCATGAGGGGGCATCGGGGTTGGGCAGACATAATCCGCCCTTCGAACGCGGCTGCCATGGGCTCAAGCAACCATAGTCTCGCAGGGGATTTCTGACAACACGGGCGAGACAACGGAGTTAGGGCGCCAGGGGTTACTAGGCATTCTTGCTCCCGTTACCTGCATATCTTTCCAGTACCCAGACCTCTGCCATACGATCTCCTCTGGTCTGGTGTACGGGAATCATAACATTATCACCGGCCAAACTAAAATTTAAAATTAAACGTGAGTTAATTTTTCCCTTGTTCAGTTGGGAGATTTGTCTGCCTCATGAATCCCATCGGTGTCGGGTCAAATCCTGGCCAGCTTATAGTTAGCCAGATTCAAGAACTTACTCAGATGGTTCAGGATCTGTCCCTTCGGGTGAGGTCACAGGAAGATCTGTTACGGACTTCCCCGAGGGTCATTCCTGAACCAAAAATGCATCTGCCTGACCGTTTTTCTGGGGATAGAAAACAGTTTTTTAATTTTAAAGAGTCTTGTAAACTTTATTTTCGTTTGAGACCAGTCTCCTCAGGTACGGAGGCTCAGCGGGTTGGAATTATTATTTCTCTGCTTCAGGGGGATCCTCAGACCTGGGCTTTTGGTTTAAAGACAGACGATCCGGCTTTATTTTCTGTAGACGCCTTTCTAAAGTCTTTAGGGCTATTGTATGACGACCCTGATAGAGAGGCATCCGCCGAGAGTCAGTTGCGTGCTCTCAGACAGGGTAGGAATCCCGCAGAGATTTATTGTACGGAGTTTCGCCGTTGGTCGAACGACTGTGGATGGAATGACCCAGCCCTGCGCAGTCAGTTTCGCCTCGGCTTATCTGAGTCTATAAAAGACAGTCTCCTTCAGTATCCCGCTCCTGAGACTCTCGATAAGCTCATGGAGCTCTCTATTAAGATTGATCGTCGGCTCAGAGAGCGGGGGGCTGAAAAAGGAGCATCTGTCGGGTCAACTCCTTGTGTTTTTTCCATCCCTGTGGACATAGAGGAGCCTATGCAGATAGGTCTCTCCAAACTGTCTCCTGAAGAAAGAACCAGAAGGCAAAATTCTGGTCTTTGTTTATACTGTGGAGGTAAGGGACATTTTGCCCGTAGTTGTCCGAACAAGTCGGGAAACGTCTCGACCAAGTGAATTGTGAGAGGGTTCACTTTGGTCTACAGCTTATCTCCTCAAATAATTCACTGTTAGTCCCAGCTAAAGTATCCTTTGGCAGCCTCTGTTCCTCGGTCTCTGTTTTTGTGGACAGTGGAGCTGCAGGGAACTTTATGGATTTAACATGGGCCAAGACCGTAGGTATTCCTCAGTTAGCCTTGGGTAGGTGTATCACCATGCATGGTTTAGATGGGAGTCCCTTGTCCAATGGGGTTATTTCTCTCTGTACACCTCCTGTTCTACTCTCGGTAGGAGCTCTGCATTCTGAAAAAATTTAGTTTTTCCTCACCCATTGCCCAGCAGTTCCAGTGGTTCTGGGTCACCCTTGGCTGGCCTTTCATAATCCCATCATTGATTGGCAGTCGGGGGAGATCTCACAATGGGGTACCATCTGTAAAAAGGAATGTATTACGCTTCCCATCAGAATAGCTGCTGCCATTCCCGCACCCATTCCTGTGGAATACCAGGATTTTGTTGATGTTTTTTCCAAGGGCAATGCGGATATTCTGCCTCCCCATAGGCCTTATGATTGTGCTATTGAGCTAATTCCTGGTGCCACTTTGCCTAAGGGAAGGTTATATGCATTGTCCGGACCTGAAACTGTGGCCATGAATGAGTATGTTAAAGAAAGCCTAGGGAAAGGTTTTATCAGGCCATCTAAATCCCCTTTAAGTGCAGGCTACTTCTTCGTAGAGAAGAAGGATGGTTCACTAAGACCCTGCATTGACTTTAGAGCCTTGAATAAAATCTCGGTAAAAAATACTTACCCTCTGCCACTGATCTCTGTCCTCTTTGATCAGCTACGTTCGGCTGTGATTTTTTCTAATATTGACCTGAGAGGAGCATATAACCTCATCAGAATCAAGGCAGGGGATGAGTGGAAAACGGCATTCAGTACTCAGTCAGGCCACTATGAGTATCTGGTTATGCCATTCGGCCTGTCTAACGCTCCGGCAGTTTTCCAGGATCTCATTAACGATGTGCTCCGTGAATTTCTTGGAAAATTCGTTGTAGTCTACTTAGACGATATTTTGATTTATTCTGACTCTGTAGAATAACATGTTACCCAGGTGCATCAGGTTCTAAAAAAATTACGTGAAAATCACCTATATGCCAAGCTGGAGAAGTGTGAATTTCATGTCACGGAGGTATCCTTTTTAGGATACATTATTTCCCCCTCGGGGATTCCGTATGGAACCAAAGAAGCTCCAAGCCATCCTTAGTTGGGCGCAACCCACCAACTTAAAAGCAATTCAGCGCTTTTTAGAGTTTGCGAACTACTATAGAAGATTTATTCACTCTTTCTCTGACCTAGTTGCTCCCATTGTGGCACTGATTAAGAAGGGAGCGGATCCTACCAATTGGTCACGTGAAGCCGAGCTATCTTTTCAGGCCTTGAAACAAGCCTTTGTCTCAGCCCCTGTCCTCAGACACCCCAACCCAGAATTGCCTTTCATTGTTGAGGTTGATGCCTCAGAGGTTGGAGTAGGGGCTATCCTATCTCAGAAGGATCCAGATTCCCTTGAATTACACCCTTGTGCCTTTATGTCCAGGAAATTCTCTTCTGCTGAATCCAACTACGATGTTGGTAACCGGGAATTGCTGGCTATTAAATGGGCTTTCGAAGAGTGGAGGCATTGGCTTGAGGGAGCGACTCATATCATTTCAGTTTTGACTGATCACAAAAATCTTCAATACATTGAATCAGCTAAACGACTGAATGCCCGGCAGGCTCGTTGGGCTTTATTTTTTACTCGTTTCAAATTCATTATCACCTTCAGGCCAGGTTCCAAGAATACCAAGGCAGATGCCCTGTCTCGCAGTTTTCTTCCAGTTCAAGACAACAGTCCTGTTACTCCCATACTTCCGTCTTCAGTCATTCGGGCAGGCCTCACACAGGATTTATGTACCCAGTTAAAGCTGCTTCAACATCAAGCTCCTGGAAATACTCCTGCTGGTCGTCTTTTTGTCCCTGAGTTTTTGAGAGCAACTGTTTTGACGGAGTTTCATGATAGCAAAGTTGCCGGGCATCCGGGAATCGCTAAGACTTTGGAATTAGTCTCCCGCTCAGTATGGTGGCCTGGTCTTTCCAAAGACATTAAGGAGTTTGTTTTTTCGTGTCAGGTCTGTGCACAGCATAAAGTTCCCCGTTCTTTGCCTATCGGTCAGCTTATGCCCTTGAATGTTCCTCTTAGGCCATGGTCTCATATCTCCATGGATTTTGTGGTGGACCTCCCTCTGTCAGCCGGATGCCGAGTCATATGGGTGGTAGTGGACCGTTTTAGCAAAATGGCCCATTTCATTGCTCTTCCCCGATTGCCATCTGCCCAGGGATTGGCAGTCTTGTTCCTCCGCCATGTTTTCAGACTCCATGGGTTACCCACTGATATTGTTTCTGATCGGGGTCCACAATTCATTGCACAGTTTTGGAAATCTTTTTGTGTCTCATTGAAGATGAAATTATCTTTAACGTCAGGCTACCATCCCCAATCCAACGGGCAGACTGAGCAAGTTAATCAATCACTAAAACAATATTTGCGTTTGTACTCGGCCAAACTCCAAAATGACTGGTCTGAGTTTCTTCCATTGGCGGAGTTCGCTTACAATAATGCCTGTCATTCCTCCACCAATGTGTCTCCATTTTTTGCAGTTTTTGGTTTTCATCCCAGAGCTAATTACTTTTTTCAATATTCCTCTGTCTCCTCAATGACCTTGACCTCTCATCTTAGGCTCATTTGGAGAAAAGTGCACCTGGCTCTTAGAAAAGCGGCATTTCAGGAAAAGAGATTTTCTGACAGGCTCCGGCGGCCGTGCACTTTTAAAGTAGGAGATAGGGTATGGTTGTCGACTCGCAACATTAAACTTCGACAAACCTCAGCCAGATTGGGTCCTAAATTTATTGGACCATTTCACATTATCAAAAAAGTCAATCCAGTTGCCTTCCGGTTACGTTTACCAAAAACTTTACGGATCGGAAATACTTTCCATTGCTCATTGCTGAAACCATATGTTTCGTCCAGTAGATTTCCTCGTAAGATATCTCAGGGGAGATCACCAATAGATGTACAGGGTCAGCAGGAGTTCTTGGTGGAGAAGGTTCTCGATTCCAAGTTGTCCCGGGGTCGGCTTTATTTTTTGGTGCATTGGAAAGGTTATGGTCCAGAAGAAAGGTCTTGGGTCCTGGATAAGGATCTCCATGCCCCGAGGCTCAAGAGGGCATTTTTTCGAGAATTTCTTCGGAAACCTGGCTTTAGGGGTTCCTTGACCCCTCCTCAAGGGGGGGGTACTGTTAGGCGCCAGGGTCCGCTCGTCGGTGCGGCCCGGCGCCTAGCAACCAGGGACGCCGTGCACGTGCAACGCTGGACGCCGGGCGCACGGAGCCGCTCAGACCCTAGCAACGGGGACGCCACGTTCGGGCCGCGTTCCCCGTTGCTGGGTCTTTTCTAATTTGTATAATGGTGTGCTGGCCGTGCAGCATGCAAGCTGCATGGCATTACTTGTGATTACCCAGTCTGGCTCCTGATTGGGGAGCTCACAGTTATAAGCTCCCTTTGGACTTCTCACAGACGCCGGTGATAGCTTCCTGTTTGCTGATTCTGTTACAGAGAGTTTCCAGTCCTGCTCAATCCGGTTGTTCCTGTCCTCAGTGATCCTGTACTCGGAATTTGTCATCTATTCCTGGAGTCCGACCGAGCACCTTTAACATCCTGTGGTGTTCGTGAGTCGCGGCGTAGCCGTGTGTTGCGGCTTGACCGCTGATTATTTATTATTTATTATTTGTACCTTTGTGTTCCGGAGATTTGCGGAGGATTCCGCTCCCACAGATCCACTCTGGTATCCAGCGGTGCTGGATAGGAGTAACGGATCAGGGGATCTTTTGGTTGTCCTTTTCCCTGGCGGTTTGTCCGCACATACTTTTGGTTCAGTTAGATAGCTTGTAACTCCTGGCCTGGTTGCTTAGTCAGAGGGCCCCTTGTTATCACCCTGTCTCGGATTTCCCTTTGTCTCCCATTAAGACCTGAGGGGGCATCGGGGTTGGGCAGACATAATCCGCCCTTCGAACGCGGCTGCCAAGGGCTCAAGCAACCATAGTCTCGCAGGGGATTTCTGACAACACGGGCGAGACAACGGAGTTAGGGCGCCAGGGGTTACTAGGCCTTCTTGCTCCCGTTACCTGCATATCTTTCCAGTACCCAGACCTCTGCCATACGATCTCCTCTGGTCTGGTGTACGGGAATCATAACAGATCGGTCTATATGAGTCAATTTGTTGAGTGTCTCGTTGTGGTTTGGGGATTAGGACTGTATGTGCATTATTAAAATGTGGAAAGATTGTGTTATTGCGGAGAATGTCATTGAACAGTTCTCCCATAGAAGGGGCTATGGCCCTCATTCCGAGTTGTTTGCTCGCTAGCTACTTTTAGCAGAAATGCAAACGCAAAGCCGCCGCCCTCTGGGAGCGTATATTAGCATAGCAGAATTGCTAACGAAAGATTAGCAATTCTGTTATTAAGTATTTCCTTGCAGTTTCTGAGTAGCTCCAGACCTACTCCTAGATTGCGATCACCTCAGCCCTTTTAGTTCCTGGTTTGATGTCACAAACACGCCCAGTGTTCAGCCAGCCACTCCCCCGTTTCTCCAGCCACTCCTGCTTTTTTACCTTGCACACCTGTCTTTTTTAGTACACTCCCTGAAAATGGTCAGTTTCCGCCCAGAAAAACCCACTTCCTGTTAATGATCAGCAGAGCGATTGAAAAGCTTAGTTCGCCCGTGAGAAAAATAGCATAGTTTTGTGTAAAATTGCTTAGTGTGTGCGCCCTGCTGTGCATACGCATGAGCAGAACTGCCGGATTTTAACCTATTAGCAATTCTGCTAAAAATAGCAGCTAGCGAACAACTTGGAATGACCACCAATGTGCCCCTGTAATATTTTATAATATTCGTGGGACAACCCATCAGGGCCAGGCGATTTGTGCAACTTCAGATTAGAAATAGCATTCTTTATGTCCTCGAGTGTTACATCCTGTTGAAAGATTTCATTTTGAGAACTGGACAATTTGGGAAGATTTGCTTCAGACATAGGCCCTCATTCCGAGTTGTTCGCTCGGAGTTTTTCATCGCATCGCAGTGAAATTCCGCTCAGTGCGCATGCGCAATGTTCGCACTGCGACTGCGCCAAGTAACTTTACTATGAAGAAAGTATTTTTACTCACGGCTTTTTCATCGCTCCGGCGATCGCATTGTGATTGACAGGAAATGGGTGTTACTGGGCGGAAACACGGCGTTTTATGGGCGTGTGGCTGGAAACGCTACCGTTTCCAGAAAAAACGCAGGAGTGGCCGGGGAAACGGTGGGAGTGCCTGGGCGAACGCTGGGTGTCTTTATGACGTCAACCAGGAACGAAAAAAGCACTGAACTGATCGCACAGGCAGAGTAAGTCTGAAGCTACTCAGAAACTGCTAACTCGTTTGTGATCGCAATATTGCGCATACATCGGTCGCACATTTAAGAAGCTAAGATTCACTCCCAGTAGGCGTAGGCTTAGCGTGTGTAACTCTGCTACATTCGCCTTGCGAGCGATCAACTCGGAATGAGGGCCATTATACAATCATGCAATGCCTGATCAAATGGGCATGCATCATATAGATTAGAAAAATATGTTTCAAAATATTCAAGGATACGTGAGGTTACCGTGTCAATTGATGACAAATTCGGGTCTTTAATGGCAGTAATCAGTCTCTTTGGGGCATTTAATTTAGACATGGTAGCTAATAAACGGCCAGTTTTATTGCCCCATCGAAAATACTTAGATTTTGAGAATGTCAGATCACACTGTGCTTGAGATAATAAAAAATCATCCAATAATTGTCGTGCTTGTGTGTATACCAACTGGGAATCTGGGGAAGGGGAGTCTATGTAAGTACGTAGAGCAACCGTTAGTGAGGCAATTGTATATACTCGGTAGTTACCTGCTGTGGATAGTTACTTGTTAAAGTCGGACAGCGCTGTAGTTGGCGGGTGCAATCTGTGGTCCTCTTCTCATGCCTTCCCGCTCTTCCACCTGACCACCTTTCTCCTCCTTGGCCAGTGGTTACAGTGAGTGCTACCCTGCGCATTGTCTACCGAGCGGGACTCTTGCACTAAAGACAACACACCTGGTTACCGCTGTAAGCTGTCAGCTTCACTGCCGGTGTCCCAGCATTACCAATTCTGGTGTCCAGCGCACAAGGAGTAAACCATAGCAGCTGCCTTATTGGGATCTGAAACTACAACATCGGATTCTTCATTAGTGAGCGCATGTGCATATGCTAACCAATGCTCTATATCTTGTGGAACTACTGCTCCCAGATTTTGAGCTTATATCAGTTAGTGTGTTTTGACATTCAAATAGTCAATCAAGCTGTCACACTGACTTTTTAAAGGTGCATTCAGGCTCCACCTGCTGACTATCCTGAATAATTTGCAAATACTTTTGGATAAAACCAAAGTCCCTGATGCAAGTGTTACTTTATTTTAACAGGCACCCTTATAGGCCCTACACACTGGCCGATTTTTGGAAATATAGGAACGATCTCATTCATAAATGAACAAGAACTCGTTCATATCTTTCAGTGTGGAGGCTCCAGCAATGAACGATGCGCGTCCCTGCGCTCGTTCATCGCTGGTCTCCCGTCGGCTGTGCATGCACGCCAATATGGACGATCTCGTCCATATTTGCCTGCACTTCAATGCAGCCGCGTGACGGGGGGAGTGAAGAAACTTCACTCCCCCCGTCACTGCCCCCCCGCCGCCGGACCGCTCGTCGGGCAGCTCGGCGGCGGATCGGCTAGTGTATAGGGCCCCTTAGTTGTTACTATAGTATCTATCCATTGATCTCTGTATTTATTATAGTACTTGTTCTGTGGGATAGCACTGTATGTATATTTTAGATAACATTTTCTTTTACCAATTAAGCATATTTCTTTGATACTATGCTATTTTAATGTTTTGAGTTTTTTTTCTCCAGGGAGATATGTGCAAAAATCATTTAATAAATTACACATTGATTGTGACAAATCACTTTATATGTTTAAGCGCAGTCCAGGGGTATTTTGATTCCACTATTTGTTGTTTTAAGGGACTGGCATTCCCTTTTCCCAGAGGCTGCTCACATACACATATGATTTTAATTTAGCAACAATTCCAACAGTGCCACAAAAAATAATAATAATGGCGCTAAAATATATAGATACGGCACTGCCGAAAACAGTGTTGGGCCAATCAAAATACAAGTGGGTCATATGCAAGTGACCAGGCTCTGTTGATTTCAGGTGCCAATTTGTGGCCCAAGACTAGTTAACCTTTGAAAAACTTAATTTTCTGAATAAAAAGCTGGAGCTCGAATAAGAAGTGAATAGGAAGCTGGCCGAATAAGAAGCTAACTTCAGCCTAGTACTTAGTAGTAGTTCATTCTCTGCCTGAAAAAAACGCTCAACCATATCTGTGCTCACTCAGTGTGCTGCACTGCTGCATGATATATCTGTGCTGAGTGCACTGCTCTGCTCACACTGCCTAATTGTGGGGACTGGGGAGCAGTTATAGCAGGAGTACAGTGCACAGTTTTGCTGACAGTGACCACCAGTCCAGTATACGTTTGCCTGCCTGAAAAACACTCCTGTGTTTTTTTTTTCTTCATACTAGTTTAGCAGTCTGCTGACAGTGTCCACCAGGTCCGTTATACAGTATATTATATATATAAGCAGCAGTACGGTAGGCCACGGCTATACCTACCTCTGTGTCGTCACTCGTCATCCATAAGTATAAGGAATACTATACTATCCATCCATCTACATTGTATACCTGTGGTGTATTTTTTTTCTTCATCCTAGTTTAGCAGTCTGCTGACAGTGTCCACCAGGTCCGTTATACAGTATATTATATATATAAGCAGCAGTACGGTAGGCCACGGCTGTACCTACCTCTGTGTCGTCACCCATCGTCCATAAATATAAGAAATAATAGTATACTATCCACCCATCTACATTGTATACCTGTGGTGTTTTTTTTATTCTTCATACTAGTTTAGCAGTCTGCTGACAGTGTCCACCAGGTCCGTTATACAGTATATTATATATATAAGCAGCAATACGGTAGGTCACGGCTGTACCTACCTCTGTGTCGTCACTCGTCGTCCATAAGTATAAGTAATACTATACTATCCATCCATACCTGTGGTGTTTTTTTTTCTTCTTCATGCTAGTTTAGCAGTCTGCTGACAGTGTCCACCAGGTCCGTTATACAGTATATTATATATATAAGCAGCAGTACGGTAGGCCACTGCTGTACCTACCTCTGTGTCGTCACTCGTCGTCCATAAGTATAAGTAATAATAGTATACTATCCATCCATCTACATTGTATACCTGTGGTGTTTTTTTTTTCTTCATACTAGTTTAGCAGTCTGCTGACAGTGTCCACCAGGTCCGTTATACAGTATATTATATATATAAGCAGCAGTACGGTAGGCCATGGCTGTACATACCTCTGTGTCGTCACTCGTCATCCATAAGTATAAGTAATAATAGTATATTATCCACCCATCTACATTGTATACCTGTGGTGTTTTTTTTCCTTCATACTAGTTTAGCAGTCTGCTGACAGTGTCCACCAGGTCCGTTATACAGTATATTATATATATAAGCAGCAGTACGGTAGGCCACGGCTGTACCTACCTCTGTGTCGTCACTCGTCGTCCATAAGTATAAGTAATAATAGTATACTATCCACCCATCTACATTGTATACCTGTGGATTTTTTTTCTTCATCCTAGTTTAGCAGTCTGCTGACAGTGTCCACCAGGTCCGTTATACAGTATATTATATATATATATATATATATATAAGCAGCAGTACGGTAGGCCACGGCTGTACCTACCTCTGTGTCATCAGTGCACTCGTCGTCCATAAGTAATATAATACTATACTATCCATCCATCTACATTGTATACCTGTGGTGTTTTTTTTTTTCTTCATACTAGTTTAGCAGTCTGCTGACAGTGTCCACCAGGTCCGTTATACATTATATTATATATATATAAGCAGCAGTACGGTAGGCCACGGCTGTACCTACCTCTGTGTCGTCAGTGTACTCTTCGTCCATAAGTAATATAATACTATACTATCCATCCATCTACATTGTATACCTGTGGTGTTTTTTTTTCTTCATCCTAGTTTAGCAGTCCGCTGACAGTGTCCACCAGGTCCGTTATACAGTATATTATATATATATAAGCAGAAGTACGGTAGGCCACGGCTGTACCTACCTCTGTGTCCTCACTCATCGTCCATAAGTATAAATAATACTATACTATCCATCCATCTACATTGTATACCTGTATTGTTTTTTTTTCTTCATACTAGTTTAGCAGTCTGCTGACAGTGTCCACCAGGTCCATTATACAGTATATTATATATATAATCAGCAGTACGGTAGGCCACGGCTGTACCTACCTCTGTGTCGTCACTCGTCATCCATAAGTATAAGTAATAATAGTATACTATCCACCCATCTACATTGTATACCTGTGGTGGCTTTTAGTTGTGCGGAAAATATGGAGAACAAAAATGTGAAGGTTGAAAAAATAGGGAAAGATCAAGATCCACTTCCACCTCGTGCTGAAGCTGCTGCCACTAGTCATGGCTGAGATGATGAAATGCCATCAACGTCGTCTGCCAAGGCCGATGCCAAATGTCATAGTACAGAGCATGTAAAATCCAAAACACAAAAGATCAGTAAAAAAATTACCCAAAAATCAAAATTAAAAGCGTCTGAGGAGAAGCGTAAACTTGTCAATATGCCATTTACGACACGGAGTGGCAAGGAACGGCTGAGGCCCTGGCCTATGTTCATGGCTAGTGGTTCAGCTTCACATGAGGATGGAAGCACTCATCCTCTCGCTAGAAAAAAGAAAAGACTTGCAGCAAAAAACTGTGCGCTCTTCGAAATCCCAAATCCCAAAGAGAGTCCAATTGTGTCGGTTGCGATGCCTGACCTTCCCAACATTGGACGGGAAGAGCTTGCGCCTTCCACAATTTGCATGCCCCCTGCAAGTGTTGAAAGGAGCACCCGCAGTCCAGTTCCTGATAGTGAAATTGAAGATGTCAGTGTTGAAGTACACCAGGATGAGGATATGGGTGTTGCTGGCGCTGGGGAGGAAATTGACAAGGAGGATTCTGATGGTGAGGTGGTTTGTTTAAGTCAGGCACCCGGGGAGACACCTGTTGTCCATGGGAGGAATATGGCCATTGACATGCCTGGTGAAAATACCAAAAAAATCAGCTCTTCAGTGTGGAAGTATTTCAACAGAAATGCGGACAACAGGTGTCAAGCCGTGTGTTGCCTTTGTCAAGCTGTAATAAGTAGGGGTAAGGACGTTAACCACCTCGGAAGATCCTCCCTTATACGTCACCTGCAGCGCATTCATAATAAGTCAGTGACAAGTTCAAAAACTTTGGGCGACAGCGGAAGCAGTCCACTGACAAGTAAATCCCTTCCTCTTGTAACCAAGCTCGCCCAAACCACACCACCAACTCCCTCAGTGTCAATTTCCTCCTTACCCAGGAAAGCCAATAGTCCTGCAGGCCATGTCACTGGCAAGTCTGATGAGTCCTCTCCTGCCTGGGATTCCTCTGATGCATCCTTGAGTGTAATGCCTACTGCTGCTGGCGCTGCTGTTGTTGCTGCTGGGAATCGATCGTCATCCCAGAGGGGAAGTCGGAAGACCACTTGTGCTACTTCTAGTAAGCAATTGACTGTCCAACAGTCCTTTGCGAGGAAGATGAAATATCACAACAGTCATCCTGTTGCAAAACGGATAACTGAGGCCTTGACAACTATGTTGGTGTTAGACGTGCGTCCGGTATCCGCCGAAAGTTCAAAGGGAACTAGACAATTTCTTGAGGTAGTGTGCCCCCGTTACCAAATACCATCTAGGTTCCACTTCTCTAGGCAGGCGATACCGAGAATGTACACAGACGTCAGAAAAAGACTCACCAGTGTCCTAAAAAATGCAGTTGCACCCAATGTCCACTTAACCACGGACATGTGGACAAGTGGAGCAGGGCAGACTCAGGACTACATGACTGTGACAGCCCACTTGGTAGATGTATTGCCTCCCGCTGCAAGAACAGCAGCGGCGGCACCAGTAGCAGCATCTCGCAAACGACAACTCGTTCCTAGGCAGGCTACGCTTTGTATCACCGCTTTCCAGAATACGCACACAGCTGAAAAACTCTTACGGCAACTGAGGAAGATCATTGCAGAATGGCTTACCCCAATTGGACTCTCCTGGGGATTTGTGATATCGGACAACGCCAGCAATATTGTGCATGCATTACATCTGGGCAAACTCCAGCACGTCCCATGTTTTGCACATACCTTGAATTTGGTGGTGCAGAATAATTTAAAAAACGACAGGGGCATGCAAGAGATGCTGTCGGTGGCCAGAAGAATTGCGGGCCACTTTCGGCGTACAGGCACCGCGTACAGAAGACTGGAGCACCACCAAAAACACCTGAACCTGCCCTGCCATCATCTGAAGCAAGAGGTGGTAACAAGGTGGAATTCAACCCTCTATGCTTCAAAGGATGGAGGAGCAGCAAAAGGCCATTCAAACCTATACATCTGGCCACGATATAGGCAAAGGAGGGGGAATGCACCTGTCTCAAGCGCAGTGAAGAATAATTTCAACGTTGTGCAAGGTTCAGCAAACCTTTGAACTTGCCACACGTGAAGTCAGTTCAGACACTGCCAGCCTGAGTCAGGTCAATCCCCTCATCAGGCTTTTGCAGAAGAAGCTGGAGGCATTGAAGGAGGAGCTAAAACAGAGCGATTCCTCTAGGCATGTGGGACTTGTGGATGGAGCCCTTCATTCGCTTAACCAGGATTCACATGTGGTCAATCTGTTGAAATCAGAGCACTACATTTTGGCCACCGTGCTCGATCCTAGATATAAAACCTACGTTGGATCTCTCTTTCCGGCAAACACAAGTCTGCAGGGGTTAAAAGAACTGCTGCTGAGAAAATTGTCAAGTCAAGCGGAACGCGACCTGTCAACATCTCCTCCTTCACATTCTCCTGCAACTGGGGGTGCGAGGAAAAGGCTACGAATTCCGAGCCCACCCGCTGGCGGTGATGCAGGGCAGTCTGGAGCGACTGCTGATGCTGACATCTGGTCCGGAATGAAGGACCTGCCAACGATTACTGACATGTCGTCTACTGTCACTACATATGATTCTCTCACCATTGAAAGAATGCTGGAGGATTATATGAGTGACCGCATCCAAGTAGGCATCTCTGGAAGTATACTGGCAGGAAAAAGATGCAATTTGGAGGCCCTTGCACAAACTGGCTTTATTCTACCAAAGATGCCCTCCCTCCAGTGTGTACTCCGAAAGAGTGTTTAGTGCCGCCGCTCACCTTGTCAGCAATCGGCGTACGAGGTTACTTCCAGAAAATGTGGAGAAGATGATGTTCATTAAAATGAATTATAATCAATTCCTCCATGGAGACATTCACCAGCAGCAATTGCCTCCAGAAAGTACACGGGGATCTGAGATGGTGGATTCCAGTGGGGACGAATTAATAATCTGTGAGGAGGGGGATGTACACAGTGAAAGGGGTGATGAATCGGACGATGATGATAAGGTGGACATCTTGCCTCTGTAGAGCCAGTTTGTGCAAGGAGAGGTTGCATCTTTTTTGGTGGGGGCCCAAACCAACCAGTCATTTCAGTCACAGTCGTGTGGCAGACCCTGTCGCTGAAATGATGGGTTGGTTAAAGTGTGCATGTCCTGTTTATACAACATAAGGGTGGGTGGGAGGGCCCAAGGACAATTCCATCTTGCACCTCTTTTTTCTTTCATTTTTCTTTGCGTCATGTGCTGTTTGGGGAGTATTTTTTGGAAGGGCCATCCTGCCTTACACTGCAGTGCCACTCCTAGATGGGCCAGGTGTTTGTGTCGGCCACTAGGATCGCTTAGCTTACTCACACAGCTACCTCATTGCGCCTCTTTTTTTCATTGCGTCATGTGCTGTTTGGGGAGTATTTTTTTTAAGGGCCATCCTGCCTGACACTGCAGTGCCACTCCTAGATGGGCCAGGTGTTTGTGTCGGCCACTTCTGTCGCTTAGCTTAGCCATCCAGCGACCTCAGTGCAAATTTTAGGACTAAAAATAATATTGTGAGGTGTGAGGTGTTCAGAATAGACTGTAAATGAGTGTAAATTATGGTTATTGAGGTTAATAATACTATGGGAACAAAATGAACCCCAACTTCAATGATTTAAGCTGTTTTTTAGGGTTTTTTGAAAAAAACACCCGAATCCAAAACACACCCGAATCCAACAAAAAAAATTCGGTGAAGTTTTGCCAAAACGCGTTCGAACCCAAAACACGGCCGCGGAACCGAACCCAAAACCAAAACCCGAAAAATTTCCAGTGCACATCACTAAGTAAAACACAAGCTGATAAACAAACATTCACCATAGATGGTGCCAGCGGAGTCTTCAGTGTGGTGGTGCCAGCTGTGTCATCAGTGTGGTGGTGCCAGCTTTGTCATCAGTGTGGTTGTGCCGGCAGTGTCAGCAGTGCAAGAGCACCAGCTGTGTCCTCAGTGTAGTGGTGCCAGCTGTGTCATCAGTGTGGTGGTGCCGGCAGTGTTGGCAGTGCAATGGTGACAGCTGTGTCCTTAATGTGGTGGTGCCGGCAGTGTCATCAATACAGGGGTGTCAGTGATGTCATTAGTGTGGTGGTGCCGGCAGTGTCAGCAGTGCAGTGGTGCCAGCTATGTCCTTAATGTGGTGGTGCTAGCAGTGTCGGCAGTATCGGCAGTGCAGTGGTGCCAGCTGTGTCCTCAATGTGGTGGTGCCAGCAGTGCCGTCAGTGCAAGGGTGTCAGCGGTGTCCTCAACGTGGGGGTGCTGGCAGTGCCGGCAGCACAGGGGTGCCAGCGTTGTCCTCATTGTGTTGTTGTCGGCAGTATCGGCAGTACAGGGGTGTCAGCTGTGTCCTGAATGCGGTGGTGCAAGAAGTGCGGTGGTGCCAGCTGTATCATCAGTTTGATGGTGCCAGCTGTGTCACCAGTTTGGTGGTGCCGGCAGTGTCGGCAATGCAAGGGTGTCAGCGGTGTCAGTGTGGTGGTGCTGGCTAGAAATCTGTTACAAACAATGGGGGTCATTCCGAGTTGATCGCACACTTTTTGCTGCCTGTGCGATCAACTAGACGCCACCTATGGGGGAGTGTTTTTTTGCATAGCAAGGTTGCGAACGCTTTTGCAGCCGAGCTATGCAAAAACATTTTGTGCAGTTTCTGAGTAGGTCCTGAGTTACTCACACGCTGCGATGTCTTCAGCCTATCAGGTCCCGGAATTGACGTCAGACACCCGCCCTGCAAATGCCTGGACATGCCTGTGTTTTCCTCACAACTCCCCAAAAATGGTCAGTTGACGCCCCAGAATGCCTTCCTCACGTCAATCTTCTTGCAATCACCGCTGCGATCGATTTCTTCATTCTTCTTGTCGTGACCCAGCGAAGGGCGTCGCTGGGTAACGATGCGCCTGAGCATTGCTTCCGCCGAGCATGCGCATGCGCAGATCCGACCCGTTTGCACGGCTGTGAAAAAAAGCGGCGTGCGAACGGGTCGGAATTACCCCCAATGTCAAGTTCTGTTTGTTTGCACTATGTAAGTATCAAGATACTTGTAATTTATCAGCAGGTGGCGTGACTTGCTGGTAAGGTGCTGCTGATAAATTACCAGTATCTTGATACTTACATAGTGCAAGCAAACAGAACTTGACATTGTAACAAATTTCTAGCCAGCACCCCTGCACTGAGGACAATGCTTACACCCTTGCACTGCCGACACTGCCAGCACCACCACACTGATAACACAGCTGGCACCACCACACTAAGGACATCTCACTCCCGCACTGCCACACTGCAAGCACCCCTGCACTGAGAACACTGCTGACACTCCTGCACTGAATACACCTCCAGAACTCTGCACTGCTGACAATACCGGCACCCACTAGCGCACGACTCTGAAATGATGGGTTTGTTAAAGTGTGCATGTCCTGTTTATACAACATAAGGGTGGGTGGGAGGGCCCAAGAACGATTCCATCTTGCACCTCTTTTTTATTATTTTCTTTGCATCATGTGATGTTTGGGGCCAATTTTTTTAAGTGCCATCCTGTCAGACACGGCTGTGCCACTCCTAGATGGACCAGGTGTTTGTGCCACCCTTTTGGGTCGCTTAGCTTAGTCATCCAGGTGTTCAGAATAGACAGGAAATGAGTGGAAATTGTGGTTACTGAGGTTAATAATACTATAGGATCAAAATTACACTTAAATTCTACGAATCCAAAACACACCCGAATCCGACAAAACATTTTCAGGGAGGTTTTGCCAAAACGCATCCGGATCCAAAACATGGCCACGGAACCGAATCCAAGACCAAAGACACAAAACACGAAAAATTTCCAGTGCACATATACACACGCATACACTGCTCAAAAAAATAAAGGGGACACTAAAATAACACATCCTAGATCTGAATGAATGAAATATTCATATTAAATACTTTGTTCTATGCATAGTTGAATGTGCTGACAACAAAATCACACAAAAATAATCATTGGAAATCAAATTTATTAACCCATGGAGCTCTGGATTTGGAGTCACACTCAAAATGAAAGTGAAAAAACACACTACTGGCTGACCAACTTTGATGTAATGTCCTTAAAACAAGTCAAAATGAGGCCCAGTAGCGTGTGTGTGGCCTCCATGTGCCTGTATGACCTCCCTACAATGCCTGGGAATGCTCCTGATGAGGTGGCAGATGGTCTCCTAAGGAATCTCCTCCCAGACCTGGACTAAAGCATCCGCCAACTTCTGGACAGTCTGTGGTGCAACGTAGCTTTGGTGGATGGAGCAAGACATGATGTCCCAGATGTGCTCAATTGGATTCAAGTCTGGGGAATGGGCGGGCCAGTCCATAGCATCAATGCCTTCATCTTGCAGGAACTGCTGACACACTTCAGCCACATGGAGTCTAGCATTGTCTTCAATTAGGAGGAACCCAGGGCCAACCGCACCAGCATATGGTCTCACAAGGGGTCTGAGGATCTCATCTCGGTACCTAATGGCAGTCAGGCAACCTCTGGCGAGCATATGGAGGGCTGTGCGGCCCCCCAAAGAAATGCCAACACACACCATTACTGACCCACTGCCAAACCGGTCATGCTGGAGGATGTTGCAGGCAGCAGAAAGTTCTCCTTGTTGTCTCCAGACTCTATCACGTCTGTCACATGTGCTCAGTGAGAACCTGCTTTCATCTGTGAAGAGCACAGGGCGCCAGTGTCGAATTTGCCAATCTTGGTATTCTCTGGCAAATGTCAAACGTCCTGCACGGTGTTGGGCTGTAAGCATAACCCTCATGGAGTCTGTTTCTGATTGTTTGAGTAGACACATGCACATTTGTGGCTTGCTGGAGGTCATTTTGCAGGGCTCTTGCAGTGCTCCTCTTATTCTTCCTTGCACAAAGGCGGAGGTAGCGGTCATGCTGCTGGGTTGTTGCCCTCCTACGGCCTCCTCCACATCTCCTGATGAACTGGACTGTCTCCTGGTAACGGCTCCATGCTCTGGACACTATGCTGACAGACACAGCAAATCTTCTTGCCACAGCTCACATTGATGTGCCATCCTG
Source organism: Pseudophryne corroboree (assembly GCF_028390025.1). Taxonomy (NCBI): domain Eukaryota; kingdom Metazoa; phylum Chordata; class Amphibia; order Anura; family Myobatrachidae; genus Pseudophryne; species Pseudophryne corroboree. Next base: position 65,665,862 of record NC_086449.1, on the reverse strand, counting down.
GATGAGCTGGACTACCTGAGCCACTTGTGTGGGTTGTAGACTCCGTCTCATGCTACCACTAGAGTCAAAGCACCACCAGCTTTCAAAAGTGACCAAAACATCAGCCAGAAAGCATAGGAGCTGAGAAGTGGTCTGTGGTCACCACCTGCAGAACAACTCCTTTATTGGGTGTGTCTTGATAATTGCTTATAATTTCCACCTGTTGTCTATTCCATTTGCACAACAGCATGCGAAATTGATTATCAATCAGTGTTGTTTCTTAAGTGGACAACTTGATTTCACAGAACTGTGATTGACTTGGAGTTACATTGTGTTGTTTAAGTGTTCCCTTTATTTTTTTGAGCAATGTACAATATAGTGCAGAGTACACATAATAGAGGCAGGTAAGAATACAATAGAAAAGTATGAGAGAAAGAACAATGAGGTGTAAGAATGATCATAGAGGAGACCTGTAGTGTGAAACCTGGCAGCCTGCAGGGTTCATGTATAATTGTCCAGTACTCATATTTCTGCCAATCAAAGGGGTCAATTAAATGAGATGTAAAGGATACAATGCCACCAATGGCCCTGTATCTATCCTCTCTCATGGTCTGGTCTCACCCCAGTCTTGTGGATAATTGTACACAACCTTATGGGGCTGCAAACAAAAATCCACCAGTAATGCATTACAGCTAGTCTAACATATAGCTACAATTATTATTGGACATGAGAAAGTCACATGTAATTAAATGAACCCTACAGAAAAATAATCTCTTTCTTTTACTAGTCCCAGCACCTGTATGAGCAGAAAAGCTATCTATTAGAGTTCCACCATGAACACTTGAACAAGTCTTATTTTATCACTTTTTTCATACCTATTTGTCATTTTTCATTATTATAATATATGTTCTAATATTTTTCTGATATTTCTTCATAGGAATATTTTTCCTTTATAAAAATACAATAAAAGTAATGGTTTATATCAGTGCACTACACCATGAAAACTATTATTTATCTGTTGTATACTAGTACATTATTTGTCAGTAGCATCAACCCCTTATGCCAGGATGATGACAAATTATATTTAAAAATAAATAAATAATCCTTTTAGGCAGTTTTTGGTGGTTTTACCATATACAGTATGTGCTAAAACGTTGCTGATATTTTTTCAAATGGATAATCTTCCTTTATGAAAATAATATAAAAGTAATGCTTAAAACCAGCGCACTACACCAAGAAACCCCCTATTCTTGCTCTTGTTTGTTGCATTCTCGTGTATTAGTTGGCAGTAGTAGCAAATCTTATGCCAGCCAGGATAATTACAAATTATATTTACAACTAATTAAATAATAATTGCAGGCAGTTTTTGGTGGTTTCACCATACACATTGTTTATTACATTACACTGGTGCAGAGGATCAATTATACGGTACATGTTTCTAATCTAAAGTTTTTAACAGAATTGATTTACTGTATATAAATCATAACTCATTTGTAACAGTCAGACAATCAAAATACCTACACTTGTAATAATAATAAAGTGATACATGTTAACTTACTTATAAAACACATGCTACATTCAGGCCCTCAGAGTGACTCATCATGTGGTTAATAAGATTTGTATTTCTAGTAAAACACTTGCTGCATTAAGAGCACTTAAATGGTTTTTCTCCTGTGTGAATCCTTAGATGTCTAACAAGTTGTTGCTTCACTGTAAAACACTTGCTGCATTCAGAGCATTTAAATGGTTTCTCTCCTGTGTGAATCCTCTGATGTGTAACAAGATTTTGCTTCTCGCTAAAACACTTGCTGCATTCAAAGCATTTAAATGGTTTCTCTCCTGTGTGAATCCTCTCATGTGTAACAAGTTTTTGCTTCTCGATAAAACACTTGCTGCATTCAAAGCATTTAAATGGTTTCTCACCTGTGTGAATCCTTAGATGTCTAACAAGTTGTTGCTTCTCTGTAAAACACTTGCTGCATTCAAAGCATTTAAATGGTTTCTCTCCAGTGTGAATCCTCTGATGTGTAACAAGATGTTGCTTCTCGATAAAACACTTGCTGCATTCAGAGCACTTAAATGGTTTCTCTCCTGTGTGAATCATTAGATGTCTAACAAGGTGAGTCTTATGGGTAAAACACTTGCTGCATTCAGAACATGTAAATGGTTTCTCTCCTGTGTGAATCCTCTGATGTGTAACAAGTTGTTGCTTCTCTGTAAAACACTTGCTGCATTCAGAGCATTTAAATGGTTTCTCTCCTGTGTGACTCCTCTGATGTGTAACAAGATGTTGCTTCTCGATAAAACACTTGCTGCATTCAGAGCATTTAAATGGTTTCTCTCCTGTATGAATCCTCTGATGTGTAACAAGATGTTACTTATCGATAAAACCCTTGCTGCATTCAGAGCACTTAAATGGTTTCTCTCCTGTGTGAATCCTTAGATGTCTAACAAGGTGAGTCTTATTGGTAAAACACTTGCTGCATTCAGAACATGTAAATGGTCTCTCTCCTGTGTGACTCCTCTGATGTGTGAGAAGATGTAATTTACGTGTAAAGCTTTTGTCACACTCAGAGCACAGATGTGGTTTCTCTTCTATGAGACTCATCATTAGATGAGAAATGAATAATATATAAAAGGTTTCTTTTGTATATAAAAGGGAAAAAAATGGTGATAGTTTGTGTGAATCTTCCAGAGGTGTAAGGAGAAATGAAGTCTGTTGTTGGCTTGATCAGAGAACAATGTTCCTTTAAACAATAATTTTAGTTGGAGTTCTGATCTTTATTAGTCCTATAAGAAAATAAATTATTTTCAAAAGCAGAAAGGATACCAGGGTAAATCTACTTTAGAGTATTGTTATTTAATATACAGAATATTATATATAGTTATTTATAGTAACAAACATGGTACAATCATTAACCATTGTTTTAAAATTGTGTATGTTGTCAAATTGCTAAATCTGCTACATCCTCATTTCCAGTCATATGTTCAACACAGAGACCTTTATAATCCTGCAGCAGGTACCAATACTTTTATAATATGCAGATGATACATCACTCACCCCCTGCCCTGACCATAGATGGGTAACACATGCTACTGAACCTGTCACACCTACTGTCAGCTGATGCACCAGGATGCCACTATTGTCTCTGCACACACCATGGGAATGGGGATAATGTGATCATCTCAGTCACTCAGCTCAGTGTGATGTGTGCAGAGGAAAAATAATTAATTGTCATATGAGTTATTATTAAATGAGTAAATATTAAAGGGTAAATTGGAAACTTTTATATAAGTGATGTAGGGATGTTCAGTACTAGGTGATATGGTGTATCAGAAAACTTGAAATAAACTATGTTTAAGAAAATAGACTAAATATTTGATACTTTGGAATGAAATAAATATGCCTGTGTCTGTCAGTATATGTATGAGGGTCAGACAGGCCCATGGAGGTAAAGATGAAGCCCAGAGAGGGCCCCACTGCCTGGGAGTCCTCCTCTTTCTCTAGGGAAAAGGTACCAGATTGTGTACTTGAATTATACTTTGTTACATTTTACTGCAGAAAACTATGGTGTATTGTTTATAGTGCATTGCTGATTTTACTCTAACAGTACTATAAACCTGTTACTGTTAGTGCTGTATTTACTATAACAGTACTATAAACTAGTATTACTGTTACTGTTAGTGCTGTATTTACTATAATGGTACTATAAACTAGTATTAGTGTTACTGTTAGTGCTGTATTTACTATACCAGTACTATAAACTGGTATTACTGTTACTGTTAGTGCTGTATTTACTATAACGGTACTATAAACTAGTATTACTGTTACTGTTAGTGCTGTATTTACTATACCAGTATTATAAACTAGTATTACTGTTACTGTTAGTGCAGTATTTACTATAACAGTACTATAAACCTGTATTACTGTTACTGTTAGTGCTGTATTTACTATACCAGTATTATAAACTAGTATTACTGTTACTGTTATTGCTGTATTTACTATAACAGTACTATAACCTAGTATTACTGTTACTGTTAGTGCTGTATTTACTATAACAGTACTATAAACTAGCATTACTGTTACTGTTAGTGCTGTATTTACTATAACAGTACTATAAACTAGTATTACTGTTACTATTAGTGCTGTATTTACTATAACAGTACTATAAACTAGTATTACTGTTACTGTTAGTGCTGTATTTACTATACCAGTACTATAAACTAGTATTACTGTTACTGTTAGTGCTGTATTTACTATAACGGTACTATAAACTAGTATTACTGTTACTGTTAGTGCTGTATTTACTATAACGGTACTATAAACTAGTATTACTGTTACTGTTAGTGCTGTATTTACTATAACAGTACTATAAACTAGTATTACTGTTACTGTTAGTGCTGTATTTACTATACCAGTACTATAAACTAGTATTACTGTTACTGTTAGTGCTGTATTTACTATAACGGTACTATAAACTAGTATTACTGTTACTGTTAGTGCAGTATTTACTATAACAGTACTATAAACCTGTATTACTGTTACTGTTAGTGCTGTATTTACTATACCAGTATTATAAACTAGTATTACTGTTACTGTTAGTGCTGTATTTATTATAACGGTACTATAAACTAGTATTACTGTTACTGTTAGTGCTGTATTTACTATAACAGTACTATAAACTAGTATTACTGTTACTGTTAGTGCTGTATTTACTATACCAGTATTATAAACTAGTATTACTGTTACTGTTAGTGCTGTATTTACTATAACAGTACTATAAACCTGTATTACTGTTACTGTTAGTGCTGTATTTACTATACCAGTATTATAAACTAGTATTACTGTTACTGTTAGTGCTGTATTTACTATACCAGTATTATAAACTAGTATTACTGTTACTGTTAGTGCAGTATTTACTATAACAGTACTATAAACCTGTATTACTGTTACTGTTAGTGCTGTATTTACTATACCAGTATTATAAACTAGTATTACTGTTACTGTTAGTGCTGTATTTACTATAACAATACTATAAACTAGTATTACTGTTACTGTTAGTGCTGTATTTACTATAACAGTACTATAAACTAGTATTACTGTTACTGTTAGTGCTGTATTTACTATAACAGTACTATAAACTAGTATTACTGTTACTGTTAGTGCTGTATTTACTATAACAATACTATAAACTAGTATTACTGTTACTGTTAGTGCTGTATTTACTATAACAGTACTATAAACCTGTATTACTGTCAGTGCGCAAGATCTTTCTTCCTATTTCAAGGCAAGATTGACAAGATCCGAAATGAAATGGTTTACTCTTCCACAGCAAGTGACCTGCTTAATTCAGTGCCTGAACCCTCTAACACCTGCTCTTACTTTGATCCTACAAATTAAGATGAAGTATCTGCACTTTTTTCATCTGCCTACTCTAATACCTCTCCCCTTGACTCTATACCCTCACAAATTAGTAAAGCTCTGTCTACTGTGCTCATCCCAGCCTTAACGAAAATCTGTAATCTCCCCCTGTCTACTGGTATCTTTCCTTCTCTATACAAGCATGCAGTGATTACTCCCATTCTGAAAAAACAAAACTCTGACCCGAACTCTCTCTCTAACTATCGTCCCATCTCTCAGCTCCCATGCCCCTCCAAGCTACTTGAGAGACTAGCCTACACTCGCCTCACACACTTTCTCAACTCACACAGCCTACTGGACCCACTTCAGTCAGGATTTCGTGCCCAACACTCCACAGAGACAGCACTGACTAAGGTAGTGAATGATTTGGTCACTGCTAAATCTAAAGGACATTACTCTCTACTTATTCTCCTTGATCTCTCTGCTGCTTTTGACACTGTTGACCACTCTCTTCTCATACAAACACTACAATCCCTAGGTATTCAGGATACAGCCCTTTCTTGGTTCTCATCCTACCTATCTAATCGCTCCTTCAGTGTTCGTTTCACTGATTCCACCTCTCCTTCGCTACCTCTCCCAGTTGGAGTACCGCAAGGCTCAGTCCTAGGTCCTCTGCTTTTCTCTATCTATACCACATCTCTTGGCAAACTAATCAACTCTTTCGGATTTCAGTACCATCTGTATGCGAATCTACCTATCCTCCCCTGATTTGTCACCATCTGTATTGGGCCGTGTCACTGAATGCCTTTCTGCCATTTCATCTTGGATGACATCTCGCCACCTCAAACGTAATATTTCCAAAACAGAATTAATTATATTTCCACCAGCCAATAGTAGTTTCCAACCTGATATCCTTATCACTGTTGAGAACTCGGCAATCATCCCTACCCCACAAGCTCGCTGCCTAGGTGTCATTCTTGACTCTGAACTGTCCTTTGTTACCCACATTCAATCTGTCTCAAGATCATGTTACATACATCTAAGAAACATATCCAAAATACGACCATATCTTACACAAGACACAGCAAAAACTCTAATCCATGCTCTCATTATCTCCCGCATTGATTATTGTAATAGTCTCCTGACCGGTCTTCCCAAACATAGGCTCTCAACACTACAATCCATTTTGAATGCAGCTGCGAGGCTAATCTTCCTTGCCAGACGTTCATCGTCTGCAGATCCGCTCTGTCAGTCCCTCCATTGGTTACCGGTATTCTACCGTATTAAATATAAAATACTTTTACTCACATACAAGTCTATTAACCTAACTGCACCAACATACATCTCTTCACTCATCTCAAAATATCTCCCTACCAGACCTCTCCGCTCTGCACAAGATCTGCGTCTCTCATCCACACGCATTACTTGTTCACACTCAAAATTACAGGACTTTATCCGGGCTTCACCCACACTGTGGAATGCCCTCCCGCGCACAGTAAGACTCACCTCTAGTCTCCAAACCTTTAAATGTTCCCTGAAAACTCACCTCTTCAGACAAGCCTATCAAATTCCAGACCCACCCACATAACCTTCAGTGCTTCCCTATCTAATTACATCCTCTGAAGAGTATTCATAACATCACATATCTTGTCTTTCTTTAGTCTCACACCCTCCTGACACTTGGCCAACTTTGTGGGGTATCATCATACAACCCATTAAGAACCTAGCAATCTGGTGGCCCATTATGCAGTAGATAGCATCTATCCTTGTGTATGAATGCCTATTTCCCTATAGATTGTAAGCTTGCGAGCAGGGCCTTCCTACCTCTATATGTTTGTTTTTACCCAGTTTTGTTCTATTACTGTTGTTCTAATTGTAAAGCGCAACGGAATATGCTGCGCTATATAAGAAACTGTTAATAAATAAATAAATAAATTACTGTTACTGTTAGTGCAGTATTTACTATAACAGTACTATAAACTAGTATTACTGTTACTGTTAGTGCAGTATTTTCTACATATATTTATCAAGGAGCCTTTAAGCATGGCCCCTATCACTGCATGTCTCTGGGGGCCCTTCATGCCTCAGTCTGACACTGTATGTATGAGTGTCTCATTCTGAGTGTATCACAGCTATATATAATACTATGGCAGCACCTGTGGCACTCCCCACATTACAGACCTGCATGTATGATTACAGTCTCAACCAATAGGTTATGGGCTCACAAACCAGAGTGTGAAGAATACCAATGCAAAGAAAGTATCTGCAGCAGTATGGAATAATAGAATCTGAGCTGCCAGGTCTGCATAATCAATAAACTGGAGACTGTAGATTCCTTATAGCACCTTTAATAGGGGTGTAGTATGGTATGATGGCGGCCGGGCTCCCGGCGACCAGCATACCGGCGGCGGGAGCCCGACCACTGGCATACCGACAGCCCCTTGCGGACCCCTGAGGGCAAGCGCACCACGCTATTTTATTCTCCCTCTAGGGGGGTCGTGGAGCCCCACGAGGGAGAATAGCAGTCGGTATGCCAGGTGTAAGGATCCCGGCGCCAGTATACTGTGCGCCGGGATCCCGACATTCGGCATACTGAAGACCACCCCTTTAATAGATGTTTCCATGAAGTCTAAGCATTTCTTCTGTGTGATATCATATATTGCCATCATAGTAACATATGTGATAAAAGACCTTAAGTGAACAGCAGCAAAGGATCAGCATCTGCATCTACAGCCATTATCTCAGCTAAATACAGTAATTGTGGAGGACCTGATGCAAAGCGCAGCAATATTCTCTGATCATAGTGTAAGTCATTTTCCATGCACCAAACAGATCTGAGACTTGAAAATTATCACAACATTGGTGGTGGTGATATATACTGTGGGGAGACCAGTGGGAGCTGCCTTCTGGATTTGTTTGCACAAACTGTTTTTATCACTTTTTCTAGTTTGGCAAAGAGTAATATGTAAGATACTATGATGGAGCTGCCACCTAAATACCCCATTATATATACTAACATTATGCACAGTGTAATATGTAAGACACAATAATGGTGCTGCTACCTAAATACCCCATTATATATACTAACATGATGCACAGTGTAATATGTAAGACACATTGATGGAGCTGCCACCTAAATACCCCATTATATATACTAACATGATGCACAGTGTAATATGTAAGACACATTGATGGAGCTGCCACCTAAATACCCCATTATATATACTAACATGATGCACAGTGTAATATGTAAGACACAATGATGGAGCTGCCACCTAAATACCCCATTATATATACTAACATGATGCATAGTGTAATATGTAAGATACTATGAAGGAGCTGCCACCTAAATACCCCATTATTTATACTAACATGATGCACAGTGTAATATGTAAGACACAATGATGGAGCTGTCACCTAAATACCCCATTTTATATACTAACATTATGCACAGTGTAATATGTAAGACACAATGATGGAGCTGCCACCTAAATACCCCATTATATATACTAACATGATGCACAGTGTAATATGTAAGACACAATGATAGAGCTGCCACTTAAATACCCCATTACACATACTGTACGTATATGCTACATAGAGTAATATGTTAGATACTATGAAGGAGCTGACACCTAGATACCCCTTTATTTATACTAACCTGATGCACAGAGTAATAAATAAAATACTATGAAGAAGCATCAAGGAATCTTCAGTCTCCAGTTTTTTGATTATGCCGTCCTGCCAGCTGATTGTAATATCCCATCATATATACTAACATGATGCATTTTAAATTCCCTTCAGGGAGCATCCCTCCACCAATTGGTGAGGGAGCCCACTCGGAAAGACGCAATATTAGACTTAATACTTACAAATGGAGACAGATTAATTGGACGTAAAAGTGGGTGAAAACCTGGGATCCAGTGATCATCAAGCAGTATGGTTCAGCATTAAGACAGAGACTGACTCGTCCCATACAAAAACAAAGGTGTTGGATTTTAGGAAGGCTGATTTTGTAGGGATGGGAAAATGTGTAAGCGATTCTTTGGCAGAGTGGAGGAACTTGGAAACAGTGCAGGAGAGGTGGGAAACATTCAAATATGCAATATTGAAGGCAACAGACCTTTGTATCAAAACTGTTTGGAAAAACACAAGGAAAAGGAAGCCAGTGTGGTTTGCAAAAGAAGTAGCAAATATTGGGAGAGCAAAAAAGATGGCTTTTAGGAAATATAAGCAGACACAAAATAATGAAGACAAAAAGATATATCTTGTTAGACAGAAGGAGACAAAGAAGGTAATCAGATGTGCAAAGGCACAAGCTGAGGAGAAAATGGCCCAGTCAGTGGGTAAAGGAGGCAAAACTTTTTTTAGGTATATAAGCGAAAAGAGAAAAACAAAAGGCGGAATTATAAAACTAAAGACGGACACTGGGAGTCTTGTTGAAGGAGACAATTTAATAGCAGATCATCTTAATGATTATTTTTGCTCAGTATTTAGTACTGAAAGAGAGGGGAAGGGGCCACAGATAAGTTGCAGGGATATTCAGGAAAATTAAACAAGTACATTTACAGAGGAGAAGGTCCTAACAGAACTCTCAAAGCTGAAAGTGGACAAATCTATGGGGCCAGATGGGATACATCTAATGATATTAAAAGAACTTAAAGAGGTGCTGGTAGCACCATTGACAGAATTATTCAACCAGTCATTAGCTACAGGAGAAATTCCAGGGGACTGGAAAAGAGCAAACGTAGTCCCACTGCACAAAAGTGGAAGCAAGGAAGAGGCAATAACTACAGACCAGTGAGTCTTACATCAGTAGTAGGGAAATTGATGGAAACACTCTTAAAAGAAAGAGTTGTAGATTATCTCAAATCCGGCAATTTACTGGATCCCAAACAGCATGGATTCACTGGGGGGAGATCATGTCAAACAAATCTTATTGACTTTTTTGATTGTGTGACTAAAGTGATGGATAAAGGTGGAGCCATGGATATAGCTTATCTAGACTTTAGTAAGGCTTTTGACACAGTTCCACATCGCAGACTGCTAAATAAACTTGAAAGTTTGGGATTGGATATTAGGATTATTGAATGGATAAGATCTTGGTTGAAGGATAGAAAACAGAGAGTTGTAGTAAATGGAGTGCATTCACAGGAGGAAAATGTTACCAGTGGAGTACCCCAGGGATCTGTACTTGGACCAGTGCTTTTTAATATCTTTATTGGTGACATTGCAAATGGCATTAAAGGGAAAGTATGCCTTTTTGCAGATGACACAAAGGTATGCAACAGGGTAGACACACCAGGTGGGGTAAAACAAATGATTGAGGATCTAGGTAGACTAGAGGAATGGTCAAGAGTCTGGCAATTACAGTTTAATGCCAAAAAATGCAAAATCATGCACTTGGGTCTCAAAAATCCTAAAGCTAAATACAGTATTAATGGCACTATACTGGAAACTACTGAGGAGGAAAGGGATCTAGGAGTCACTATTTCAGATGACTTAAAAGCAGGTAAGCAATGTAACAAGGCAATGAGGAAGGCTAGTCAGATGCTTGGCAGCATTGGGAGAGGAATCAGCAGCAGAAAGAAAGAAGTAATAATGCCACTGTATAGGTCATTGGTACGGCCTCATCTAGAATACTGTATTCAGTTCTGGAGGCCATATCTTCAAAAGGATATTAATACATTAGAAACTGTACAAAGGAGGGCAACTAAAATGGTGCATTGCCTACATCACAAAACATACCCAGAAAGACTAAGAAATCTCAATATGTATAGTTTGGAGCAGAGAAGGGAAAGGGGGGACATGATAGAAACTTTCAAATATATGAAGGGTTTTAACAAAGTCCAGGAGGGAAACATTCTCCAAATGAAGAGAAGCAATAGGACACGAGGACATGCACTGAGACTGGAGGGGGGGGAGGTTCAGGGGAAATTTGCAAAAAAATTATTTCACAGAAAGGGTAGTGGACAAGTGGAATAGCCTCCCATCAGAGGTGGTAGAGGCTAAGACAGTAGAGCAATTTAAACATGCATGGGATAGACATAAGGATATCCTTACAAAGAAATAAGGATCAAATAAGGTTAGTGATAAAAAATAATATAAAAAAAATAAATAAGGGGCAGACTAGATGGGCCAAGTGGTTCTTATCTGCCGACAAATTCTATGTTTCTATGTTTCTATGTTTCTATGCACACTGTAATATGTAATACACTATGAAGGAACAGCCACCTAAATACTAATTTATATATACTAACCTAATTCATAGTGTAATATGTAAGATACTATAGAGGAGCTGCCACTAGATAACTCTTTATATATACTAACATGATGCACAGAGTTATATGTAAGATACTATGAAGGAGCTGTCACTTAGATTCCCCTTTATATATACTAACCTGATGCAGAGTAATATGTAAGATACTATGAAGGAGCTGCCACTTAGATACCCCTTTATATATACTAACCTGATTCATAGTGTAATATTTAGGATACTATGGAGGAGCTGCCACCTAGATACCTCTTTATATATATACTAACCTGATGCACAGTGTATTTATGTAAGATTCATTCATTCATTTCCTTCTGATGAAACGGCCAGCGTTGTGGGCCGAGAAACGCGTTAAGGTACTCCTTTGAAGGACCTCATTTGGACTGCTATATTCTCCTGACACCCTGTGAGCCGCATGCATCGAGTGGACCGTAGCCGCAATTAATACGGATTTTTAAACCAGCGGCCGGAGAATCTGGTGCTCCAGTCTTTTTACACTGTTGCATATCCAGACTGGTACAGCATCCTTCAGCAGAATAAAACAACCGTGTTCATCTGGATGATTCACCGGTGACGAGACCAGCAGTACGTTCACTGCACAGAGCCGCTGCAAACCCGGCTCAGTACAGCGCCTTTGACGGAGAGGCTTCTACATCAGGTGATATACCACAAAGTGAATTTGACCATCACTATCCATTTGCCACATAATACTACAGCACGGTTGTCCGCAAGTCCAGTACTGGGACACTCTCTACCAATGAGATTCTATTGTGTATAAGGAGGACAGTGACTTATAACAGAGGCACTTTTTATCAGTCTCCTTTTTACAATCATTTCAGCTCGTGGACGCACGGCTGATTTTCATGAAGCATTAATGCAGCCCTAACTAGGGTTTATTAAAGGTTTTTTATTCATATTTGTTCAGGAGATATGGCAGTCTCGTTTACATTTATATAATATCAATTGTTTATTCTTAGGCTAGTTCATGTACTGCATTTTTATGTGGATGATATATTAATATTTTAAATAAAACAATATATTGGATTCATTCTGCGCTCCCACTCTTTCTTTTTTCACACTTACTTTGATCCATTGTTGGGGCAGCCCGCCCACAACTGGTGAGCAGCCGTCTGAATCCAACCACATATATAGTGTGTGTATTGTAGAGCGCCAATCTTTTGTGTATATTATGTAAGATACTATGAAGGTACCGCCACCAAGATACCCCTTTATATATACTAATCTGATACACAGGGTAATATGTAAGATACTATGAAGGTACCGCCACCTAGATACCCCTTTATGTATACTAACCTGATGCACAGTGTATTGTGTAAGATATTATGAAGGAGATGTCACCTAGATACCTCTTTATATATACTAACCTGATGCACAGTGTATTATGTAAGATATTATGAAGGTACCGCCAACTAGATATCCATTTACCTTTACTAAAGAAAAAAGGTAAGAGTACACTCACATCATATTTTCTAATAAAATGTATGATTATCAATTATATAACTAAGACAACAAAATGTTGGAATACTATAATCAGTACTGATAAAGACTTTTGCACTCATGGATCCGCTATACTAGAGAATATTAAATATACAGATAAATTAGGCTCATGATAAAATCGGACAGATAGGGATTATATAGAAAATTTACAAATATGATACCATAGTACTGATATAGAAGTGGATAGATTAGTAATAATGATATATTTACACATTTATTATGAACTGACATTATTTTTTATAATGATTGATTTGAATCTAACTACACAGTGACTCATAAGATAATGTGGGGTTATATAATATAGAATGTAATATCTGGACTTGTTTTGTAATATACAATTATTAGATAATGCAAATTACAGAATATAAAGCTCATAGTAGTGTACCTTTATAAATAGAATGATATTCTTAATCTTACTATATAACCGTTATTAAGGCAAATCTTTTCAAGTATGGAAAAACAATATCTACAAAATAATATATACAGATTCTTGTGTATTTATAAATATACTCTTACAGTATATAGAGTAAAATCACCTTACTCTAGAGATTCTTCTTACTCCTCCATCTGTCCAGCTCTCCAACCAGTAACTCATCCAGCAGCTCCTCCATCAGCTATCAGTGGCCTGATACAGCCTATTTATAGTCACTCCTCCCCCATCTCTCCCCAGTAGTTCCCAGGATGGGCAGAAGAAATTCTTACACTGAGAGGTGACATGTAAATTAGGGTGTCATAACATTAGTATATAGTCATTCAGCACATAAGCTTCTCGTGCCCAGCTCCTTGTCTTGTAAATGAGGTGTAAATATTCCTATGGTCACAGACTACAATGGGAAATGGTAATTACACCCTGGCAGGGTAACGCCTTGCATTCTAATTAGATCACAGCAGCCTCTGGCCTCCTGTTATGTCACCAAATGGACCTTTTGTTTAGGAGTCACCTATTGTCTAGGCAGAGTATCATCAGAAAGCTCTGTTCTACGTATCAGCAGGAACATCACAATGGTTCATTGCTAAACTTTTGCATGTATATATATATATATATATATATATATATATATATATATATGTGTGTATTTTCCTGATGACAAACTAATACAGTTTAAAACGTTGAAAAGCCTCCGTTGTTGTGTGATAATTTTTATTGGTTGACAAATGGTTTTGAGAGCTGCACCTCTGCCTACATCCATTGTTACCTTGTGGGGGCACCAAACCTAGTTCCATTATTGGTGGAGTGCCAGGCGTACTGTGTATACTATATATATATATATATATATATATATATATACATATATACATATATGCAATGGCTTCCTCTGCTTGTACTACTAAGCTCAATTTAAGCAAATAAGAATGTTTGTCACTGAATTCTCTATCACGTAATGAGCAACTTATCATTCATCCAGCAGATAAAGGCTCTGCCATCGTATTGCAAGATCTTCCTGACTATAAAAAAGAAATCCAACAGCAACTAGAGGAACCGGGTGTATACAGTAAACTGCGTGGTAATTCTTCCACATTCTTTTTGGTGGATGTACATGAGGCTTTGATCATGGCTAAAGATGCTGCATTTATATCTGATAGATTTTTTATTTATTGATTCCTGAATTTCCACTGGTCCCCTTCCTGTATACACTACTTAAAATACATAAGAGTGTTAAACCAAGTGCGTGTAATGGGATCAGAAAGGAATACCTTCATGTATGGCACTAGTTGTCAACCGAAAAGTTTCAAATGTGTCCCGCCATATTCGCAAATGATCCGCATTAGGGGGATCAGCAGCAATATAGGGACAGCATCACTACAAATGGATGACTTGATTAATTCATTTCTTGCCAGAGGTTACAGATTTAAAAACTTGTTAGCATCTAAAAGTAAAATTCTTACCATGGACAGAAAAAGTTTACTATTGAAAAAATATAAACATTGCTCCCAACCAGTACTTCCATGAGCGAACCAGTTTAATACCTTATCTGATGAAATGAATACCATCTCTAAGAGACAGTGGAACCTTATTCAATCAGATGAGGACTTAAAATTGGGGAATATGAAGCTTATGTCCTGTTATAAATGGTCTAGAAACCGATATCTCGGGTGACGGGAAACCCCTTTTGTTTTTTTTACAGCATAAACAGAATAGGTGTTTCAAATGTGCATGCACTACTTGTAAGTTTATGCTTATGGGAGATACCTTTACCCACCCTCGTTCAGGTAAAAAGTTTTATATCAGACATCACCCTACGTGTGCCTCATCACATGTCATTTATCAAATTGTTTGCCCCTGTGGTCTTTCATATGTGGGCAGAACCAATCGTAAATTTAGGGGGCATATGACTGCACACTGCTCTGCTATCCGACTGGCTCTGGCCAATGGCTCAAGTAACCAGCCAGTCACTCGTCTCTTTTTGCCATAACTTGGTGAGCCTTAAATATTGCATGATCGATCATATACCACTCTCATTGAGGTGAGGGGGGATCGAGGATAAGCCTTATTAAGGTGTGAATCCTGATGGATTTAACGCCTTGATACTGTTAGCCCCAAAGGTTTAAATGACATAATACCCCTTTCCTGTTTTAATTAACTATTTGGTCTATTATACACCTATACATATATTTATAATGTGATACTTCTGTAATTGATGATATCATTGTTTTCAAGACCTGTTATTGTTTCCCCAGTCTGTGTCTATGTTCACTTCCCGGGTTGCTATGGTGATGGGATGCGCTGATGTGCGCTGCAATTCAGGTGCCGCGGCAGGATGGCCGGTAACGGTCAGCGTGCACCTGTTAGCACTTTGGTGAGGAGATATAAGGAAAGCTATGTCTTTTATTCTTGTTGTATCCTGAAGACAATTCTAATGAATTGAAATTTTGATACTGCAGCTTGTGCCGTATTTCAATTACTATAGCCGTGAGTGCCACATCCTCCATCTTATATATATATATATATATATATATATATGAGACTCAGTGGGCAGGATTGACGTAGGGTGTTTTCCACGCTAAGTCCTCAGGTCCTATTGTTGCATGATGTTTGAACACTTAATATGAGTTTTTTTCTATATTTTTTTGTATAACCATTTTTTACTTTTAATAAATATTCATTATTATTGAGAGCTACTGGAGCGCACACCTGTTAAGCCCAGTGGGTATATTGTCAGTGAGCCTTGCAGTAGTATGAACTTTGTTCGTCAAAGTTCCGTTTCGGTTGTTGTGGGTGTGGTCCCGTGAATGTAGTAAATTGGGACATTGAGTATTCCACTAGTGTGTGCTGATGCGTCTAACCTGTATGTGGTGGAACGCATGATACGCTTCTGGTCTGTGGAACACATGACGCGCCCTGGACCGGGTCAGCGGAGGTACTTCCGGTCCGTGGAACGCAAAGTGCGTCCCGGACCACAGCGTTTGGTGACTGAGCCTGATATGCTGGAAGGCTGCAGGCTTGAATGATCAGTGACATGGTTTGGAGGTAGGGGAGGTGTGTGTTATGCAGATATTGTCTGGTATGCATAGTGAACAGGAAGTGATGTTGTTTCTACTTCCGGGTGCCCGGGGTTATAACCTCTGGTGCTGAGACAGTGTTTGTGGAGCCATGTGTATTGTGACAGCATGATATCGGCCATGTGAGTATTTGCACTTCTGTGTTTATCACTATTGTTTAAAGGTTACACTCCAGGTTGTTGACAGGAAATATGTATTGTTTTATACCCTAGTGATCTGTCTGAATTATTGGAAACAATTAAATAGAATGCTTGGATACAGATGTATATTGGAAAGATCACCTGGACATAGTGAGTAGTTAGAGGTTGTGATATCTGTGTACTGCTCTATTGCATATTTGTATAGTCAATGGCTTTGCTCCCCTTTTGTTTATAGGGAGAGCCGATCATATTAAGAAGTAACAAGTTGATAAATGTGGAGGCACGGCTACCAGAGTATGTGATTACTTGTGTATTATTTTTCTGTTAGTTGAACCTAGCGCTGTTTATTTACCTATACGCCTGATATTTTGTATATTGATTTTAGATGCATTTGGGTCGCCCACCTGTTGATTGGACAGGTGTTATTTGGACATTTCCCAAAGAGATTGGTTTATGTAAGCCCTTTAGTCTGTTGACCCCACATGGGTGGCCACTGAAGTATGTTTGTATTTACCCACTGGGCTTAAGGTGTATTGGATGAGTGCACTATGAGTGTGCTTTGGGTAGTAAAGAAGTATTTACTTTGCAACAATGGGGCCTGGGAGGCACTGAGTGTGTTTTTATGTTTCATATCTTTTCTAGATCTCTATTGATGTTGTAATACTTACATCTGTGAATTCGATCAAGGGCGAGTTGGTGCAACAGATGATCCAACAATTAAACTATGGAACTATTTTATGAGATATGACTTTATGTAGGTCTTTTATTTTTATGAGTGCCCCTTCCACTTTGGTGGAATTCCAGTATTATATATATATATATATATATATATATATATACTTGCAGACATACAAAACATAATTACCTGACATGTCCCATCAGATTACGGTGAGAACGCATCTCTGTCCGTTCCGTGATGTCTGTAAGTATGTACAAACATATAAATAATAGACCATTAGTGCTGAGCAAATGAAATATTACACGTAATGTAACAATGGTGCTCTGAAAACCAGACTGATGGTGATTTATTACACTGTGGCAGGAGAGGAGTCAGTTGCTACAATATAAATAAGCCAAAAACGGTAGCAATTTGCACAGCATATATAATGATTTGTTGGGAAAAGCCTAACTGGGTGCAAATGTACCCACAAAAAAAAGAAAAAAAGATTTTTTGCCGATAGATGCTTTAGGTAGTTGCAAATGTAATTATGGATGACATAAGCTAGTTCATTGGTTGCCCATAGTTACCTCCAGGTATGGCTTTGAAATTAAATTAGTCAGTGTATACAGCAATCAATCTGGTAATAAATAAATCTCTAAAATTGCTCCATGTGGAGCACAAGACATGGGTCTTATTCTGGAGGATCTAATGAAAATTAAGCTCGTCAGAACATGCCCAATGTGATAGCTTAATTGACGGAAGCCTGAACTCACACATGGGGGGTCATTCCGAGTTGTTCGCTTGCTAGCAGATTTTAGCAGCATAACACACGCTAGACCGTCGCCCTCTGGGAGTGAATCTTAGCTTAGCAGAATTGCGAATGAAAGATTAGCAGAATTGCGAATAGAAAATTCTTAGAAGTTTCTGAGTAGCTCGAGACTTTCTCCTACACTGCGATCAGCTCAGCCCATTTCGTTCCTGGTTTGACGTCACAAACACTCCCTGCGTTCGGCAAGTCACTCCCTCATTTCTCCAGACACTCCCGCGTTTTATCCTGGCACGCCTGGGTTTTCCGCACTCTCCCAGAAAATGGCCAGTTTCCGCCCAGAAACACCCACTTCCTGTCAATCCCACTCTGATCACTTCAACAATGGAAATTCTTTGTTCGGACATGAGTAAATCTACTAAGTTTTGAGCTAAAATACTTAGCGCATGCATACTGCGTACCAAGCGCATGCGCATTTTCGCCTTAATCGCTCCGTTGCGAAAATCGGCAACGAGCGAACAACTCGGAATGACGCTCATGTGCCCTGCGCTTTTATCTTCATATGTAAAACTCACATTGTACATTGTTAACACACCTGGCACCTGGTGTTGAAATAATCATCCAGGTGGGGTTGAAATAATCCTTTTAGTGCAAACAGCAGCAGCAGATTGGTACTAATATAGCAGCTGACTGGCCAGGTGCTCAGACCTACTTGTAATGCTCAGGTAAATGTGTTAAATCAATCCTGTCTGGATACATGGTGGGACATCATCCACAGCACCTGCCAGACTGGACATGAAGTGATTGGAGGAGCGGGACTTGAAAGCAGCTTAGCCGGCAATTGGAAGCAGAACTGTGTATGGTATCAGCACCGTCTGGGCAGCAAATATTGGCTCTTGCTGGAAATAAATCGCTGTAGGGTCCCACTTTTTTAGACACTTGAAGTGTCATTCCAAGTGGCTAACAACTATGAACCTAAGTGGCTTTCAAGTCCTGCTCCTCTGATTATTGCATATTTAGTCCAGCAGGAGCTATGGAACATATCCTACTTCTGATGCTTTAACAATGATAGGTGTGTCTGTATCCACATTAGCAATGCCTATCTCCTCCTGCTCCATACACTTAGTGCACTTCTTCCAAAGGGGGTACTCCAAGGTTTGAGGGAACGTCCCCACCTGCCCCCTTTGTAAGCTGCCCACAGTCCTTCATTTTCTGCTTGAGCCTGCAGAAGACGTCAGGCCATATGAAATGTAATGATCACGTATTCCCATTGCTGCAGACCATACTTTTCTAGCAATAACTCAATGAAATATTAATATTCCCAAGTCTCTAATGTTTACATTTTGAACTTACTCCTTCTTGGAAAAGTAAACAAAATAAATGATCTTACGTAACACTAATGTTCTATACAATGTTGTTCCATGTTGCAATTTGTCTGTAAAACCTCATTAATTAACACTGTATATTTGTTTTATTGGTAAAAATATAAAAAAGGCACTTGCAAATATGCCTCAGGCACAACTGCCTTACCAATACTCCTTTATCTTCATATGTAAAACTCACATTGTTCATTGCTAACATACCACCCTCACCAAGCTACCATTTATAAACAATGAGGGTAATAATTATGTCGACAGTTAAGAGGTCGACCCCATATGATTGACATGCATTAGGTTGAGAGGTCCAAAAGGTCAACATGATCAGAAGTTCTACAGGTAAAATGTAGAGAGTGCTTAAGGTCGGCAGGTACAAACGGTTGACATGACAATGGTCAACACGCATATGTTTTTTGTCATGTTTTTCCAGCTTTTAATTCATTTTCTATCCATGAGAGCCCATGAGAGGACCCGTTTCCACTAACGGTGGTCACAAAAGATGAAACTAAAAATGTAATGTCCAAAACCACAAAAAAAGGTTTGCTGAACATTTTGTGTTGACAATTTTCATGTAGACCACTTGATGATTTTGACCTTTTGTACCTGTTGGTCTTTTCCACTGTCTATCTTTTTCATGTCGACCACTTAACCCAATAGCCATTTTGATCCTGTCGGCCATATGCATGTCAAACTTATGGGGTCAACCTATTGACCGTTAAGCAAGTTACTGTTGATCCATTGAGCCACACCCAGACTATGCTTACCATCTTTATAACTTTGCTGACTGTGCAGACAGTGGGTGTCTCCTTATCACTGCATCAGTGATCTCTTGCCATATTCTATACTTGGGTCTAGCCCTAATATTCAGCAGTCAATTATGTATTTTGTCCATTGCTGCATTTACAATTATATCAAGTTCCTTCAGACTGAAATGTGTCTATCTTTCTTTCCTTTTTTGGGGGGCTGCCATTTGTGCCTCTTGGCTTGTGCCATGGCTTTTCTGCCACATTCCTCTGCATAATGCTGGTCTCTGGATTTTGTATATTCTCATCTTCCTCTGTAGTTGGCACAGGAGGAACATTGTTACCATGTCATGCATCTGCAGCAACCTGGAAACCAGCAGTTATTATTTCAAATCCTTTTGCTACTTGGTCCATTCTGCAATGGATGTGGAATCTCAGGCCCTTCATACCTCATAGCATGTCTAGATGACATTGTAGTTTTTAGCTCTGACTGGAAGTTGCACCTGCCAATGGTGGAGGCAGTGTTACAGTCTCTATGGGCACATGGATTCACTGCTAACCTGGAGAAGTGTTCCATTGGAATGGTAAAGGTAAAGTATCTGGGGTATATTGTAGCCTGAGGAAGTTCAAATCTCAGCCCAGCAAAGTGGAAGCAATCCTCACATGGCCTAAGCCAAAATGTCACAACTCAGAACGTTCCTGGGTTTGGTGGGCTATTATCATAGGCTCATAGGCGATTTTGCCACCAGATCAGCAGCCTTAACTGAATGTCTGTGGAAACAGTTTCCAGACAAGAAAGTGTGGACAAGGCCAGCAGAAACTGCTTGGCAGGATTTAAAGCAAGCATTATGTGTAGAGCCTGTACTACAAGCCCCTGATTTAAGAAAAAAATGTGTGCTGCAGACTGATGCCTCTTGAACAGGGTTAGGGGCAGTCCTTTCCCAAGAGGTAGCAGGGAAGAGAACCCTATTCTCTACCTTAGCCAGAAACTGCTGCCCAGAGAACACAAGTACTTAACTGCAAAGCAGTGGTACTTGGCAATACAATGGACAGTGCAGTAACTTAGATACTATTTGTTGTGAAGAGAATTCCTGCTTATCACTGACCATGCACTCTTACGATGGATGCACAGAAACAAGGAGGTGAATGCTTGTGGTATTCACTGGTTTCTGATCTTACAACAATTCAAATTTGAGGTGCAGCATCATCCATGGAATGAGCACCTTTATGCTGTCTAGAAAGTTTATGAGTCCTGAGCCTCCTAGCAACCCTGTGGTGAAGCTAGGGGAGGCGGAGGACAGTGAAGAAGGGGATCAGTGGAAGCTAGTGGAGTGGTGTGTTCACAGACATATGGCACAAATAGGTATGGGCGAGGCAGAGAACTCACCAGGGGAATTCATAGCTTAACCAGAGTGGTTGACACTAAATGGGAGCAGTGTGTCAGGGACAGCACAATTCCACATGAGGTTAATGTGCAACTGCAGGATTGGAACAGCAGCAATAGGTTTGATGGAATCCGGTCCGGGTTTAAGCTGAGTCTCTTGTAAACCACAGCTGGGCTAATCATTTGATCTTGTCTGATGTCTTTAAAAATGTGTTTTCTTTAATAGGTCATTTCTTCTGATGCCAGCAAGTGGCCAGGCGATACATGGGAGTCTGGGGTTATGTTAGGAGCCATTTGAAATATGTACTGTTTGTGATTACCTGAACTTGGAATGTTACACTGCTGTTGAAAGAACTGCCTGTAAACCTGACCTGCAAAACCTGCATGTAAAGCTGTATCCTACCCAAGGTAGAAATAAAGTGTATTGGATTATACTTATTCTATGTGATTCCTGTCACATATGTCACCCGAAAAGGGACACAAGTGGTGGACAGTATCCACAGCAAACCCTAAACAGATCCACACATAGCGGCAGTGAGACACATTGCACAATTCTACCTGATGCACAGCAAATTGGTGAGTGTGAATCTTTAAGCAACAGTGGATACATGTATATGTGTGGTTTTTTTTTGCAAGCTGTGCTCATTGTAAAGCAGTTATTAATTCCTGTGTATGTATGGGCCAGGAACACAGGGAATGATTTGCAGTGTTAAGAGTAACCTGCTGCAATAGTGTGTAGGAAACTGGCTTACCCTGGCCATTTAAATAAGTCTACTAAATTTATATATGAGAAGCAGGGATATGCCTAAGTATTGATTTTCTGCTACAGCACTCTGAGGTGTCCACGCACAAAAAGAATGTACATTTGACTATATTTTGTCTTATAGTTTTGATTTGCTCTCGTTATCTTCCCCCCTAATACCAACCATTAGCCATATCCAATTAGGTCTAATCCTTTCTTATTTCTTTCTGTGCTTCCTATTCCTCTGTGGACTCTCATCCACGATCCAAGGTGTACAGCGCCATAGTGTGGCTCTTGTTTTACCTTGCCTAACGTGGAAAGCAGATCCACACATTTTATGGTCTTATCTTTCTTTAAATCTCCCAATTCTATCATTCGTATATAGGTGTACTCTCATTGGTAGATAGCCTCTCTACTATCATACCACGCTGCTAATGCCCTATCTCGTCCGATCTTGGAAGCCAAACATCGTCGGGCTGGGTCAGTACCTTGAGAGGAGACTCCCTGGGAATACCCGGTGTTGTAGAGTAGGAACTATTCCCCTTCTTTTGAAGGGTGGACACCAATAGCAGTATCACCACTAATTGCTTTTTTCCTCTTCTTATCTTTTTCTTTACATCTCTATAAGCATCAGGTGACGAAAAAGTAAACAATTCTAATATGTACTATACGGAGTAACGGGTGACTAGCAAAGTGCACAGTATTGACCCAATTTAAGTGGTCCTTCTAAGACTCAACACTGACCTCCTCTCTGGGTCCCATTAATACAGAACATCTGTTCTGGTCAGGAGAAACAGGTGTCAGACTATCAGGTGTCTGCAGCCTTTCTAATATCTCTCTTGTGATTTACAGACCAAAATATTTTAATATTTTCTCACACTCTCATCATTTTACACTCCTTTTCTTTTGGATCGCAGATGGGTAATTATTTTAATCTTGATTAATAAATATATGTTTTGATTAGCTTCATTATTGAAGAATTCTTCTTCTTTTCATAAGAGTGCGCCCACACAAGAGCTTTCTTTCCTCTTTCCTCGTCAGTACATGTACTTTCTAGCTCTTGGCGCACCACCAACAGGGACTATAATTGAAGGGTCTTATTTTCCTTTCTAGCAATTGTAATTGTCCATTTTTGTTTTTTTACTATCTGTTGTTTACCAACCACACACCAGTGCCCAGTCGCTCTTCCTTGTTGATTGCTGTAATGTTGCCAGACTTTGCTAGCTAAGATTCTGTTCATGTTGCCAGACCTTGCTGGCTAAGTTATGTTTTGGTGTGCTGGTGTTTAAATCTCACCACACCTGTTGTTGTTATGTTCCTTCTCTCAAGTATGTAATTCTCTTTTGGGCACTGGTTTACCTATAACTGAGCTGTAGGAGGAGGCATAGAGGGGAGGAACCAGCACACCCAGTGGAAGAAATTTAAAGTGCACTTGCTCCATTGGACCCTTCTATACCCCATCATACTAATTCTGTACCCAATATCCCTTATGGACTACGCTAGATATATAAATGTCTTATTTATTATTTGTACAGGGAGTAAGAAACAGTTTATATGATATTTTGCTTTGCACAATATATGCGGTCATCCCATCATGTTTATGTATACCATTGATGAGCAGCAAGTGCACTTTTTAGCCATACGTTTCTCTGGATATGGGGATTATTAATACGACCTTATATAATAAGCCTACGAATAGGAATACAGTATTACACGCTCAAAGTTTCCATACTAATTCATAAAAATTTAGTTTACCATGCTCCCAGTTTATATGAGCTAGAAGAATTTGTAAGGAGGTTTCTGAGGCTGAGGCACATATTGATTTGATGCAAAAAAAAATCTTATAATATTTAGTGTATACATAATTATTTGCCCCTGTGGTCAAGTAGACTAGTGTTGTGTTGTCTACATTACTATGGTGTCAATGGTAAATGGGATTGGGCAATGGCGTTGCCGCTCTGTTTGTGGTTTGTCTCACTGTGTATGTCTATGTAATGGTAAGTTTTGTTTGTACACTTTTCTTTTTCTGATAAAACATTAAAATGTCCAAAAGCTCATCTTAGGAGTGGATCCAGACAAATGTATGTCAAAGTAATACTCAAATGAAAATAAATGAAAGGATAGATCAAAGGCGATAACACAATCTTTACAATAAAATATACGTCACATGTTCTGTTGTCCCATGGGGTAATTGCTGTGCCAAAAGTTTCTTATTGTTCAGACGTCAAGCATGAAAAAGAGGAGATAATACAATATATGTGTAGTATTGCTTTAAGACACTGGAAATAAACAGCCTGTGAGTGTCCAGAAAAAGAGGCCTAATGTGCCAGAGCCCAATTTGATAGTAGGTAGGGATAGTATCTCGCCACCACTCCGCAGATAATTTTGGACGTACCAAAACTCACATCAAGAAGAGTAAGGACAGATATGTAAAGGTATCTTTCAATACTATATCCACTGTGTCATAAGGCAAGGAAGGAGTTTTGAACAATAAACGTACCCCACTCACTTTTGGAGGGGGATTGTTCCCACGTATAAAGGTATCTTTCAAATCAGTATGCAGCCAAATTTGTCTAATACCACAAATAGAAGGTTCCTCCAACCTCCACCACGATGTGCACCAGAAAAATATTGGGTATGTCTAGATAGTATCCAGTATTACTTGTCCTAGACTGTTTCTCGCTTAAGTAGATTTTGTTCCAGGTGACCCAAAAAGTGAAGAAGAGAAAAGCTCCAGAGATAGAGAAATCCCGTCCCAGCGGAGAAACAACAAAGATTCAGCAGCCTTTCTGTATGTCAAAGTAAATTCACCCTGGGTTCTGAAATTATGTTTTTTCTATGTCATAAATAGAACATTGATAATGCTAGAACCAATGATAAAGAACGCTTGATATTTAAAAAAAATATATATTTTAATAGACAATACTAAAAAAACATGAAAATGTATTGACCTCTAATAATAGATGGTAATTGGCTGATATTATAGAACTCGCATGTGTGCACAATGCTAAAACCAGAAAATTCAAATAATAAATGTCAGTACATTTAGACAAAAAGCCAGTTTTTCAGATAGTTCAGCCCTGATATTAGAAATGAAAGTTTCTCACTGACAGCAACATATCAGGGAAAGTGTCCAGATTCCTCTCATAGAGCTCAAAAGCTCAATTATCCACCGTTAGAATGTAACAAAAATTGATAGGCGTGCTAGCAGCCTCAGTGAAAACTTAGCAGCTTTTTCTGTATGCTGACGAACCTGATTAGGTATCCATAGCAGGACATTCAGAAAAGGGTGGAATTACCGCTGCAAGCAATCACAGCACTTGGTCCACAAAACTGATGTCTAGCTTGGAGCATCCACTGCGGGAATGGTGGGCATGGCTGTACTTCAGCTTTGGTGGCCAGGACTAATGTCAAAGTGGATGATTCACCAGAGCTGGCAGTTACAGCATGAGATCCACATGGCTGACAGTCACGGCAAGGCAACCACCGCAATGAGTGGTTATCATGGCTATAATTCGCTTGATTAGCTGGAGCACATGGTGCACACAATGGAGCTTCCTCTATGTGTTTCTCCGCTATAATTATTAGAAGCTCCATTGTGTGCACCATATGCTCCAGCTAATCAAGCAGAATTATAGCCGTGATAACCTCTCATTGCGGTGGTCAACCATATGGATCTAATACCATCTATTATTAGAGGTCAATACATTTTCATATTGTCAGTGTGCAGTATATATAGTTGGAGGACAGTGCAGAATTTTGCTGACCACCAGTATATAATATATAGCAGTATGGTACAGTAAGCCACTGCTCTACCTACCTCTGTGTCGTCAAGTATACTATCAATCCATACCTGTGGTGCATTTTAGTTGTGTGCAGTATACATAGTAGGAGGACAATGCAGAATTTTGCTGACCACCAGTATATAATATATAGCAGTACGGTACAGTAGGCCATTGCTATTGATATATTACTGGCATATAATTCCACACATTAAAAAATGGAGAACAAAAATGTGGAGGGTAAAATAGGGAAAGATCAAGATCCACTTCCACCTTGTGCTGAAGCTGCTGCCAGTAGTCATGGCCGAGACGATAAAATGCCATCAACGTCATCTGCCAAGGCTGATGCCCGATGTCATAGCAAAGAACATGTAAAATACAAAAAACAAAAGTTCAGTAAAATTACCCAAAATTCTAAATTAAAAGCGTCTGATGAGAAGCGTAAACTTGCCAATATGCCATTTACAACACGGAGTGGCAAGGAACGGCTGAGGCCCTGGCCTCTGTTCATGGCTAGTGGTTCAGATTCACATGAGGATGGAAGCACTCATCCACTTGCTAGAAAACTGCAGTGCCACTCCTAAATGGGCCAGGTGTTTGTGTCGGCCACTTGGGTAACTTAGCTTAGCCATCCAGCAACCTTGGTGTACCTCTTTTTTTCTTTTCATCATGTACTGTTTGGGGACTATTTTTTTAAAATCTGCCACCCTGTCTGACACTGCAGTGCCACTCCTAGATGGGCCAGGTGTTTGTGTCAGCCACTTGGTTCGCTTAGCTTAGCCACACAGCTACCTCATTGCACCTCTTTTTTTCTTTGTATCATGTGCTGTTTGGGGACTATTTTTTAAATCTGCCATTTTGTCTGACACTGCAGTGCCACTCCTAGATGGGCCAGGTGTTTGTGTCGGACACTTGGGTCGCTTAGCTTAGCCATCCAGCGACCTTGGTGCACCTCTTTTTTTCTTTGCATCATGTGCTGTTTGCGGACTATTTTTTAAATCAGCCATCCTGTCTGATTGTGTCGGGCCACTTGGGTCGCTTAGCTTAGTCACACAGCTACCTCATTGCACCTCTTTTTTTCTTTGTATCATGTGCTGTTTGGGGACTATTTTTTAAATCAGCCATCCTGTCTGATTGTGTCGGGCCACTTGGGTCGCTTAGCTTAGTCACACAGCTACCTCATTGCACCTCTTTTTTTCTTTGTATCATGTGCTGTTTGGGGACTATTTTTTAAATCTGCCATCCTGTCTGACACTGCAGTGCCACTCCTAGATGGGCCAGGTGTTTGTGTCGGCCACTTGGGTCACTTAGCTTAGCCATCCAGCGACCTTGATGCACCTCTTTTTTTTCTTTGCATCATGTACTGTTTGGGGACTATTTTTTAAATCGGCCATCCTGTCTGACACTGCAGTGCCACTCCTAGATGGGCCAGGTGTTTGTGTCGGCCACTTGGGTCACTTAGCTTAGCCATCCAGCGACCTTGGTGCACCTCTTTTTTTCTTTGCATCATGTGCTGTTTGGGGACTATTTTTTAAATCGGCCATCCTGTCTGATTGTGTCGGCCACTTGGGTCGCTTAGCTTAGTCACACAGCTACCTCATTGCACCTCTTTTTTTCTTTGTATCATGTGCTGTTTGGGGACTATTTTTTAAATCTGCCATCCTGTCTGACACTGCAGTGCCACTCCTAGATGGGCCAGGTGTTTGTGTCGGCCACTTGGGTCACTTAGCTTAGCCATCCAGCGACCTTGGTGCACCTCTTTTTTTTCTTTGCATCATGTGCTGTTTGGGGACTATTTTTAAAATCGGACATCCTGTCTGACACTGCAGTGCCACTCCTAGATGGGCCAGGTATTTGTGTCGGCCACTTGGGTCGCTTAGCTTAGTCACACAGCTACCTCATTGCACCTCTTTTTTTCTTTGTATCATGTGCTGTTTGGGGACTATTTTTTAAATCTGCCATCCTGTCTGACACTGCAGTGCCACTCCTAGATGGGCCAGGTGTTTGTGTCGGACACTTGTGTTGCTTAGCATAGCCATCCAGCTACCTTGGTGCACCTCTTTTTTTTCTTTGCATTATGTGCTGTTTGGGGACTAGTTTTTAAAACTGCCATCCTGTCTGCCACTGCAGTGCCACTCCTAGAAGGGCCACGTGTTTGTGCCACACATTTGTGTTGCTTAGCTTAGTCATCCAATGACCTCAGTGCATCCTTTAAATCTAAAATCAATGTTGTGAGGTGTTCAGAATAAACTGGAAATGAGTGGAAATTAATGTTATTGAGGTTAATAATACTGTAGGATTAAAATTACCCCCAAATTCTGGTATTTTTGTTATTTTTACTTGTTTTTCGGAAAATCATCCAGATCCAAAACCAAAACCTGAAAGGGTGATTTTGGCAAAACCAATCCAGATCCAAAACACGATCAGGGATCCAGATCCAAAACCAAAACACAATACATGAAAAGTGCCCGCCGCACATCTCTACTAAATAATGGACACATATGGCATGAGTAAAAGAGATATCCTGCCATACTGGTCCGACAGGAGAACGGGAGGTCGAGCCGCTAAAAAGAGTGGCGCCCGGTTCATGGTCAGTACCGCTGGGACATCTGTTGAAGCGGTAAGCAATCCAGCTCCGGATAATAGTCACAGTGAGAGAGTGACAGACGGAGCTCATGCACTTAATTCCAGTATGATATCTTTACCAAACCGGTTTATCCAATAGTAAGAACATTACTACTATATAGAATAAAGGAAAACACTCATTTTGGAACTGTCTCTAAAGTGCTATATATTTCTATAACAAAAAGTCTACACACCAAAGTGTCAGCTGTTATTAATCACACCAGACTGACGGAACATTGGTACTAACAAAGAACATATACTGAATATTGCATCATTTACTAGTGCACTAGTACTGTGGGACTATTATATATATATTTTATGCCGAGTGTGGATTCTTTGTTGAATTGAATATAATAATAGTTTTTATTAATGTAAATTTTTTAACTGATTGTGATTTAATTTACAATATGAATAAATTTGTTCAAATGCACATGTAGTCTGCTTGCGCTCTCTTTTTTTCCTTTAATCTACTTTTAGTTTGAAGAAAGGTTCTATAAATTTAGGTTTAGTGTTTTGATGTAGCTAAGGACAAAGTGTGTAGTGCAAAAATCAGGACTACTTGCCACAATTTGACAATATAAATGTGAAATATTAACTGTCAAAGCCACAGGTTCCCAAACACGGTCCTCAAGTGGACACTTACTGCTAGTCTATGCCTACTTTTTCCCATTCACTTCCTGGCTCTGTGACAGCAGACATACTCTGCTATTTTGGCTACTGATAAAGATATCTGGGAACTTGCACAGACCTCTGTATGCTCTGGCAGCAGGGTGCAAAGAACATGGACCACTGTAGACCTTAGCAAGCTGCTGCCACATACCATTGGCTGTTTTTCCAGGCAATATTTAGCACCTTTGACCTCTGACCATGGGTGCATAATATACCATCTTCTGATAACTTTCCAGGGTATGTGACTTCTGACCTCTGAGTGCATATTTTCTGTGCAGTATTTTTTTGTGGGTTTCCTGAAAGGTGGCACTTGCAGGTTGGGACTGGCCTGTCTTTGCAGCAGGTATCAATATGAAGTAACATTGCTCTTTTACAACAACATTGTTTATTTAGTAACATATTTTCAACTGACCATCTGTACAATCTTTGTAATTATTGTGTTCTGCAAAGTGTAACAGAATTAACTTGGGTGAAGCTGCCCTGCATGATCACTGTGTGCAATTGTCTGTTATCTGTAAATGCATTAAAAATCTACAAAGTCTCATTTATACACATTGAGGAAGTTATACAAATTGGTGCTGTGGTAAAGGGTAGGAAAAACTGTCATGTTGGAGAGAAGTTAAATGGCATTGACCAGGCTTACCCATTTACACTGCACTGTGACCTGGGTCCTTCCCAGGACCAACCCTGCGAGCTAACCAGGTTGGATTCCCGAGTCACATGACCCGTGTTAACCCTTTCTTACCGAGCCACTCCCGTGTTATCACAGCAATAACACAAGTTTTTAATGCCAGTGGAATAGGGGTATTATAGTGCATATCCAGCTTAACTGGCTAAGAATTATTGGGTATACAATGCAAATTATTGCACTACTTGCCCCAGCTCCCTTCATTTATTTGTATAACTTTTTCATACCTATTTGTCAGTTTCCTTACTACATTTTACCGTATTTTCTTATAGTTTACTGATATCATTTAACATGGATGAATTTCCTTTTATGAAAATGAGAAAATATTTTTTAAACCAATGCACTACACCAAGATAACTGCTATTCTCTCTCCTGTGTGTTGTATACCAGTGTATTAGGTGTCAGTAGTACCACCCCTTATACCATGATAGTGACAAATTATATTCACAAATAAATAATCATCTCAGGCAATTTAGGGAGTTTCATTATACACATTGTTTATTACATTGCACTGGTACATATGATCAGCTACAGATGTTTCTCCTCCCCGGTCTGTAACAAGACTGGTTTATATAAAACACTTCTCACATTCAAAAAGAGAAACATTTCCTTACATGTAACCATATTGCAGTGATACAAGGTGACTTACTTATGAAACACAGGCTACATTCAGGCCCCCAGAGTTACTACTCATGTGATTAATACACGTTATATTTCTAGTAAAACACTTGCTGCATTCAGTGGCTGATTCAGATGTATAAGGAATTACACAGCCGCAGGGAAGTAGATGTGCAATTCTGTACAAATACTATTGAAACACAGCAGGAGGCATCTGTAAGAGATAGACACCTCCTGCATGCATCTGCAAGATCCCAGTGCTGTATCTGAGGTGATGGTTCAATATAGAAAAATGTAAAGTTATGCACCTTGGGACTGAGAACAATCGGGCAGCCTATAAATTAAATGGGGAAATTGCAGGGGAGACAGTAGTGGAAAGAGATTTGGGGTGCTCATTGATAATAGACTTAGTAGCAGATCCCAATGTCAAAGTGCAGCAACAAAAGCAAATAAGGTATTAGGATGCATAAAACAGGGAATGGAGACAAGGGATGTGAGTATAATCCTGCCACTGTACAAATCATTGGTACGGCCACACCATGAATATTGTGTACAGTTCTGGGAACCACACTATAAAAAAGATATCTTGGAACTACAAAGGCTTCAGAGGCAAGCCACCAAACTGATCAAGGGGTTAGAGGCACTGGACTATGAGGAAAGGCTTACTAGGTTAGATATGTTTATACTCGAAAAGAGGCCTCTAAGAGGAGACGTTATTAATATTTACAAGTATATAAAGGGACAATACCAGGATCTATCAGGTGATTTGTTTATAGAAAAGGCTCTACACAGTACACGTGGGCACTCTCTGAGGTTGGAGGAGAGAAAGTTTCAAACCAAACGTAGAAAATGGTTCTTCACAGTAATGGCAGTAAACATTTTGAAATCTCTGCCAGAGAAGGTAGTAATGGCGGATTCAGTTAATATGTTTAAAAATTGATTAGATAAATTTCTAGATGAACGAAATATCCAAGGATATAGCATTTAAAGGAAGAGAATGTTAGAAAAAGCATGAATTATAGCTGTTATTTAGATCTATAAATATAACTTAATCTGGGTCATTATAGTTAACAAGTCATATACTGAGTAATGTAAGAATTATAATACAGGTTGAACTCAAGGGACATTTTGTCTTTTTTTCAACCTTATCTACTATGTCATTATGTTACTATGACAATTGCAATCACTGGTCAAGACTCACAATGTTTGCAGACTATGGTCAGTCTGCATAATCTGAAGCTTCCTCAGACTGGCCGTAGGATACGGAAACCCAAGTCCATAAAGTCTGCATCCAAAGAAGCCGACCCTAAACCACCACCATTGTAAAAACATTGCCAGTTGCTGCCCCCTTAAATTCCACAGCATGTCATTCTGCTGTGGTGCCAAGGGGCTGTGAGCTATATCACAAGACCCAGTCTGCACATACACAGAACATGTCTTGTGCCTGTGCAGACCCCTAAACATCAGATTTGTCTATAAACCATATGGTTTATGTACAAAGCTAAATTATGTCCTTAGAGCATTTATATGTTTCCTAATCTGATGTCTAACAAGACTTGACTTACACTGAAAACATTTGCTGCATTCAGATCATTTAAATGTATTCTCTCTTGTGTGAATCATCTGATGTTTCACAAGATGTGACTTGCAGAGAAAACATTTGCTGCATTCTGAACATGTAAATGGTTTCTCTCCTGTGTGAATCCTTTGATGTATAAGAAGAGATGACTTTCGGGGAAAACATTTGTTGCATTCAGAACATGTAAATGGTTTCTCTCCTGTGTGACTCATCTGATGTTTCACAAGATGTGACTTGCAGAGAAAACATTGGCTGCATTCTGAACATGTAAATGGTTTCTCTCCTGTGTGAATCCTCTGATGTATAAGAAGAGATGACTTTCGGGAAAAACATTTGTTGCATTCAGAACATGTAAATGGTTTCTCTCCTGATGTTTCACAAGATGTGACTTGCAGAGAAAACATTTGCTGCATTCTGAACATGTAAATGGTTTCTCTCCTGTGTGAATCCTTTGATGTATAAGAAGAGATGACTTTCGGGGAAAACATTTGTTGCATTCAGAACATGTAAATGGTTTCTCTCCTGTGTGACTCCTATGATGTATAACAAGAGATGACTTTTGGGAAAAACATTTGTTGCATTCAGAACATGTAAATGGTCTCTTTCCTGTGTGACTCATCTGATGTTCCACAAGATGTGACTTGCAGAGAAAACATTGGCTGCATTCAGAACATGTAAATGGTTTTTCTCCTGTGTGAATCCTCTGATGTATAACAAGAGATGACTTTTGGGAAAAACATTTGCTGCACTCAGAACATGTAAATGGTTTCTCTCCTGTGTGAATCCTCTGATGTATAACAAGAGGTGACTTTTGGGAAAAGCATTTGCTGCACTCAGAACATGTAAATGGTTTCTCTCCTGTGTGAATCCTCTGATGTATAACAAGAGATGACTTTAGGGAAAAACACTTGCTGCACTCAGAACATGTAAATGGTTTCTCTTCTGTATGACTACTCTGATGTGTGAGAAGATGTGATTTATATGTAAAGCTTCTGTCACACTCAGAGCACAGATGTGGTTTCTCTCCTGTGAGACTCATCATGTATTAGATGATAAACAAATTAGCTGCAGAAGTTTTTTGCTTATCAGAAAATTAAAATGTTTTTTGTAAATTCTCCAAAGGTATAAGAAGAAATTATATCTGTATTTGCCTTGATTAGCGATCAATGTCCCTTTCCACAATGTATTGTAATATTCTCAATAGAAATTGTGCACATTTGTCCTGTAACAAAAAAAGATTATATTAAAAAGAATAAAGGTTACAGGGGTAATTCTACTTTTACAGTAATAGATTTTTTTTTTAATTTGGACCATGATATATATTTATATAGACTAACAAACATAGGATCTGATTCAGCTTCAGTTGCAGATATGCTAAATTAGCAATAATGCAACTGCTTGTGATCACATGCTGGGGGCTGCCTAGAACAGGGCAAGAACACCCAGTGTGCAAATGGCCACCAGCGATGTGATCGCATATCAGAAATGATCCATACTGAATAGGGCCCATGATCCAGTCATTTACTAATGTTTTTTTTTTTTTTACCAAATTGCTCAAATGTCCTAATTTCCAGACAGATGAGGCACAGAGTAATGTGGAGGAGTTTATGGTGGAGCTGTCACATAGATTCTTCCTTATAGATACCAGATATAAAGAAGTATATGTATCTTTAAAGGAGCTGCCACATAGATCCCTTTATATACCTGATGCAGAGTAATTTATAAGACACTATGAAGGCGTGGCACCTAAATACCACTTTATATTTACTAACCTGATGCACAGAGTAATATGTAATGTACTACACATGCAGACAACAAGCCAGACACAGAACAGCAGAAACAAAACCCAGCTTATGTCTGAAAGAGGATGACTCGGGAATTTCCCTTGTCTATATTGTAGTGTAAGAGGGTTAAAAATCCCAGGTTTGACAAGACAAAATCTTGGGTCATGTCATAAAGGTGCAAAAATTAATAGTTAATACAAAATATAAAATATAAAGATAACAGTAATATATCCTTTTACATATAATTCAATGATTAAACTATTTCACCATATTTACGTTTAAACATTTTAATTTTAGAAAACAAGACAATACTGTATCTACAAATGTATTTCATGTATCAGTATTTATTTTTTATAATATATTTAACTTACTCTGGACATTCTTCCTCTGTGTCTCTCTTACAGATCCATCCTCCCAGCTCTCCAACCAGTAACTCATCCAGCAGCTCCTCCATCAGCTATCAGTGGCCTGATACAGCCTATTTATAGTCACTCCTCCCCATCTCTCCTCATTTGTTCCCAGGATGACCAGAAGGAATTCTTACACTGAGAGGTGACATGTAAATTAGGTTCTCATAACATTAGTATATAGTCATTCAGCACATCAGCTTCTCGTGCCCAGCTCCCTGTCTTGTAAATGAGGTGTAAATATTCCTATGGTTACTGACTACAATGGTAAATGTTAATTACACCCTGGCAGGGTAACGCCTTGCATTCTAATTAGATCACAGCAGCCTCTGGCCTCCTGTTGTGTCACCAAAGGAACCTTTTGTTTAGGAGTCACCTATTGTCCAGGCAGAGTATCAGCAGAAAGAGCTGTTCTACATATCAGCAGGAATGTAACAATTATTCAGTACAAAACTCTTTCATAAAGAAGCAAACAATTATATTTGTACAGACTAATGTTTGTACAGCTATGATATAATTTTGTGTCTCATGATCTTAAAGACATTCTGATATAAATGATGATGAAAAGATAGAGGATATGGGAACCTCAAGGTACATCCTGCAACTGTATACACTGGATCCAACCCAGTAACTGTTATGTTAACAAATAGGGTGTGGATATGTCACATGGTGCTCCTTTGTATATATATATAGCAAAGACGATCTAGGTGGCACTCAGAATATACTGCACGGCACAAGCAGGTTAGATAGTGATGTTTCGAAGTTTAATCACCTCTTCTTCAGATTACAAACAAGAAGCATAAAACACATACCTTTATAGTATCTCCCCACAACGTGCACTGAGCTCAGTCACAGGTCCGGCCGGAAACGCCCACTGATGACGTCACCGTACTGAGCCGCAACACCTGAGCACTCAATATACCCACACCCACAATAAAACAGGAATGAATAACAAAAACTTTAAAAAATATACAGATAAAGACATCAGTATATAGTATAAGTGACACTGGCATAGCATAAACTTATACAACAATTGTGAACATAAAAATGGCACACTGAATAAATCCTCTATATCAATCTCTTCATAAATAGACTGAAAAACGGAGAAGTGAAAATAAATTCTTCATAATAGCAAATCTACTACTATTAAATTGAGGCACACTACCCATACCCCCATTACTTATAAAAAGCAACAAAGTCCTAGCGTCTCGTTGAGGCCTTTTCGGGTCAAAGTTTGAAGTTCAAAAATTCAAAGGGATTCTTTCCTAAGTAATCAAGCAGACCTGTTACCTCCTTGAAGTTTCTCTGGTTCATGATCTATAGTCGTATACTTAAGCGTAGCTACGTTATGATGCACCTGAGCAAAATGCCGGGCAACAGGTTAATCGCTATTCCCGGACAATAGTGCAATCCTAATGGCTAATTTATGGTTGGCCATACGTTCCCTCAAAGTGCGGTCAGTTTTGCCAACATAGCAAAGCACGCATGGACACGTGATAAGGTAAATAATGAATCTAGTGGTATAAGTAACCCGATGATCAATCGAGTATTTACGTCCACTATGAGGGTGAGAAAAACATGAGCCTGTGGTCAGAGAATGACATGTGTTGCAGCCCTTTCTTAGTGACATAAAATTTTATTCGCTATTAGCCGAATGTTGTCCGGTAATATCAGTTCTCATAACCCAGTCCCTAATGTTTTTTCATCTAGTGTATGTTGGCATAATGGACACAGTACTCAGATTTAAATCCTTATCCGTGCCTACAATAGGCCACAGTGTTTTGGCTGTTTTAGAAATGGACAGGCTGTATGTATTAAAATGATTTACCAAAGGCAACCGATCACTCTCACGTTTCTTACGTTTACATGTTAGCAATATGTCTCTATCCATATTTAAAGCTCTAGATTTAGCCAACAACAATGTCTCCATAGGGTATCCCCTTTGACTGAATCTGATCATCATTTCATCTATATGCCTGCATGCTACTGTCTTATCACTGCAACTACATTCTGCCCGTACAAACTGAGAATACGGAAGTCTGTACTTAAGTGGTTTAGGATGAAAGTTTTCTGCATGTAGTAATGTGTTCCGATCTGTGGGTTTATGGTACAATTCAGTATGTAATGCTCTATCACCAACAGAAACAGATACATTAAGATAGTTAACACATTCCTTACTCGTGCTACAAGTAAACTTAATGGGATGATCAGACTTATTGTGGTTATCAATGAAAGAAACAAATTCATCCTCAGTTTTAAGCCAGATGATAAAGAGATCATCTATATACCATTTGTAAACTAGAATCGATTCAGCCACACAACTATCAAAAAAGATCTCTTTTTCAGCACAAAACATGTATGCATTAGCATACGATGGGGCCACAGGGGACCCCATCGCACACCCAGCTGTCTGCATGTAAAACCTGCCATCAAATATAAAATAGTTGTTTGTCAAAATCAATTTGAGTAAATTCACCACAAAATTGACATCTGGTCCAGAGTATGCGCTATTATCGGTCAATAGCTCATGAACGGCTGCCAAACCCATATTATTAGGCATGACAGTATAAAGGCTGGAAATATCCACACTGCACAAAACACTATTCGGAGGGACATTCCCCAACAACCTAATGCAATTAATAAACAAAGTAGTATCAAGTAAATATTGTTCATTATTAACGATGCAAGGTTGCAATAATGTGTCAATGTAAGTCGCTGCCTTTTGAAATGAAACATCACGGGCAGCGATGATAGGCCGACCCGGAGGGTTAACTAAACTCTTGCTGATTTTAGGTAGGGAATAAAGAACAGGTACCACCAGATGATCAGTAATGAGAGCCTTCATTAACACACTAGAAATTATGTTGTTATCCACTGCCAGCTGCAATTTCTCAATAAGTAGTTGAGAAAATGTCCTAGTAGGTTCACCTGGTAATAATCTATATACCTTACTATCACTGAGCTGTCTCTGCAATTCACTTCTATACACATGTAAATCCTGTATCACAATGCCCCTGCCTTTGTCGGCGGGGCGTATTGTGATATCAGAATAGCTAGCAAGATCTTTAAGAGCCTGAAACTCCGATTTATTCAAGTTATTATTATTAAGTTATTATTATCAAGTTGTTTCTCAAGCATTTCAAATAGGACAGTAATCTGTCACGGTTGCAGCAGGCAGTGACTGTCTATATGAAAATAAATAAATACATGTTATAAGCAATTACTATAGCCAAAATTCTATTCGGTATACTTCTCATTAGTCTCCTATGTATGCTTGATGCGATTAATAAATTGAAATGGTCTTCGTATTGTTTCCTTCCATGATCATAAATACCTCCTCATAAAACTCACCTCACCATTGATAAAATGAAGAATCATGTATCCACATGTATATACTCTTTATAGATCATATAGAATAAATATCATCAGAGAAAAGTAATTGTGAGAAACATATCCAGTTATGATGGATTGATCTCGCCCAATATTTTTGCCACAAGGATGAATACCACGTCTAATATTTAATTAAAAGGGAAATATTGACACTTGTATTTAAATAATATACCCCAACAAATTTGTATTTTTTGAATTTGACTAAATAAAAGCTAAGTTTTAATTGAAAATAAATATACCATTTTACATATATACACAATAGAGTGCTCTAAACAAAGGAATTTTCTCTCTCCCAGAGTGCTGTGGGTCACCACACACATCGGATAGTCATGTTGCAGGAACTGCTCTGCTGCTTCCTGCACTGCCGCAGTATAGAGAAGAGATGAGGGGCTGAGTGGGAGGTACCAGGGCCGACCCTACCATTAAAGTGGATATGCGGCTGATAAGGTGCCACAGTAAGAAGGGCATTGGGCATCCTGGACCATGCCCCCAGTCTACCCAAAACCCCATGTGCATCCATGAAAGTGTTCCTTTTCCAGCAGCAGCTCTCTCTAGATGCTGGGTGGGCCGCCATGGCTGTGTGGTTATTGTCGACCGCAGAAAGCCGGGTCTTCAGTGTTACTATAACTGTGTCTGGTGCTAGTAGGTCAGGTCACCCCTCCTCCCCAGTCACCCACTATCTCCAATACTGCTGTCTCCCCAGTCTCCTACTATTTCCCTGTCGCAGATGATCTCCCTGTACTCTTGGCCATGCCCCTTCCTCGTGAGGACAAACTGTCACTTTAAAGAGTTTTTAATCATTAAGGAGTGCAAATATATATATTTGCTTACCAAAAACATAAAGCTTGGGCCGGCCCTTAAGGGGACAGAGGGAGGACAGGATATAGAGAGGGAGGGATGGTTTCTTAGAGGAACACGGATTAGTTGTGTCTGGTCTCGAGTGAGAGGCCAGCCATTGGAAAGCAGTGCGATGACTGATATAAATTCCAGAATAGCCAATAGAAGGGCCCCTTGCAGCAACTAATCCAGGGCATAAATTAAAGAGTAGTGCACATGCTTGGCCTTTTGATGCATGTGCAACTCAGGAGGATACTCGGCTTCCACAATACAGGGCTGTGAAATTAGATGCAAAATGTAAGTTTAATAACAGATCTATCTAGCAATCTATATTTGACACACACATAACTATTCTCTGGAACTCACTATTATTCTGGGTATGTGTGTATATAATATGTATTTTGTACTTTTTTCATTCCCTTTCCTCCCATCTCATCCTGTTTCTGAGGGATTCACAAAAAAACTATTTTCATTTTCTTGGTAGGAGAAACCTTCTACTGCTAATTTGTTCTCATCTAATTAACAGAATGAGTATCACGGGCGAGAAACCACATCTCTGCTCTGAGTGTGACAAAAGCTTTACACGTAAATTACATCTTCTCACACATCAGAGGAGTCAGACAGGAGAGAAACCATTTACATGTTCAGAATGCAAATCATGAAAATGACTACAAGGAAGACAAAAAAACCCTGGTAGGAAGCACTCTTATCTGAGGTATTGAAACAGATTAATATATATTGATGAAGAAATAATGAAAACATAATAATAATCTTAAAATTACAGTTTTATTAGGTATGCCTTAAAAATGATCTATACAACATCCATATGAATTAACTAATAAATGTGTGATCTTCTTGCAAAAATATGTAAAAAGAATATGGTCTTATCAAGATGACCTCAGTCAAAACAATTGATTATGTATGAGTCCGTCTGTATGATAATTCCCTTCTCATAAGTGTAAGAAAAATGTATCAAAAATTTGATAATGGGACCATCATCTTAATCATTTATGTGCCCATGTGTAAATTCTCAGGGCAGTAATTTTGAATCATTGGTCACTTGAGGGATTGTTTAGAGTTGGGTCACTAATGTATCAGTGTGTGGCCCAGTTAACGAGGAGAGATGTCTGTATAGCTGTTTCTTTCGAGATATAACAGACAAGGGCGTGCCATCAATAGGACAAAAAAAATGGTGCCACCTGTGTAAAGAGATAAGGAATTAAAGTTTGTGTTGATTCACATACATATATAATGGGAGAGTACAAGGTACCCGTATCATAAACAAATTACCCCGTATGATCTATCCCAATTATTTTAGGTTAATCACCCACAAAAGTAGTAGTGTGGCAGCTGGGAACGGAGGAAGTGTCTGTTTGCCGCTGGCCAGAGCGGCCGCAGGAGGACGGGACACCGCGCGATTGATAGACGGCGGGGATTGTCCCCGAGTATAGACGTCTAATGTGGAACCCTGGGGTGGCATTTCCCCCTTCTCACCGCGTCCTGTCCCGGGAGTGGTAATTATATAGACACAGTGGTGGCCAGTGAATATATTTACAACCTTATACGTGACATTTGAATACCTTGTCTCCATCTTAAAGGATCAGGATAATTACTATGAGGATACAAATTGGCTAATATTCATACAGTACCACTTTCAGAGGTGTTATTTCAAAAACAGCTACATGTCCTATGATAATGTATCATCTCTCTTCTTTGATACATATAACATTTTCTGGCAAGTATCAATAGTAGCTACAATACTGGCAGTAGCAGCAATATTACATCTGAGAAAACAGCTCATTCTGATATGCTAATGAGCCTTTTGGGAGTTACCCATTGTTACAAATTAACAAGTGGTATCAGTGGCTACCAATACTGGCAGTAGCAGCAATACTGCATTAGAGAGAACAGCTGATTCTCACATGTCAAATGATTTTTGTCAGTTATTATGAAGATTTCTACTCATGTGTTGGGGTATATATAGGAAGACAATAGGGTAAAGGGAGAATAAGTAGTAATATCATCATGCAATTTGGCTCACACTGATAATAACTAACAGTGATTATAATCAACCTTTCAGGAGTGTACCGCATTAGAGGCAAATGTGCAGGTTCAAAATCTCTGCACTACCTGTTACAAGGCACCAGGGAATACCTGCCTGAGTCTCCTTGCTTGATACCTCCTCTTTCTCTTTTTTCTGGCCAATTTGGATGCACCTACCCTCTCTCATTCCTCGTCCTATACCTGCTGGCAAGACGGGAGAACAGCAGAAGGGAGGTCTGTCTATATCTTGGCCACTTTCCTATACCGCTATGTGTTCAAAATACATTATTTTTCGGTAAATGCAATAGTGACTGCTGGTAATAAATCACTTTTGATATTGACACAAATTGAGGTACTGGTATCTTATACCTCTGACAGTAAATGATATCAACATATATAACTACTTGGTAATTGTCAAAAAGAACTAAAGCTCATTATGCTGTACACCTCCGTCATGCATTTGAAATCATCTGACAGCCCTTAAAGAGAAATTGAGGGATTGGTGCCTCACACCTCCGTTTGGACATGGTTGTAAATAATAACCTTTTTTTTACTTCAGCAACTGAAATTATAGATTGTTGCTGAACTAACTGTTTGATAGCCATCGATAAAAACTGAGGTCGTTGTGCCTCATACCTCTATCAGGACTCTTGCTCAAACTAATGGGATATATGTGAAAAAAGAACGGTAAAGAGATTTGGAGTGATACGGCCTGGGTTCTTCACAGAAAAGATTTGCTTTTGAGATATAGGAATACTCAGTTGTGGATAATCAAGGTACATTACTTTTTGAGTACTACTATATAATTGTTGACACAAAGCAATTTATCAATTAGACAATTGCCTTGAGTGCTTTTACCCCAACACTTTCTCCCTTAAACCCAGCTAGCGGAACGCTTGACAAACTGCTGGAGATGGAGGCACATGTACCTCATACCTCTGCATATCGACCTTTGTGATCCATATCTGAGGTAAATTGATTTCCCCTTTTGTGGGTGATTAACCTAAAATAATTGGGATAGATCATACGGGGTAATTTGTTTATGATACGGGTACCTTGTACTCTCCCATTATATATGTATGTGAATCAACACAAACTTTAATTCCTTATCTCTTTACACAGGTGGCACCATTTTTTTTGTCCTATTGATGGCACGCCCTTGTCTGTTATATCTCGAAAGAAACAGCTATACAGACATCTCTCCTCGTTAACTGGGCCACACACTGATACATTAGTGACCCAACTCTAAACAATCCCTCAAGTGACCAATGATTCAAAATTACTGCCCTGAGAATTTACACATGGGCACATAAATGATTAAGATGATGGTCCCATTATCAAATTTTTGATACATTTTTCTTACACTTATGAGAAGGGAATTATCATACAGACGGACTCATACATAATCAATTGTTTTGACTGAGGTCATCTTGATAAGACCATATTCTTTTTACATATTTTTGCAAGAAGATCACACATTTATTAGTTAATTCATATGGATGTTGTATAGATAATTTTTAAGGCATACCTAATAAAACTGTAATTTTAAGATTATTATTATTTTTTCATTATTTCTTCATCAATATATATTAATCTGTTTCGTTACCTCAGATAAGAGTTCTTCCTACCAGGGTTTTTTTGTCTTCCTTGTAGTCATTTTCATGATTTGTGTCTTTATACCCTTGGGAGCACCACTGACCATCACAATTTATTGTTACCATTATACCATTGGGTAATAGGTATACAATTGATCAACAAAAGGGAAAAACATCCCAAAAGTGTCAGTTTCTCTGAGGTAATTACAATTTGTTCAATTATTTATCCTGTGCAGCCTCTCCCAGCCCCTTTTCCCCCTTTTTTTATGTTCAGAATGCAGCAAGTACTTTACCCAAAACTCACTACTTGTTATACATCAGAGGAGTCACACAGGAGAGAAACCATTTCAATGCTCAGAATGCAGCAAAGGTTTTACCAGCAGGCAACAACTTTTTAGACATCAAAGGATTCATACAGGAGAGAGATCCTTTAAATGTTCAGAATGTGGCAAGTGTTTTGTCAACAAGCAACAACTTGTTATACATCAAAGGATTCATACAGGAGAGAACCCATTTAAATGTTCAGAATGTGGTGTTTTGTCAACAAGCAACATCTTGTTATATATCAGAGGAGTCACACAGGAGAGAAACCATTTCAATGCTCTGAATGCAGCAAGTGCTTTACCCACAGGAATAAACTTGTTATACATCAAAGGATTCACACAGGGGAGAAACCATTTAAATGTTCTGAATGCAGTAAGTGTTTTACCCACAAGGACCAACTTGTGATACATCAAAGGGTTCACACAGGAGAGAAACTATTTCAATGCTTTGAATGCAGAAAATGTTTTACCCACTGGAACCAACTTGTTAGACATCAGGCGGGAGAGAAACCATATCAATTATCTGAATACAGCAAGTGTTTTATTTGTAAGATTTGTAAGATAACACTTAGTAATGACATAAGGAGTTCCACTGATATACTGGACGTGGCCTGTGTTAAGTAAGTTGCCATGTATTACTTCAATAAAACTTCAAATTAGGATTTTTTTTTTCTGAATTTGACTTTTTTATATAAACCAATTTTGTTAAAGACTGGAGAATAGAAACATCTATAGTTGAATCTCTGTTCCAGTGTAATGTAATATACAATGTGTATGGTAAAACTCCCTAAAAATGACCTGAGTAGTATTAGCACACTTTTCTGTCAAACAAAAAGTGACAGATGCCACACCTCAAAATCTTAACATAAATGCCCAGTTTCCACCTACAACCCACCTCCAAATACACCCCGAAATGCCCACAAAACCTCCCATAACACCCCCTGACACTCCCTGATTTACACCCATTTTTTATATAATTTTATCAAAATATCATCATTTGATATCATTTGATATAAAAAAAAATATTAGTCTTAGGGCGATCACAAAAGTGT
Organism: Pseudophryne corroboree; assembly: GCF_028390025.1. NCBI lineage: Eukaryota > Metazoa > Chordata > Amphibia > Anura > Myobatrachidae > Pseudophryne > Pseudophryne corroboree. The sequence goes on along the minus strand of NC_086449.1, from coordinate 65,622,024 downwards.
CTTACAAGACGTGTTTTGTCAGATAAGAATCATAGGGTTCAAAAAAGCCACAGTATGTAACGCAGCACAGCTAATCAAAACAATTGCTAAAAAAAGGTATTTCACAGTGTTAAACCCAGGCACTTATTGTGGCTTTGATAAATATTATAAGTCTAATAAAGGAGTGTTTAAAAGATCGGAAACTAAGAAATGGCTTCAAGATAAAGATGCCTATAGGTTGCATAAGATGGACTTCAGAATTTTTAAAACACAAAACTTTTCTCATAGAAAAAGGGTTGCACAATCTAACCATAATTTCAAAATAATTACATTATTCATGCTGGACATGCTCAGACATGTATATATCTCTATTATTTAAAAAAAAATATTGTTGTTATTTTTTGCAAACATATGTAGAAACATAGCGTATTTGTGTTTATGTAGTAGATTTTTTTAAATATTTTAATTTTTGTTACATCAATAATGCAAGTTGATTTAATGTTTATAATATATTAAACAAGCTTCCTTGTTATTCATCACCAGAAGCAAATACAAAGAAAATCCACTGATTCTGTGATTTTTACCAATTTAAATAAAAGTTATATTTTATTTTAACTCAGTGCTTAAAATACCTTATTTTTCACCAAGTCACGGGGGGGGGGGGGGCCTTACAAAAGACTCTAATAAGACATGAGCTGTGCCAGATAAGACTTTACTTACAATTCTATTACAGGACATCTCTAATCTACAAAATGCTAACAATTGTTTATTATCACATTCATGTCTTACCTTAAAATGTAAGTATACATTGTACTTATTGTAATCTCTTTTCATTTTCTGAACATGCTTTTCAAAATGGTCTTTCACAAATTTCTGCAAGTGCTGCTCACTAATTGTATACTGCAACTCTAGTAGTAGTATAAGAACTTGTTCACTGCTGGTTAATAAAGTGAATTTTTGTAATTAAAAACTATATTTGCATTTTTGTTACACCAATAATACAAGTGTGTTAAATGTTTATGATATAGTAAAGAAGCCTCCTTGTTACCCATCACAAGAAGCAAATCAAATAAGTTATTTACACATATATTATATTACATTGTTCTTATGTCAGCACAGCTATTATATATTTGGTGCCACAGTAACTAAACAGGAAGGGAGAACAGTGTTATTGTGAGGCTGGACATGACAGGGCAGAAAGCAGCCAGTGGTGATACAGTATGTATCAGAGATGGGTCAATCTGCTGAAAAGCTCTTAGAAGTATGAATTTCAGTAGACTGTATTTGGATTCATGTTTTTCTGTAAAATGTATGGTGTGATTGAGTGTAGCTGGTGTTAGAAAGTGTTCAGTGAATGTAAATAAACATATTAATGTGTCCACAGCAAGAAATACAGTTTCTAAAATGTTGTTGCTTTGATGTAGCATATATATAATCATCTCCTATATATTAGCCCTGTGACTCTGTGTCTGCATTTCTAACGCTGGGCGGAGTCACAGGCACAGATCTGGGTGGCTGGAGGCAGGCCAGGAACAGTCCCCTCCCTCGGTCTCCCATCCCCGCCTAGTCCCCTCCCCATCTACGCCCACTATCCTCTCTCCCCCCTCCCCTGGTGACACTGCAGCAAGTGACTGCTCAGCTGCCGCACGCACAGTCCAGACTCCGGAGGAGAATGCAGTGGACGAACTCTGACTGAGGCACCCACAACATCCGCCCCCCAACCGCCCCTCCCCCACCCGCGGCACTCCCGCCTTTCCCCCACCCATAGCTGCCACATCTGCTGCACCCCCCCGCCCCTCCCCCACCCGCTGCACTCCCGCCCCTCCCCCACCCATAGCAGCCACATCTGCTGCACCCCCCTGCCCCTCCCCCACCCATAGCAACCACATCTGCTGCACCCCCCCTCCCCTCCCCCACCAGCGGCACTACTGCCCCCTCCCCCACCCATAGCAGCCACATCTGCTTCACCCCCCACCCGCGGCACTCCCGCCCCTCCCCCACCCATAGCAGCCACATCTTCTGCTGCACCCCCGCCCCTCCCCCACCCGCGGCACTCCCGCCCCTCCCCCACCCATAGCAGCCACATCTGCAGCACCCCCCTGCCCCTTGCTCACCTGCAGCACTACTGCCCCCTCCCCCACCCATAGCAGCCACATCTGCTCCAACCCCCGCCCCTCCCCCACCTCGGCACTCCCGCCCCTCCCCCACCCATAGCAGCCACATCTGCAGCACCGCCATGCCCCTCCCCCACCCACGGCACTCCCTCCCCTCCCCCACCTAATGCAGCCACATCTGCAGCACCCCCCCGCCCCTCCCCCCACCCGCAGCACTACCGCCCCCTCCCCCACCCATAGCAGCCACATCTGCAGCACCCCCCGCCCCTCCCCCCTCCCGTAGCACTACCGTCCCCTCCCCCACCCATAGCAGCCACATCTGCAGCACCCCCCCACCCCTCCCCCCACCCGCAGCACTACCGCCCCCTCCCCTACCCATAGCAGCCACATCTGCAGCACCCCCCCGCCCCTCCCCCCCTCCCGCAGCACTACCGTCCCCTCCCCCACCCATAGCAGCCACATCTGCAGCACCCCCGCCCCTCCCCCACCGGCGGCACTACTGCCCCCTCCCCCACCCATAGCACCCACACCAGCAGCACCCCCTCCCCTGCCCGCAGCACATACAGACCCAACCACACCCCCGCAGCCGCACCTCCCCCACCCCCATACCCACCTCTCCCTCCATCCCACTCGCACCTCTCTCACCCATGGCACCCACAGCATCCGACCTCCTCCCGCGCGCTGCACTCCTGCCCTCTCCCTCACTCGCAGCACCCCTGCACCCCCCTCACCCCCATACCTACCTCTCCACCCCACTACACCCCTGCACCCTCCGCCCCACCCGTGGCACCTACCTCATCCATCCCCCACCCACAGCACATGCCGCTCCCCCATCCGTAGCACCCGCAACCCGCGGCACCCCCTACTCCTCCCCAATACCCACTACTCCCCCACGCTACACCCACATGCCATAAACCCCCCACCCACCTCCCCCACTCACAGCACCCACAGTATCCACCACATCCGCCCCCCACCCGTGGCATCCACCACATACGCCTCGCACCCCTACCCCAACCGTAGCACCCACACCCGCATGCACCCCCCACCCTTCCCACACACCCACGGCACTCCTGCCCCCACCCGCAGCACCCCAGACCCCTCCTCCACCCACGGCACCCATAACATCCGTCCCCCGCACATGCCTCCACCACCTGCAGCACTCCCTTCCCCACCCGTAGCTCCCACACTCGCAGCACCCACCACCTCTCCCCCACCCGCGGCACAACCGCTGCACATGCCCCCCCTCCTACCCACAGCATCCACCACATCCCCCTCCCACCCGCAGCACTACCAGGTCCTCTCCCACCGTAGCACCCACACCCGCATCACCCCCCACCCCCTCCCGTGCCCACAGACCCCCACCACACTACACCCCCGCAACCACCACTCCCCCAACCGCAGCACCTCAGGCCTCCTCCCCCACCCACATCATCTATAGACACCTTCCCCCATTGGTGGACCTACCACACCTTCCCCACCCGCAGCACCTCTGGACCACCTCCCATAGCACCTCCGAACCCCATCCACGGCTCCCCTGCAGCCACCCCTCCACCCGCAGCACTTCTAGAACCTATCACGCAACCTCACTCCCACCGCAACCCCACCACCCCAAACACCCCCCCCACTACATCGCCCATCTACTCCACCTCCAGACCCCGTCCTTCATCCACAGCCCCCCGCACCCACCAACAGCATCTACACTCCCCTTCCGCGCCCCCTACACACCTACCCCTCCCCCACCCACAGCACCTCTGCATCCTTTCCACCATCCGTGCCACTGCACCCACCCGCAACACCTCTGGACCCCCTCCCGCACACCCACCGCTCCACCACACGTAGCACCTCGGACACAATCCGCAGCCGCTACAAGTGATTCCCTGAATCGGGGTGATCAGCGGCACGGATAGGCACCTCCAGCTCAATCAACCCACCCTCTTTCCAAACCCCCCCCCCACACACACACACACACACTAAACTTCTGTGAGTATAGTTGCTACCAATGGACATTGGATTAATAAAAAAAAGTAATACTGTGGCCATTATGTGTCTAAGCGACACTGCTACCTGTTGCTATTGTGTATAAGTGGCACAGCTACCTGTGGCCACTGTGTGTATACGCGGCTCTGGTACCAGTGGCCATTGTGCGTATAAGTGACACTGCTACCTGTGGCCATTGTGTGTATAAGCGCCACTTCTACCTGTGGCCATTGTGTGTATAAGTGGTGCTGTTACCTGTGGCCATTGTATGTATAAGTGACACTGCTACCAGTGGCCATTGTGTGTATAAGCGGTGCTGCTAAAAGTGGCCATTGTGTGTATAAGTCATGCTGCTACCTGTGGCCACTGTGTGTATAAGTGCTATTGTTACCTATGGGAATTGTGTGTAGAAGTGGCACTGCTATTGGGGTCCATTGTGTGTATAAGCAACACTGCTACCTGTAGTCATTGTGTGTATAAACTGCTTTGCTACCTGTGGGCACGTTGTGTATCAATGTCTCTGCTACCTGTGGGCACTGTGTGTATCAGCGGCTCTGCTACCTGTGGGCACTGTGTGTATCAGCGGCTCTGCTACCTGTGGGTATTGTGTGTATAAGCTGTGCTGCTACCTGTGGGTATTGTGTGTATAAGCGGCTCTGCTACCTGTGGGTATTGTGTGTATAAGCGGCTCTGCTACCTGTGGGTATTGTGTGTATAAGGTGCCCTGCTACCTCTGGCCACTGTGTGGATACGTGGCTCTGTTACCTGTAGCCAGTGTGTGTATAAGCAGCTCAGCTACCTGTGTCCATTGTGTGTATACGGGTCTCTGATACCTGTGGCCACTGTGTGTTTAAGCTGCGCTGCATACACTAGCAGTATATACTACACTATGTTATTCATTGTGCCCTGCGACCACTCTTTATGCCCTCGCAAAGGGCTATGCCCCCTTGACAATCCCACGCCCTTCCCCCTTGCAATATTTACTGTATGCCCTCTATACTGCCCTGCCTTTCTGGATCTGTTATCTACCGGCCTGCATATGTTCAAAGGCGTGCAGGGATTAACGGGGCGTAGCCCCTAACGACGGTGTGAAGATCGCCCGTAGGGCGCGATGAATCACCTAGTTTATAAGATATTATTCTGTTAATGTACATGTGATAGAAAAAAAATATAAAGTAAAAAATGAGGGTCCATTCAGAAATAGTAAAATGTAGAAATATAAGTAGGTTTGGTGCTTCCATTTTTTTAGATGTTGGATTGCCAGAAATAGGCAAACTTTCCTCAGTTTTCTGTTCATTATACAGTCAGTAACATGTTTATATTTTTTGTGTGCAGTCTACTTTATAAATACAGTACAATAGTCTTGTATTAGAAAATAGCAGAACAGTGAAAAAGTTGCAGCCAAGCTGTAAAAACAAAGATGCTAAGTTTTTAAATGCTGCAAAAAGAGGTAGATGTAAGTGAATCAGCCCTGGCACACCTACTGATTATATGTATTCATGACAAAATATACAGTAAGAGGGGGAAAACCACATACCATAGCCAGTCACAGTCCAAACACTCTCACGGGCAGAGTAATAATTATGGAGAAGTGATACTATAATACGGGATGTGTTCAGCATCTCCTTACACTAAATACTGTTTACTATCTGCACATCAATAAATCCACTTGAAGGAACAATTCATATTTTCCAGTTTTTTTTAAGGATACATAAAAAAATGCAAACGCACATGCAACATGACAGCACTGTGTGACCAAGTATACAGACACCTACTCACATGTACTAAAGCCATTTAATACATAATATAATAAGCCACCTTACAGCATGTTACCCCTTTTTGTGTAGGATTCCTACAGGATGTAAAGATGGTAATAAGCACTTCAAAGCCACAATGCCCCAATCACATTAGACACAGCTGGAAAATCCTACAGTCAGCAAAAATTACAGATATTGCTGATCCAGGGGAGCTGGTCCCGGTAGTACACTTGATGTGTATGTCCTGTCTAATGAGTCTGTGGCACACTATACATATAGTCCTTTATATACAGTACAAAATACAGCTTCAAATAGTTACTTAACAACCCTGCTAATTGTCTAAAATCTCTGTGAAATTTTCAGAAAACCAGAAGTAACATGGCCGCCAACAAGTATTCCAGTCAGCGTTCCAAGTGCTCCGAACAGAAAGTAATGTTGTTCCCATTCTCACACTGCATTCTAAATACTTAGGGGGTAATTCAGACCTGATCGCTCAATAGCGTTTTTTGCAGTGCTGGGTTTCGGTCAGAACTTTGCATGCATAGGCACTGTAATTTGCAGGCGTGTTACATGGGTACAAAGCGGATCATTGCTGTGTGATGGGTTTTATGAAGAATCCATTCGCACAGCCAATCGCAAGCAGATTGACAGGAAGAGGGCGTTTCTGGGTGGCAACTGAACATTTTCAGGGAGTGTTTGGAAAAATGCAGGCGTGTCCATACATTTGCAGGGAGGGTTCCTGATGTCAATTCCGGCCCTGAACAGTCTGAAGTGATAACAGCGGATGAGTAAGTCCTGGACAACTCAGAGACTGCACAAAGTTTTTTTTTTGTACCGCTCGGCTGCACATGTGTTTGCACACTTGCACAGCAAAAATACACTCCCCTATGGGCGGCGACTATCTACTCGCAGCAGCGCAGAAAACCCTAGTTAGCGATCAGGTCTGAATTAGGCCCTTAAACAGGAAGTATATGCGGCCAATCATGCGTTCCTCACTATTCCTAGTACAGGAGGATGCAGGGTACAGTATGTTAAAATGAACATAATACAGAAATACAGTGTTTTTTTTCTCCAAGTCATAGGGAAATCACAAACGTCTCTTACAAGACAAGTTGTTTTATATAAGAGCTTGGTTACACCACCACACCTTTGTGCAAAATTAACCCTTAGATGGTGCAAATTAGAGGAAGAATGATAAAGTCCCCATTTACATAATCCCAATATGGTACATTACTACTCTACGCCAATATTGTTTACAAGCCAGCATACAACTGCTATGGAATGGATCATGTTGTGCAGTAACTAACATTTGCAATTTAGAGGAATAATTATGTATTTTTTATCCAGAGAGGCACTGGCCACTGATACACAGAAGAATGGCACATTAGGTTTAAATGAAATATTTGTGTTCTACACAGGGCTGTGGTATCGGCAGCTCCCACACACCACTGTGGTTTAGCCTTATGGGATCAACCATTTGAATTTGCTTCCAGTATTAGCATTGGAAGCCCTAAAAAATTAACAATTGTCGCAGTAAGGAGTTTACCTATAAATCTGGCATTGGAAATGTACAGCGGATGAAATGTAGTACATAGGGGTTGTATTCTAATCCTACTTTTTCAGATTTCAGATGGCATTAGTGGTTTATCTGTATGGGCATAAAACAAGTTCTTCTTGTTGTACAAGGCAGTGGGACTGTATAATGATAGAATTCCCCAACCTGGTATGGTTGCTGGGAAAGAGGAAGAGATTAGCAGGGACAAGCTTTCAATAGATATCACTTGCCTCCTTAATACACATAGGGCAAGATGTGTGAAAGTGCGCTGTGGTTCCCGCTGACCTTCAGCGCACCTTAAGGCAGCATTTATCGCTGCATCCATATGTATGACTGGCGTGTTAATGCCGTATGCCCTGGCCAACGCGCGCCCCCGCCACTTACCCCTTCCCTGCAGTACTGGACGGGAGACGAAGAGCAGAGGCAATGTATGATTGCCTCTGCTGTCACTTTTTGTCTCTTGTAGCCGCCGGGCGTAACGCCTCCCCCAGGCAGGCGATGAGTGCAATATGTGCACTCACTGAGTTTTTTTTTCCAACAAGCTTTACTGTTCGTGGCCAGTAATCTGCTGGTCCACAAACATCATCATGTATGCGCCGGGGGCCTCCTGCGGCACAGAGAGGAAGCAGGATAGAGGTGTGCATGCGCACAGAATGCGGTGCTGAACCCGGCAGAGCTGATGTGGCAGGTGCGCTACCGCGGGACAGGTAGGATAGTGCACTCACACATCGGCAGGGGCCTTAATCATACATTGTGGTGGCTGCGGGCATATCACCACAATAATGTGGTGATACACCCCTGGACACATAATGCCCGTTAGGACGTTTTTTCATACATCACCCCCATTGCCTCATGAAAATGTTATAGTGGATGCTGAAAGTTCCATTATAACTTTCTAAGGTGTGTAAATGTTTTCCCTTTCTTTTGTTTCAGGCGTTCAGTTATACAGGTGGTTTACATTTATCTCATCTTTGCTCCAGATTTTATTTCCAAATGCTTTTAATGAAATGGTGTGATCTGTCAGCCTTGTCAGTATGTCATTAAGTTATTATACAATGTTCCTTTCTGAGAATATAGTTAAACATATAAAGACAAATAGATCCCTTTTACCACTATTATAATACACAAGTCAAGTTAACCTATAAACTCCTGTGAATTATACAGAATCTGCATGTTATCCATTGTAATTGTTGAAGTCTGGTAGATATAACGGCCACCATCATACATAGTTATGGATGTTAGAAGTCACTTTGGATCTCCTTCCTGCCTTCTCATTGACTTTTATACTGTGCTCAGAGAAAATAACTCAGTACTCTGATAACCTAAGGTTGCAAGTTGGTGCAAGATTTACAGCTGGTTCCACTCTAAAAGAATTAAAATGACTCCAAGAAAAAAAGGGGTTTATTCTGTGTCCAACTGAGTGCCATCAGAAACAGCATTGCTGTAACTATTCCTGTGATTTCCAATAGTGGTTACATAGACCTTAATCTGTGTTACCCCATGTATAGTCACATATGCATGCTTTATATTATTTATAGCACATTAATTGCCAGTTATTGATTTATGATTATGTGTATATGTACATCTACTGTCATTTATATATGATAAATCCATGTTCTCCACTTGGAAATAGTAACCATTTCTTACAATTGTTATCAAAGGATATAGAATGTAGAGAGCCTATTAAATCTTCACTTAATATTTGCATTTAGTAATAATACTGGACTATGAAAGTGATGGTAAAACGTTTAGAAAAATAGATTACTTACATTTAAAAAGAAATCATTTGCGAATTAATCATCTCATTCATGAACGTATTGTGTTTAATTTTTGCATAATGTTATTTTACAGATTTTTCCAGTAAAAATTAATGTTAGATTGTAAACGTGTGCTGTCCAATAGGCACACAGACATTTATCCTCAGCGTTTATCTTCCCTGAGGGTCTCAACAGAGGGTTGTATGACTTTCTTTCATTATACTGTGTGTATTTAGAACTTATATTGACAGTGCTTGTATAGACTGTTATTATATTAATGTGTGTTAATGTCAGGTTCTACTTAATCACAGTCCCAGCATGGGCAAAGTTGATGACTATTTCCCTTTTTTAAATGGAACTGAAGAGCCCGGTGCATACAGACACTTCTGGAGCTTAAATCAGGAGGAATGGCTGTAGCTGTTTATGGTAGAGAGAGAAGAAAGCCCACTACCACACTACCACCTAGAAAATCATTTTACTATAGGACCTCTCCCTACACCAGAGCATTGAGGGCAACATGTAGCAGTATTCCCTGATGATGGCTCCTCTTGTAGGCTTAGGTGAAACCCATGGGGACTGTCAATGGAAGGAACAACCAAATCGCAGCCTGTGCTTATTATTCCTGCTCACTTATCACCTTTTTCCCTCCGATGCCATATAAAGTTGGTCAATTAACTAGATTTGATGGAATTATGGTAATAACTCCATTCAAAATGTAAATCTGAATGAAAAAAGTTTCTGTTTACATTGCAAGTACCAGATACACACCATCAGTCCCTCTAATGGTTTTGAAGGGGCTGCCCAGGGGATATAGTTATGTAACTGGTGGTCAGGAGACCGCCAGTCACAATATCTCCTTCTACATCCTGCCCCCTCACAATCCAAGACACCACACATAGTCCACGACACCTATAGAGTGGAAATAGAACCTGCCCACAGCGTGACGAGAGCACCAAGCCCGCAAGGGTCATGTTGCACTCTACCCCCGCCAGCTTTCAGCTGCTGGAATACCAGCATTGGTATGCTTACCGGCCATCTCTTGACTGCAGGTCACACATACCACACCTCTTCCCAGACCCAGATTGGTATATGAAAACATTATTTACAGAATATGGTACTACCAATGACATTAAAGGTAAACATCTTACTACATACGTTGTTAATTGCTTCATTAAAACAGTGATATTAAATATAATTTTATTGTAATGCAAACGTCCCCAGCAAGGCAGAAACTGTGATGTTTATTTCACATTGGTGGTCATTCCGAGTCATTCGCTCGGTAAATTTCATTGCAGCGATTTTCCGCTTAGTGCGCATGCGCAATGTCCGCACTGCGACTGCGCCAAGTAATTTTGCTATGAAGCTAGTATTTTTACTCACGGCTTTTTCATCGCTCAGGCGATTGTAGTGTGATTGACAGGAAATGGGTGGTACTGAGTGGAAACTGGCCGTTTTATGGGCGTGTGGGAAAAACGCTACCGTTTCCGGAAAAAAAGCAGGAGTGGCTGGAGAAACGGGGGAGTGTCTGGGCGAACGCTGGGTGTGTTTGTGACGTCAAACCAGGAATGACAAGCACTGAACTGATCGCAGATGCTGAGTAAGTCTGAAGCTACTCTGAAACTGCTAAGAAGTTTGTAATTGCAATATTGCGAATACATCGTTCGCAATTTTAAGATGCTAAGATTCACTCCCAGTAGGCGGCGGCTTAGCGTGAGCAACTCTGCTAAAATCGCCTTGCGAGCGAACAACTCGGAATGACCCCCATAGTGCTACATAGTGCTCAGTGCACCGCTGTAACCAAACCATGGTAGCACAATAGGTGAGAAAGCAGCTGTAAGCCTGACACACTTAGTCTACAAGTACACAAACCTGGTAACAGAAAATGTTCACACAGAAACTCCTACCAGACATTTATACTATTACCTGTGAACCACACGGCTTCCAGCTTCCATTAGAATGATCATGAAACTGTGACAGGAGACTCTGTATTACAGAACTGGCAGAGCCCTGGAAATGATGGCTGCATCACTATTTCATTGCTCTATAGTCAGTTTTGTCTGATTCCTATTCACTAGTGAAGTGGTCCCCAAACCCAGTCCTCAAGACACCCTACAGGACAGGTTTTAGGGATTTCCATATGTGGATTTCTTTTATTTATTTATTTAGTCATATATTGTGCCTGAGGAGGAGGGAAGCTATATGTTTCTGCATGCAACGGCATAGTTTAACATGTGGAATAGGATGGCCTCCCAGCTCTTGTAGAACTACAAGGCACAGCAAGCATCACAGCTCCTTCTCTTCTCACAATTGACACTTGATAATTTACATCCCTAGTCCCATGTGGCCCCTAATCTGACCCTGTCATTAGATGTCATAGAAAGTGACCACAATCCACATTCAAGTAATCAAATAGTTGCAGTGTCAGGATCTATCATTGTACCAATCTCTGCTCTTCTATTGTGATTATTCTCACCTGTGATGTGCACTATGTCAGGTTCTGTCATTAAATGTGAACTATTATTAATATTTCTACATTGAAGGATCCATATGAGATGAACACGTCACTGATGTTTATAGTCTAATGTAATCCACATGAATAGAGTATTCATAATAAGCAATGCAGACCACACATGTGGGAAATGTTATTGATATATGTATGTAATGTAGAATCTCAATAAAAACTCAAAAAATATAAGAATTTGTATAAAACATCATCCACGGAACTGAGTCACCCAAATATAGATTCTCTAAGTATATCACATTTTTATGTTCCTTTAGCTAGAATATTCAGCAGAGCAACAAAGAACTGTGAGATACTATAACCAGAGTTTCCTATTTTTAAATGAAAATACTCCAACCCCACCACCAGTTTTATAACTAGGGTAGGGCAACTAGGGCACATGTACTGGGACCGAAGATTCAGACTAGGGTTGGCATTCGGGCACTGTAGCATTTACCCACCTGAGGAACCATTAAATCACCCACATGTTGCTCCCCTGCTGGTGGATTCTGCCCTCATACACTGATCACTGCTCCCAAGAGGCTACAGGGTCCAGATTGATGGTGTGCTGCAAGGTGGGTGGGTAGGTAGATGGGACATCATATGTGTGGGCAGGGATCCTCCATAGGAGTATACAGCCCTCAGTGTCTACTGCTTGTTTCAGTATCTGTCAGACCAATATATTTACAGCATTAGTGCATCAGATGGATGGGTGGAAGAGGGTGCCTGGGTGTGGCTGATGGCTGGTAATGTAATGGTCATGGCTAAGCATGGCAACCAGATATATCAGCCACATAGCAGAATGCACTGTGACATTATTATGTGATATATTGAGCTGGGGGCGCTACAGTTTTCCCCTTGTTTATTAAGTCCTTATATCGGCTATTTACAAAGTTATATAAACTGATAAATTAATCTAATAATTTGCTTTTGCATTTTTTTTGTATGAGGTTATTATCACATTTTTTATATTAAGCTGCTAAAACTGGTAGAACTTCTGCGGATGTTCGACTGCACCCCAAAAAGAGAAATGCTTTCCCAGCTAAAACTCCAACAATTTTATATTATCTGTGCTAATTGTATATCTATAGGTAAGGGGCAGTGTGTGAGGCCCAGTAGCTCACTATTAGTAGTATTGGCAGAAGTACAGGGAGCTGTGAGTGACTGTACAGGAACCCTCCGAAAACAAAACATTTTGTTTAAAGATTAACCAATCGTATAATTTTGATTTTACATGACATTGAGAGCCAATACCTGAATTGCAGGATAGCAATCTTTCCATTGCCTGTGTCACTTTCAATCACCTGTTATAATATCAAGTACATTTACTTATGTTGTCAATCATGGATCAGTATATGGAACAGTAGAATCCCAGTTCCCAGTACTATCACTTGAAGTAGCAGGGCCGGTTCTGGGGCTTTGCGCGCCCCGGACGGCAATGGGTGGCGTGGCTTTGTACAGGGGGCATGGTCATTTACGCCCCCTGTACAGACTACTGTAGCACTCTGAAATGTGCCCCCCGCTGCCCACTGCCCCCCACTGCCGCTGGCCGCTGTGAAGCCCTTCGTGGAGAGGTCCTTTAATGTGCGGTGTACGATGAAGTCATCGCGCACCGCACAGCAAAGGTCATCTCCACGAAGGGAAACTAAACACGTAGCATCTAGTTCCCTTTGTGGAGAGGACCTTTGCTGTGTGGTGCGCAATGATGTCATCGCGCACAGCACAGTAAAGGACCTCTCCACGAAAGGAAACTCTAGTTTCCCTTCACAGCGGCCAGCGGCAGCGGGGGGCAGCTGGCAGTGGGGGGCACAGCAGCAGCGGATCTAGCCCTGGTGCGGCACCCTCCGGATGGCGCCGGCGCCCTCCAGAAGGCGGCGCCCTGGGTAAAAGTCCTGCTTGCCCGTGGCAAGATCCACTACTGTGAACTAGTAGCACTTTTTGACCTGTACTAGATATTGTAATAAAGGATCTTCCAAATCCAAACAGTGTTTGATAATCTCAAAGAATATGACTTTACTTAAATAGTCAGGTAGAAAGTTACTGGTTAATGTGTTGCTTTGTTACTAAATGGAAAATAGCTAACATCCCTTACACCCCCGGCTGTGGCAGGAAATGGCATTTGGGATCCAAAATATAAAATGTGGAACTGGTATGATGTCCACAACATGCGTTCCTTGTCACTTCTTATTTCTCTCCTATAGTAGTGTTTTCTTAGCAACAATTCTACAATGAAGACCTGATCAATGTATCGCCCAAACAGTGGATGGTGAGACGTGACTACTTACTCTCAGTTTAGCATTTTATTGGTTGTAAGATGCTATTACAATCTCTGTGGTTGCTAAGTCTGGTTCCATCATAGGGTCTAATTCAGACCTGATTGCTGCTGTTGGATTCTGCACACCGGGAGGTCAGGTCTGAACTGCGCATGTACAGGTGCCGCAGGGCACCGGCGCATGCCAGAGATGCGAACAGCATCTCAGCCCAGCGATTACCTCTGCCTGTCAATCATTTGCTGGGCTGGGCGGGGGGGGACAGGCCAGCACCGTGCAATGCTTTTGTACCTGTGCGGGGGTGGTTATGGGGTGGAGCCAGACATTCGGGGCGGATTAGCCCTGTGCTGGACGTCCCCCCGCATGTCTGTGAAAGTGATCATAGATTTGCTAAATTTAGCACATCTACGATCAAGTCTGAATTACCCCCATAGATCTGTCTGGTTTTCACTGCTGAGCTTAATGAAACTTTCAAAGTTGTTGGATTGTTCCACCTTCCTTTCTTAAAATAGCGATAAGCTGTCATTTATATTTGCCTACTTGATCTGTTATTGACATACTATGGACATCTACATCATAAAACGATGGTCTTACACATATTTAATACTCCTCATATCCTTGATTGACATTAGACATTAACAAGCAAAACTCATGATTAACTCATTGTGACTCAACATTTTATACCTATAAAAATGTACCCAAGTTATAAATGAAAAATACTTATTGGGAGTGCATCTAATAAAAAAATCATTACAAATCATTGTTTTGAAAAGATTCATTCATAGGCATTAAATTCACTATGCACATGTGTCTAAGAAACTAATATTAAGTTTTTGTATCACAATGTTTTTATGATCATGAGAAATATAATTTCATTTTCTCTCTATTTTCCCTCTCTCTTCCTCTCTCTCTCTGTCTCCTCCTCTCTCTCTCTCTCTCTCTTCCTCTCTCTCTCTCTCTTTCTCTCTCTCTCGCTCTCTCTATATATATACTGTATATATCAGTGACGTGCGGTGGGGTGAGGCAGGTGAGGCAGAGCGATGCCCAGCACCTGAGACATCAGAAAGGAAATCCCGGTCAGCAGCCCCTGTGACGTGATCGGGATTTCCTCATCGGCGCTGCGTATCTCGGACCTGCTGTAACGCAATGACAAGCGGCTCAGATACTGCGTTGCATATGAATAGTAATCATCCCTGTGCACTGAAATTAGGACTTCCATATTCTCAGATTGTGAGGATTCGTAGAATGAACTCAGATGTTCAGATGGCATGCCAACAGATTGATATGGCAAGTGACAAATTTTGTGATAGAGGCTATGATTGTAAATGTCTCCAAAATATGAAAGATAAGGTTATGTCTGCTGATAGGAAATCTTTGTTGGAAAAGAAAAATCGTAATCAGTTATCTAATAGATTTCCTGTAATCAGCAGATATAATAGTTTATCACCTGCAGTGAACAGAACTACTAAATGTCTTTGGCCTATTATCCAAATGGACACTACGCTTCATTTATATCAACACTCTATCATACGTTGTTATACTAGAGACAGGAATCTTAGGGATCTTCTGGTACGTACAGATATTACTGGTTCCAATAGTGAGCGTTCAATGCATTTCCTAGCAAATAAAAAATGTGGATGCTTTAAATGTCCCTGCACTACATGCAGATTTTTCTTTGCAGGTGAAAAAGTTTGTCACCCCCATTCTGGCAAGGAATATTGCATTCGACAGCACTTGGACTGTAACAGCACATTAGTTGTCTACCAAATTTTGTGTCCATGTGGACTTTTATATGTATCGGAAATCCCAGTGTAAAATCAAATAAAGAATGTCGTCCCACCGGTCTGCCACCCGTGCGATTGCGATACAAGTGAGCAGCCGTTGGCGCATCATTTTGCCGAAATGGGACATAATTTGTCTAGCATCAAATATAGGATGATTGACCATATACCACCTCCAATGAGAGTATATCTCATGGTCTGTCTTTTTATAAATTAATATTAATATCATTATTATAGCCCTTTTATTGATTAAGTTATTTACCTGTTAATTGTGATACAATTTGTTATGTGACACAATTTGTATACTGGCATAGTACTGTTTATTAGTGTATCTATGGGGCTATGATGTTGTATATTTGCAATTTACTGTGCTTTTGCTGTATTATTTCAGTTTGATTTAAGGCTACTTACACTGTATAATGGTTAATGTACTCTGACGCCCTGCACAGCTGATGCGGTGATGTCATCGGGTTCAGATGGTGCGGGGAAGCCGCGTCCCACTTCCGGAAGGACGGTTGATGCTGGTGCCATCTTCACACTGCTCTCACTCTCACTTGTTGGTAGATGTAATTTAAGGTAAGCTGTTTGCTGTGTGTTTTATATCCTGAAGATGGTAAATACATACCGAAACTTTGATATTACATGGCTGTGTTTCCTTTTCTTCATCCCATGAGTGCCACACATGCGAATGCTATATATATATATACTGCTCAAAAAAATAAAGGGAACACTAAAATAACACATCCTAGATCTGAATGAATGAAATGAAATATTCTTATTAAATACTTTGTTATTTACATAGTTGAATGTACTGACAACAAAATCACACAAAAATTATCAATTGAAATCAAATGTATTAACCCATGGCGGTCTGGATTTGGAGTCACACTCAAAATTAAAATGGAAAAACACACTACAGGCTGATCCAACTTTGATGTAATGTCCTTAAAACAAGTCAAAATGAGGCTCAGTAGTGTGTGTGGCCTCCACGTGCCTGTATGACCTCCCTACAATGCCTGGGCATGCTCCTGTTGAGGGATCTCCTCCCAGACCTGGATTAAAGCATCTCTCAAGTCCTGGACAGTCTGTGGTGGATGGAGCGAGACATGATGTTCCAGATGTGCTCAATTGGATTCAGGTTTGGGGAACAGGCGGGCCAGTCCATAGCATCAATGCCTTTGTCTTGCAGGAACTGCTGACACACTCCAGCCACATGAGGTCTAGCATTGTCTTGCATTAGGAGGATCCCAGGGCCAACCGCACCAGCATACGGTCTCACAAGGGGTCTGAAGATCTCATCTTGATACTTAATGGCAGTCAGGCTACCTCTGGCGAGCACATGGAGGGCTGTGCGGCCCCCCAAAGAAATGCCACCCCACTCCATTACTGACCCATAGCCAAACTGGTCATGCTGGAGGAAGTTGCAGGCAGCCGAACATTCTCCTTGGCGTCTCCAGACTCTGTCACGTCTGTCACATTTGCTCAGTGAGAACCTGCTTTCATCTATGAAGAGCACAGGGCGCCAGTTGCAAATTTGCCAATCTTGGTGTTCTCTGGCAAATGTCAAACGTCCTGCACGGTGTTGGGCTGTAAGCACAAACCACACCTGTGGACGTCGGACCCTCTTACCACCCACATGGAGTCTGTTTCTGATCGTTTGAGTAGACACATGCACATTTGTGGCTTACTGGAGGTCATTTTGCTGGGCTATGGCAATGCTCCTCCTGTTCCTCCTTGCACAAAGGCAGGGGTAGTGGTCCTGCTGCTGGGTTGTTGCCCTCCTATGGCCTCCTCCACATCTCCTGATGTACTGGCCTGTCTCCTGGAAGCGCCTCCATGCTCTGGACACTACGCTGACAGACATAGCAAACCTTCTTTCCACAGCTCGCATTGATGTGCCATCCTGGATGAGCTGCACTTCCTGAGCCACTTGTGTGGGTTGTAGGTAGGTCATAAAGGCATGTGGAGGCCACACACACTACTGAGCCTCATTTTGACTTGTTTTAAGGACATTATATCAAAGTTGGATCAGCATGTAGTGTGCTTTTCCCCTTTCATTTTGAGGGTGACTCCAAATCCAGACCTCCATGGGTTAATAAATTTGATTTCCTTCGATATTTTTTGTTTGATTTTGTTGTCAGCACATTCAGCTATGTAAAGAACAAAGTATTTAATAAGAATATTTCATTCATTCAGATCTAGAATGTGTTATTTTAGTGTTCACTTTATTTTTTTGAGCAATGTATATATATATATATATATATATATATATACATACTAGGTGCTTCATCGCGCCCTACAGGCGCTCTTCACACCATCGCAAGGGGCTACGCTCCCTTAACCCTTGCATGCCTATCTGGGATTCAATATTTGTATTATATGGAGTATTACCTGCATTCCTTTGTTATTGGTTAAATATTGCACAATGAAAGGACATGCAATGGTAAAGGAGGTGCAGCCCCTTGCGACGGCGTGAAAAGCACCTGCAGGGCACGATGTACAGAATGTAGCGGGTGCGGGGAGGACTGCGGATGGAGGAGGGTGTCTGTAGATGCTGCGGGTGGAGGGTGGGTGGATGTGGGGGGGCCCGGATGGGGAAGGGTTGGGAGGTTCTGCAGATGGGGGAGGGACAGAAGAGTGGGGGCTGCAGATGGGGGAGGGGTCCGGAGGCACTGCAGGTGGGGGAGGGCAGGGGCGCCACGGGTGGGGGTGGGGAAGGTGTGGGGATGTTGTGTTGCGGATGGGTGAAGGGTTCTGGAGGTGCTGTGGGATGCGAAGGGGCAGGGGTGCCAGGGGTGGTGTAGGGGTCCAGAGGTGCTGCGGGTGGGGGAGGGGAAGGTGCGGGTGGTGTGGCGGATAGGGAAGGGGTTCCGGAGGCACTGCAGGTGGTAGAGGGGCAGGTGGGGAGGTACCGTGGGTGAGGGGCCGGACCGCGGATGGAGGAGGGTGTCTGCAGATGCTGCGGGTGGAGTGAGGCAGGTGTGGGGGGAGACATATATGGGGGATACATGGTGGAGGGGGTCTGGAGGTGCTGTGGAGGGGCGGGGGAGTGGGAGCCGCGGGTTGTGCAGGGGTCTGGAGGCACAGCGTGTGTGAGAGGGGTGGAGTGCCGCATATGGTGGAGGGGAAGGTGTGGAGGTGTGGTGCATTGGGGAGGGGTCTGGAGGCGCTGCGAGTACTGTACCTGCCAAAAAGGTAGTTGGAGGGTATGCAGTAACAAGGCCAGTACAGGGGTGACAGAGTCAGAACAGGGGTGACGGGGCCAGGACAGGGGTGATGGGGCCAGGACAGGGGTGACGGAGTCAGAACAGGGGTGACGGGGGAAGGACAGGGGTGACAGGGCCAGGATAGGGGTGATGGGGCCAAGACAGAAATGACAGGGACATGATAAGGGTGACAGGGCCAGGGTAGGGGCGGCAGGACCAGGACAGGGGTGACAGGGCCAGGATAGGGTTGACAGGGCAAGCACAGTGGTGACAGGGCCAGGATAGGGGTAACAGGCCAGGATAAGGGTGACAGGGCAAGGCCAGGGGTGACAGGGCCAGGATAGGGGTGACAGGGCCAGGATATGGGTGACAGGGCCAGGATAGGGGTGACAGGGCAAGGCCAGGGATGACAGGGCCAGGATAAGGGTGACAGGGCAATGCCAGGGGTGACAGAACACAGGGCACGGGAGAGATTGGTATTAGGGACAGAACAGTGGTGACAGACAGATCTGTCTTACCGGAGTCACTGCTGCTGGCTGCTGCTGTTCCACTCCAACCTGTTGGGAACTGCTGCTGGTGAAGACTTGGCATGGCTGACTCTCTCAAGCTGGAGTCCTGCTTCCTCTGCCCATCCGCATCCCTCCCCCCACTCCTCAGTCACACACCGCGGACCTCGCGCGGCTGCTGGGCACTGTGTTAAGGGGAGACTGGGAGTGACTGGTTAGCCCCCAGGAGATGCTGTGGCTAGAGGGAGGAGGGGGTCATTACATGCACGCGGTGCGGACCTTGCGGCTGCTGGGCACTGTGGTAAGGGGAGACTGGGAGTGACTGGTTAGCCCCCAGGAAGTGCTGCGGTTGGAGGGAAGAGGGGGGCGGAGCCTGCAAGTAGCGCAGACTTCTGCAGCGCTGCCCACCAGCTAAAGTGTGTGAACGAGCTGGGCGCACCTCACTGCGGGCGGCAGCACTGAAGCTAGCAGTGGGGTTGCTGGGGCTGGAGATAACATAGGCAGTATGGAACCTGCACAGTGGCAGATGCCCCACACAACTGCAGCTAAGAAGCGTGGAGTGTGCCAGAAAGTGACACTCCTCCATGCCAGAGAGACCCTGCTGAGTTTGCTGATGTGGGAGGTCAAGCACACAGTGAGCCGGTGCCCGTCTGTCTGTACGGCATACCCCCTCACACACCTCCATTCCTCCAAACTGTCCCAATTTTCGTGGGACAGTCCCATTTTTTTGGGTCTGTCCTACTGTCTGACTGGCGGGCCGCAGTGTCCTGCGGTGGGGGGGTTGGAGGTCAGTTGGGAAGCTCCTGTACTCGATGTTCTGCTTAGCAGAGCAGCGGTGAATAGATGCTGTGCGCATGTGCACAGCATCTATTTAGTGGAGACAGAGGGAGAGGGGGCATCAGGGGGTATGGGCCCCACAGTTTTAAGGGCCCCCCAGCTGGAGTAACTCTGTCCCAGCTCTGAAGCCCCCCCTGTCCTGCCAGCAACAGCAGCAGCATTGTGCTACAGTTAGCACATGCTGCTGCGTGTTGGCAGGTCTGTGGTGTTGCAGGGAGGCAGCAGCCACCCTGCTTTCTTCTGCCTGTGCGGGTGTGTAGGGGGGAGCGACCACCCCCTCTGGATTTACTCCTAGCTGAGGGGCCAAAATTCCATAAAACCCCCCCACAATTCACAGAATTTGCATAAGGGGGCGTGGCCATGTGTCCCGCAATTAGGCCATGCATCCAAACCCACAGCAGGCACAGCAATGAGATAGGGTCCCCTGTATCAAGTGCCCTGGGCCCCCTGGACTCATAATCCGCCCCTGAGGGCATGCCAGCAGCTGACAGAACGCTGGGCATGCCCCCTCACTGACGAAAACGGGGCGTGGCTCGCGATTGCGGGTCCCCCTGCAAATCCACGCCCCTTTTCATTGGCCACGCACCCTTTTCGCCACATGTGTGTCCCTCCTTCTGCCTGAAGAAAGCTGGGAGGTGTGCACCCCTGCTTGTGCCATGCCCATACCATCTGCTTCTGCTCCTGGTCTCCTATAGATTTGCCTAGATCTGTGACTCATTTGATTAACTCTGCCCAGTGTTGTGACTCCGCCCAGCGAAATGAGGCACAAAGTCACAGATCTGGGCTATTATATAGAAGATATATATATATATATATATATATATATAGTCAAACCTGGTTAACTGTGATATCTAGGGATGGCACATTGGGTTTCACTTAAAGAGGCATTGCACTTATTTGGTTTCTCACTTATCAATGTTCAAGAAGTGTTTGTCTCACTTATAGAGGTTCTCACTTATGCAGGTTTAAAGGGGTGTAGTACGGGTGACCGGCGGTCTCCTGACCGCCGGTCACCTTACCGATGCCGGGATCCCGGCGGGGAGGGGCGAGTGCAGCAAGCCCCTTGCGGGCTCGCTGCGCTCACGACACTGCAGGCTCGGTGGCGACCTGCGGTCGCCACAGGTTCTATTCCCACTCTATGGGTGTCGTGGACACCCACGAGTGGAAATAATCCCTGTTGGTCGGCATGCCGACCATCGGGATAGTGAGCCTTCGGGCTCACCGAGGAGGTCATGTGATTGTCGGTCAGCTGACCGGCGGTCACATGAAGACCACCCGTTCAAAGAGTACTTGTTTAACTTATGCTGCATTCAGACTGCAAATGCCGGATCAAACGTGTACTTACCGGGTGGGATCCGGCATTTGCACTCTGCTGCTGGCTTTCCGACCCGGCAATATACCGGGTCGGTTGCCATAGCAGCGGAGGGAGCAGCAGCAGCAGGGACGGGGGTGGAGGCGGCACCGGGGGATGAGCTCATCTCCAGCGCCGCCTCTCCATATGCTGTGAATGGGAACCGTGTCACATCGACACGGCTCCCATTCACACCGCACCTGACCCGGTAATCAACCCGGGTAAAACCCTCCTTTTTTACCGGGTTGATTTACCAGGTCAGGCGACCCGCTAAATCGGCCAGTATGCTTTCACATTGCACACTGACCCGGTTCGACACGGCAATATGCCGTGTCGATACCGGGTTATTTGTGAGATGTGAAAGGGGTATTATGGAAGTGCCTAAATGCTAAGTAAATATATGTACATTATGTACACGCTTGATTTCTGTGTGGTTTCTGACATCATTGATTGGAAATAGAAACTTGTCTAACTGTGTACTAATCCCAGTTACAGAGGTTCTATAGGCAGTTGTCACATTTATATATATATATATATTTATTTACATTTACCAGTGTATCATTGTGAAGTTCCTGCTGATATGTAGAACAGATCTTTCTGCAGATACTCTGCCTGGACAATAGGTGACTCCGAAACAAAAGGTCCCTTTGGTGACATAAAAGGAGGCCAGAGGCTGTTGTGATCTTATTAGAATGCAAGGTGTTACCCTGCCAGGGAGTAATTAGCATTTCCCATTGTAGTAAGTGACTTTAGGAATATTTACACCTCATTTACAAGACAAGGAGCTGGGCACGAGAAGCTGATGTGCTGAATGACTATATACTAATGTTATGAGACCCTAATTTTTTCCTTCTGCCCATCCTGGGAACTACTGGGGAGAGATGGGGAGGAGTAACTATAAATCGGCTGTATCAGGCCACTGATAGCTGATGGAGGAGCTGCTGGATGAGTTACTGGTTGGAGAGCTGGGAGGATGGAGCAGTAAGAGAGACAGAGGAAGAATCTCCAGAGTAAGGTGATTAAATTATAGATTAGGATATATTTATATACAACATTTGCAGATATTATATTGTAGATATTGTTTTGTTGTCAATACTTAAAAAGGTTTACCTTAGCAATGGTTATATAGTTAGTAAATCAATATAAATTGTTTATATTTAAAAAGGATATACAGGTTGAGTATCCTATATCCAAAATGATTGGGGCCAGAAGTATTTTGGATATCTGATTTTTCCGTATTTTGGAATAATTGCACACCATAATGAGTTATCATAGAGATGGGGCCCAAGTCTAAGCACAGAATGCATGTATGTTACATATACACCTTATACACACAGCCTGAAGGTCATTTAATACAATATTTTTAATAACTGTGTATTAAACAAAGCTTGTGTACATTGAGCCATCAGAAAACAAAGGTTTCACTATCTCAGTCTCACTAAAAGAATTCTGTATTTGGGAATATTCCATATTTCGGAATATTTGTATATGGGATGCTCAATCTGTACTACTATAAGCTTTAGATTTTATATTATGCATTATTTATTAATATTGTTTTGCAAAAACAACCCCACAAAAATAATGAAATATAAGATTTATATTACATAATCTACATGTTTCTATGAGTCACAGTGTAGTTAGATATTCATGAAGCATAATACAAATGAATGTAAGCTCATACTAAATGTGTAAATATATTGATGGACATTTATAGTTTTTTCTCCTAGAACCTGCAGAAACAATCTAGTTGTCACATAATCTTACAAACAAACAATCTGCTGAGCAATTAGTACAATTAAGGCCCAAATCAATGGATCATTTGTGTGACAGCTATACATTGTTTATCAGTCATGTATCATGTGTGTATAATATAGCTGTATATACTCTGTAAGTGACCCAGTGTGTTACACAGAAATTCCCTTTTTACCCTTTAAAAATCAGGTATTTCATGCAACAATGATCACT
This sequence comes from Pseudophryne corroboree, assembly GCF_028390025.1. Classification (NCBI taxonomy): domain Eukaryota; kingdom Metazoa; phylum Chordata; class Amphibia; order Anura; family Myobatrachidae; genus Pseudophryne; species Pseudophryne corroboree. The sequence continues at coordinate 65,598,469 of NC_086449.1, read as the reverse complement.
GTCTCATATGCAGACATCACACTGAGCAGAATGACTGGGTAGGTACATAACTTTTCAGGAGGTGCCTGGAGGTGAAATATTGGTTGTTGCCAGCACTTACACATACACACACATAAGTACACACAGATTATTACCAACAACCCAGAGACACTCAGATCTTCCCCTCATTCAACAGTGACTCCCCACTTAATTTATTCCCCCAAAATCCCCCCAGCACCACCTGTTGCTGTACAGGGATCTGCCCTTCTAGCTGCAGTGTGTTGCCCCATGCTCACTGTTCTCACCCCCAGATGAGAGAAAGCAGGGCCTACCTTGTGAGTAAGCGCCATGGAGGGATGATGAGCAGGTAGAGGAGGTAGGGTGGGACATGCACTGTAGTATGTGCCTCTTACTCTTAGTAGCCTGCTGCACTGCAGATCCTCTCCAGACTGCAGAGGGGGCTCTGTAACTACTATGGCAGAAACAGGAAGGGCAATAGAGGAGGTTGCCCTATTCAGGGTAGGCATCTGGAGGTAACCTTCTCTATTGTCTTCAGTAGTTCCACCACTTTTACTGTCATATGTTCACATTTCCCCCATTACAATGGTGAGTATAAAGAAAATGGCGGCATCCTGGTGCATCAGCTGACAGTAGGTGTGACAGGATCAGTATCGTGTGCTACCCACCTATGGTCAGTGCAGGAGGTCAGTAATGTATAATCTGCACATTCTGAGGTGAGAGTAGGAGGATTATACAATCATTATGGAAACATTTAGAGATCATGTCTTAAGGTGCATACACACTGGGAGTTTTTGCCCAGTGGGTAGGCACAATGATGATGTGAACATCGCTGGCAGGAAAATCGCTCTGTGCATACACACTGAGTGATTTTCACCTGGCCCAGCAATGTTCATGGGGGTGAACCACTTACCACAGTAGGAGACTGTGGAAAGTGGTTCACTTGGTCGGTAAAACAGGCAGATGGACGGCGTCTGCCAGTGAAGATGTGGAAGCACGCATCAGCGCTCACTGCTCATCACCCGGCCATACACACTAGGAGCTCAAAATCTCAAAATCACCCAGTGTATATGGGCCTTAAGTATTGGCATCTGCTGCAGGAATGTAGATGTCTCTGTGTGACACATGTAACTGGAATTGGGGACAAAGCAATTTGACAACTTACAAATATTTTAAAAGAATGGTATAAGATTGGATCAAATTTCTCAGTGTACATAAATATAATGTGATATAATGTCATGTTCCTTACACAATATAACATTATTACTGTACAAACAGATTTATAACAGTAACCTTTATGCTTTAAAATGTGATCTATCTCTTGCAGGACAAATAAGGAGCAAGAATCCCTCTAAGAATATAAGAAGATATAATAGAAAGGGACATTGTTCTCTGATCAAGCCAACCACAGACATCACTCCTTTAGAAACCTCTTAAGGATTCTCAAAAACATTATTTTTTTCTGTAAAGGAGAAACCTTATAAAGCTAATTTGTATCTCATCTAATACATGATGAGTCTCACTAGAGAGAAACCACATCTGTGCTTTGAGTGTGACAAAAGCTTTACATGTAAATCAGCACTTCTCACACATCAGAGGAGTCACACAGGAGAGAGACCATTTACATGTTCAGAATGCAGCAAGTGTTTTTCCCTGAAGTCAAATCTTGTTATACATCAGAGGAGTCACACAGGAGAGAAACCATATAAATGCTCTGAATGCAGCAAGTGTTTTTCCCTGAATTCAGATCTTATTAAACATCAAAGGAGTCACACAGGAGAGAAACCATACAAATGCTCTGAATGCGGAAAGTGTTTTTCCATTAAGTCAAATTTTGTTACACACCAAAGGAGTCACACAGGAGAGAAACCATATAAATGCTCTGAATGCAGCAAGTGTTTTGCTCAAAGGTCACATCTTGTTAGAGAGAAACCACATCTGTGCTTTGAGTGTGACAAAAGCTTTACATGTAAATCAGCACTTCTCACACATCAGAGGAGTCACACAGGAGAGAGACCATTTACATGTTCAGAATGCAGCAAGTGTTTTTCCCTGAAGTCAAATCTTGTTATACATCAGAGGAGTCACACAGGAGAGAAACCATATAAATGCTCTGAATGCAGCAAGTGTTTTTCCCTGAATTCAGATCTTATTAAACATCAAAGGAGTCACACAGGAGAGAAACCACACAAATGCTCTGAATGCGGAAAGTGTTTTTCCATTAAGTCAAATTTTGTTACACACCAAAGGAGTCACACAGGAGAGAAACCATATAAATGCTCTGAATGCAGCAAGTGTTTTGCTCAAAGGTCACATCTTGTTATGCATCAGAGGAGTCACACAGGAGAGAGACCATATAAATGTTCTGAATGCAGCAAATTGTTTACCCAAAGGTCACATCTTGTTAGCCATCAGGGGTATCACATTAGAGGAACCATATAAATGATGTGAATGCAGCAAGTTTGTAACTAGAAAGAGAACACTTCCCAGTATTAATCACATGGGGAGTCACTCTGATTGCCTGACTGTAGGGTGTTTGATAAATATGTTATCTTGTATCACTTCAATATAGTTACAAGTGAGGACATTTTTATTTTCTGAATGTCACAAGTGTTTTATATATAAATCAATGTTATTAAAGACCAGAGAAGAGAATGATCTATAGTTGTACCTCTGCACCAGTATAATGTAATAAACAATTTTCATGGTAAAACTCTCCAAAATTACTGAAATGATTATTTATGTATTTGTAATTATAATTTGTACACTCTCATCACATAAGGGGCGCTACTACTGACACCTAATACATTAGTATATACATAGAGCTGAGAGGAGATTCTCGGTGCAGTGCACTGGCTTAAATTAGATTTTTGTTATTTTCACAAAAGTAAGATTATCCATATTAAACAATATCATCAAACAATTAGAACAATTAGAACATAAAATGAAGTAACTAAAGTAATAAATAGGGTATAAAAACATAAAAAAGAACAATGTATCTGGTGTAAGTGTTGATGGTGCATCTGATAGTGCCACTGATCTCAGTAATATATAAATGTTCTGCTCATGTAGGTGCTGGGACTAGTAGAGGAAAGAGATCTCTATCCAGTAGAGAGCTCCAGCTGCTACTCTCAGTTTCTCTCTATAGAATCACTTCAATTACCTGCAAATTTCTCATGTCCACAAGTAAGTGTGACTGTATGCACCAGTTACAGTAGAGCTGGACTCATGGATGTGTCCATATACACAGGGGCATATAGCCAGAACTTTGTGAACCCAATAGCAACATTTTGAAGGGGACACTGTCCCAATGCTTGTATAGAGACACCTCTCCATAGCAGGTGTTAATTTTATGCCCCATAGAAGATCGCTACTTCATTTCCTGAGTCATAGTAGTGCCCCAGTACATGTCATGTCACATTGTAGTGCTGCCAGTATATATTATTCATCACAGGATCCCCAATCCACATTATGGGGTTGATCATATTACCCATGAAGTGTGTGATGTGACATTGTCGCAGTGTTTAAATTCCAGCAACGGCACTTGATCTCGTCACCCTTCATGGGCTGAATTTGCATAATAGTGCTTGGAGCCCTATGGGACAGCGAGCACTTTTGTGCAAATTCAGGTTGCCATAAAGTGCAGCCATTGCCACAATGATTCTCACCCACAATATCATCACAGCTAATAGGATTGAGCCCTATGACTACAGTGTTTTCAGTTCATACTATGTTACATTACAGTGCCTTATGCCACACTATAGTGCCTCCAATTCCTTTTGTGACACATTACAGTGTCCCAGTTCATATTATTTAACATTATAATTTTATCAGTTTATGTTATACAATAAGGTCGAGTGACATAATTACATATATAATTGGATATATTGCAGATCCCAAGGCAAAAGTTGTAAGGCTCTTATATACCACTCAATGGGCAACAATGTATGTATCTCATGTAAATATGACAGGGAAAGTGAGCTCCTCTAAGCTCTTGGCCCCATAGCAGCTGTACTCCCTACACCTATGGTAACTACACCCTTGCACATACACCTATAATAAAATTGCATCAAATAGCACCATTTATTGTTCCACAGACTTTGCTACTTGGTAGAACACTAATCCTAACATCCTAGTACAATATTTACCAATTTTGTTGTATGAGTGTAGTTTAGGAGTAAATTTATTAACAATCCTGTTTGGACCATGTTTGCACAAATTCAAAGCACTGGGATTCGCTGGAACATGTGTTTTCCTGCAATCATGTGTGATGATGGCAAATGGATTCATGTTTTTGAAGCAGTGTTTTCTGTTTCTCTGGCCAAACACTCCAGTGCATTGATGACTGCTCTCTAGCCCATGTTTGCAAATTACAACTGAACATGGAAGCTGCTTCCTATCGTGTTTTCATTGGATAAAACTGTCACATGTGGTAGTGTGATGCCTAAGACATATAAATGCGCCCCAAACTTAAAGGAACTTGGTGGTTTATTCTGAGGAGTATAGAAAGGAAAAGGGGAGGGGGGACTGGCCTCTTTTTCTAAGCATATTAAGAGATGCTACCATGCTAAGGGGTATATGCAATTGCGGTCGAATTCGCGGCAATTATCGCCGTTTTTTAATTCGACTCAATTCGACAGGTGAATCCTGGCAGGTGCCTGCCGGGATTCACCATATTCAATGAAAAACGGATTCGCCAGAATCGCGGGCAAAAATCGGCCGATTTGCCGGATTTTGCCGCAATTTTAAAAAACGGGAAAAAACGTGAAAAACCCGGAAAAAAAAATGGCGTGGGGTCCCCCCTCCAAAGCATAACCAGCCTCGGGCTCTTCGAGCTGGTCCTGGTTCTAAAAATGCGGGGAAAAATTGGCCAGGGATCCCCCGTATTTTTAAAACCAGCACCGGGCTCTGCGCCTGGTGCTGGTGCCAAAAATACGGGGGACAAAAAGAGTAGGGGTCCCCCGTATTTTTAACACCAGCATCAGGCTCCACTAGCTGGACAGATAATGCCACAGCCGGGGGTCACTTTTATGCCGTGCCCTGCGGCCATGGCATCAAATATCCAACTAGTCACCCCTGGCCGGGGTACCCTGGGGGAGTGGGGACCCCTTCAATCAAGGGGTTCCCCCCCCAGCCACCCAAGGGCCAGGGGTGAAGCCCGAGGCTGTCCCCCCCCATCCAATGGGCTGCGGATGGGGGGGCTGATAGCCTTTTGTGATAATAAAAAGATATTGTTTTTTCCAGCAGTACTACAAGTCCCAGCAAGCCTCCCCCGCAAGCTGGTACTTGGAGAACCACAAGTACCAGCATGCGGGAGAAAAACGGGCCCGCTGGTACCTTTAGTACTACTGGAAAAAAAATACCCAAATAAAAACAGGACACAGACACCTTGACAGTAAAACTTTATTTCACACTGCCGACACACACATACTTAACTATGTTGACATGCCGACTGCCACGGTCGCCGACGATCCGAGGTACCTGTGAAAAAATTATACTCACCTTCCAGCGTCCAGAGGTACATCCACGTCCAGAGGTAAATCCACGTACTTGGCAAAAAAACAAACCGAACACCGATCCATACCGGACTAGAAAGGGGTCCAATGCTTTCACATCAGAACCCTTTCTCCCGAATGCCGGGACATCACGTGACTCCTGTCACTGACGTCCCTTCAGCCAATCAGGAAGCGCTACTTCCGTGGCGCTCACCTGATTGGCTGTGCATTGTCTGTACTGTGACAGCGCATTGCAAAGCCGCTCCATTACTTTCAATGGTGGGAACTTTGCGGGTAGCGGTGGGGTCACCCGCCGGTCAGCCGCTGACCGGCGGGTGACCTCACCGCTAGCCGCTAAGTTCCCACCATTGAATATAATGGAGGGAGCTGTGCGATGCGCTGTCTGAGTTCAGACAGCACTCAGCCAATCAGGTGAGCGCAACGAAGTTGCGCTTCCTGATTGGCTTAGAGACCTGTCTGTGACAGCTGTCACTGACAGGTCTCATTCGTGGAAAGGTGTTCCATGTGTCAGCATGGGACCCCTTTCAGTCCGTTATGGTGCGGCTATTTGCGTTTTCTTATTTTGCCAAGTCCGTGGATTTATCTCTGGACCATGGTTGAGGTGAGTATTTTGAACTTTTCTTTTCAGGTATCTGTGGATTCTACAGGGAGAAGAGGACCGATGTCGGCGTGTGAACATAGGTAAGTATGTGTGTGTCGACGTATGAAATAAAGTTTTACTGTCGACGGTGTGTGTGTCCTGTTTTTATTTGGGTATTTTTTTCCCAGTAGCACTACAGATACCAGCGGGCCCGCTTTTCTCCCGCATGCTGGTACTTGTGGTTCTCCAAGTACCAGCTTGCGGGGGAGGCTTGCTGGGACTTGTAGTACTACTGGAAAAAACAATATCTTTTTATTATCACAAAAGGCTATCAGCCCCCCCATCCGCAGCCCATTGGATGGGGGGGACAGCCTCGGGCTTCACCCCTGGCCCTTGGGTGGCTGGGGGGGGGACCCCTTGATTGAAGGGGTCCCCACTCCCCCAGGGTACCCCGGCCAGGGGTGACTAGTTGGATATTTGATGCCACGGCCGCAGGGCACGGCATAAAAGTGACCCCCGGCTGTGGCATTATCTGTCCAGCTAGTGGAGCCCGATGCTGGTGTTAAAAATACGGGGGACCCCTACTCTTTTTGTCCCCCGTATATTTGGCACCAGCACCAGGCGCAGAGCCCGGTGCTGGTTTTAAAAATACGGGGGATCCCCTGTCAATTTTTTCCCCGCATTTTTAGAACCAGGACCAGCTCGAAGAGCCCGAGGCTGGTTATGCTTTGGAGGGGGGACCCCACGCCATTTTTTTTTATGATTTTACCGTTCCAGCATTAAAAAAAATATAAAAAAAAATAATATTTTTAAAAATATATAAATAATATTTGTGCCTCCAAAAAAAAAAAAAAAGTACCTAATCCCTTCTAATATAAATAGATCTGCTATTCCCCCCCAAAAAAACACAAAAAAAAACATGTTTAAATTTTTTTTATTTGTTTTCACCCTCCAAAGTGTGGCGGATTGAAAATGACGAATTTGCTGTCAAAAAGCCCTGCTGTCGAATTTCCAAACTTGAATTGAATATGCTTTGGTCGAATTGCAGCACTTGTATCATTGCAGAAAAGTCGAATTTGCAAAAAGTCGAATTTCAAAAAGTCGAATTTTGAAAGTCCGTTTTTTGGTCGGAAAGCACTGAATTGCATAGGCAATTTTTTTTTGGGTCGAAAATGACCCGAAATTCGACAATTTCGGGAATTCGACCGCAATTGCATATACCCCTAAGGCTTCTAGTACTATGCTGGAGAAATAAAGATGCTGATTGCAAACTACATGGAGTATAAGGGAAGTTTTTAGCACATATTTTTGCACATATGTGGGCCCATGCACCGCAACCAGGTGACTTCATTAGATGGGTCCCTAACATGTCTAACACTATCACATAACAATTAATTCTTACCTTCAAATAGAGCCCTTATTAATGTGTGATCAGCAATGTAGGAACCTGTGCTAATTAAAACACTTCATGATAAATGGAAGGGGTGCCAATATCAGAGGGAAGGAACTTAATTTCAACAGTATGAAGCAGCGGTACATAACTGTTCCAAACCCTCTGGTGTTCTATAATGTCTGTGTACACGTACAAACTATATTGACCCCTGTTGATTTCAGCGCATGGTTTTAAAACTTGGTTTTAGGCTGTAAATCCAGTATCCCTGTCAGTTTATTGCCTGCCGTGAGCTAGCATAATGGCTTGCTGTTGAATGATACAACGCGCTCAAGTGGATCATGTCGTAGTCTTAATCCTCCCTCCAGTTTATGTTGTGCGATTTTTGCATTGATTACGTCCAGTAGCGTATTGATTGATTCATAAAAAATGGGTTCAGTGCACACGTTCATGACAATCACTGTCGGGCCATCCCACTTTGTTATTTGCATCATACAATTGTGTATATCCAAAGTATTCCACCTGTGCGGTACTGTATTTCTGTAAGAGCAACTTCCATTCACCGGTTAGGTCTATTGCCTTCGACAGCATTGTTTAGAGAACGTTGTGCTTTATATATCTTTTATCTTTGTTGCTGCAATCCAACTGTAATATTTTGTGGGGTACTCGCGCCACTTGACTAACGCATATTTCTGACATCTGACCAACTAATTTTTTTATACTTCGTATATTCTATTATTGAGTTTTGTGATGATTTAAAGCTCTTCAGGGTTAAAATCGATGGTAATATCTTTGCTGTAGAGATCCACCAACGTATAAAGCGGCTTAAGACCTTCAGTGTACACGCTGCGTATTACAAATATTTCCTCAGAAAAATTCTGTTCATATCCTTTCTGAAATATATCCTTATATTTGGAAATGCATACATGTTCACCAATGGCTAAACCTGACGGAGGTTTTCTTACTTCTATAGTAATCACCGTACATTGTCTTGAAAATTCTCAAAGCATTAGATGGGCACACTTCGCACGGCATACACATAATCGCTTTATGTTAAGTGTTATTATAACTGTATATGAAATTCTATATATCTGTACATATTCTGAGCTGTGAAATAGCGCCACATATGAGTTTTTAATGTCCTATTGAATCATTCTACAATGACTGCTTTTACATCATTATTGCTCATGAAATGTTGTATTGATGAAGTTATTGTGTGCCCGATACAAAATCCCATCTAGACTCCACTCCACTCGGCAGACGATAGCAAGACTTTACCAATTAATATCAGTGATTTATAATTATTAATTACAGTAATCTTGCCAAATAATTCCAGTGATTTTATCATTTTCTTCAAGTGATTTGGACCAATAATACCATTGATTAGAACGATTAATTCCAGTGATTTTGTCATTTTCTTCCGGTGATTTGGACCAATAATACCATTGATTAGAACTAATAATTCCAGTGATATTGCAGTGTTTGTGTCGCTTAGCTCTGCCATCCAGTGATCACAGTGCACCTCTTTTTCTCTTTTCTTTGCATCATGTGCTGTTTGGGGCCAATGTTTTTAAGTGCCATCCTGTCTGACACTGCAATGCCACTCCTAAATGGGCCAGGTGTTTGTGCCGGCCACTTAGGTCGCTTAGTTTAGTCATCCAGCGACCTTGGTGCAAATTTTAGGACTAAAAATAATATTGTGAGGTGTTCAGAATAGACTAGAAATGAGTGGAAATTATGGTTATTGAGGTTAATAATACTATGGGATCAAAATTACCCCAAAATTATATGATTTAAGCAGTTTTTGAGGGTTTTTTGAAAAAAAACACCCAAATCCAAAACACACCCGAATCCGACAAAAATATTTCAGGGAGGTTTTGTCAAAATGTGTCCGAATCCAAAACACGGCCGCGGAACCGAATCCAAAACCAAAACACAAAACCCGAAAAATTTCCTGTGCACATCTGTAGTTTTTTTGCAGTCCTGTGTTCACATAGTCGCCGCCCACAGGGGAGTGTATTTTAGATGTGCAAGTGTGCGATCCCATGTGTAGCAGATCTGCACAAACAGATTTTGTGCAGTCTCTGAGTAGTCCAGAACTTACTCACCTGCTGCGATCGCTTCTGCCTGTTTGTGACCAGAATTGATGTCAGACACCCGCCCTGCAACACTTGGGAACACCTGCGTTTTTCAAGACACTCCCCAAAAATGGCCAGTTGCTACCCACAAATGCCTTCATCCTGTCCATCACCTTGCGATTGCCCGCGCGATCACATTTTTTGCACCAACCCACTGCTGTGCCCCACATCCCTGTGCAGTCATCCGTCGCGCCTGCGCATTGCGGTGCATACACATGTGCAGTTTAGACCTGATCGCAAGCTGTGAGAAATCGCAGCCTAGAAATCAACTCTGAATTACCCCCTAAGTTAGGTGCTTGAAGCGATAACATGTAAGCATCAAATTTGCCATAGCGCCTTGTTTCTTATGAGTGCTATACAGAGTCTGTTGAATGTTGAAAAGCTGCAGCACAAGTGAATACAATAAATGCTGCAGTGTCTATTCATTCACTGTTAACTAGCGCTGCCACTTCCAGCGGGACTTATCTGATGTGGCTTCCCCGTCCGGTATACATTCATGTTAGGCAGCACCTATACTCATGATCATGATCACGGTGGTTGCGTGTACGTGCGCTGTCCATCCGATGTGCACGTTTCAACTGGGCGGCTTTGTCAGGAACTGTGATTCCATCCACTTAAAGAGACATGCACCAATTTCCATCCAGCGGTGCTGCCTGACTCCATCAATGTTCCAACATTATTCCTGATACCATCGGTGACCCATCATCGATTCTGGTTACTTTCAGTGTGCCATCATCGATTCCTGCTACCATTGTTGTGCTATCATTGATTCCTGTAACCATTGGTGTGCCATCATCGATTCCTTCCACTATTGGTGTTCAATCATTGATCCCTCATCATCTGTGTTTCACCATCGAATCAGCATCATGGGTAATTCACCATCAACCCTGCACCACTAGTAGCACCTCTCTCTGGTCAGTATCAGCTCATTACATCTGTAGAAGTTGTTTGCTGACTGCATCTATGGACTTCCGTTACCAGCATTGCATCTTCCATGATTGCAGCCATATTGTTGACTAATATTACCAAAAGCATTTATCTGACTTCTGTGCGTTGAGGACTATTACTGACTTTGTGATAGCTACTCTGTGTGCTTCCATTGGGTTATCCGATTGCTGATATTTAAGTCTATTACCATCTGCCGCTGTGATTGCTTTACCTGCGTGCTTCATAAAAGACTTACCTTTTACAAATCCTGTGTTGTTCTGGTCACATTTTCGGGCGTATACTCCAAGGGTATCTTACATGTCTAGGAACCCTATCCAGCCATCCAGGTTTAATTACACATATGCTCCTACACCTGAGGCTTCACCAGGTCAGCCTCTGACCTCCGGCGTGACGACCTTGATGAAACGTTTAAACTTGTTTACATTTCCTGTATTGTTCTACCTAAATTTCTTAAAGTAGTGATGGACTTTCATTTGTCTGTGATAACTTGTGTATGGCATATAATGGACTTCTACATAAAAAAGATGGCTTTACACTAATAAAAGACCCACTGCACTCAAAGCAATACAGCACAAACAACAAATATGTATAAATGGAGGCTCTACAGTAACATAGCGAACTACATTAAATAAGAAATACACGTGAGTGAAATGGTGGAACTTGTGAGTGGTGGGCACAGGTGCAAAAATAAAATTTGGGCTCCCCTCCTCCAACCGAACCCAAGTTCACAATATGCAACATGGCAGTTAGTGACCGAGGCAGAGGGTGACAATGGAAGACAAGAGGAGGCAGGTGGAGGCAGCTGTCTACAAGGAGAGTCAGTAGGTGATGCAGAGAGAGAGAGTGGGTGACAGGGGCACAAGCACAATGTCCTGTGTAATGTGGAGAACAGGGGGCATGGGACACAGTAGCCTCTGCTCTGTCCATGACCACCCTTTGCGCTTCTCTTAGTTTGGCACTCGGTCAGGCAGACTCTGTTAGTGCCAGTTACACCAGTTATGAGCTGCCTTTAATTCACAGACACCAGTGAATCAGAAAAATTGTACATGTGGCTGGGATCAACAGCACTGATAGGTGGCAGGACTCTATCAGTCCGTCCAGCACCCACAAGTTCAGCTCTGCCTACCTAAGGTAAGGGGCAAGTCCCTCAGGTAGTGGGTCCCACCCTGCTCCATGCATTGGATCATAAATAAAAAATTGCTCAAAACATTGTGTATGGGGGAGTCGCTTCCAAGGGATGACTCATTGCTGGTCTGGCCAGCAGTGGGACCCTTAGATCTCAGGGGCCAGGTTAAATTCACCTGCTTCAACAATTGCAGTTCCACGTCTGCATGGGTGAGGCTCCAGCTAGAGGCCATTACTTTAGAAACTGGGACTTTTAGTTACAATTGTTGCAACATTTGCTAAGCTGAAATTGTGTTAAAGACTTTATATTTATCCAATCCAAATTATTTAGGACTCTTGCACCAGCTCCATTGATATTTTATTTTAAAAATATGTTTTATTGACTTTAAGTAGGCTTACAGCAAATATAAACAATAATGTAACGTTAAACATACAATAGCAGAAGTACAAACAGCCCCAAAATGAGAAAAACTAAACCTCATGTCACTATAACAATTAGGCAAATGTGCGTTGGTGTACTAGTCACTGTAGGGCAAGAAAAAAGGGAAGACCAGAACAATTTTAATATAGGAAATAAATATATAATAAAAAAGGATAAATGATGTACCCCAGTGATATTTTTTTATCACTTTATCATGTATTTCTGTTCTAATATTTCACTGATATATTTTAATATGAATTATCTACTTTTTATAAAAATACAATTAAAGTTATGTTTTTATCCAGAGCACTACACCAAGAAACTGCTGTTCTCTCTCTCGTGTATTGTATACTTTTGTATTAGATGTCAGTAGTAGCGCCTCTTATGCCATGGTAGTGAAAACATATATTTACAAATAACGAATCAAATCATGCAAGTTTGGTGGGTTTCACCCTACACTTTGTTTATTACACACATTGGTGCAGAGGATCAACTATTGATGTTTCTCCTCTCTATTCTTTAACAAGATTAATTTCTATAAAACACAAGTTTCATTCAGAAAGTAAAAATGACCTTACTTGTAACCATATAGAATTGATACAAGCTAACTTACTTAAGAATCACAGGATACAATCAGGCCCTCGGTGTGACTCCTCACATGATTAATAAGTGATATATTTCTAGTAAAACACTTGTTACATTCAAAGCAATTAAAAGCCTTCTCTCCTGTATGAATCATCTGATGTATAACAAGATATTGCTTATCTATAAAACTCTTGCTGCATTGAGAACATTTACAGTATATGATTTCTCTCCTGTGTGTGCTCTCTGATGTAAAACAAGATGTGACTTCTGGGAAAAATGCTTGCTGCATTCAAAACATGTAAATGGTTTTTCTCCTGTGTGAGTCCTCTGATGACTAACAAGGTCTCGCTTGTGGGTAAAACACTTGCTACATTCAGAGCACTGAAATGGTTTCTCTCCTGTGTGACTCCTCTGATGTGTAACAAGATTTGAGTTTTGGGTAAAACATTTGCTACATTCAGAGCATTGAAATGGTTTCTCTCCTGTGTGACTCCTCCGATGTAAAACAAGATGTGAGTTTTGGGTAAAACATTTGCTGCATTCAGAACATGTAAATGGTTTCTCTCCTGTGTGAGTCCTCTGATGACTAACAAGCTTTCGCTTGTGGGTAAAACATTTGCTACATTTAGAGCATTGAAATTATTTCTCTCCTGTGTGAGTCCTCTGATGACTAACAAGGTCTTGCTTGCGGGTAAAACACTTGCTACATTCAGAGCATTGAAATGGTTTCTCTCCTGTGTGACTCCTCTGATGTCTAACAAGATTTGAGTTTTGGGTAAAACATTTGCTACATTCAGAGCATTGAAATGGTTTCTCTCCTGTGTGACTCCTCCGATGTAAAACAAGATGTGAGTTTTGGTAAAACATTTGCTGCATTCAGAACATGTAAATGGTTTCTCTCCTGTGTGAGTCATCTGATGACTAACAAGGTTTCGCTTCTTGGTAAAACACTTGCTACATTCAGAGCATTGAAATGGTTTCTCTCCTGTGTGAGTCCTCTGATGACTAACAAGGTCTTGCTTCTGGGTAAAACACTTGCTACATTCAGAGCATTGAAATGGTTTCTCTCCTGTGTGAGTCCTCTGATGACTAACAAGGTCTCGCTTCAGGGTAAAACACTTGCTACATTCAGAGCATTGAAATGGTTTCTCTCCTGTGTGACTCCTTTGATGTCTAAAAAGATGTGACTTTTGGGTAAAACATTTGCTGCACTCAGAACATGGAAATGATCTCTCTCCTGTGTGACTCCTCTGATGTGTGAGAAGATGTGATTTATATGTAAAGCTTTTGTCACACTCAGAGCACAGATGTGGTTTCTCTCCTGTGTGTAGCCTCTGATGTATGAGAAGCTGTGATATATATCTAAAGCTTTTGAAACACTCAGAGCACAGATGTGGTTTCTCTCCTGTGATACTCATCCTGTATTAGATGAGAAACAAATTAGCTGTAGAATGTTTCTCCTATCCAGAAAATGAGAACAGCTTGTGTGATTCCTCCAGAGGTGTAAGGAGAAATGATGCCTGTAGTTGGTTTGATCAGAGAAAAATGTCCCTTTCTACAATACCTTCTTAGTTAAAATCCTGTAAATTTGTTGTCCTGCAAGAAAAAATATATATTTAATAGCATAAAGTTTACTGGGGTAATTCTACTTTTACAGTATCAGTGTGACTATATATAATGAACTTTATATATTTTTATATACACTAACAAATATAACCCAGTTATTTACCATTGTTTTTATATTTGTGTAGCAGCTACTGATACTTAATATAATACACAGGTGTAGATGTATGAAACAGCATTATGGGGAAGTGGTATCAGAGCAGACTCTGCACTCTTTACTGAATGAGATCCATATTGCACATATTATACCACTGTACTGATATACAAAAAATAGTAGTTCACATGAGACCAATATACTGAGAGAGTATATATATTTATTTAATACAAATAATCCCACAGTAATAAGTAGTCTATTCATCACTTATTTTCAACAAAAGAAGGTGATAATTAACATTTTCAGAATGAGCATTGATGCACAGGCAGCTATGTGCCCGGGGTTGTGGGAGAAGTGGGGGTGCCCATCTGTTGACTATGTGTCTAGCTTGGGTGCAGGCACAGGGAGCATATGGCAGCAGCAAGAAGGAAGATAGCTGTGTACCCAGGTGCCCATCTGTTGGCTGTGTGTCCAGCTTGGGGTGCAGGCACAGGGAGCATATGGCAGCAGAGAGAGGGCTGTGTGCCCAAGGTTGCAGTGTAAGTGGGGGTGCCTGGCTGTTTGCTGTATGCCCAGCTCGGGGTGCAGGCACAAGGAGAACATGGCAGCCGAGAGCAGGGAGAGAGCTGTGTGCCCAGGTTGTAGGGGAAGAAGGGGTGCATGCCTGTTGGCTGTGTGCCCAGCTCGGGGTGCAGGCACAAGGAGAACATGGCAGCCGAGAGCAGGGAGAGAGCTGTGTGCCCAGGGTTGTAGGGGCACAACTGTTGGCTGTGTGGGTAGGGAGAAGGGGCAATGAAGTCACTGTGACCGGATCCACTGATGTGGGTATAAATATGACAAGAACCATGGAAGCAGGAGAAAAGTCTCTCACCTCTGAAAGCTGTCTCAGCAGAAAGAGCAGTTTTCCATTAGTGATACATTTGTTAGAGACAAGATGATAGTCCCTGAAAGCTTTTTTAAACTTGCATCGAGTTTAAAACATAATTATAACAAGTGATAATTATGTAGCACCTAATAGAGACTATTTAGATTATATTATATACATGATACTATAATATTACTACAAAATATACATACAAAGAATAAATACCTGATGGCGCAATCAATACTATATGATTGATATTATCTAAAATCTGTCACCTTGTGATCATAAATAAATGGTTCTATTTCATCAGACCTCAGAAGCCTGTCTATAATGGCTTCAATATAGCATATACGATTGAATAAGAAAGAGGTCGCGCTATAGAGCCAATTAATTGTTCCACACCATTCTTAATTGTAAATATTTATTTCAAACATATAACCATATAAAAATATTATTCTTGTGATATTTAAGATCTGGTGTGGTCACAACACCCTCAACTACATAGCAATTAAAAAGAGACAATTCTCATCATAAAAATAAGTGTGCTGAATAGTATAGTGTCCAGACTGGCAAGAATTATGTCACAAGTTCAGTCAGTAATAGGATCCTCTGTGTTAAATTGCACCCAATAATAGAGTCCAGAGGACACTGGTATTTTTATCCAAAGGTTATGCACCACAGATGTAAAGGGTCACAGGTACCTTTGCTCGCTCTGTCCCTTATGCTTATAACACGGGACCTGTTTGCCAGTTCGAGGAGCTTTAAGTGCAGCCCGAGCGTCCCCGGGATTGCACGACTGTTACCTGTGAATCGTAGCGGTGTAGTGCAAATTAGTTGGTGTCTTCTATCCATATGGCAGGATGAATCACGCTGATGGGAGGTTTCCGTACGGGCAACGAGCAGGCTATCACTGTTGCTAAACCCGCTCGAGCGGTTAGCCGCACAGCCGCTCCGGCTTCCAGAAGACACTGTTTTCTCCGGCACTGAATGAAGGTAGCTTACACGGTTTGCTGGTAACAGGTGCCAAGTGTTCTGGAAATGCCGGACGAAGGTCTGAACTATTCAGCAATCACTTAATTGGGGAGTCCTAGACGCGTTTCTTAACATCCAGTTACTTCTTCCATAGGCGGTACTCCCGTTGTTCACAGAGGGTCCTTTTATATGCTAATTTTCTTCATGTGAAGATAGCACACCTGTTTCAATTCAGGGAAGGTTCTCCTAATTATCTATCAGCCACTGCAAATATTCCCTAACAGGCTCTTTCTATCTAGCACATTTCACAGTAAATTAAACCTGATCACAAGAGCGACATTTAACAAAATGAATCAATAAAGATATTTACACCTATATTTTATCAGAAATACATCTGTGTTAGAATGTTAGTTTTAGAAAAAAGGCTGAGTCCATGTGTTAAATCTAATAGATACCTCATGCAATTAATCAATATACATATATATATATAAATAATACGTTTATTCATACACACATATGCATATACCCACATGTATACAAATATATAGTTTGCATACATATACGTACAACACGAGTGCCCAAAAACAGGCACAAAAAGACATATTAAGTGGTCCCAGTTGGTACTATAATAACTTAGATTGTATGAACCACAAACAAATTATATACGTATTTATTTTCCTAATAAATCCAATCTCTAAAGTATAAACATAGAACACAAAAAATCTTCATATTTATTTTTTATTGAGGACAAAATACCTTAGCTAATTAATTGTATCTTTCCCTGAAAATATATAGATACTCACAATAAATTTAATATAGCCTGTTTTAGGTTGTGATTGATATCACTATCCAACCATCCCTACTTTAAAACTAGAAATGTAATATATCAGAACAACCAAATATGAGATTATCTAATATTACTCAGATGGTATCCTATCTACTGATCGAACAAGATAATAGTAAGCTCACTTTAGATGGATTGCTTCAGAAGAAGACACAAGAGGCAAGAAATTAAGATGATAGAGGGATTACTTCAGATTAATAAACACAAAAGGCCAGAAATGATACAGGGTTAAGACAGATTCTAAGAACATTAGGAACAATTCTATAGGGTCCTCCCCAATGTTCTTATAAGGCTATGGGTCTATTTCAATATACTCATTGAGTCCCTCTGGTACAAGGGTCCCTAGTGTATGAATCCAGTAATTTTCACGTGTACATCGTTTTCTATATCGGTGCATAGCCTTTGGATAAAAATACCAGTGTCCTCTGGACTCTATTATGGGGTGCAACTTAACACGGAGGATCCTATTACTGAATGAAATTTTGGCATAATTCTTGCCAGTCTGGACACTATACTATTCAGCACACTTATTTTTATGATGAGAATTGTCTCTTTTTAATTGCTATGTAGTTGAGGGTGCTGTGACCACACCAGATCTTAAATATCACAAGAATAATATTTTTATATGGTTATATGCTTGAAATAAATATTTACAATTGAGAATGGTGTGGAACAATTAATTGGCTCTATAGCGCTACAAAATATACAGTTTAAAGTTTGAGATTGCTGAGTATTAAACAATTTTGGACTAAATTTAAGCAAATGTCCAACCAAAAGTTGGTCGTCACAATTAAGGGACAACTAAATTATTCCTGCTGCTACGTATCTGGCCCATACACATAAGTGCCAGACTGTAAGTGCCCATAAATATACTTACACATTTATTATGGACTTACATTCAGTTACATAGTGATTCATGAATATCTACCTACACTACAACTTATATGATAATTCTGTGTCATATACAGCGTGTTATCTTCTTATTTTTCTTTTAAAATACGTAAATTCAGTTTTTATTAAATACAATATTTATTTGCTAATGCCAAATATAGGATATAAAGTTCATAATAGTTTGCCCTATGAAATATAATTCTATTATATTGTAATACTAACTATATAACAAGTGTTTAAATAAAACTTTTAAAGTATTGACAACAGGACAATATCTACAAAATAACATCTACAAATATTTATGTATATATCAATATATCCATATGTATAATATAATCACCTTACTCTAGAGATCCTTTCTTTCTCTTACTGTACCATCTGCCCAGCTCTCCAACCAGTAACTCATCCAGCAGCTCCTCCATCAGCTATCAGTGGCCTGATACAGCCTATTTATAGTCACTCCTCCCCCATCTCTCCCCAGTAGTTCCCAGGATGGCCAGAAGGAATTCTTACACTGAGAGGTGACATGTAAATTAGGGTGTCATAACATTAGTATATAGTCATTCAGCACATCAGCTTCTCGTGCCCAGCTCCTTGTCTTGTAAATGAAGTGTAAATATTCCTAAAGTCACTTACTACAATGGGAAATGCTAATTACACCCTGGCAGGGGTAACACCTTGCATTCTAATTAGATCACAGCATCCTCTGTTATGTCACTAAAGGGTCCATTGTTTAGGAGTCACCTATTGTTCAGGCAGAGTTTAGGCAGACATATATTTTCTACATACAGTATCAGCAGCAGGAACATCACAATGATCCACTGTAAATATAATCAAAATGACACTTATAAAGCACCAAGAAAAAGTTTGCACAAATCTTGAAAAAAATTAAAAATATTATATGTATATATAAATGATATATATAAATGGGAAAGCCCTCACTCACTCACTTACTCACTCACTCTCTCACTCACTCACTCATCACTAATTCTCTTTCTTCCTGATATGTTAGGAAGCTGAAATGTAACATAGGTATTCTTCAGGTGGGAAATAGGAAACTACATAATTAGAATTTAATAAACCTCCCCTAAGGGGATGAAAAGGGGGTTGGAAGAATTATATAATGCGTGGCTTGCATTGCGTGAATGATAATGTCCAAACGGACAAACACATTTAAATTTGAATTGCATTGGACTCCAGTGTGTAGAATTTTAATAAACCTCCCCTAAGGGCATGAAAAGGGGGTTGGAATATTCATATCATACGTGGCTTGCATTGCGTGAATGATAATGTCCAAACCGACAATCACATTTACATTTGAATTGCATTGGACTCCAGTGTGTACAATTTAATAAACTACAAAAATGGTCCTGTCACTCTTTACTGTGTCTGCTACGCGTGTTCCTAGGGCACTGCCAAGAACCATGTATTAATATTTACTGACATTAAGACGTCTCAAATTAACATCTCTAATAATTTACCAAATTTGTATCACTCATTTAAATGCAAAGAGCAGGTAGAACAGCTAGTGAGACATAAATATTCCGAAGGTCACTTACTAAAGCATAGAAACATAGATTTTAATGGCAGATAAAAACCACTTGGGCCATCTAGTGTACTATCTAGTACAAAGTATAGTCATAATTAGCACTTAGTCAAAATCACACATAGACAAAATCTCTAGCACAGATAGTAAAAATCTGTACAATCTGTGTTATCTGGGCTCTGGGGGAGTTCAAGGGAAATTGCATAGTCAAAATCAGACATAGCAAGGATCTCACCGTGTGTAAAGACCTTAAGTTGCCCAGGTACAGATACAAGCACACACCCTATGGTTAATATTTTGTGCAGGAAGCCAATTAACCTATCAGTATATTTGTGGAGTATGGCAAGAAACAAGCGCAGTCCGAGGAAATCCACACAAGTATGGGGAGAATGTGCAAAGATATAGATAGATTAAAAATAGTGAGATACACATATTAAGCTGCAGGGACAGATTGGCCTTGAAAGCTGCTGGGAAAGTTCCTGGGAGGCTGACCGCAGTGTGGGGCCACATGTAGCTCTGCATCCAGTACCGCATCAGCGCCACTCACATTATATCTGGCAGCTGCCAGCACCTATAAGAGGCCACAGCTTGGGGAGCTCTGGCATTGTGAGGATAAGCTGTCATCTCACGTGACAGAGCTCCTCCAGTCACCAGTTCCTGGCAGCCGCACAGCACACACACAGAGTGACGGTGAGTGATATCTATCCCTTTGTCACCTCTGCTTTCCCCTACTCTCCTGCTCTCTCTGCCCTCCCACTTTCTGCTACACCACTGACCCATTTTCACAGACACCTCCAACCCCCCATCTACTCTCACCCCCTGCGGCACCCCCCTTTCCACCCACGGCACTCCCCTCCCCCACTTGTGGAACTACCCCCCCCCCCAACCCATGGTACTCCCCTCCCCATGTGCCCCCCCACTTGCAGTACCTCCGCTCATTTTGAAATCAGTGAAAATAAAGTACACTATCTGCATGTCGAGCTCTCCCAGGAAAATGCTCACTTATATATGGACTTACACAAGAAACCAACTGACAGGAATAAAATAAAATTTTGAAAGCAGACAGTCAACATCCAAGTTCCTTTAGGAATAGTCTCCCCTGTTCACAATTTTTCCGAGCAGTAAGAATTTCTGACAACACTGCTAAGGCAGAGGCTAGAATTGATGAGATGTCAATGCAATTTATAAGCAGGGGTTACGATGCAATGCACCTGAGAACTGTCAAGCAAAAAGTTCTGTCTATTCCGAGAATGGATTATTATTATTATGCTTTATTTATATGGTGCCACAAGGGTTCCTCAGTGCTCAATTGCAGAGTACATATGCACATAATCAAAACAAGAAAACAGTGACTTACAGTTGAAGACAATATAGGACAAGTACAGGGTAACTAAGCATAACTACACCAGTAAAGGACATAGAGATAAGTTTCAAGGCGGACAAAAAACTGCAGTATTTGGGCAGCTGAGGATTTTCAATGTAAGAAAAGGTTAAGCACATGAGGGAAAAAGGCCCTACTCATGAGAGCTTACATTCTAAAGATGCACTTAAGGTGTCCTCACGGGATGCCATTTGTACAACAATGTCATCCATACTGTCATAGCAACATGCGGACTGGTAAAGAACTGGGGCCTATTATTACAGGTGGCCCTGGAGTTGAAGCAGTAAATGATTCCAAACTGGTGCCTAGCTACAGGAGGACTAAAAATCTATGTTACATCCTGGTCCATATTAACATCTCGGGCTTGGGTAAAACACTTTCCTCAACCGGGAAGTTACAAGTGTCTCGATTGTACTTCTTACCGGTACATGGAATGTGGGCCCACATTCTCGCACCTGCATTCGGGTATTCAAGTGAAGATTAAACACGTGATATCTTGTCTCAGTTCATAGAAACATAGAAACATGGAATTTGATGGCAGATAACCACTTGGCTTATTTAGTCTGCCCCTTTTTTACCATATTTTTATCTCAAACCTTATTTGATCCATTTTTCTTTGTAAGGATATCCTTATGTCTATCCCAGGCATATTTAAATTGCTCTACTGTCTTAACCTCTACCACTTCTGATGGGAGGCTATTCCACTTGTCCACTACAATTTCTGTGATGTCATTTTTTCTCAAATTACCCCTGAACCTCCCCGTCCTCCAGTATCAGTGCATGTCCTTGTGTACTATTGCTTCTCTTCATTTGGAGAATGTTTTCCTCCTGGACTTTTTTAAAACACTAGATATATTTGCACGTTTAGATCATGTCCCCCTTTCCCTTCTCTGCTCCAAACTATGCATATTGAGATTTTTTAGTCTTTCTGGGTATGGTTTGTGATGTAGGCCATACACCATTTTGGTATCTACTACCTACGTTGCCCATGTGGACTTTTATATGTCGGAAAGACTATCAGGCAATTCTGTGAGAGAAAGGCTCTGCATCAGCAGGCAATTAAAGCAGCATAGGAAGGAGAATGTCAAGACCAACCGGTGGCTCACCACTTTAGGGACTTTAAACACCCCTTAGCCACAATGAGGCATAAGATTATAAACCATATCCCCATTAACATCAGGGGAGGTGATCGGAGTACATAATTATTACAGATGGATCCATTATCTCCGGACAGTGGCACCCCTGGATCTCAATGAGACCAACAAGTTGGGATGTATTCTTTGAAGATCCATTCTCTTTTACAGATTAACATTTTACATTCTGGCCAATTAACCATTTGTCTTTTTATGTTTAAAGTAAGGTGGTTGGCTGGGGCATTATAGCCTTTAGAACAGTTAGCCATACATAATGTACTGCATTTGGACTAATAGAGAGTTTTATAGATGTTTTCTAACATTATGAACATGGCAGCGTTTTGTCTCTTTATACTTAGCACCAGTCTACTTTTAAGATTGCTTACTGGATATGTTTTTTTGTAATAGGCCCTACACACCTAGCGATAATTTGAAAGATATGAACGATCTCGTTCATAAATGAACGAGAACTCGTTCATATCTTTCAGTGTGGAGAGTACAGCGATGAACGATGCGCGTCCCCGCGCTCGTTCATCGCTGATCTCCCGTCGGCTGTGCATGCAGGCCAATATGGACGATCTCGTCCATATTAGCCTGCACTTCAATGCAGCCGGGTGACGGGGGGAGTGAAGAAACTTCACTCCCCCCGTCACTGCCCCCCCGCCGCCGGGTTGCTCGTCGGCCGTATCGGCCGTCGGGCACCTCGGCGGCGAATCGCCGAGTGAGTAGGGCCTATAACACTATTCTTATACTCTGCTGCCATCTTGTGGTTCTAAATAAGTATGCACCTTTTCTGTAGGGTGTTTTCTTTCTGTGCAGGAGCGCACGCTGTAAGGGATCCCATGGTAACGACACTGGTAGGTGCACATTGTGGGATCGTGATGTCATTGGTTCCCTACGGCATGGGCACAGCACTGGGTGATAGTTCTGGTGGAGGCTTCTATCTCTTCTCTTGTTATATAATGTAAGATTTTTATGTTATTGTGTATGTCCTGGCAAAATTTTGTTGATTAAAATGAGACATTGACCAGCATTTTGTACATCACGCTGATGTTTTGAGCCAGTCTTCTGGAGACATGAAGCCCTAGGAAAGCTGTAGGGCTAACTTTTCCTGCCAGGCATTCACTAACCAGGCATTCACTAACATTTTCAAATGGGAGTGCCAGTCACCTACCGTGTTTATCTATCTCTATATATATAGTCCCACAAACCGGCACTCCAATAATCAACCAGCTACTTGTGTGCCTTTGTTAAGTTTAAATAAAGCCAAGATAGGAAGACTGATGTCTGTCTAAAAAACACGGCACTCCAGAAATTTAGAATAAATATACTGGATTTAACACAGTGGTCCAAAGTATACAGGGCTGTATTTACCGTGATGGTAGTTTCCAGTTCTATCTGAATCTTCTTTAGCTCCTGTCCAACCTCCTCGACAACAAGGGCAATGAGATCTAATGAACATTTATTCAGAACCCCGCACCAGCGGCTACAGAACACAGGATTATTTCTACCCAAAGTAGGTACATTGGCAATACAGAAACCACGTGGTATTTGTTTCCATCTCAGATATTCAGATAGAAATTGACCATACAATGTAAGGTCAATTTCTCTTTGTCTGTGTTTTAGTACCTTATAGAAGACATCGGCCGGTATTTCGGCCGAAAGTAATTCAAAGTCAAAATTGTCAAATAATAGTTTTTCTATTTCATCATCTGTAAAAGATACTATTCCTATTTCTGTCACAAAAGAAATTAACCAGTCGTCATGCACTCATTGTGTTCACCATATAAAATGGAAAAATTATTTCTAAATAGTTACGCTGATCTCTGTGAAGATGTCAGGTCTCTGTTAAATGGCTCCTAGAAAATGTCATATGTCTCGTCCAATCCTCCAGTTGTTTGAGTTTTGTTAAAAAACAATATGAACAAATCATGGTATAGTATGTTCAACAATAGAACAGAAATGCAAGGTTCTTCATATCCCGCTTGTAATCAAATGCGTACCCGACTTAGACATCACACATGTGAATTCCACTCATAAAGGTATCTTTAAATCACCAATATGTCGTCTGTGTTAAGATTCTATAAAGCCACCACCAATCTCAATTGATGCGTACCATACTCACTGATAAACAGGATGGTACACCTCCTATAACGGTTTCTTTGATAAGTTTAGTGTGACTCCGTCACTGCATCTATCCCAATATCAGGCTTTAGCAAGGGGGATAGTCAAAACAATTTATTAAAAAGGTTTTAAAAACACACTAATGACAGACAGGTTTTTATAAGTATTTACAACAGTGGTAAGAACCAAGAGATCATGTAGTGTTCACCAATTGGAAGCTATGCATGTGTGTGCATGACCCGGCGGCCAAAATCGGGACTGCCCACATAGATGGAAACTGCAACACTTACCAACTGGAAACACTACACCGGTTTGATACACTCGCTTCCGATGTGTTTCGACCTGTTGTAGGTCTTTATCGAGGAAACGAAGTGTATCACATAACCCCAGTATTTATTGTACAGATCCAGAAGCGTTTGTGACGTCAAGGGCTTGGTTGATTGGTCGCCGCATTGCTAAGCGACCATACATCACCACCCGCGCCATCATGAAAAATCAACGAACGGCAGCGGCATCAGTACATCATTACACTGTCCAGCACCAACAAATCACAACATTTGGTTCATGGATGACGGCACCAAAACCCTACACAACAAATGTATGCACAGAGAATGAACCAAAACAATGTGGTTACGTCACCTAATAACTAGATTTAGTTGCTAGGTTACAAGGAACACACAATCCTGATCAAAGGGACTCCACGTAACCCCCGCACTGCATGTATCCATTTGTATAATATAAACTTCATTACTAGGGGATGTTTTGATATTTAACCTCACAATATATATATATATATATATATATATATATATATATATTAATACTGAGATACTAAATTATAATATTGTAAAAACTTATTTAAAACTGGTTCCGTCATCCATCTACTATACATTACATCAGGGGTTAAAGTGAGCCGGAACGGGCCGGAACTGCGTTCCGTCAGTTCCACCAGGAGACGGAACGCAGTTCCGCCTCCCCCGGCTCACCTAACCCGATGTCCCGGGCCGCGCTGCAGGGAGATGCCGGGCGCCCGCTGAGATCGCGTTACCAGCGGGCACCCATCTCCCTCTCCGCAGCGGCAGCCGGAGGCAGGAGCTCAGTACTGAGCTCCGGCTTCCGGCTCTGTCAGTGCGCGCTATGGGAGAGACGTCACGACGTCTCTCTCATAGTGCAGAGGAGCAGACGGCGAGAGAGGACTGCGGCGGGAGCGGGGCTTGGTAAGTATAGTGCTTCCCCCCCCCTCCTGTATGTGTACCACTGTCGTTTCTACTGGGGGCCTTTACTACTGGGGCAAACAACAGAGGGGCAAACTACTGGGGGGCTCTAGTACTGGGGGCAAACTACTGGGGGGCTTTACTGCTAAGGCAAACTACAAGGGGCAAACTACTGGGATTCATTACTACAAGGGGGCAAGCTACTGGGGGGCTCTAGTACTGGGGGCAAACTACTGGGGGCCTTTACTGCTGGGGCAAACTACAAGGGGCAAACTACTGGGGGCATTACTACAAGGGGGCAAGCTACAAAGGGGCAAGCTACTGGCAGCATTACTACTGGGGGCTAAACTACAAGGGGGCATAATTACAGGAGCTAAACTACTGGGGGTATAACTACAAGGGGGCAAACTACTGGGGATAATTACTAACTTTGGAAAACTACATGGGGGCTAAACTACAGGGGCTAAACAACTGGGGGCACAACTGCAGGGGGCATTACCACTGGGGGCTAAACTACATGGGGCAAACTACATGAGGGCAAAACTACTGGGGGCATTACCACTCAGAGGCTAAACTAAAGGGGGGGGAGTAAATTGCTGGGGTCATAACTGCAGGGGCATTACCAGTATGGGCATGACTACTGGGGCTAAACGACTAGGGGCAATACTACACAGGGGCATTACCATTAAGGGCATTACTGATGGGGTGCACAGCTAATGAGGGCATTGTAAAGGGGGCACTTCATAAGGGGCACTACTGTTGGGGGCATTGCATAAGGGGCACTACTACTGTGGGCATTGTATAAGGGGTGCTACTGCTGGGGGCATTACTGTATGGGCCGACAAAGAAGCTGCGTTCCCGGTCCGCCCTCCATCGCTCCGCCCCTACCATCGCCGCCGCACTGGAAGCCCAGGTTCCAGACTCCCAGCTGCAGCGGATCTGGGACCAGGCCGGCTTTATTATCCCTGCCGCTGCATCGAGCTCCTGTGACCGCCGTGCTACTAGTTCAAATCTGTGGCTGATTGGCTGCCGGTCCGCAGCAGTTTTGAAATATTAGCGCGTGGTCACAGGAGCTCGATGCGGCAGCAGGGATAATAAAGCCAGTCTGGTTCCAGATCCACTGCAGCCTCCCTCAGCCTCTTCTGCCACCCCGCCCACGGACCTCTGCGCACCCACAGCCTCCTCCTCCGCACTATCTCTGAGGCCCACAGCCTCCTCCACGTCACGCCTACCACAGCCTACTCATCCACAGCACCGCAGACCACCGCCGCTGCTAAACAGGTAATCTAACCTGCTGTCTTTCTCTCTCCCTACTCCCTACTGTATTCCCCTGCTGTCACTTTCCATATCCCTGCTGTCACTTTCCATGTCCCTGCTGTCACTCTCCCTGTCACTCTATAATGTTAATTTCGGCTCATTCTCTGTGCTATAATGTGAATTTTGGCTCATTCTGTGTGCTATAATGTGAATTTCGGCTCATACCGTGTGGTGTAATGTGAATTTCGGCTCATACTGTGTGGTGTAATGTGAATTTCGGCTCATACTGTGTGGTATAATGTGAATTTCGGCTCATACTGTGTGGTGTAATGTGAATTTCGGCTCATACTGTGTGGTGTAATGTGAATTTCGGCTCATACTGTGTGGTGTAATGTGAATTTTGGCTCATACTGTGTGGTGTAATGTGAATTTTGGCTCATACTGTGTGCTATAATGTGATTTTTGGCTCATACTGTGTGGTGTAATGTGAATTTCGGCTCATACTGTGTGGTGTAATGTGAATTTGGCTCATACCGTGTGGTGTAATGTGAATTTCGGCTCATACCGTGTGGTGTAATGTGAATTTGGCTCATACTGTGTGGTGTAATATGAATTTCGGCTCATACTGTGAGCTATAATGTGAAAGGGGTCCTACTATTGTGGTGCATAATGTGTATAAGGGGTATATGGTGTGGTAAACTACACTGAAGGGCATGCCCCCTTTTGCGTGGCCACGCCCCCTTGTCAGGAGTGAGCACGCCTTCGGCGCGCACATAATTGCACCCTTCACTTTTCCATACCCCTACTTCAAAATTTTCACTTGGGTACTACTACTGTGGGCATTATTACTATTGTGTGACCACGCCCCTTTCTTTTTGAGACCACACCCCCTTTTTGCTGCGCACGCCTTACATGGGTGCCGTGGGGATGGGGGGTGAGTTCCACCACCTCTCTAGGACCACTTTAAGCACTGCATTACATCTCTATTGTTCGTGCACCATTGTATTATTGATTTGTTTCAAGTTCATAAAAAGCGCACAAACAATAGAGATAAAAGATTGGCAAAAGCAGAGATGAGGTGGATTTTTAATTTAGGTACTTTAGCGCCTAATGGTCTAATTCATAAGTTTAAATTAAGTTGGTTTTTATAATAACTTATTTAGTATGTTATATATTACTATTTAATGTATGGTAGATGGATGACGGAACCAGTTTTAAATAAGTTTTAAGTCCGCATGTTGGTATGACAGTATGGATGACAATGTTGTACAAATGGCATCCCGTGAGGACACCTTAAGTGCATCTTTAGAATGTAAGCTCTCAAGAGTAGGGCCTTTTTCCCTCGTGTGCTTAACCTTTTCTTACATTTAAAATCCTCAACTGCCCAAATACTGCAGTTTTTTGTCCACCTTGAAACTTATCTCTATGTCCTTTACTGGTGTAGTTATGCTTAGTTACCCTGTACTTGTCCTATATTGTCTTCAACTGTAAGTCACTGTTTTCTTGTTTTGATTATGTTCATATGTACTCTGCAATTGGGCACTGCGGAACCCTTGTGGCACCATATAAATAAAGGGTAATAATAATAATACATTCTCGGAATAGACAGAACTTTTTGCTTGACAGTTCTCAGGTGCATTGCATTGCTTATAAATTGCATTGACATCTCATCAATTCTAGCCTCTGCCTTAGCAGTGTTGTCAGAAATTCTAACTGCTCGGAAAAATTGTGAACAGGGGAGACTATTCCTAATGGAACTTGGATGTTTACTGTTCGCTTTCAAAATTTTATTTTATTCCTGTTGGTTAGTTTCTTGTGTAAGTTCATATATAAGTGAGCATTTTCCTGGGAGAGCTCGACATACAGATAGTTTACTTTATTTTAACTGATTTCAAAATGAGCGGGGTACTGCAAGTGGGGGGGCACAGGGGGAGGGGAGTACCATGGGTTGGGGAGGGTAGTTCCACAAGTGGGGGAGGGGAGTGCTGTGGGTGGAAAGGGGGATGCCGCAGGGGGGTAGAGCAGATGGGCTGTTGGAGGTGTGTGTGAAAAGGGGTCAGTGGTGTAGCAGAAAGTGGGAGGGCAGAGAGAGCAGGAGAGTAGGGGAAAGCAGAGGGGCCAAAGGGATAGATATCACTCACCGTCACTCTGTGTGTGCGCTGTGTGGCTGCCAGGAACTGGTGACAGGAGGAGCTCTGTCACGTGAGATGACAGCTTATCCTCACAATGCCAGAGCTCCCCAAGCTGTGGCCTCTTATAGGTGCTGGCAGCTGCCAGATATTATGTGAGTGGTGCTGATGCAGTACTGGATGCAGAGCTACATGTGGCCCCACACTGCGGTCAGCCTCCCAGGAACCTTCCCAGCAGCTTTCAAGGCCAATCCGTCCCTGCAGCTTTATATGTGTCTCACACTATTTTAGATTT
This sequence comes from Pseudophryne corroboree, assembly GCF_028390025.1. NCBI lineage: Eukaryota > Metazoa > Chordata > Amphibia > Anura > Myobatrachidae > Pseudophryne > Pseudophryne corroboree. Next base: position 65,569,401 of record NC_086449.1, on the reverse strand, counting down.
ATCTATATCTTTACACATTCTCCCCATACTTGTGTGGATTTCCTCGGACTGCTCTTATTTCTTTCCATACTCCAAAAATATACTGATAGGTTAATTGGCTTCCTGCACAAAAAAATAACCATAGGGTGTGTGCTTGTATCTGTACCTGGGCAACTTAAGGTGTTTACACACGGTGAGATCCTTGCTATGTCTGGTTTTGACTATGCGATTTCCCTTGAACTCCCCCAGAGCCCAGATAACACAGATAGGACAGATTTTTACTATCTGTGCTTGAGATTTTGTCTATGTGTGATTTTGACTAAGTGCTAATTATGACTATACTTTGTACTAGATAGTACATTAGATGGCCCAAGTGGTTTTTATCTGCCATTAAAATCTATGTTTCTATGCTTTAGTAAGTGACCTTCGGAATATTAATGTCTCACTCGCTGTTCTACCTGCTCTTTGCATTTAAATGAGTGATACAAATTTGGTAAATTATTAGAGATGTAAATTTGAGATGTCTTAATGTCAGTAAATATTAATACGTGGTTCTTGGCAGTGCCCTAGGAACACGCGTAGCAGACACAGTAAAAAGTGACAGGACCATTTTTGTAGTTTATTAAATTCTACACACTGGAGTCCAATGCAATTCAAATGTAAATGTGTTTGTCGGTTTGGGCATTATCATTCACACAATGCAAGCCACGCATGATATGAATATTCCAACCCCGTTTCATCCCCTTAGGGGAGGTTTATTAAAATTCTAATTATGTAGTTTCCAGTGGCGTGCGGTGAGGTCAGTGGCTGGTGAGGCACTACAGCCATAATGTCCGCCAAATCTGCCGATGACCCCTACCACTACCGAGCCAATGCCCGCTACTGCCCCTGAGTCGATGTCCGCTGCCACCGCCACCGGCTTACAAACTCGCCCACCATAAACTGACCCAGCCCTCCGCCACTAATTTTTATCTCACTCCGATGCCGCCAATGCCCACTGCCTGCCTGCTCATCATACTTGTTATATATTGTACATTTTTATAGAAAAAAAAAATAGTGTTTGGGACAGGGAAGGGAGTGGGAGGAGGACATGAATGCAATTCTGATGTCCAGGACTTTTATTAACTTAATGGAGAAGGGTCTGAATGGGTTAAAAAATAAAAAATAAAATGCGTGAGGTCCCCCCTCCTTAGTATAACCAGCCTCGGGCTCTTTGAGCCGGTCTTGGTTTTTTAAATACAGGGGAAAAATTGGACAGGGGTTCCTCGTATTTAGACAACCACAACCGGGCTCTTTGACCAGTCCTGGTTCCAAAAATACGGGGGACAAAAGATGTAGGGGGCCCCATACTTTTAAAACCAGCATCGGGCTCCACTAGCCAGGGACATAATGACACAGCCGGGGGACACATTTATGTAGGTACCTGCGGCCGTGGCATTACCCCCCCCCAACTAGTCACCCCTGGCCGGGGTTCCCTGGAGGAGTGGGGACCCCGTAAATCAAAGGGTCCCCCACCCTCCAGGCACCCAAGGGCCAGGGGTGAAGCCCGAGGCTGTCACCCACCGTGCCAGGCTGATAGTCATGAGTGTTAAAAAAATAATATAATTTTTTTGTTGTGGAACTACAAGGCCCAGCAAGCATCCCCCACTTGCTGGTACTTGGAGGACCTCAAGTATCAGCATGCGGGGAAATACAACAAAAACAATACCCAAATAAAAACACAACACACACTGTGAAAGTTAAATTTTATTATAACACACTTACACACTCACACATACTTACCTACATCCCACCCCGAAAATCACGTCCACTTGTCCAGTAGAATCCAATAGTGGCACCTGTAAAAGTGAATGAAAATAAATAGTTACCGAGGGGGGAACAAAAAGAGAGAGAGTGAGAGATAGAGAGAAAGAGAGGGGAACACGCTCACTTGTCACTCCGGCCCATTGCTTAGTAATGGGGCGGGACGCCTGGCAACAACAAGCAGTCTGAGTGGAGGCTGTAGAGACGGGATCTGGAGGCAGACAGCTTCAGAGACAGATGGGATGGCCCAGTGTAGAGGTGAGCACTGCTGGGACATTTTAGACAAAACAAATAGAATACTAACTCACCCCTCACTCCTGCTTCAGCCCCGACACTCCAACGCCGGTTACAGCCGCCGGGTCCCACCGCCTCTTCCGCCTCCAGCATCATGTGGGTGATTGGACAGCGGATCCAGCACTAGATCCGCTGCCCAATCACAGGTGCCTCGCTGACATGGGGGTGATGTCCCTGTCAGCGATGCACTTCTTTCAGTGCCGCTTTCCCTATCTATTTGAATGGGCTTATACAGCCCAGTGCTTGGCCCCGTCGCCAGCTCTGCCCCAGTTCCCATTATCTATGGGAGGCACCACTATCTGTGCCTCCCAAATGCATTTAAATGCATCAAATTATTACAATTAAATAAAGAAGATACTTATGACACAGACTATGTGTCATAAGTATCTTCTTTGTCTGATTGTAATAATTAATCACAGGGGAGGCACTGTCTCCACTGCCTCCCCTGACTGCATGTCACTGGTAGTCTCCTATTTCTCACCTGAAGAATACCTATGTTACATGTCAGCTTCCTAACATATCAGGAAGGAAGAGAATTAGTGATGAGTGAGTGAGTGAGGGCTTTCACATTTATATATAGCATTTATATATACATATAGTATTTTTAATTTCTTTCAAAATTTGTGCAAACTATTTCTTGGTGCTTTATATGTGTCATTTTGATTATATTTACAGTGAATTATTGTGATGTTCCAGCTGCTGATACTGTATGTAGAAAAGATCTCTCTTCCTAAACTCTGCCTTAACAATAGGTGACTCCTAAACAATGGACCCTTTAGTGACATAACAGAGGCTGCTGTGATCTAATTAGAATGCAAGGTGTTACCCCTGCCAGGGTGTAATTAGCATTTCCCATTGTAGTAAGTGACTTTAGTAATATTTACACCTCATTTACAAGACAAGGGGCTGGGCACGAGAAGTTGATGTGCTGAATGACTATATACTAATGTTATGTGACACTACTTCACATGTCACCTCTCAGTGTAAGAATTCCTTCTGGTCATCCTGGGAACCATAGAGTGGGTGCTTGTTTCAGTACCTGGGCAACTTAAGGTGTTTCCACACGGTGAGATCCTTGCTATGTATGATTTTGACTATGTGATTTCCCTTGAACTCCCCCAGAGCCCAGATAACACAGATTGTACAGATTTTTACTATCTGTGCTTGAGATTTTATCTATGTGTGATTTTGTCTAAGTGCTAATTTTGACTATACTTTGTACTAGATAGTACACTAGATGGCCCAAGTGGTTTTTATCTGCCATTAAAATCTATGTTTCTATGCTATAGTAAGTGACCTTAGGAATATTTATGTCTCACTCGTTGTTCTACCTGCTCTTTGCATTTAAATGAGTGATAAAATGTGGAAAATTTTTAGAGATGTAAATTTGAGACGTCTTAATGTCAGTAAATATTAATACATGGTTCTTGGCAGTGCCCTAGGAACACGCGTAGCGGACACATTAAAAAGTGACAGGACCATTTTTGTAGTTTATTAAATTCTACACACTGGAGTCCAATGCAATTCAAATTTAAATGTGATTGTCCGTTTGGGCATTATCATTCACGCAATGCAAGCCACACATGATATCAATATCCCAACCCCCTTTTCATCCCCTTAGGGGAGGTTTATTAAATTCTAATTATGTAGGTTCCTATTTCCCACCTGTAGAATACCTATGTTACATTTCAGCTTCCTAACATATCAGGAAGAAAGAGAATTAGTGATGAGTGAGTGAGTGAGTGAGTGAGTGAGGGCTTTTGCATTTATATATAGCATTTTAATATACATATAATATTTTTTATTTTTTCAACATTTGTGCAAACTTTTTCTTGGTGCTTTATATGTGTAATTTTGATTATATTTACAGTGAATCATTGTGATGTTTCTGCTGCTGATACTGTACGTAGAAAAGGTCTGTCTGCATAAACTCTGCCTGAACAATAGGTGACTCCTAAACAATGTACCCTTTAGTAACATAACAGAGGATGCTGTGATCTAATTAGAATACAAGGTGTTACCCCTGCCAGGGTGTAATTAGCATTTCCCATTGTAGTAAGTGACTTTAGGAATATTTACACCTCATTTACAAGACAAGGAGCTGGGCACGAGAAGCTAATGTGCTGAATGACTATATACTAATGTTATGTAACACTAATTCACATGTCACCTCTCGGTGTAAGAATTCCTTCTGCCCATTCTGGGAACTACTGGGGAGAGATGGGGAGGAGTGACTATAAATAGGCTGTATCAGGCCAGTGATAGCTGATGGAGGAGCTGCTGGATGAGTTACTGGTTGGAGAGCTGGGAGGATGGATCAGTAAGAGAAAGAAAGGATCTCTAGAGTAAGGTGATTATATTATACATATGAATATATTGATATATACATAAATATTTGTAGATGTTATTTTGTAAATATTGTCATGTTATCAATACTTAAAAAGTTTTATTTAAACAATTGTTATATATTTAGTATTAAATATAATAGAATTATATTTCATAGGGCAAACTACTGTGAACTTTATATTCTATATTTGGCATTATCAAATAAATATTGTATTTAATAAAAACTGAATTTACATATTTTAAAAGAAAAATATGAAGATAACACACTGTATATGACACAGAATTATATAAGTCGTAATGTAGGTAGATATTCATGAATCACTATGTAACTGAATGTAAGTCCATAATAAATGTGTAAGTATATTTATGGGCACTTACAGTCTGTCTGGTATGGGCCAGATACGTAGCAGTAGGAAAAATTTAGTTGTCCCTTCATTGTGACAACCAACTTTTGGTTGAACATTTGCTTAATTTTAGTCCAAAATTGTTTAATACTCAGTAATCTCAAACTTTAAACTGTATATTTTGTAGTAATATTATTGTATCATGTATATAATATAATCTAAATAGTCTCTATTAGGTGCTACATAATTATCACTTGTCATAATTATGTTTTAAACTCGATGCAAGTTTAAAAAAGCTTTCAGGGACTATCATCATGTCTCTAACAAATGTATAATTTATGGAAAACTGCTCTTTCTGCTGAGACAGCTTTCAGAGGTGAGAGACTTTTCTCCTGCTTACATGGCTCTTGTCATATTTATACCCACATCAGTGGATCTGGTCACAGTGACTTCATTGCCCCTTCTCCCCACACAGCCAACAGTTGTGACCCTACAACCCTGGGCACACAGCTCTCTCCCTGCTCTTGGATGCCATGTTCTAATTGTGCCGGCACCCCGAGCTGGGCACACAGCCAACAGCCAAGCACCACTACTTCCCCTACAACCTGGGCACACAGCCCTCTCTCTGCTGCCATATGCTCCCTTTGCTTGCACCCCAAGCTGGACACACAGCCAACAGATGGGCACTTGGGCACACAGCTATCTTCATGCTTGCTGCTGCCATATGCTCCCTGTGCCTGCACCTAAGCTTGACACATGGCCAATAGATGGGCACCCCCACTTCTCCCACACCTTGGGCGCATAGCTGCCTGTGCATTAATGCTCATTCTGAAAATGTTAATTATCACCTGATTTTGTTGAAAATAAGTGATGAATAGACTACGTATTACTGTGGGATTATGTGTGTATTAAATAAATATATATACTCTCTCAGTATATTGGTCTCATGTGAACTACTATTTTTTGTATATCAGTAGTGTGGTATAATATGTGCAATATGGACCTCATTCAGTAAAGAGTGCAGAGTCTGCTCTGATACCACTTCCCCCATAATGCTGTTTCATACATCTACCCCTGTGAACTATATTAAGTATCAGCAGCTGCTACAGGATAATAGAGTTATCCATGCTGCAAAATACACAAATATAAAAACATTGGTAAATGACTGGGTTATATTTGTTAGTGTATATAAAAATATATAAAGTTCATTATATATAGTCACACTGATACTGTAAAAGTAGAATTACCCCAGTAACCTTTATGCTGTTAAATATATATTTTTTTTCTTGCAGGACAACAAATTTACAGGATTTTAACCAATAAGTTATTGTAGAAAGGGACATTTTTCTCTGATAAAACCCACTACAGGCATCATTTCTCCTTACACCTCTGGAGGAATCGCACAAGCTATTCTCATTTTCTGGATAGGAGAAACATTCTACAGCTAATTTGTTTCTCATCTAATACAGGATGAGTCTCCCAGGAAAGAAACCACATCTGTGCTCTGAGTGTGACAAAAGCTTTACATATATATCACAGCTTCTCATACATCAGAGGAGTCACACAGGAGAGAGACCCTTTCCATGTTCTGAGTGCAGCAAATGTTTTACCCAAAACTCAAAGCTTGTTAGACATCAGAGGAGTCACACAGGAGAGAAACCATTTCAATGCTCTGAATGTAGCAAGTGTTTTAGCCACAAGCGAGACCTTGTTAGTCATCAAAGGACTCACACAGGAGAGAAACCATTTCAATGCTCTGAATGTAGCAAGTGTTTTACCAAGAAGCGAAACCTTGTTATTCATCAGATGAGTCACACAGGAGAGAAACCATTTACATGTTCTGAGTGCAGCAAATGTTTTACCCTAAACTCACAGCTTGTGATACATCAGATGAGTCACACAGGAGAGAAACCATTTACATGTTCTGAGTGCAGCAAATGTTTTACCCTAAACTCACAGCTTGTTAGACATCAGAGGACTCACACAGGAGAGAAGCCATTTCAATGCTCTGAATGTGGCAAGTGTTTTACCTACAAGCGAGACCTTGTTAGTCATCAAAGGACTCACACAGGAGAGAAACCATTTACATGTTTTGAATGCAGCAAGCATTTTTCCCAGAAGTCACATCTTGTTTTACATCAGAGAGCTCACACAGGAGAGAAATCATATACTGTAAATGTTCTCAATGCAGAAATAGTTTTATAGATAAGCAATATCTTGTTATACATCACATGATTCATACAGGAGAGAAGCCTTTTAATTGCTTTGAATGTAACAAATGTTTTACTAGAAATATATCACTTATTATTCACGTGAGGAGTCACACTGAGGGACTGACTGTATCCTGTGTTTCTTAAGTAAGTTAGCTTGTATAAATTCAATATGGTTACAATTGAGGTCATTTTTTTCTTTCTGAATGTAACTTGTGTTTTATAGAAGTTAATCTTGTTAAATAATAGAGAGGAGAAACATCAATAGTTGATCCTCTGCACCAATGTGTGTAATAAACAATGTGTAGGGTGAAACCCCCCAAAATTGCCTGATTTGATTAGTTATTTGTAAATATATGTTTTCACTACCATGGCATAAGAGGCGCTACTACTGACACCTAATACAAAAGTATACAACACACAAGAGAGAGAACAGCAGTTTCTTGGTGTAGGGCACTGGATCAAAACATAACATTAATTGTATTTGTATAAAAAGTAGATAATTCATATTAAAATATATCAGTGAAATATTAGAAAAGAAATACATGATAAAGTGATAAAAAATATCACTGGGGTACATAATTTATCCTTTTTTATTATATATTCATTTCCTATATTAAAATTGTTCTGGTCTTCCCTTTTTTTCTTGCTCTACAGTGATTAGTACACCAACGCACATATGCCTAATTGTTATAGTGACACGAGATTCAGTTTTTCTCATATTGGGGCAGTTTATACTCCTGCTATTGTATGTTTAACTTTACCTTATTGTTTATATTTGCTGTAAGCCTACTTAAAGTCAATAAAACAGATATTTAAAAATAAAATATTAATGGGGCTGGTGCAAGTGTCCTATATAATTTGGATTGGATACATATAAAGTCATTAACACAGTTTCAGCTTAGCAAATGTTGCAACAATTGTAACTAAAAGTCCTAGTTTCCAAAGTAATGACATCTAGCTGGAGCCTTACCCATGCAGAGGTGGAACTGAAATTGTTGAAGCAGGTGAATTTAACCTGGCCCCTGAGATCTATGGGGGCCACTGCTGGCCAGATTAGCAATGAGTCATCCCCTGGATGCAACTCCCCCATACACAAGGTTTTGAGCATTTTTTTTTCATTTATGGTCCAATGCAGGGAGCAGGGTGGGCCCCACTACCAGAGGGACTTGCCCCTTACCTTAGGTAGGCAGAGCCGACCTTGTGTGTGCTGTACAGACTAATAGAGGAGCCCTGCCACCTATCAGTGCTGTTGATCCCAGCCACATGTACAATTTTTCTGATTCTCTGATGTCTGTGAATTAAAGGCAGCTCACAACCAGTGTATCTGGCACTGTCAGAGTCTCACATATATACATATATAAGAGAGCGCATTAAGTTTCCACTTACATACTTTAGATGAGAGGAATAAGAGCTCTCTCCAGAGGAAACACCCATGCTCACATCTATTGGGAGTTTGGCCTCCGTCCCAAACATGTATACAAATATCCCATAGCTTCACATTGAGTGCAATTGTAAGCATACACTAGTTTGTTAACATGCCTCTTCCAGTGGATCTTACTCAAAGGATTTAAAGTTCCTAGCATATTCAGCAGCGTTCTATTAAACCGCTCAGGCTGCGGGTCACCCTGAGGATGGTAGGGCATAGTTCTTGACTTTGAAATCCCACAGCTTACACAGAGTTCTTTAATCAATTTAACCTCAAACTCTCTACCCTGGTCTGAATACAACCTTTTTGGGAGTCCATAATGGACGAAGAATTTGTCCCACAGAGTGTTTGCAACTGTGGCTGCCTTCTGGTTAGGTGTTATATACGCCTGCGCATATCTGGTAAAGTAATCTGCCACTACTAAAATATGGCACTTCTTCCCTGCGTCTACCTCCAATGTTAAGAAGTCCATGCACACTAAGTCCATGGGTCCATTACTCTTGAAATTCACCAATGGGGCTACTTTTGCAGGCAATGTTTTCCTTACAACACAATTTCCACAGTTATTGCAGTACTTCTCTATCTCGTTCTTCATCCTCGGCCAGTAGAACCAATCAGTCACAAGTTTTAAGGTTTTTTCAAACCCTAAATGCCCATGCTTATCATGCAGGGATTGCACAAATCTCAGGCAATGTTTCTTTGGTAGTAATAATTGATATATTATTTGGTACATCTGTGTAAAAATCCTCTCATAATTAGATTTTTTTTTTCTGTCAATTCAGAAGTCCAATGTCTTCTATCAGCTCAGGCTCAGTTGGGGTATTTTTCCATCTTACCGTTCCCGGTATCACTTGTCCAATACCTGGATCTCTAAGTTGATCCTGTCTGATTTGATGTTCCTTTAACTTGGGTAAGTCTTCCATCTCCATCAAACTGACCCAGCAATAAGAGAGTGGTAGCGCTTCAGTTGTTACTCCCAGCACACTTACTAGTGCACCATTCGTAGTGGCATTCACCTGCAGGGTTCGACACATTCCCTGAATCTCTCCGGTCGGTACCTCCACTTCCTGTCCTGGAATCCTAGAGAGAGAATTTGCATCGATTTTGCTCACTCCTGGTCGGTACTTCAAAGTGAATTCATACAGGACCAGTGCTGCAAAGCAGCGGTGCCTGGTCGCATATAGTTTCGCAGTAGTGTGCACATAAAGTGAGTGGGTTGTTGTCTGTATGCACTTCGAATTTAACCCCGTATATATAATCCTGGAATTTGTCCACTATGCACCACTTCAAGGATAAGAATTTTATTTTGTGCGTAAGATATCGCCTTTCACTATCACTACCTGCTAGAAAACAACACCAGTTTCAGCCCATTTTGGTGTTTTTGATATAACACACCTCCAAGCACTTCTATGGATGCATCGATGTGTAGGACGTATGGTAGGATTGGATCGGCATATGCCAAAACCGGGGCATTGCTTAAACTTTCTTTCAGAGATATGAAGGCCTCCTCACATTCGGGTGTCCACCTTTCTCCAAATGGTTCAGTGGGCTTATAGAGTTTCTCTGTCAGTTATACTCATTATTTATTCCTCCCATGTATAGCAGGGTATCCATTTGTGAGATCAGTTAATGGGTTGGTGAGGGCAGAATAGTTTGGGACGAATCTGCAATAATATCCACAGAAGCCCAGGAACAATCTAAATTCTTTCAACTTGGTGGGACGTGGCCATTTCGTCATTGCCTTCACCTTGTCAGGGTCTGTGTCCACTCCATCCTTGCTAACAATGTGTCCCAAATACTTGACACATAATTGACACAAGTGACATTTATCCAGTGATAGCTTCAGGCCACCTTCAATCATCCTCTCTAAAACTTTTATGAGGCAATAGTTATGTTCCTCCACAGTAGCTCCGAAGACAATTATATCGTCCAAGTAAACTATCACCTCATAGTGTTCATATCGTTGATGATCTTCTCCACTGGAAAGTTGCAGGAGCCCCTTTCACCCCTGTGGCATTTGAAGAAACTCATAAAATACCAATGGACATATAAAAGTAGTCTTCTCTCTGTCCTCGGGCACATTGGTATCTGGTAGTACCCGTTTCTTAAATCCAAAACTGAGAACAGAATGCTCCCATGTAGGCAATCTCTAAGGCCTCATCTATCTGAGGCACAGTATATTGGTCAGTTACTTCCTTTGGTTCAAGGTTCTACAGTTTATGCACATCCTGATATTCCCATTATTCTTCCGTGCGATGACAATTGGGGAGGCATAGGGGCTCTTAGACTCTATTAGTACCTGATTTTCTAATAGTCCCTTCAAATGCTTCTTCACATCTTCAAACTCGTCTGGGGCTATCCTTCGTGAATGCTCCCAGAAAGGTGTGTCATCTGTGAGTCTTATATGATGCTCTACTCCTTTGGCCGTTCCTAGATCCAACTTTCCAGTGGAAAACACTTCCTCTCTACATTCCAACTCCTTGATTAAACTAGCTCTCGCCTCAGAGGTGAGCTTGTATCCCAGTAAGCAAACATCAAACTTATTGTTGGTCTCCATTAGGGTTCCTCCAGGTTGCACACAGTATGAATAGGAAGGCATGTCAGCTGGTTCATTTTAATTTTTTAACTACTCAATGAGGATGGGGTATATTCTGGTATTAGTCCTGATGATTAAAGGGGGCTCCTCTTCCTTGAGGGACCTCTGGGCAGACGAATGCAATCAAGGGCACTTGTAACCTCTCCATATCTTCCCTTTCTTCCAGACACAGTTCCATTGTTATCTCAGTGTATCCCAGGTAAGGGTGTTTCTCTATGCTAAGCCCCCATATTACTAATCCTGGCAGTGGCTGTATGGGGACTTCAGGGATGTTTCTTCTGTACCAGTCCTCAAACACTTTCGAAACTTGAGAACCACTGTCAATCAGAATCTTGCAGCAATGCCCATTTATCTTGGCAGTCATTATTGGGGCAGGTCCCATCACTCTTTTGGGCAACACTCCATTCCACCAAGTGCTCCCCATTGTGCAGCGCTCAACTTTTAGGAGACCTGTGTGGTGTCCACAGGCCTTCCACGTCCATTTCCCTGACTTGTATCTTCTCTGCTAGAATTACTATTGGAGTTCTGGGAACATTGAGGTTAAAATTATACTCAAAGGCCCTATGACCCATAATCCCACACTTAAAACAGCCTTGATTCATGAAGTTATTTACCCTTCCCATGCCCCTTCCACTTGCGTTGGGTGTAGGATTTTGAAGGGAGTTGTTGGCACTTTGGTTACCTATAAATTGTTATTTTTTTGTTTTGCTCCTCCATAAGTTTTAAAATCTTGTCTTCTAGTACATTGGTCTCAACAGTAGATTGCACCACCTTGACATTTTTAGTCATCCGATCCCTCATCTCTATTAGCACCACCTCCTGTTTAACCTCTTTTAGCAACTAATTGAATGCTGGAGGGATATCCCTTGTACCAGAACACCTCAGTTACTGCGCCACCGTATCCGTTGTCAGAGCTCCTCATAGTAGCTGCTTCATATGGCTCTTATATACCTCTTCCTTACCAATCCCTCCTTTGTTGACAATTTTATATAGCAGCTTATCAACTCATATCACATACGAACTCAGTTTCTTCCCTGGTTCATGGAAGGTGTGATCTAATTTAGACATGAGGTCACCTACATCTTCGAGGGTGCCATACACATAGTCCAGAGCATCAAAGTATGTCTCTAGTGTAGCATTGGAATTACTTTGCCTAGCTGCCTGCACTATCCCCATGGCCAGCCCCCGTAAACTCTCCATCGCTCTCTGGCATTTTATTTGGTCAAGACACTGCCATTCTTCTGCCTATTGTATTGCAGCCTCCTTCCAGGCTTCGAAAGTTTCCTCTCCAGTAGGTACAGGCACAATGCCAGAGAATATCCTTAATCTTTTGATAGCTTCCCTCGTAATGCCATATTTCTAATTCAGAGACAACTCTATCCACTATTGTTTCAAATTGCCCACCAGTTACATTTGTGTCTCCATTCCTCTTATCCAAAGTAGTTGAGGGAGTTCCTGAGATGCGAGCATTGGTTACTTCTTCCTCCCTCCTACTAGGCCAAATGATACACCACTTCCTCCCCATTTCTTCATCCACCATCAGCATAGATGGGATCAAATTTGCATCTGGCTCCCTCTCCATTTCTACCAATAGGGCAACTGGTTCTACAACTTCTCCTCCCCATTTATCAACTATCCTGGGTCTGGTTATGCAATACAGTGTGCAAATTTTGCTACTCACTTCCTCATATGAGAAACCTGCAATACCCCCACTACTCCCATACACCTCTTGCGATTCACCTTTTTCCTCTGACACCATGTATAAATCTCTTCCCCAATGGGCACTTCCATGGTTCTTAACTATAAAAGAAAACATCAATTGTTAATTCCCAAAACCTTATAAGCGCTGGATCCCAGATCTCAGCAGTGCCTCCACTTTGTAAACCCCCTTTCTGTGTGATAGATACCTAGTGATGGGGAAATTACAGTTATAGGTAACGTGCCTCCACCCAAGCTGAATATAACTTCTTGGCTTGCTTGGGAAAGCCTGTAAGGTTCACAAACTGCATATAAAGATGTACAGCCTGTAATGTTTGGTAACTGCATATAAAGATGTACAGTGTTGCCCTTATGAGTTATATACCTGCTCTTCTTTCAGACTCCTTGGATCGATTTCCAGACAAACCAAATGAATGGTAAGTAGAACAGATTTAATGTATCAAGGTCATATAACTATCATGTACAATATAAATATATCATATATATATATATATATATATATATATATATATATATCCCCTTGCTAACCCTTGGATAATATACCTATACATAAAAATGCATGCAATACAAAAATACCTCTGTAACCACATCAGTTTCAAAAATTAGAGTGACCCGGGTACTCTTTAGCTTTGTAGTGCACTATTGGGGTCCATAGG